>NC_141691.1:140086982-140686982 GCF_964263255.1 Lissotriton vulgaris
ATTATTATTAAATAGATGCAAAAGAATAGGCATCATATACTTAATAGAAATATAATACACATTTCTATGCTCTTATATAGTCTTTGAATTTGGTAAAATTTTTGTTCTGGACGATTTCACCCGAACCTCTTGCATGTTCACATTTTTGGATTCCCTTCTAATTCCATGCTATCCTCCACGCACAAAAGACAGACTGTCTTCATTCCAACATTTACCATCTTCTAACGTCACAAAATCCCTTCCCACCTTCTTCACTCTCACAGGACTGGAAAACCTATTTACCCCCCTCTCACTCAATGGTCTCTTGATTCTCACCATGACCCCTTCCTTCACCATCAACTCTCAAGATTTAATTTTGACGTACTGTATAGTGCCTTTCTCCTTCTATCACCCACTGCCTTTAAGGTTTCATCTGATTGAACAATTTTACCCATTCACACTCTATTCATTTTTTTCCCTGGCACCCTCCCTTTCAACAATGCAAAAGGTGAGATCTTGGTATCAGCATTGGGAGTGGTACACACAGCCCACAAAAGATTCCCAATTTCTTGCTTCTAAGGAAGTCCATTGACAGCTGATAACTGTAGATTTCCTTTTAGCACTCCGTTGAACCTCTCTACAAGCCGTTGCTACTGAGGTAATATAGAGAAGTTGTAACTCATCTGTTCCCTAGAAAGTAAGTCTTCTGCTGAGCTCCACGCCACTTCTCCTCTGGATCTATTTTGTACTAGCAGTCAGCGCGGGGACACACAGTTTTGTGCAGCCAGGCGCTTAATAAATGTTTTATTATTATTATTATTATTAATATGTGGGATTCCAAACTCACTCATGAAAACCTCAATCTCTCATGACACAAACTGTGGCCCATTATCAGGCACAATTTCATCAGGAACTCCATCTCACAGAAATACATTTTCCATAACACTTCTGACTGAAAATGATGTAATACAATTTACAAATTTCACATCCAGCCACCATGAGTAATAATCTATTACCACAATACCATATTTCTCCTGACAACTATTGACACTCACAGGTCCAATATTATCCAAAGTAAATTTGGACCATGCAAATTTGGACCTGTAAAGGAGAACTATACCAAGTTATGCATTTACAGAACTTGATATAGTTACTTGAATCTTGTCTCTGGCCACACAATATACACATAGCTGTACATATCTGTGCACCTCCCTGTCCATGCTTGGCAACCAGTAAGTATCTTTCACACAGCTTTTCATTGCTCTCATAACGATGTTGCCTTCATGAGCCAATTCAATAGCTTTCCTTAGTCTCAGGTACAACCAAAACCTCCGCTCTGTGAAGTATACCTTTCAAAATAGATAGCTCGGGGCCTACGTGTCTGTAAGCATCCAACTCAGCATCCGACAATTTTCCTTTTGGCCAACCATTTTTTTTTGTACTTCATTACCTTATTCAAAACAATGTCTTTCTCTAATGCTTCTATTCACTCATGTTCTAAAACGGCATTCCTGGTCACATTATAGAACTCATTAATTACAATCTCTTCATCTTATACCTTATCCTTATTGGCAACCTAGATATAAAATGAACCATGATATTTTTTACACCTGCTATGTATTCCAACCAATAGTGATAACCTTGTAGAATGTACTGCCATTTTGCTATCCTAGGAGTGGATTTCATGGCTCCTTCTGTGGCGAACATAACAATTAGTGGCGTGTGATTCAGATGGAGCACAAACTTTGAACCCCACAGATAATGGCAGAAATGATCAACTCCCCACCAACAAGCTAATGCCTCATGTTCCACCACAGAATAGGAAGATTCAGCACCTCTCTACCCACGGCTCACAAATACTACAACCTCCTCCCCACCATTCCTTCCTTGTACTAGCACTGCACCTACTCCATATTGACTAGCATCTGTGTTAGACCTGGGACCATTGGCGTGGGTCCCCCTTCCATTTTTTGCTCATGCCTCATATGTTTTTGCTGGTTATAGATGCTTTGGGCACTGTGCCACTGCTATTCAGTGCCACAGTGCAAGTGCTCCCTATGGTAAATTGATGTATGGATTAGTGACTTCATGATTGGCTGATTTGGTTTACTTGTCAAACCCTAGTACAGTGCACTGCGTGTGCCCAGAGCTTGTAAATCAAATGCTGTTGGTGGGTTTGCAGCACTGGTTGTGCCATCGCCAGAAGCAGCCTGTAAAGTGTGTCTCAGGCCTGCCATTGCAGAGCCTGTGTGCAGTCTGGTACTGCCCTGTTTGACTGGCAAGTGCACCTATTTGCCAGCCCCTAAACCTTCCCTGTTCTTTATATTAGTCACCCATATGGTAGGCCCATGGGCAGGGTGCATTGTAGGTAAAAGGTAGGACATGCCCTGATGTGTGTGGCATGTCCTGACAGTGAATTACATCCATTTTCATTTTTCACTATTGCAAGGCTACCTGTTCCCCATAGGCCAGAATGGGCAGTTTGATTATAACATCTTATAATCCTAACTGACTCAGATAACTTGGTAGAAATTCGAGTTTAGTATGCCTGAACTCAGAATGATAAAATACATATTTTAGTGCAGTTGATTTTAACATTCTGTGTTTGAAAATACCATTTTTAGAAAGTAGGTATTTTCTTGCCTATCTGTCCAAGCCTGCCTCTGCTAGGTTGTGTCTTCCTTTTCTGGAGTTTGAGTGACAGTGTAGTATAGTTCCTATATTCCCAATAGGCTCGGCGCATTGGAAAAATATATCCTATAGATGTGACGTAGGACTTAGGTCGACTAGGTCTCTATCGAATATATTAGACTTAATTGTGAGTGCCAGCTAGCTCAGAGGACACTAGAAAGTTTCTCGAATAAACAAGAAGGGATTAGTTTCTGACAACCGCATAAACATGACAACTTTGTTTTCCCAAGATAAAACGTATCTTCAGAGTCGTGGAAACAATAGATATATATTTTACTCAGTCAATCGTGCATGCTTCGTTTCATCAGTGGTGCAGAGAAATAGAGAGACGGGCGTTTTCAATTAAAAGGATTTATTGAACAGTCTTCTTTCTCATGCAAAAAAAATGAACTGCTACAATCGTAATACTGGCTGTAAAGTGTAATGCGCATAGCAAGAAGAGTATTATAAAATAATACTGTAAAAGCATGGTATGGTTTCCAATCCATAAAATACATACATAAATAACAAAGACTAAAAGTACTCAACTGGTGCTTCTAAAATACGCCTACCCCAATTTACCTAACCTAAGTCTAGTACGAGGTAAGAAGTAGGTATGGTGTAGCGTAGATTTTAGTTTCTTTGCCAAGAACCTATCCAAGATTTCTCTTAGGGTCTAATCAGCTCCGTACCTTGGTTTTATAATGAAGGAGGTCTGGTATCCCTGTCTCCGGACTCGATTTCCCAACACCCCGCAAGGGGAGCTTGGAAACACTGGAGCTGGATTCTCAGCGAGAGAAAGGCAGCCTCTCTGTCAGTGCGTCAGCTGGAGGGTCGGCTTCCTTCGGCACTTGCTGTAGCGATCTGCGTCGTGCAAGTAGATAGTCAAACTGCTTCAAACCACTGTGTGTTTGCTAGAGCAAGTGTAGGCATATTTATACCTTGAAGGTGCCTGGTTTGACGTGAAGTCGGACATAATAACCCCAAGGGAATGGTAGTTATTTGAAAACGCCATGATTTCTAGGGCAAATCAATATTCAAGAAAGGGGATGTCCCTGACTGCTGAAGCCGAGTTTTCCAAGAAATGGTTGTGGCTTTTTGGAACTAGTGGAAGCATGGGCTATGTCTAAATATGGGTATGATTTCTATGCCTATATGAGTGCAATGTGAATTGTACCTATATAAGGTGGGATACTTACGGGTGACTACGCGCTTTATAAAATCTAATAATAATAATAATAAGGGCATGAATCAGGAAAATTTCACTTGGGTCATAAAACGCTATACAACAACAGGGGCTGGGGGATTCCAGGAGACAGGGTGAGTCAGCAAAGGGCTGAATAGACCCATCTGCAGGTAGATTGTTGGGATGAGTTGCACCTGGGTCTGAAAAGGGCTGTGCCTGCCTTCCACAATGCCGGCTCCACATCCTGTGGTGCATCTGATTTCCCTGGCCCACACTGTCAAAGGAAAGCAGGAGTCTTGTCAACAAAGTGCTCCAGGATTGCACAGAACTGGTTTGGACTGGGTGCAGGACCCTCTGCCTTCAGCGGAAAAAGGATTCACTAGTATAAATATGGGGACCCAGACCCAAAGACTTTAGATCACTTTTGTTAAACAAGAAGAACCTTTGCTGAGGAGAGGAACCAGAGAGAAACTGTAGGAGGAGATTATCCCTAAGCTGAGTGCTGTTTGGGGGATTGGCCTGCAGTGGTTGCCTGATTGCCAAAGAAAGCAGAAAGGAACTTTGTGCTAATTTCATCAGCTTGTAAAGGCTCTCCAATGGCTTGGAAATTGAGCTTGCCGCCTGCTGAAGTCTCAGGGATAACAGACTTCACCAACAAGCTCCCCTGAATTCCCTAGCTGGGAATTTGAAATACCTACTATTGTGCTGGGCCTTCTGAGAGACTGTGTGTCGCAAGGAGCTGGAAGCGCGACTCACAAAGAGGAAGCATGATGCTGACGCAGACGCTGTCATCGCATCACTGAAGAAGGGTGTCGCCACTGCCTCTGTCGCATTGCATCACCGAAGTGCCTCGCATTGCCGGACAAAAGTATCGCCATCGCCGCAGATGCCATTGCATCGCTGGAGAAGTGTGACGCTGCCGCAGCCGTTGTCGTTGCATCACTGAACAAGGATGCCGTGGCTGCTGCTGTCGCATCGCATCACCGAAGCACCTTGCACTGCAGGAGAAGAGTATCGCCATCGCAGGAGACGCGTCGCATCACCGGAGAAGCATGTCGCAGGGCCTGTGGCGGCTCAGAAGAGTCCCTGAGTTTCCGCGCGGCCGTCGGGCGTGCATGCATCGTTGTCGCATCAAGAAGAAGACGCCATTTTGTTTCATTGCACCAGATCTTCATCTGCGGAAACGCAGTAAGAAACCGATGCATCACCTCCCAACGCGGAGAAGAACTGACACATCACCATCCCCTACTCAGCAGTAGGGAACTGACGCATTTTAGTTCTTGCGTGTCAGGAACGGACGCATCACCTTCCCTGCAACTCTTTAGTTGTATAGCGATACGCATCCTAAGGTACATTGAACATAAAGTGTCGCATTTACCATCTAAAGAGAACTAAGCTATTTCTACCATTCTAAAGTACAGTATTTTGGATTTTTGTTGATTGTGGTCTTGTGTTAGGTCTATATAAACAATACTTATTTTTATAATACAACCTGTGTGGTGTCCATCTGGAGTGTTGTCACTGTATTACTGTATGTGTTCACAAATGCTGTACACACTGCCTTTGAGATAAGCCTGCCTGCTCATGCCAAGATGCCAAGCTACCAAGGGGACAAACAGGGATTATTTTAGGAGTGTAGCCCTAGGCACAAGGGTCCCTATTTAGTCAAATGTACATACCTCTGCCAACTAGAGACCCCCAAATCTAACAACCTGTGATCGCAATGTGGGCATCTTTAATGTCAAATGGCTTGAGAGAAATTGCATTGGAGGCTCAAAATCTTATATCAACTCTCTGTTACACGCTCATCACTTCATATGAACCTTTCTCCTTTCTTCAACAGTGTTCTTTGGCACACCTTGGAATAAATCTGGAATGGTACTCCAGCAGGCCCATAAAAGAACGTGACTGATCCTTCCCTTCTGGTACTGGTGCCTTTTCTATTACCTTCACCAAATCTTTTTTAGGTTTTATACCGCGTGTCGATAACTTATGTCCTAAATAATCTACACTCTCAACGGAAATCGGCTTTTATCAGCATTCAATGTCATTTCCTTGTCCTTTATTACTGATAAAACACAAGCCAATTTTCTGTCATGACTTCATCTGTCACCAGCATACACCAGCAAATTGTCCTTGAAACAAATTGTAAATTGATACTTGTATAGCGCACTACTCACCCGTAAGGGTCTCAAGGTGCTTGTACGAATACCGCTGTGGAACCCATCCTGGCTTTCCCTGTGAGGTGTCCACTCCTGGGCACCCCCAAGGTGGAGGCCAGGCATCCTTAGCGTTGTGGGGGCCGTTGTGGAGATTAAGCAAGCTATTGCCCATAGTTGCAGAGTGGGACTCCATGATTGGAATAGGCACCGAGGCGAGAATGATCAGGTCCGTGGAATTTTGAGCCCAAGACCCGCCGAGGCGGGGAATTGAACCCTGGTCCTGGGCCAGACCTCTGCATCAGGGTGTGCCGCTCTAACCATTGAGCCACACCTCCACCTCCACCTCCCTACCTCTTTGAACAGGAATTCTATTATTCTTTGGAAAACAGCAGAAGTCGGAGCTAACCCAAATGGCATGTTCTTGAAATGGAACACTGCCTCTGGCTTGACAAAGGAAGTTAAATGGCATGAATTGCGCTCCAATACTACCTGATAGTACTTGGATGCCATTTCTAATGTGATAAAGTACTTAGCCCCTATTATCAATGAGAGCATTTGTCAATCCAGATCCTCTTATTTGAATATATTAAGGCAACACACATACGAATTGACCCATTGGGTTTCCGCAAAAGCACAATCAGGGCTAACCATTTTGCAACTTCAATTGGATCAATTATGTTCTGTTCTTGCAATTTATTCAGTTTGTTTCACAATTCATCTCCTATCATCAATGGAACCCTCCTGATCTTATGCACTGCAGGCCTCATCGCTTGCTTAATATGTATCCTATGCTTGAATCCTTTCAACTTACCAACCTTATCAGTGAACACATTTGGAAATGTAATTTCCCACTCAGATACTTGCATTGTCCAAACACACATACATTCTTTCTTTAACAAGATATGTTCAGCATTATTAGGGTCCAGAATTATCTCTAAATTTCTCTACTCCAACCAAACCAGTAACGAAGATCTATACATGGCTACATATTCAGTAGCAGGAGACATGTTTCATTTGAAGGATAACATAGTGTCAAACTCACCCATTACTTCTACAGGTTTACCACCATACGCTACTGGTTTTATACAAAATTTCTTCAAAACAATGCTTTTATCGACAAAATTTAACCAATTGTTCACACCAATCAATCAATCAGTGTGAATGGTGACCCAGAATGTGCCATCATGTTATCCGTCACGTCTCCAACACCCACTTGACAATACGGTCTTTTAATGCTAGGCATAGTCATCAAAAACAAACTATGATCTGAAGTTTCCATGTTAGCTTCAGCATATTCTTCGATACTTATCACACAAATCTCCTCACTTGATTCTGACGATTTGTAATTGTTGGAACAGGCACTTTCTGGATGGCTGATACCATTCCCCCAGTTAGGCTAAACCTAACCTTCTCATCAAGGATAGGTGAATAGATTCATTGTATAAACTGTGCTCACTCTTGCGTACCTTAGCTCTGAGCAGTTGGACTTTTCTCAGAGGTATTGTTTAAGCAAAGGCACAACAGTCCCATGTGATAAATACACTGAGCGTCACAAAAGAGACTTCATGTCAATCATTATAACAAGAACGTCATATACTTTAGAGAATAAAACACATTTAGAAATGTTACTAGCAGTACTAGACCCACTTTTAAACATATGATATCAATAGTATGCACACTGTGCACAATTCCTAATCTACCCCCGTCCCAAAAGAGTGATAGCACCCTAATGCGAAGCAACACGCTAGCCACCCCAGGCTCACCCTAGCAATCCTGATAATACAGTGCCACACGGTATTAGGGGACACCCAGGGTCACAACAGGGTCGGGTGACAAATGCAAAAACAACAGTTGATGGACAGAATGCAGAACAATGTCATACATTCACCCCAGTACAGAGATCTGGGCCTAAATCCATCGGTTTTTTTGCTCACCATGCCATTCCAGTTAGAACCCAGCCATATGCAAATCAGTCTTGACCCTGTGCCGCATGGGAACAGTCCTGCCCGAACTGCCAAGCCAGGTCCTCCCTGGACTGGAAACAAGCATCCTAGGACCAGTTTTGGGCTTTCAGCCCTCATCAGCCAGGATAGCTTGATTCCAGTGGCATGGAGAGCACGGGACTCACGTCTGAGCATACCTGTCCCACTCGGGGTGACAAATGCAAAAACAACAGTTGATGGACAGAATGCAGAACAATGTCATACATTCACCCCAGTATAGAGATCTGGCCCTACATCCATTGTTTTTTTGCTCACCATGCCATTCCAGTTAGAACCCAGCCATATGCAAATCAGTCTTGACCCTGTGCCGCATGGGAACAGTCCAGCCTGAACTGCCAAGCCAGGTCCTCCCTGGACTGGAAACAAGCATCCTAGGACCAGTTTTGGGCATTCAGCCCTCATCAGCCAGGATAGCTTGATTCCAGTGGCATGGAGAACACAGGACTCACGTCTGAGCATACCCGTCCCACTCGGGGTGACAAAAGCAAAAACAGCAGTTGATGGACAGAATGCAGAACAATGTCATACATTCACCCCAGTACAGAGATCTGGGCCTAAATCTATCGTTTTTTTTGCTCACAATGCCATTCGAGTTAGAACCCAGCCATATGCAAATCAGTCTTGACCCTGTGCCCCATGGGAACACTCCAGCCCGAACTGCCAAGCCAGGTCCTCCCTGGACTGGAAACAAGCATTCTAGGACCGGTTTCGGGCTTTAAGCCCTCATCAGCCAGGATAGATTGATTCCAGTGGCATGGAGAGCACTGGACTCACGTCTTTTTTTTTTCTTTTTTTTTAGATTGTCCTCATACCACCGTAAGCGTCTGCAATCGTAACATTAGACCCCTTTAATCCTGAACGCCCATGGACCATGTTCCTGCATACACTACGGGCCGCCAGGCCTGCTTCTTTGTACAAAGCTTGGTGTAATCCTTGGACAATCTTAAACCAACCTTAGTGCCTTTCCCCAGCACACCAAGTGCGCCGAAATGTTACCTTCCGTACGGTCTAGCCTTGCGGTTGCAAGTGCGGCTCTGAGCCACTTCTCATATAGGGGAGCAGCTGGATCTTTCCATAATATGCATAGTTCCCTGCCTGCCAACAGGATTAAATTTAAAAATAGGCCAATCTGTGCTCTAGACATGGAATTTCCAAGTGAAGAATTTAAACCAAAAATAACTAATGCTGGGTCTAAGTTGATCTTTTTTCCAAATATACCTGATAGTGCCTGTTCTACGTTCTGCCAGTACCCTATAAGTTGGGGACATTCATAAAACATATGCAGATCGTCTGCTTTAAGCATACCACATTTAGGGCATCTGGGGGTTGGGTTGTCTACAAATTTAGCAACTTTATAAGGGGTGTAATAAATCCTATTCAGAGTAAAAAAGTGTTTTTTCTTTAAGGAGGCAGATTTTACGAACTTATAAAGGTTTGTGATAGAAGGAAGAAAGTATTCTGCAGCATTATTTTCTAATACTGATGTTCTCCATTAAGTATGGGCGAATTTTGCGAATCTCGCGTTCGCGAATTTTGCGGATTTGCGAACTCGCAATCCGCAAAATCCACGAATTCCCGCGAATTTGCGGATTTTTTTATTTTTATGTTCGCACGGGTTTCTGCAAGTTCGCGAGGGTTTTGTACAATTTCGCAAATTGCGAAATTGTACAAAACGCGTGCGAACTTGCAGAAACCTGTGCGAACACAATGTGCCCAGTAGGGTATGTGCCTCTTGTGTGAATAAAAGGTCAGAGAAAGATCAGTTCAGCAGATGAAGAGAAAGAAGCTCCTGGTCACAGGAACAGCACGGGTATTGCGCTCGTGAAAGTCAAGGATGCAAAGCCTATCCAGCATCACAGCTGATTTTCCACGGTAGATTTGGGAAGAAGGCACACCTGTCCAGCCTCGACGACGCTCACAATTGTTTTTGGGCTAATGAATGAGTCACTGAATTTGAGCATCAACTAGTTCGAGCGACCATGTGTGTGTTACTATGCAATCGCCCCGAAGGGCGCAGGGGTCCCTTGAGTGAGCTGCAGACCTGTGCCGAGCCATGCAACTATTTTACAATGGCGCCAGCAAGCTGCCAGCGCCGTTGTAAAATAGTTACAAAGTTAGCTTGCACAGGAAGCACTTAGATAAAATAAAGCAGCACCTGCTTCGTTTTATCTAGTGGTTCCTGTGCAAGCTAACTTTGTAACTATTTTACAACGGCGCTGGCAGCTTGCTGGCGCCATTGTAAAATAGTTGCATGAGTGGGGGTTCAACTTTTGAACCCGTTACGTTCGCGGATTTTTTTTTGCGGATTTTGCGGGAAATCCGCAAAATTCGCGGATTGCGGATTTCCCAAAAATCCGCAAAATCCGCGAGCGTAACGGATTTTCCGCTCACACTTATTCTCCATACCATGTAGGGTGGAGGGAATTCTATATCTTCTCTATCTAATAGGTACCTATAGCATACTCCGACTTCCTTTTTAAAAGGGCTGGGATTTTGCAGTTTGAGCTCTATTTCCCAGTTTCCGCCAATATTGTTATTTTCTGCTGCAAACCATGAGTAAAGTTGTAGATATTTAAACCGTGAAAAGGAATCCCCGATTCTTGCTTTCAGGACCTCCCATGGATAAACCCCATCTGCAGATATTAGTTCTGACCATTTACCTATACCTGCAAGTTCTATCGGCACCGCCAGACCATCCTTTAAGCCCCCAGGGAGCCCAGGAGAATCCCAGATTGGGGCAAAGTTGTTGCGTGCTTATCTAGGATCCTGATCGATACTGTGACCTTATGCCCCTATTCGGCTATAAATCCATTTATTCCCTATATTGGCATAACCGTTCAAGTGCAATATTCAGAAACTCATCTCTGGCCTCACACGAACAGAGCCACATTCCAGAATAGCTTTCTCTGCTACTTCCTTTGCAACCAATTAGTGCAATGACAGAGCAGAAGTCACTATCTGAGATTCCTAGATTAACACTCTGAGTTCTTCAACAAGATAAAGACTCAGCAAACCTGGAAATCCCCGCTTGCTGTGTTTTGATTAGTAATAGAACTCTAATGAGCACTGATAGACGATCACTTCCTAAGTGACATCTTTATTGACGTCTTATGTCCAGCAAACTTACGTCAAACATGGCACCTTTCAGGTATAAATACTACCAACGTGGCCTTAAGCAAGTCCCCTGTTGCCCGTCGCCTGAAGCTGCTGTTATGCTGAAGATATCATAGCTGCTATCGCTACTGCTATCGCTGCTAACTAGCTAACGATGGTGTGGTGAACTTAGGAGCTGAACAGTCGTCCCTCTGCAAGAGCCCAGCAGATGCAAGCTGCCCGCGGACGCTGTCCCCCCTCCTTCTCCTCCTCGACGCGCTGAAGAAGAGACGCTGCCTTTCTCCTGCCGAGAAATCCAGCTACAGCGTTTCTAGTCTACCCTTGCAGGTGACTGGGATATCGAGCCCTGAGGGAGATACCAGACCTCCATCATTCTATTCCAGAGGTATGGTGTTGACTAAACCCTTGAGAGAGAATTCTTGAAGCAAACCTTGGCAAAACCAACTTAACTTAAAGCTACTTACTTACTCCCCTCCCAAGTATTAGGCTTAGGTCAGGTACACTGGGGTAGGCGTAGTTAGAAGCACCAGTTGAGTATTTTAGCCTAATGTATATATGAATGTATATATGTTTTATTACTTTTAAACCATTGTATGGCTAAGAAACCATATCAATGCTTTTACAGTATTATTTCGCAATACTTATCTTACTGTACGTACTTTTTATAATAACAAGTCTTGCAATTGTGGCAATTCTTTTCTCTTGTACAAGAAGAAAGACTGTTCAATAAATGTTAACCCTTTATTGACAAACGCCCGTCTCTCTATTCTCTACATATTGTGAAAGTAAACTGCACCAACCTGACTGAGTAAAATAACTGTCTATTGTTTCACACGACCCTAGAGATTGACTCTTGATCTGAGGAGCAAAGTTGTCATGTTGCACGGTTGTTGGAAAACTGAATCCCTTTTTGTCTGTGCCAGGGAAGCTGATCACTTCCTATTCAGTCAAGAAAGTTTCCAGTGACCTCTGAGCTAGTTGGTAACAAACCCAATTAAGTTTAGCATAGTCAGTGGAGGCCTGGAAGATCCGCACTTCTACGTCGATACTACTGTTTATGTTATTCCAATGCGCAGGGCCTATTGGGAAAATAGGAACTACACTACATGGCGCCCAAACGTTTGGTAAGGCGATAAACTAACGCAAGACGTTAGAGTAACTCAGTCGTGCATTTTTCACACAGACCCCTTTCTCCCGTAAATACTCCAATAGACGTCTGGAGTGGGTGAAAGGTTAAAATCCGCCTGAACTCAGTAGGAAGAGATTCCTATGTAAAGCTCTGGTTTATTCAACGTTGAAGGATACAGTGTTCCATAATATTGTGCACCTAATCTTTGTCTCCTTGGAGACCTACTCTGCAAACCTTGCATTTATACAATGCCAGGAGAAAACGGAACCACTGGGGGCGCAGCAGATGCGACTCAGCAGGGTCCCGACGATACGGTACCGGGTGCAATAATCATCCCGGCACATTTAAGAAAATCTATAACTTTAAAACTTATAGAAAACGGACTGACACCACAAGGTGGTACAGTAATTTTCGTGATAGAGGCACACGAATATCGGCAGACAGAGGTATTCTATTCATGGATAAACTTTCCAGCGGCAAACGCTAGAACAAAAGAGTTTCACTATTACAAAATAGAGAAACCTCCGGAAGAGTACGCTCCTTTCGAGGAGACTGAAATCCCACTAAAATTCCAAGAGCACCTGCTCTGGTTTAATGGCGCCCTAAAACATGATGATCACATAACTAGGCTCGGTCCACTAGGTAGACCAGGAGCAGCGTGGCCGGTTCTAGCCAGCTACACACCACATCCGGACATTGCAAAAATGTCAAAGGAAGAGCTGTTAGTACAGCTAAAAACACTTATAAAAATACATAGGCAATTAGTCCAATATGTAATGCGGACTGCAACAGTCCAACCAGCTGTTAATGTACCACAGCTGACCCCTCATCAGGGGAACACTAATAAAATCACACCACAGAACATACAGTCATGTCTTGGTAAAACACCCATAAAACGGGAACAAATTCCTTTCTGGTTAGCACAGAAAATCACTCAAATAGAGGCAGTATTTCCTGATACTACCCCTATTGAGAAACACAGAATCTTGACAATCTGCCTTCCTATGGGAATCGCACCACACGTGGAGGACTGTGACACTTGGGGTACAGTCTTTGCTTCCATTTACACAAAAACACACAGTGTTCCGTCTATGGCGGTAATACCAGAAGTGCTAAAACAGATTCAAAATGAATACGGTCCAGAGCCCGCTTTAAATCTTGGTATGAAATTACTGAAAGACTTCAAGCAGGTCTCTGCTATATTATTAGCCAACATAAAGGGAGAAGCAGCATCTGTGGCGATCCGCCAGAAGTTGAAGGAAACAGATATAACAGATCAGCCAGTTGAGCTAGCCAGAATCATAGAAAAATGCTATGAAGAATTAGGTAGAGACAGCTTGGGTGGGAAACCAGTAAAGCCCCAACTGCTCGAAAATCCTGAAAAATTATTTATTAAAAATAATTCAAATACTCCTAAAAAGAGCTGGGATGGAAATAAACAATCCACTCCCAAGGAAAAAGTTTTCCAGTCCAGAGGAAGGTCTCCTCGACGGAGGGAAAGAACTCCGACTCGAGAACACCAGTCTCCCCAGAGGGAGCCCTCTGAGAAAAGATATAACCTTAGAAATAGGGATAATCTGAAAAAACCTGATAGATATCAAAGTATTGATACACGTCCCTCTCGATCTTTTTCGCAGAAATCGGAAAGAAGAGGACGGTCAGACCCAGGAGAGCACACCAAGTCCAAAGACAAGGAACCTGCTCAGAGTAAAAAATCTCAATTTCCAAAAAAGAAGGTAGCCAGTATTAGCGTAATCAACCATGCCGAGAATACTGAGGACACAGTTGAAAAACGGGGAGTGGGCATTGGCAATGTTGGACAGTGCAGCAGAAATCAGTATAGCCCGCAAGATCCTGATGAGTCATCTGGAGACAGTGGACACAAATGAATTCATTCAGGTTGAAACTGCCGACACCAGACTTAGCGAGCCCCATAAAATATACGAAATAACATTGCGTATAGAGGGTGATAAGACTAGGAAAATAAAGGGTCTATTTTGGGATAAACTCTCAAAAGGGTATGATATTCTGTTAGCTGAAAAAGATTGGCCCCCAGAGTTTGTCAGGGAGTGCCCTCGTGGCGAAGAAATGATTATGCCTGCCTTCTCGAATCACATTCCGATTCACAAAAAATATACTTATGCAAGGAAATGGGCAGTAGCCCAGGCACCGGCATTATATAAAAATCATGTAGGATTGGATGAGGACTCTCCTCCTCACAAAATCCAGTTAAAAAATGAACCAACTGCCCAACGGCAGTATCCCATTAAGCAAGAAGCTAAAAACAAGTCAGGGAGATCTTAGATCAACTTGAATACCAGGGGGTGATTGAAACATGCACCTCTCAAATGAACAATCCTTTGTTTCCTGTCTCCAAGCCAGACAATACATATCGTCTAGTTTTGGACTACAGACACCTTAATGCATGTTGCAAAACATTTGCAGTACAAAACTCGCATAGTGCAGCCCTAATGAATAACATAGTTAGGAAAAAATATAAAACGACATTAGACATATCTAATGGTTTCTTTTGTAAAAACATTGCACCAGAAAGCAGATACTTGACCGCTTTCTCAGCATTTGGGTCGCAAAAGAAATTCTGTCGACTCCCACAGGGGTTCAAGAACAGCCCAGGACTATTCTCAGCTAAGGTAACAGAGTTACTACAAATTTATGATGATGAGGCATTATCTTACGTAGATGATATCTATCTCACAGACGACGACTTGGATACTCACTTGAAAAGAGTGAACACCATTATACTTGGGTTCGCAGCAGAGGGTTACAAATTCAACTTTAAAAAGTCTCGAATTGCCCATCTGACGGTACTATTCTTAGGGTACGAATTATCAAGTGAAGGGAAAAGCCTAGCGGACAACTTCTTAGAGAAGTGCGCTGTACTCCAAGCTCCAAAAACGCTGAAGAATTTACAATCCATTCTAGGTTTTCTGAATTTCGGAAGAACTTACATTCTAAATTACGCAGAGAGGGTTAAACCTCTTTACGAACTAATTAAACCTGATTTTAAACAAATCAATTGGACTCAAAAACACACAGAGGGGAGGAGCCTAACCAGCGACCATGATGGCCGCCTGATCTCTCGGCTCCGCCGACCCTCTTGCTTTTCTCCCGTTTTCCGCCTCATCCTGCGACCTATCCTGCTACTACGCGACATCGGCGGAAACGGGAAGAGACCCCGGATCTATTGGTGTGCTTTCTGTCTGGATCCCGGCGGCACACCCACTGAAACAACTTCTCCCCTGCCTCGCGCTGCGCGGCTACGGCTGGGTCTTTGTTCTCTGCCTGGGGTCGGCTTCGCTCATTACAACAGCCGCTGTGGCCGGTGGCCCATCTACGGCGGTTTCAGCCTCGTCCTGCTCCCTGCGGTGTGCTTTCTTGCTTCTCAGGGTCGCGCACATCGCTGGTACTGAAAACACTTTGTATCGTGTTTTTCACCCGGATGCAACATTGGCGGATACTTTGTCTCCCTACGCGCCGGGCTGGGCGCCATCTTACAAGCTTATCTCCCTTTTTGTAGCAGCGGACCCTGGGCTGCTACCGAAGATACAGCTGTCCTGCCATACCGCATTACTACTCTGCTTCCATGTCGTGTGCCCTTCCTGTGCCTCAAGGCTGTTTGTGCTGTTGCCCGGATATCGGCGGTGCTCTGCTGGCCATGGATGGCAATGGTGGATGGCTAGACGGACAGTGCTGCCTTTGTTCGCCCTGCTTGCCGAGGTCTACTCAACCCTCTCATTCCGGCGCATCTGTGTCGCTCAGTGATGTGATGTGCGCCCTGGAAACTGTGAGAGCAGCTCTCCATTCTGCCGTTCGTGTATTGGGAGACCGGCTGGCTTTGATTTCCTCTGTGGCACCGCTGCTTGAACATGGACGCTCCCGGGAGCAGGACACAGTGTCTCCTACTGATGCTGCCCTCTGTTGTTCTTCCTCTCCGGCCATCACGGGCACACAACGGGTGCGGGACCCAAGCGCAGTCAAGATGTCGGCTGAACTATTCTGGGGACAGGCTGCAGTTACGGGACATGTAGTGTGGCAAGAGCATTGCAGCTGGAAGTCATGTCTAGTTTCTCCTCCTAAGGACCCTGGCGTGTCTCGATTCCTAATCCTGAATCCACTCCTACTGTCTGGTTCTTCCAATCTCGGAGAAACTTTGTTGTGCGTTATCCTGGACTCTGCTGCGGACTCCTACACGGCGGACTATCGGATGGACTACATTGATCGTCCCCCCGCCCGGATCATGATGCTTGGATCGCTTTCCTCCTGCAAGATGTCTACCGTGAGGCCGGACTACGTCGTTGCCCCATATCGCAGGGGCCAGGGTTGAGTGTGCCCCCCCGTCATGTCGGGACTGTTTTACTTGTACTGCTGGGTCACTGAAGGACTGCCGGGGATATCAACTATGGGTATTGTATTGGTCGCGGGGTCTGGGATCGGGCGGCCGGAATGAAACTGTATAGTGCTTTGGATATATTCGATGGCCCTCCTCCGTTCTTCTGTGAATTACGTTTTTCTTTTACCTCTCTTTTCTCTCTCTACTCTAAATTTCGGGTTCGGTTTGTGGGCGACAGGCACGCAGCTTGAGGGGGGGGGAGGCCGTAGCCTCCGCTTACGTGCAGGGTGGGGGGTGGGGGGTAGGGGTTTTGCTTTAGTTTCGGTTTCTATGGGCCTTTTTCTTGTGTTTTCTCTTCCTTACCTCTTCCTTTTCTTTTTCTTTCTTTCTTCCTTTGGGTTCTCAGGTGCTTTGGGGTAGTGTTACCTATTCTCTCCGCTGTCGCTGCTGTCATCTTTGTGGATTTAGGTGTTCTGAGTCCGTGGGGCGGGCGATGGCCAGCATGTACTGTTTTCTCGTGCTAGTATCCTTAGGGTCACTATCCTTTGGTGCTGTTAATTTTACTTCTCGTCTTGCTCATGTCTCGCTGGCTCGTTGCCTGCCATTTCTTTTAGTGGATTGAATGCACCTGATCCTAATTTCTCTTCAAAACTTTAAAAATTAACCTTATGCATCCTGTGCCTGGTGGTCCCACTTCAGTTTGGCCACGTCTCAGACAATTATCGTTTGTACATTCATTGGGACTGCTGAGTTGCAATATCCGTACTTTTTGTGCTATTGATTCCTTTCGAGGCCGGCCTGTATGGTTGTAGGCCCGTAATTGTACGCTTGTTATGCACAATAAAGGTTTTCAAAAATTTAAAAAAAAAAAAAAAAAACACACAGAAATTTTGAGATCACTGCAAACAGACATGTTAGCTAAAACTAAATTAGATACACGTGACAACACACGCGGTCTTGTAATCCGAGTCATCCCAGGAAGATGCGGATTCACGTACCTAACCTCAAATGAGGGAGAAAAGGTACCAATTTCAATTAAATCTCACTTGTACACACAAGCAGAAAAAGCATTCAGTCTCACAGAAAGAACTGTGAAAGCAGTGCAAATTGCATTAGCAAATGAACGAGAACTAGCACACGGCAAACGGATTAATATCCTCACAGCGGAATCCGCTTTCGAGGCGCTATTCAGCCCAGTAAACCTGCCTACAGTGTCACTGGATCCGAAATGGATACAGTGTGTAGATTCTCTAGGAGCGGAAGATGTGAAATACTATTTTGCCCCGCAATTCGAAGAACTGAATGATTTAGAATATGAAGAAGAATATCCTCTGCCAATCGAACTTCTGCCTCTCCCACAATACGCCTGTATAATCTATACAGATAGATTTGTACAGCATTTCAACGTAGAGAGCAAATCCTACGATGCAGCCTGTGCGATTGTTAAAGGTCGTTGGCTGTGCGGTAAATTCAGACCGAAAGTAACAAAAACTGAATCAGTAAGAAACTGTTCGGCTCAGAGAGCTGAAATCAGATGTTTAAAGATGGCGCTCGAAAATGCAGAACGTGAATTGCCGACACTTATCGTGTGCGATTCTCATTTATGCGTCAACTCTTACAATAATAAACTGCAGAGGTGGATTGAAAATGATTACAAAGATGACACAGGTGCCACAATAAAGCATAAATTGCTCTGGAAACAGGTAGCTCTTTTACAGAAAGAACTACAAAAGACTCACGTGATACACGCACAGAGTCTTCAACGTGATGGCGTTCACGTTGCAGGGAATTCATTGGCTAATACAGCCACAGCGGAAGCAACTAAACCGGCTTCCGTAGCCACAAAAAAGCGTACAGAAAAATACATAGACGGGGAAACCATGCTGGCAGTAAAAACGACCGTAAAAGGCGACTGTGCAGCACTGCCCGCGAACTATCCACTCAATTATGCATACGTAATCGATGCAAACTCCGTTCCTTTTGCTCGAATCCCTGGAGTGGGGGATAGGGTAATTCCAAACACGAACCGGAGAATATTATTAATAGCAGACGCACACATGGGTGAAGGTCCAAGGCACATTCAGATGAGGGAATCTCTGACTGAATTGCAATCAGTATACTGGTGGCCGGGGATGAGCGTGCAACATCAGATGTATGTAAAGAACTGTCCGGACTGTGATAGGGATCGCAGTAATGAACCGGTCCTGCCTGTTGCACAGTTACCATTTATAGAAAGGGTAATGATGTCCGCAACCCATCCTGCGTCCTATTAATCAGTTAAGACTAAAATCACTTAAAAAATGTGGCCCCAGCGCTCGGCTGACGCTAGAACGGTTATAAAAGATCTGCGAGTCTTTATCGGCACATACGCAATTACCACGTTCCATTCTGACCAGGGTCCTGCTTTCAGCTCTCGAGCTTATAAGGAGGCCATGGCCAGCATGGGAATTGGGTTGCGGTATTCTTGTCCGTCGCACCCCGAAGGGAATAGTGTGGTAGAAAGAAAAAACCGAGACATAAAGCGATCTATAACAGCGAAGGTATTAGGTTCAGGCGCTGGGTGGGTCAAACATCTAATAAGTGTCCAAACCAATCTTAACAATTTGCCAAGAAAATCTCTAAAAGGTTTCAGCCCATACGAACTATTGTTCGGAATTAGAATGACAATTCAGGACTTAGATAGTCAGATATCAGTGGTACAAGAAAAAACAACAAACTTTGACATCAAAGATCGTTTGGCTGTTTTACAGGAACTGAATGAAACAAGAAAATCCTTAAGCAACATAAAGTTCAAGCAACAGCCAAATACCACTGACGAGGCACCACAAGCAACAGCCCCAGCAAGGCCTGTCTGGATTCCAAAGATTGGGGATCTAGTCAGAGAAAAAATCGCGGTGAAGAAGGAATTTGGGCCTTCTTACAGAAAAGCAGTACCTGTCTTGGCAGTCACCGGAACAAGATCAGTAGTACTACCGCCCCTTGCTGGTAAAAAGGAGAACAGAGTTGTATCAATCGACCTGGTAAAACCACAAGCATGTGGCCTATAATCAACAGTAGGCCCAGTGGACTCCCAAGAAACAACAGAATACCCAAACTTGCAACAATCCAAGAGGTTCAAACTGAAAGACTAATCACATTCGATCAGCCTGCAGTGCACAGAGAAGGACTATGCAATAATGCCATGGAACTCGTGCCTCTTGAGACACAGATTGAAACAGTTTGTCAAGAAACACCAGTCTACAATAATGTGGCATCAGAAAATGCTACCGAGAGACAGATTGAAAGAACAATCCCAAAAATTGACAGAACTGCCTCTGGTTATTTCATCGACTTCGACAACTTTTCCGAGGATCAAAGCAACCCCGAAGTGATGCCAGAAACAAAAATGACTTTTAAAGAAAAAGCAACGGAACTCTTTCATCAACTGAAGGAAATCTACCTTATTTCCCCTTGGTTAGAGTTCTGGTTCGGTCTAGGTGTATTTTTCCTCCTGCTTTGGCTCATCATGGTACTTTGTTTGGGAAAATTCATTGAGGGAAAATATAGTACAATGGACACAGCAAGTCAGAACATCAACCTAGTCCTCAAACCACACAGATCATCCCACGTGAAGAAAAGAGAACTGTCAACAGTAAATGTCACAGCCATTCCAATACCCGGTGGGGTAGTATGGGAGAAAACTGACTATGAGATCTATGGTCCGGTCGAGATCCTGAAGTATCCTCATCAACTGAAGGTTTCCTTAAGTGACTTTGTAAAACCTAGTACATTTTCTGATGATTGGGACTTTAACAGTATTAATGACATGATGTCTGAATTAGTAATGTCAGCTAGATTCACAGAACATGATTATTTACAAGGTTCGTCTAGTTATGAACAGTTATTCTGCTATACACATTATGGCGATCACTATTTGCATAAATCTGCACAGCCTAGAAATGTTTTTAAGTATAATCAATGGGAACATTGTGCTACACCACCTAAAAGCAGTTCTAAAAAATTCTATGAGAAATTCAAGTACTTCTCAGGGTTTAACACCAGTGATGCAGAAACGTTTTATTACAAACTGTTAGATAAAACAGGAATGAAAACAATGCTGACAAATTCTAAATTGATATATTCAGAAGCATTTTATGAAAAAATGATGACATTTGGTTTTGATTATTGGAAAAATAACATTGAAACAAAAACCATTTGGGGTACAAAAGATTGGCAGGTACAAGGCCTTGAAGCACTATTCAGAACCTGCATGATACCAGAACAAATGATGTTTTTAAATGACACAATTCACCAAACATCCTGTCTTGGCCTAGCTAAGATCAAAGACCTAAACAAACCGTCTATTCCAAAGCCAATACCTGATAATACAACAACAGATATTGAGATAGACGTAACTAAAATTTTACATTTTAACAGAACACATCCTGATTGGAAAAAGTGGTTAATCTGGCCTACTGACACAAACAGCTGTCAAGATAGATTCCTGAACAAAACACAGGGGTTAAAAATGACCAGACAAGACCCTAGATACTCCCAGAGACAACATCCAGGGATAGTAACAACATACAGTGTAGGAAAACTCTGCCTCGAATGGCTAGGATCATCCACACTGGCTGAAATTAAGCAACACTTGTCTTTACTAAAAGATGGTGCTGATTTGCGCGATTTCATTCTTGGACCACGCAAACAGCGTCAAAAGCGTTTCATAGCGGCCAGCATCTACGCTGCGTACAACGAGGCTTGGAAAGTCACACAAATTGAAACAGCAGAAAAAATACGAGAAATTGATCGTATTAATTTGGAAAAATCACTTTCTGTAGTGGACAATGGGTTAATGACTCTGTCCTCCAGAATATATTCATTGGACAATATTGTATCTTCTGCCTTTGACATAATAGACAGAGACTTGCTAATGTTACAGCATGGCCAATCTCAGTTACGTTCTATTGTACAATTGGGCTGGACGCTGCAAAATCTTCGTTCAGGCTATGTGCCTTGGCGTTTAATCAACACAACGTCATTGTTTTCCATTTTTAACCTTACTGATAAACAAATTCCATTTCATTTTTAACCTTACTGATAAACAAATCAGTTTGGCACAGAAAGGAGCAGACTATACAATCCTGAGCATCGAAAAACTTGAGAGATTACCATTGACAATGTCAGAGAGTCCTGTCATTGAATGGATAATACACGGAATTATCACAATTCCGATAACAACTTTCCAATTTAAAAAGTGCCTTGAATACATACCTACTGGCCAGTATGAACGATTAGGTAAAGTATATGTAAAATCAGAATGGAAATTACCATACACACATTCTTGCTATAGTGACAGCGACAAAAATGTATTTCTTAGTGGTGAAAATTGTAAACATTCACTAAGCGGTATACTTTTGTGCCAGGGTATTAATTTACACGGAGCTTGTGATGGAAACTCTAACAACCTTTCATGCCACCAGCTTGTCACACCTGCAACTCAGATAGAGCCCTTCTTTATGCAACTTGCTAATGGGAGTTACATTCTTAGAACGGATCACAGATGTTGTGGCCTTGTTCCAGGTAAAAGTTATCTAGTAAGCGTAACATCCATGGTCAAATGCTGTATGCAGGCATTGTTCCCTAGCGGGCCTGTAGACACAGAGACTCCCATCTGGCCTCGTCTGAATCTCTATTCTATACGAATTGATACTTTAAGCAAAATGAAGTCTGTGCTTTTGCAGACAACAGTGCCCATAACATCATCAAAAGAGACGTATGATCTTCTAGTTGCAAGGACAGCTACGGAGGTTCATGACCTTTTATCAACAAATTGCCCCGTGCATTTCTAGCGCCACAGGCATCCCAGGCATATTTAAGACGATTTTTACGGGACTGCTAACACCATTTCAAGCAATTCTGGGAATCGTTCCAAATTTTGTCCACTCTGTTTTTGGCGGCATACCCTTATGTTTGGGACTTGTAGCAGGGATTTTATTTTTGACCCTCCTGCTTCGTTATGGCAAGCCAAAGCTCAGACATAGCTCCTATGGGAATGGAAGAGACAATCCTAGCAATGCGCTACCGGGACAGAATAACTAGAGTCCTTGGATTGGCCGGGCTGAGAGATCTAAACATGACCTGGTTCCTTTCATTCAGACCTATATGGCAGAACTGTATCTTACCGGTACTTCGATGTATGCTATGCGGAGATGAGTGCGTGTTGGACATCTGTCTTTCACTTCCATCAGCAGTACCAATGGACGTCGATACTTTGCTAAGTCCGATAACGGCTCACGCATTGTGTTGTCCCCAGCGGCTACCAATCCTGATGACGGCATTCGTTGAGACTCCTGTGCTACGACTAGGTGGTAACAGTGGAGCAAGTGACAAAAGCAGCATCACCCAGGTACGACCTTCTGTGAGCATTGCTGATCCCGACTATGATGACAGCAATCATTCTCACACCTGCCAAGTTACAGCACTATCGAATTTGGTCGAACTGTCACCTGATTTTGTAGACCAATTCTTTGCGAGCCTGTCTGATAGGATGTTCTCACCCGAACAGAAACAATAACTTTAGAGAAGCATTCCGACACACAGTGTTCCCATGAACTCTGAATTCGGCCTTCAGTTTTGAACAACAAAAACTGCTAAAAGCGTTGGAACTCTATTTCCCCGTTCAAGCAATAATTCTTTTGAATTGAACACTTTTTATTATTCACCCTTTTTCTGGCACAAAAAATTCTTTGCTTAAAGTAAAACTATTCATAGAGAACAGAAGCTTCAACTTCTATTTCTAAACACATCTAGAGACATAATAACTTACACCAGCCTCTAGCACATTTATTGCAATGCATTTATATGTGATGATTTATCTCGCCCTTCTTCTGTTTCAGAGATATTTCATGTGTAATTCTTTTTGCATAATCGTTCATTGATTTCATATGCTATAATTTTTGAATGATTTCTATGCTTCAAAAACGTACAGTACCTATAATTTTCACGTATTACAATATACGCCTATTTCAAATGCATTTATGTATTTTGGGGTGGGCAATGTTACACATGCATCTTATTGCTCTAGTTTTAGTAATTTGATGGACATGAATTTGTGGAGTGGGTGTTGCGTGCTTATCTAGGATCCTGATCGATACTGTGACCTTATGCCCCTATTCGGCTATAAATCCATTTATTCCCTATATTGGCATAACCGTTCAAGTGCAATATTCAGAAACTCATCTCTGGCCTCACACGAACAGAGCCACATTCCAGAATAGCTTTCTCTGCCACTTCCTTTGCAACCAATTAGTGCAATGACAGAGCAGAAGTCACTATCTGAGATTCCTAGATTAACACTCTGAGTTCTTCAACAAGATAAAAACTCAGCAAACCTGGAAATCCCCGCTTGCTGTGTTTTGATTAGTAATAGAACTCTAATGAGCACTGATAGACGATCACTTCCTAAGTGACATCTTTATTGACGTCTTATGTCCAGCAAACTTACGTCAAACATGGCACCTTTCAGGTATAAATACTACCAACGTGGCCTTAAGCAAGTCCCCTGTTGCCCGTCGCCTGAAGCTGCTGTTATGCTGAAGATATCATAGCTGCTATCGCTACTGCTATCGCTGCTAACTAGCGAACGATGGTGTGGTGAACTTAGGAGCTGAACAGCCGTCCCTCTGCATGAGCCCAGCAGATGCAAGCTGCCCGCGGACGCTGTCCCCCCTCCTTCTCCTCCTCGATACGCTGAAGAAGAGACGCTGCCTTTCTCCTGCCGAGAAATCCAGCTCCAGCGTTTCTAGTCTACCCTTGCGGGTGACTGGGATATCGAGCCCTGAGGGAGATACCAGACCTCCATCATTCTATTCCAGAGGTATGGTGTTGACTAAACCCTTGAGAGAGAATTCTTGAAGCAAACCTTGGCAAAACCAACTTAACTTACTCCCCTCCCAAGTATTAGGCTTAGGTCAGGTACACTGGGGTAGGCGTAGTTTGAAGAACCAGTTGAGTATTTTAGCCTAATGTATATATGAATGTATATATGTTTTATTACTTTTAAACCATTGTATGGCTAAGAAACCATATCAATGCTTTTACAGTATTATTTCGCAATACTTATCTTACTGTACGTACTTTTTATAATAACAAGTCTTGCAATTGTGGCAATTCTTTTCTCTTGTACGAGAAGAAAGACTGTTCAATAAATGTTAACCCTTTATTGACAAACGCCCGTCTCTCTATTCTCTACATATTGTGAAAGTAAACTGCACCAACCTGACTGAGTAAAATAACTGTCTATTGTTTTACACGACCCTAGAGATTGACTCTTGATCTGAGGAGCAAAGTTGTCATGTTGCACGGTTGTTGGAAAACTGAATCCCTTCTTGTCTGTGCCAGGGAAGCTGATCACTTCCTATTCAGTCAAGAAAGTTTCCAGTGACCTCTAAGCTAGTTGGTAACAAACCCAATTAAGTTTAGCATAGTCAGTGGAGGCCTGGAAGATCCGCACTTCTACGTCGATACTACTGTTTATGTTATTCCAATGCGCAGGGCCTATTGGGAAAATAGGAACTACACTACAAAGTCTGAGTAGTATTTTACACCCCATCTAGTTTTCAAATCCTGGCTGATGACAGCTGATAGCCAGAAACCGGTCCTAGGATGCTTGATTCCGGTTCAGGGAAGACATGGCTTGGCAGTTAGGGCAGGACTGTTCCCATGAGGCACAGGGTCAAGACTGATTTGCATATGGCCATGTCTGAACTGGAATGGCATGGTGAGCAAAAAAACAATGAATTTAGGCCCAGATCTCTGTACTGGGGTGAATGTATGACATTGTTCTACATTCTGTCCATCAACTGTTGTTTTTGCTTTTGTCACCCCGAGTGGGAAGGGTATGCTCAGACGTGAGTACCGTGCTCTCCGTGCCACTGGAATCAAGCTATCCTGGCTGATGAGGGCTGAAAGCCCGAAACCGGTCCTAGGAAGCTTGTTTCCAGTCCAGGGAGGACCTGGCTTGGCAGTTTGGGCTGGACTGTTCCCATGCGGCACAGGGTCAAGACTGATTTGCATATGGCTGGGTTCTAACTGGAATGGCATGGTGAGCAAAAAAACGTTGGATGTAGGCCCAGATCTCTGTACTGGGGTGAATGTATGACATTGTTCTGCATTCTGTCCATACAACTGTGTTTTTTTTGCATTTGTCACCCCGAGTGGGACGGGTATGCTCAGACGTGAGTACCGTGCTCTCCATGCCACTGGAATCAAGCTATCCTGGCTGATGAGGGCTGAAAGCCCGAAACCGGTCCTAGGAAGCTTGTTTCCAGTCCAGGGAGGACCTGGATTGGCAGTTTGGGCTGGACTATTCCCATGCGGCACAGAGAGTCCGCCTCCCCCCGTTCAGATTTGAAGCCACCGAAGTCATCTGCGGCGTCCCTCAAGGCTCCTCGCTCAGTCCAACCCTCTTCAACATCTACATGAGCCCCCTTGCAGACATCGCACGCCAGCACAACCTCAACATCATCTCCTACGCCGACGACACCCAGCTGATCCTCTCCCTTACCAACGACCCCGCCACCGCCAGAGCCAACCTTCACGAAGGGATGAAAGAGGTAGCCGAATGGATGATGAACAGCCGCCTGAAACTGAACTCGGACAAGACGGAAGTCCTCATCCTGGGATCCTCACCCTCCGCCTGGAACGACTCCTGGTGGCCCCCCGCCCTAGGCAGCGCACCCAAACCAACAGACCACGCACGCAACCTGGGCTTCATCCTGGACTCCTCCCTCTCCATGACCAGACAAGTCAACGCCGTCTCCTCGTCGTGCTTCAATATCCTGCGCATGCTACGTAAGATCTTCCGGTGGATCCCCACCGAGACCAGGAAGACGGTCACCCAGGCCCTCGTCACCAGCCGTCTGGACTACGGCAACACCCTCTACGCCGGAACCACCGCCAAACTCCAGAAGAGACTCCAGCGGATCCAGAACACCTCAGCATGACTCATCCTGGACATCCCCCGTCGCAGCCACATCTCCGGACACCTGAGAGATCTGCATTGGCTCCCGGTCAACAAGAGAATCACCTTCCGTCTCCTCACCCACGCACGCAAAGCCCTACACAGCCAAGGCCCAGGATACCTCAACAGCCGCCTCAACTTCTACGCTCCCAAACGCCAGCTTCGTTCGTCCAGCCACGCCCTCGCCGCCGTCCCCCGCATCCGCAGAGCCACCACAGGGGGACGGTCCTTCTCCTACCTCGCCGCCAAGACATGGAACTCCCTCCCCACCCACCTCCGCCTGACCCAGGACCACCTCGCCTTCAGGAAGCAACTCAAGACCTGGTTGTTCGAGCAGTAGCAGACCCCCCCGCCCCCAGCGCCTTGAGACCTTCTGGGTAAGTAGTGCGCTTTATAAATACGATGATTGATTGATTGATTGATTGATTTGCATATGGCTGGGTTCTAACTGCAATGGCATGGTTAGGAAAAAAACGATGAATGTAGGCCCAGATCTCTGTACTGGGGTGAATGTATGACATTGTTCTGCATTCTGTCCATCAACTGTGGGTTTTTTTGCATTTGTCACCCGAGTGGGACGGGTTTGCTCAGACGTGAGTCCCGTGCTCTCCATGCCACTGGAATCAAGATATCCTGGCTGATGAGGGCTGTAAGCCCAAAACCGGTCCTAGGATGCTTGTTTCCAGTCAAGGGAGGATCTGGCTTGGCAGTTTGGGCAGGACTGTTCCTATGGGGCACAGGGTCAACACTGATTTGCATATGACTGGGTTCTGAATTACTTCCATTGAGGACGCTGACAGACCTGCTTGTTAGCTCACTGAACTGCTGCCTGCGAGGGCGTTGAGAGACTTGTTCTGCCCCTTTCCAGCTTTACTACTTGCGGTACCCGCTTCGCGGGTCCCGCTGCGTATCACTCCTGTTTTTGAGCCCCGGATCTCTACACCTTGGTGAAGCGTGTGTTGGGCAGGGCTGCGAGCAAGCGGTGGCAGGACTTCTAGGACCAGAAGCCCCGGCAAGCCGCGCCTCTCGTCACCTGGCCGCTCTCCCTGTCAACCACGCCCCGCCTGCACACTAGAAAGGCTGGGGAGGAGGAAACCGCCGTGGGACACCTCTGTGCACTGAATTACTTCCATTGAGGACGCTGACAGACCTGCTTGTTAGCTCACTGAACTGCTGCCTGCGAGGGCGTTGAGAGACTTGTTCTGCCGCTTTCCAGCTTTACAACTTGCGGTACCCGCTTCGCGGGTCCCGCTGCGTATCACTCCTGTTTTTGAGCCCCGGATCTCTACACCTTGGTGAAGCGTGTGTTGGGCAGGGCTGCGAGCAAGCGGTGGCCGGACTTCTAGGACCAGAAGCCCCGGCAAGCCGCGCCTCTCGTCACCTGGCCTCTCTCCCTGTCAACCACGCCCCGCCTGCACACTAGAAAGGCTGGGGAGGAGGAAACCGCCGTGGGACACCTCTGTGCACTGAATTACTTCCATTGAGGACGCTGACAGACCTGCTTGATAGCTCACTGAACTGCTGCCTGCGAGGGCGTTGAGAGACTTGTTCTGCCGCTTTCCAGCTTTACAACTTGCGGTACCCGCTTCGCGGGTCCCGCTGCGTATCACTCCTGTTTTTGAGCCCCGGATCTCTACACCTTGGTGAAGCGTGTGTTGGGCAGGGCTGCGAGCAAGCGGTGGCAGGACTTCTAGGACCAGAAGCCCCGGCAAGCCGCGCCTCTCGTCACCTGACCGCTCTCCCTGTCAACCACGCCCCGCCTGCACACTAGAAAGGCTGGGGAGGAGGAAACCGCCGTGGGACACCTCTGTGCACTGAATTACTTCCATTGAGGACGCTGACAGACCTGCTTGTTAGCTCACTGAACTGCTGCCTGCGAGGGCATTGAGAGACTTGTTCTGCCGCTTTCCAGCTTTACAACTTGCAGTACCCGCTTCGCGGGTCCCGCTGCGTATCACTCCTGTTTTTGAGCCCCGGATCTCTACACCTTGGTGAAGCGTGTGTTGGGCAGGGCTGCGAGCAAGCGGTGGCCGGACTTCTAGGACCAGAAGCCCCGGCAAGCCGCGCCTCTCGTCACCTGGCCGCTCTCCCTGTCAACCACGCCCCGCCTGCACTCCATAGGTCAACGTACTTAAGAGGAGGTTTCCCCCCGCTGCGCGGGAGCGCGCGGGAGTGCGCCGGGAGAAGCCCGGGACAAGGGCGGGACCGTCTGTGGCCGTCAGGGGCCGAAGGAGGCCGGGCTGGGCCACCTCTCTGACATCCCCATTGTGGACCAGCTAAGGTACTGTGCTATATGAGGAAAACTTTGTGGTCCATTGACTTTTATTGTTACTGAACCATGTTCGTTCGGTCCTACCTGTTACTTGTATCCTCCATCCTTCTTCCGGTTACCAGACGGGGGTCAGTCTGAAGAGGGTTTTTTCGAGCCCTCACTGAATCGCCCAGGAACACGGACTAGTAGGAGGGGTTATTGTTACAGAATAGGACTAGATCTTGCCTATATGAACTTAAGTAGGACCTTGCTGAATAATTCTGTTTTATAGGTGAACCACTTGAGGTTAATACGGACCTAATATAGGCTGTTTTGAGAGGTTAATTGATATCTGGACCCCAGCACTTATTTGTAATTGTATTTGGTCCCTGAATTGACTGGAGTAAGAAACTGTTTATCGCTGTATGGTATTGTTTTTTTCCTGTTTTGTTAGTACTGCGGCCTGTCCTCATTATTTTATCTACTTGAGCGCCGTCCTTGACCCCTGACAGCATCTTTACTTTATTGTAAATATGCCTAGAAAACTGGCCCCTGTAACCTCAGAACCACTTAATACCTTAGACTCTTTTTTAGTCCAAGTGGTTAAAAAAATAAATAATGAAAGAAGGGAATCCCTAGGTTTGAGCCAATCACCAATCTTGCTCCCACCGAGCCCTGTCCCCAATGCACAAATGTCTGGCACACCACCACTTGATCCCACAACTTATATACCCGACACTAATTTTCAAGACATCTGCAACGATGAAGAAAACTCTGACCTGCTAGTTGGCTTGTCAACAAATGCAGTGTCTGACTCCGAGCAACAGCAAAATATCGTAGCGGAAGTTCCCTCACCCTCGTTGCCTGTTACACGGCCTGTGAGAACTTGTAGAAAATCACAAGCTAAACGCGGGGGGAAACAGTCAGGAAGGAAAAAGCTTACCTCACCACCTAGACACAAAGGGAAAAATGTGGAGCGTGAAGATGCCGACGAGCTTAGACAAATCATTGACGATGACCTATTTAATAGGATCTCGGATATGATAGATATTAAAATTAGGACCATCATCAAGCCACTTATTGGGAAGATAGATAAACTAACAGCAGAAGTAAAAAAGATGGGTGGGTCGCAAAGTAAGCTGGTTAATGATTTGGAGAATCTAGCTACTCACGTTATCAAACCAGTAGTCATAGCGGAGGAGGACACGGGCGTTGACACAGGCCCCATGGAAGGCCAATTACAGCCCACCCCGGCAGGGCAGTTACTACCACCTGCGCCCAGCCAGAATGCAACAAGAGAGTCCCCCACTTTACCACCTGCTGTGCCAGCACCACTGAATTTAGGGGATGATTCATTACAATTTATCATGGAAGCCTCACCTTTAGTTCTGGTATTGGCGAACGTCCCTGTTCTATCTCACGGGCAAAACGAATCCTCTCAAGGACTAAAAGATAAAGCTCTATATTGGCTCACCAATAATATGCACATGGCATACCAGGGAGTTGACCAGCTAGCGGGGAAATTGTCATGACAAGGAGGGTACCATGGATTGGGAATAAGCCAAAGAAGTTTAAAGGGGACTGCGTAGTTTTAAATTTTGCTAGCGCAGAAGTACTCCCAAACATCCTTGCTAACATCTTCCCACCTCAACGCAGAAGCGGTTCCATAATCCCCCTTACCCTGAAATTCTTTTATAACGAGAATCAGATTGCGACCTCTTCTAATATCTCCAGGCCTAGAAGGAACGCACGAGTTACTCACTGGGGTGGGGAAACTAGACCCAGATTTAACAATGACCGTTTTCACCCTATGATTAGTCTTGGGACAGGGCAACACAACTTTCCGTTTGGGCCAATGGCCAGAACTCCGGGGCTAAATTGGCCCAATATAAATAGGTGGGGACCAAGCACCCCGGGATTTGATAATAGAGGCCAGGGAAACGGGTTTATGGCCAGGCCGGGAAATGAACAGTTTCTGATGCGCCCTAATACTCCACAGCCTATGTGGAACACAGCAGTGAACGGATGGGGTCAGGTGGCCACCCCTTTTGACTGGGGATTTGGAACAGGGAACAGGTATGGAGTTTTGTCCAACTTAAATGACTGTGACTGACATATAGAGGTCACTAACTTGGGAAAAGATGCTATAGTTCAACAATTAGATCGGAATAGCCTACGCATTAATGGTTTAGATCCCAGTGAGCCCATCCCTCAGATAGGGCAGGAAGACCAAATTACATTTAGACATGATCATCTCCCCATGCTATATCTGTCTGAGCACTGTGCGATCCAGGGTCTCGCCAGCGATAAGTTACAGAGCCTATCGAAAGTGGAACCTAACAAACCAACCCAATTATCACGAAACACTGAAGGGGCATTGGTGCGGTACTCAGAACCTAAGACACCCATAGACTCCTGTAAGTTGATAAGTTGGAACATAGCAGGGCTAAACGGCAAGCGACAGGATAAGGCATGGTCAAGCTTTGTTTTAGGCCACCACATTATTGCCCTCCAGGAAACCTGGGACATCTCTGCCAATCTTTGGTGGGATGGGTTTACTAGTTTCACCAAAGCAGCTGTTCCCAGTCGTATGGGGAGGGCCAAGGGAGGCCTTCTAATCTTGTTCTCCTTAGACCTAAAGGGAAGCTGTAGGCAGATTAGCACCGACTTTCCCAACATTCTGATGGTAGAAAGAGTGACTAATAACACCAGCAGGACTATTTATATAAACTTCTACAACTCAGGGAATAGTGACCATAGAGGTTGTAACATCACTTATTTAGATAGCATTTTAAATTTGGTCAGTCAGAATACCAAGTTTGACATAGAATATATTTTATTAGGTGATTTTAATATCCACCCGTGTAACTTAATCTGTAGGAGAAGTAGCAATGAAGGGGATGATGGACTAGAGGGACCTCATTTCGAACATACCACAGAGGGAGAGGAGCTGGAAGATCTTCTTGCCAACTTTGACTTGTATGAACCAGATGGTGGCACTAGATTGCCAACTTTCACTGGCATCCCTCAAGGTACAATTATAGATTACATATTCATATCCCTAGGTATTTTAAACCGGGCTATTGCTTACCGTACGGTACAATCACATTTTAGCGACCATAACCCGGTAGAACTGGAAGTGGCGTGGGGAGGTCATATGGGACCATCCCCATCGATAGTAAGGCCTGCCCACCCCCTGAGGACTTCTGACCAAGGTAGACGTATGAAATGGGCAAAGGTGGTACCGGAAAAATTTTATGCCGAAAATTTCTTAAAGATTAAGGACCAGGTTGAGATTTGTAAGAATCCCTGCGCCCAGGGTCAAGAAATTGTAGAGGCATTTGAGGTAATATGTGGGCAGGTGTCACAGGATCTTCTAGCAAAGACAAAAAAAGGAACCCCAGGAAATAAGCGCTGGTTTGATTCAGCATGCTCAAAAACACATAGATCATTGCTGGCAGCCCTAAAAAATACTCCTAGGGTAAAAGTTGAGATCACCAGACTCAGGAAGATCTACAAGTTAGCCGTAAAAAAACGAAAGGACATCATCAAACAAGAAGCATGGGATAGCCTCCTTTCGGTGGCAGTCCTGAAGGATAGTAAAAAAATTCTGGGAGATTATCAAACAGCCCTTTTTTTCAGACGACAACAACGAATCCATGGACTGCGTTATCTCTGATGAAAAATGGCTGTCTCATTTTAAAAACGTCTACGGGGATACTGTCGATGCGACTAATGATGTCTCGTTGACAATCTCAGCCACCCGCCCCATCTTTTTTAACCGACATGAGGTGGAAAAAGCCATCTTGGCCACTACAAGGCATAAGGCACCTGGCCCTGACGGTGTTCCCGCCGACTCTTTCATGTATTCACCAAAATTGTGGGCTGAAGTTTTGGCAAACGTGTTCAACGCAGTCAATGGTAACTCTGCACCTGCCTCATGGGACACCTCTACCATTGTCCCTATTTTTAAAAAAGGCCAGCGGGATGATCCAGGCTGTTATAGGCCTATATCTCTTTTGGACTCATCAGTAAAAATTCTAGGTAGAGTTCTTTTATCCAGGTTGAGGGAGAATGTTGAGAGCTGTGGCGGGTTGTCCGAAACCCAATACGGCTTTAGGGAAAGAAAGGGGACTATCGAACAGTGCGCCAACTTACATTTGCTCATCTCCAAATACACTGTGGCCAAGGAGGGGTCAGTGTATCTTGCATTCATGGACCTCTCCTCGGCTTTTGACCTGGTCAATAGGACAAAGTTGTGGTTCATCTTGTTGGAGATGGGTATTGATGAGGCATTGGTTACCTTTATAGCCACCCTGCATCAAGAACTCTTTTCAAGTGTACGCGTAACGAACGAGGGTAGGTGTACCCCTCTCTTTCGATCATTAAGGGGGGTGCGGCAGGGCTGCATTTTAGCCCCCTTGCTCTTCACCATCTATATCAATGGCCTGGGCGCACATCTGGGAGGGCAGGAAGCCGACGTCCCGCGTGTAGGAGCGATTAAGATCCCGGCGCTCCTATATGCGGATGACGCCGTGCTGATCGCTCGCATAGGTGTTGGCCTCCAGCGCCTTCTGAATGCCTTTGGTTCGTTTATGGAGCAACTGGATCTTAAGATAAACGTAACCAAGTCACACACAATGGTGGTGGGTCAAGAGTGTCGTAAGAAGAGAAATAAAACATCCACATGCAGGGGGGACACGGTTTCTAGGGTATCTACATTCCCCTACTTAGGCGTACTGTTCGATCAGAAAGGGTCCTGGGGTCCGCAGGTAAGAGCCAAGAGGTTGGCTGTCATTAGATCATCATCAGCACTCCTGGGCTTTGCTGGTAGGCTAGGGGCTAGGCCTATGGAAGCTATACTAAAAATCTATAATAGTAAATCTGTGGCTATTGCACTATATGGTTCCGCATTGTGGGGATATGTAAATGTGGAACCAATTCAGAGAGCGGAGAACAGATTTATCAGAACCCTACTTTCTGTACCCCAGTCGACCCCAACCTATTCCATTCATAAAGAAGTGGGCCTACAGTTCCTTTCTGATAAGCTGAGTATGGCCCCCTTGATCTTTTGGCTAAAAATGTGGATGAATGAAGAACTCCCATTAAATCATAAGATTATGTCTGACGTTCTGTCCCTGGATAAATCCAACAAGATTCCTTTGGCTGGCTTATTTGGCCAGGGCATTTTCAGATCTAGGCCGCCCGGAGCTTTTTACCTCCCCTGAGAACATTAGGATTCAAGACATTGACTTTGTGAAAAAGTCCTTTATGGGAAGGAAGGAAGCATGCCGCGAAGAACGCGAATTGGCAAAACCGGCAGTGAGGGATCATTGTTTACTGGTTAACTCGTTATCACTTGCACCCTATCTTGGTTTTGTCACAATCCCCTTCCATAGGTTCCTTTTAACCAAATTCAGATTTAATTTGTTACATTTTTATTTAGGCTCTTTTAATAATTGGCAGAAGCCAGAACTAGCCCTGCCCTGTAGCTGCGACCAGTTTTCAGTGCAAGATACAATGCATTTTGTCATGTTCTGTGGGTTGTACTCAGAGCCAAGGAAAAAATATTTGTTGCCTATTCTTAAAGAGGCCGGCTTCACCCAAGTGAGACCGGCTCTGCTCTTTTTACAATTACTGCCCAATCCCCACATTACTTTTTGCATTGCTAATTTTCTGGTAGCCGCTTCAAGGGTGAAAGCTGTCTGTCAAGATTAGTCTTAGAGTAAATGTTTTTTATCATCTATGTCTATGTTCAAACGCAACACTTTTTAAATTGTTTGTTACATTTTTAAACTTGTTATTTACATTTAATGTTTTCTGTGTAAATAGGAAAAATTTTGTATGAAATGTATTTTATCTTTTTTCTCTCTTTGTATGGCTTTTAAATAAGCCGAATAAAGTTATTCTGACTGACTGACTGACTGGGTTCTACTTGGAATGGCATGGTGAGCAAAAAACAACGATGGATTTAGGCCCAGATCTCTGTACTGGGGTGAATGTATGACATTGTTCTGCATTTTGTCCTTCAACTTTTGTTTTTGAATTTGTCACCCGAGTGGGACAGGTATGCTTAGACGTGAGTCCAGTGCTCTCCATGCCACTGGGATCAAGCTATCCTGGCTGATGAGGGCTGAAAGCCCGAAAACGGTCCTAGGATGTCTGTTTCCAGTCCAGGGAGGACCTGGCTTGGCAGTTCGGGTTGGAGTGTTCCCATGGGGCACAGGGTCAAGACTGACTTGCATATGGCTGGGTTCTAACTGGAATGGCATGGTGAGCAAAAAAACGATAGATTTAGGCCCAGATCTCTGTACTGGGTGAATGTATGACATTGTTCTGCATTTTGTCCATCAACTGCTGTTTTTGCTTTTGTCACCCCGAGTGGGACGGGTATGCTCAGACGTGAGTCCTGTGCTCTCCATGCCACTGGAATCAAGCTATCCTGGCTGATGAGGGCTGAAAGCCCGAAAACGGTCCTAGGATGTCTGTTTCCAGTCCAGGGAGGACCTGGCTTGGCAGTTCGGGTTGGAGTGTTCCCATGGGGCACAGGGTCAAGACTGACTTGCATATGGCTGGGTTCTAACTGGAATGGCATGGTGAGCAAAAAAACGATAGATTTAGGCCCAGATCTCTGTACTGGGTGAATGTATGACATTGTTCTGCATTTTGTCCATCAACTGCTGTTTTTGCTTTTGTCACCCCGAGTGGGACGGGTATGCTCAGACGTGAGTCCTGTGCTCTCCATGCCACTGGAATCAAGCTATCCTGGCTGATGAGGGCTGAAAGCCCGAAACTGGTCCTAGGATGCTTGTTTCCAGTCCAGGGAGGACCTGGCTTGGCAGTTCGGGCTGGACTGTTCCCATGCGGCACAGGGTCAAGACTGATTTGCATATGGCTGGGTTCTAACTGGAATGGCATGGTGATCAAAACAACGCTGGATGTAGGGCCAGATCTCTGTACTGGGGTGAATGTATGACATTGTTCTGCATTCTGTCCATCAACTGTTGTTTTTGCATTTGTCACCCCGAGTGGGACAGGTATGCTCAGACATGAGTCCCGTGCTCTCCATGCCACTGGAATCAAGATATCCTGGCTGATGAGGGCTGAAAGCCCGAAACCGGTCCTAGGATGCTTGTTTCCAGTCCAGGGAGGATCTGGCTTGGCAGTTCGGGCAGGACTATTCCTATGGGGCACAGGGTCCACACTGATTTGCATATGACTGGGTTCTACTTGGAATGGCATGGTGAGCAAAAAACAACGATGGATTTAGGCCCAGATCTCTGTACTGGGGTGAATGTATGACATTGTTCTGCATTTTGTCCATCAACTTTTGTTTTTGCATTTGTCACCCGAGTGGGACAGGTATGCTTAGACGTGAGTCCAGTGCTCTCCATGCCACTGGGATCAAGCTATCCTGGCTGATGAGGGCTGCAAGCCCGAAAACAGTCCTAGGATGCCTGTTTCCAGTCCAGGGAGGACCTCGCTTGGCAGTTCGGGTTGGACTGTTTTCATGGGGCACAGGGTCAAGACTGATTTGCATATGGCTGGGTTCTAACCGGAATGGCATGGTGAGCAAAAAAAACGATGGATTTAGGCCCAGATCTCTGTACTGGGGTGAATGTATGACATTGTTCTGCATTCTGTCCATCAACTGTTGTTTTTGCATTTGTCACCCGAGTGGGACGGGTATGCTTAGGCGTGAGTCCAGTGCTCTCCATGCCACTGAAATCAAGCTATCCTGGCTGATGAGGGCTGAAGCCCGAAACCGGTCCTAGGATGCTTGTTTCCAGTCCAGGGAGGACCTGGCTTGGCAGTTCGGGCTGGAGTGTTCCCATGAGCACAGGGTCAAGACTGATTTGCATATGACTGGGTTCTAACCGGAATGGCATGGTGAGCAAAAACATGTTGGATTTAGATCCAGATCTCTGTACTGGGGTGCATGCATGACATTGTTCTGCATTTTGTCCATCAACTGTTGTTTTTGCATTTGTCACCCCGAGTGGGATGGGTATGCTCAAATGTGAGTCCCGTGCTCTCCATGCCACTGGGATCAAGCTATCCTGGCTGATGAGGGCTGGAAGCCCGAAACCGGTCCTAGGATGCTTGTTTACAGTCCAGGGAGGACCTGGCTTGGCAGTTCGGGCTGGACTGTTTTCATGGGGCACAGGGTCCAGACTGATTTGCATATGGCTGGGTTCTAACTGGAATGGCATGGTGAGCGAAAAAACAATGGATTTAGGCCCAGATCTCTGTACTGGGATGAATGTATGGCATTGTTCTACATTCTGTCCAAAAACTGTTGTTTTTGCTTTTGTCACCCCGAGTGGGACGGGTATGCTCAGACGTGAGTACCGTGCTCTCTATGCCACTGGAATCAAGCTATCCTGACTGATGAGGGCTAAAAGCCTGAAACCGGTCCTGGGAAGCTTGTTTCCAAGCCAAGGGAGGACCTGGCTTGGCCGTTTGGGCTGGATTGTTCCCATGCGGCACAGGGTCAAGACTGATTTGCATATGGCTGGGTTCTAACTGGAATGGCATGGTGAGCAAAAAAACGATGGATGTAAGCCCAGATCTCTGTACTGGGGTGATTGTATGACATTGTTCTGCATTCTGTCCATCAACTGTGGTTTTTTGCATTTGTCACCCGAGTGGGATGGGTTTGCTCAGACGTGAGTCCCGTGCTCTCCATGCCACTGGAATCAAGATATCCTGGCTGATGAGGGCTGAAAGTCCGAAATCGGTCCTAGGATGCTTGTTTCCAGTCCAGGGAGGATCTGGCTTGGCAGTGCGGGCAGGACTGTTCCTATGGGGCACAGGGACAAGACTGATTTGCATATGGCTGGGTTCTAACTGGAATGGCATGCTGAGCAAAAACCTGATGGATTTAGGCCCATATCTCTGTACTTGGGTGAATGCATGACATTGTTCTGCATTTTCTCCATCAACTGTTGTTTTTGTATTTGTCACCCTGAGTGGGACGGGTATGCTCAGACGTGAGTCCCGTGCTCTCCATGTCACTGGGATCAAGCTATCCTGGCTGATGAGGGCTGAAAGCCCGAAACCGGTCCTAGGATGCTTGTTTCCAGTCCAGGGAGGACCTGGCTCTGCAGTTCGGGCTGGACTGTTTTCATGGGGCACAGGGTCCAGACTGATTTGCATATGGCTGGGTTCTAACTGGAATGGCATGGTGAGCGAAAAAACAATGGATTTAGGCCCAGATCTCTGTACTGGGATGAATGTATGGCATTGTTCTACATTCTGTCCAAAAACTGTTGTTTTTGCTTTTGTCACCCCGAGTGGGACGGGTATGCTCAGACGTGAGTACCGTGCTCTCTATGCCACTGGAATCAAGCTATCCTGACTGATGAGGGCTAAAAGCCTGAAACCGGTCCTAGGAAGCTTGTTTCCAAGCCAAGGGAGGACCTGGCTTGGCCGTTTGGGCTGGATTGTTCCCATGCGGCACAGGGTCAAGACTGATTTGCATATGGCTGGGTTCTAACTGGAATGGCATGGTGAGCAAAAAAACGATGGATGTAAGCCCAGATCTCTGTACTGGGGTGATTGTATGACATTGTTCTGCATTCTGTCCATCAACTGTGGTTTTTTGCATTTGTCACCCGAGTGGGATGGGTTTGCTCAGACGTGAGTCCCGTGCTCTCCATGCCACTGGAATCAAGATATCCTGGCTGATGAGGGCTGAAAGTCCGAAATCGGTCCTAGGATGCTTGTTTCCAGTCCAGGGAGGATCTGGCTTGGCAGTTCGGGCAGGACTGTTCCTATGGGGCACAGGGACAAGACTGATTTGCATATGGCTGGGTTCTAACTGGAATGGCATGCTGAGCAAAAACCTGATGGATTTAGGCCCATATCTCTGTACTTGGGTGAATGCATGACATTGTTCTGCATTTTCTCCATCAACTGTTGTTTTTGTATTTGTCACCCTGAGTGGGACGGGTATGCTCAGACGTGAGTCCCGTGCTCTCCATGTCACTGGGATCAAGCTATCCTGGCTGATGAGGGCTGAAAGCCCGAAACCGGTCCTAGGATGCTTGTTTCCAGTCCAGGGAGGACCTGGCTCTGCAGTTCGGGCTGGACTGTTCCCATGGGGCACAGGGTCAAGACTGATTTGCATATGGCTGGGTTCTAATTGGAATGGCATGGTGAGCAAAAAAACGATGGATGTAGGCCCAGATCTCTGTACTGGGCGAATAAATGACATTGTTCTTTATTCTGCCCATCAACTGTTGTGTTTGGAATTGTCACCCCGAGTGGGACGGGTATGCTCAGACGTGAGTCCCGTGCTCTCCATGCCACTGGAATCAAGCTATCCTGGCTGATGAAGGCTTAAACCGTGAAAGTGGTCCTAGGATGCTTGTTTCCAGGCAAGGGAGGACCTGGCTTGGCAGTTCGGGCAGGACTGTTCCCATGGGGCACAGGGTCAATATTGATTAGCATATGGCTGGGTTCTTACTGGAATGGCATGGTGAGCAAAAAACGATGGATTTGGGCCCAGATCTCTGTACTGGGGTGAGTGTATGACATTGTTCTGCATTCTGTCCATCAACTTTTGTTTTTGCATTTGTCACCGGAGTGGGACGGGTATGCTTAGACGTGAGTCCATTGCTCTGCATGCCACTGGAATCAAGCTGTCCTGGCTGATGAGGGCTGAAAGCCCGAAAACGGTCCTAGGATGCTTGTTTCCAGTCCAGGGAGGACCTGGCTTGGCAGTTCGGGTTGGAGTGTTCCCATGGGGCACAGGGTCAAGACTGATTTGCATATGGCTGGGTTCTAACTGGAATGGCATGGTGAGCGAAAAAACAATGGATTTAGGCCCAGATCTCTGTACTGGAGTGAATCCATGACATTGTTCTGCATTTTGTCCATCAACTGTTGTTTTTGCATTTGTCACCCTGAGTGAGACGGGTATGCTCAGACGTGAGTCCCGTGCTCTCCATGCCACTAGGATCAAGCTATCCTGGCTGATGAGGGCTGAAAGCCCGAAACCGGTCCTAGGATGCTTGTTTCCAGTCCAGGGAGGACCTGGCTTAGCAGTTCGGGCTGGACTGTTCCCATGGGGCACAGGGTCAAGACTGATTTGCATATGGCTGGGTTCTAACTGGAATGGCATGGTGAGCAAAAAAACGATGGATTTAGGTCCAGATCTCTGTACTGTGGTGAATGTATTAAATTTGTTCTGCATTCTGTCCATCAACTGTTGTTTTTGCATTTGGCACCCCGAGTGGGACGAGTATGCTGAAACGTGAGTCCTGTGATCTCCATGCCACTGGAATCCAGCTATCCTGGCTAATGAGGGCTGAAAGCCCGTAACCGGTCCTAGGATGCTTGTTTCCAGTCCAGGGAGGACCTGGCTGGGCAGTTCGGGCAGGACTGTTCCTATGGGGCACAGGGTCAAGACTGATTTGCATATGGCTGTGTTCTAACTGGAATGGCATGCTGAGCAAAAACATGATGGATTTAGGCCCAGATCTCTGTACTGGAGTGAATCCATGACATTGTTCTGCATTTTGTCCATCAACTGTTGTTTTTGCATTTGTCACCCTGAGTGAGACGGGTATGCTCAGACGTGAGTCCCGTGCTCTCCATGCCACTGGGATCAAGCTATCCTGGCTGATGAGGGCTGAAAGCCCGAAACCGGTCCTAGGATGCTTGTTTCCAGTCCAGGGAGGACCTGGCTTGGCAGTTCGGGCTGGACTGTTCCCATGGGGGACACAGGGTCAAGACTGATTTGCATATGGCTGGGTTCTAACTGGAATGGCATGGTGAGCAAAAAAACGATGGATTTAGGTCCAGATCTCTGTACTGTGGTGAATGTATTAAATTTGTTCTGCATTCTGTCCATCAACTGTTGTTTTTGCATTTGGCACCCCGAGTGGGACGAGTATGCTGAAACGTGAGTCCTGTGATCTCCATGCCACTGGAATCCAGCTATCCTGGCTAATAAAGGCTGAAAGCCCGTAACCGGTCCTAGGATGCTTGTTTCCAGTCCAGGGAGGACCTGGCTTGGCAGTTCAGGCTGGAGTGTTTCCATGGGGCACAGGGTCAAGACTGATTTGCATATGGCTGGGTTCTAACTGGAATGGCATGGTGAGCAAAAACATGATGAATTTAGGCCCAGATCTCTTTACTGGGGTGAATGCATGACATTGTTCTGCATTTTGTCCATCAACTGTTGTTTTTGCATTTGTCACCCAGAGTGGGACAGATTTACATATGGCTGGGTTCTAACTGGAATGGCATGGTGAACATTAACAGAATGGTCACGGGACGTAAACTTCCTTGCTCACCGCTTTGGACGACCTGCAAATGCGTGCAGACAGGGGACTATCGGCTACTTTAATTCTGCTGGACCTTTCTGCCACGTTTGATATGGTTAACTATGCTATTTTCCTGGCAAGGTTAGAGGAAATGTTGGTGATAGGTGTGGACCTAAGATGGGTTTGGTCCTATCTGGCGGATAGACGGCAGGCTGTGACCCTCCCTCCTTTTCAGTCGGACTTGGTTGACATTGAGCATGGGGTACCCCAGGGGTCCTCAATCAGTCCTATCTTATTCAATGCCTATATGAGGCCACTGATAAGTATCATTAAGGGCCATATGTAGGTAGCTAAATACCGGTCGGTAACGGCCGAAATTCGGTAAATTAGCCGTTACTGACCGGTATTTAGGCCTTTGAGATGTAGGAGGCCAAAAACAAGGATTCGATAATTATGGATCGGTAAATACTGATTCATCATTACCGAATTCTAAAATTCCAAATCGGTATTTACAGAATTCCTATTTACCAATTCGGTAAATAAAAAACGGTGAAAACGGGAAAAGATATGTAGGTAAAATCTGAAATACCGAATTTCATGAAATTCGGTATTTAAGAGTCGGTAATTAACACTAAGTGGAAGCAGTTGGTAATCAGCCACATGGTATGTAAGCAATCCCAAAATGCAACTGTTTGATCACTATGGCGGCTTTCTACGTGATTGCAAGGCAGCTACAGGCAGAAGGAGAGAGGATCTGGAGACGGGAGGAGAAAGTCTACAGACAACGAATCACACTCTTCCAACTTACTGAGACAGAGATCCATGAAAGGTACAGGCTACACCTCCACACTATCCTGGACTTGATAAGGGACCTGCACCCACTCCTGGAGCACCCAACCCCAAGGGCGCACGCCATACCACCACATGTGCAGGTGCTCTGTAGCCTACATCTCCTTGCATCTGCCAGTTACCAGGGGGTGATAGCTGTGGTAGGCGGGGTGTCTCAGAGTTGTCTATCCCGTTTCTTTAGAAAGTTCCTGGATGCCATGATGCAGAGAATGCACCACTACATCAGCTTCCCAAACACACAGGCGGAACTGCAGAAAACCAAGACAGACTTTTACCAGATAGCACAGTTCCTGCATGTCATAGGCTGTATCGATGGGACACACATTCCAATATGCCCTCCTGCAGCCACTGAGTACATCTACAGGAACAGCGAGTCCACCCACTCAATAAATGTGCAGGTAATCTGCGATGCTGGCAACATAATCAATGACATTGTTGCCAAATTTCCTGGCAGCACCCACGACTCGTACATCTTCCAGAACAGTGGGATCTACACATGCCTGGCTGCTGGAGAATTTGGGGAAGGATACCTGCTAGGTAAATCACTGTGACACACCCTGATAGAAACTGCAGCTGAATGTGTTTTTTGTATGTAATTAAAGGCATTCTCTCTCCCACCTAGGCGATAGCACTTATGCTGTGCGGTCCTTTGTCCTCACTCCCTACCTGAACCCATCAACCTGGATAGGGATGTTACAATGTGGCACACAAATCAACATGCAATGTTGTGGAGCGCACCTTTGGACTTTTGAAAAGCAGGTTCTGCTGCCTCCACAAAAGCGGATGTGCACGTCAGTACACACCCATCATCTGCTGTAAAATCATTGCAACCTGTGCTATGCTGCACAACCTTGCCACAAAGAAAGGTACAGAAGTTGAAATAACTTATCATGAAGACATTGATGATGGACTTAAACAGCCAGAGCCCTACGCAGCAGGATTAGTGCCAGCAACAGATTGGAGACTAAGACGGGCAGTGATCACACGCAACTATTTTTAAGTAAGTAAGGAGACACAGCCAGGTGTTGCATATGCATGAGGTAGTTTAATAACTGCGCACTACGACATTTAACAAATGGTACACCACGCCAGTCCAATTGCCGACAACCTTAATAGGTAGTAATGGGTTACTTCACCCTAAATATGTTCTATAAGGTGTGGGCAGCATTAATGTCTGCACCCACGCACAACAGTGCTGGATGCCTGCAGCTGGCTATCCTCACTGGCTGTTGAGCCAGGGCCCGCAGCATGCCGCCTGCTGCTCCTCCGGGTGTCTGGTACAGGGGGGGTAATGCTGCTCCTGCTGGTGGTCTCATCACTCTCCCCCACACCTAGAGCACCAGCATTGGCTGACTGGGTGGTCAGCAGCACTTCCAGTGCGGATGTCACCTTCCCCATCCCCCTGGAGACATATGTGCAGCAGTGCACAAGCCCCTCCTGCATTGCCACGGAGCGCCTGCAGAGCAGGGAGGTGGCAGTTGCCAGGCGGTTCACTGCCCTGGTGTGCCGCTCCATTTTGTGCCTCTCCCTGTGCATTTGTGCCCTGTCCTCATCCAGTCTGTCAAACAGCACCATGACAGACTGGGACATGTCCCGCATCCCCTCTGCCATCTCCTTGATGCCCTCCGTCATAGAGCTGATGCCCCTGTCAATGTTGACCATGTTCTGGTTTAGGTGCCTCATTTGTCTTTGCACTGATTGAATCGCCTTCCCCTGCAGGCGCTGCACCTTAACCATACTGGTCTCCAGCCCTCCGAAGACCCCAACACCCTGCTGAGTTGGGCTGTGCTCCCGGGACCTGCGGCGTCTTGCACCTGTGTGCGCACCCTCGGAGGTGAACTGCAGCCCAGCATTTTTTGCCTCCAGTGGACAAGTTGTTGTGTCACCCCACCTTGTGTCCTCAGAGGACAACGCCATGACATGGAGAGTGGCAACAGCATGCCTCCTGGGCCTTACCGCTACAGGTGATGCTGCTGCTGGTGAGGCTGAGAGTTCTGGTGAGGCTTGCTGTGTCAATCAGCAGTGGCGATGCTGGATCTGGTGTTGCGGGTGCCTAGGGTGTTGATGCCGGTGGTGGTGGAGTGCTGCGACCTGCACTTGTGCTGGCATCATCTGTCCTACCTTTCCGGGGTGCCCTTCCCTCCTTCTCCTGCGCAGTCCTGCGGGATGACTCTCCTGTGGACAGAAATGGACATTAGCTCAGTGGTCCTGCAGCCCTGCATTTCAAAATTAAATTACATTCCTGTCACACTATCTCAATGTCCTCTGCTGCTTCTAACTGATGTGTGTGGCATGCCTTGTTGTTTAGTGTGCTAACTGTCATGATAAGGTTTTTCACTGACTACATATCCCATAATGCATTCCCGGTGTATACTAAAACCTGTACTGGAGTGTGAGTCACACAGCCACATTGGGAATGGGGATGGGAAGGGGGGGAGAGGATTGCTGTGCAAGCATCTTACCTTGTTTTGTGGCAGCTCTGGCTGAGCTGTCTTGCTCCCCGATTCCAGACACACTCTCAGGCTACAGAGTTGACTCAACCAGCTGCTCCAGGTCAGTGAGGGCAGGTGCCCTGCTCCTTCCTCCCTCAGTGAGACTGGCCTGTTTCCTCTGTGCAGCCAGCTTCCTCTTGGTGATGAGCCGAAGGTCATACCACCTTTTCTTTAGGTCATCAATATACCGTGGGCTCACCCCAATAGCATTGACCTGCACCTGTATTGCCAACCAGGTCTTCCTCTTGACTGCTTCTGCTACCTGCAGGGACTGCTTTCCAAAAAGCTTATTGTGGTGTTTCACCACCTCCTCCACAAAGACCCGAAGCTCACTTGCACTGAACTTCAGTTTCCTTTTTCTTTCTGCTCCTTCCCTCTCAGATGCATTGGATGCCATCCTGCAGTTTTCCTCAGCAATGTTCAGCCAGTGGCTCAGTTGCTCTCCTCTCCACTCCCAGCTCTCCAAAAGGTTCTGATTGTCTGCACCTGCATTTACCTACATATGGCCCTTAGGGCCAGATGTAGGTAATCCCAGATTACCGATTCTTAAATACCGAATCATACCGATTCAGTATTTAAGAACAGGCAAATGTGATGTAGGTAATTTTTCCTAAAAAATTACAGAATCAGTAAGTTTCGGTAATTACTGAATCGGTATTTACCGATTCGGTAATTGCCAATTATTCCTATGGGCCTGGAGGCCCATTGGAATGAATGTCAATTACCGAATCGGGAAAATCACGATTCGGTAATTGGAGGAAAGATTGAAGGGTGGCAGGGTGTCACTTTGACACGCTGTTGCACCCCTCAATTGTGTATGGGTGCACATGTTGCAGGATTCAAGGAAGCCGGGCCGATGACGGCTGAAATGCCAGAAACCGGTCCCCGGTAGCTTGTCTCCTTCCCAGTATAAGCATTGGCTTGGTAGTTTGGTTTGCCCTGTTCCCATCATGCACTGGGACAGGAACAGACTAATTTGCATATAGCCAAGTTTACAAGTTTATTTTATTTGGTTTGGTACTCCACTGAGGACCACAAAAAATATGTATAAAATTCAATTCTTACAGTTTTAAAAAGTTCTCATGTTAATACAAAGATAAAAAAGGTTTTAAAAATTTATAAAATTTGTAACAAACTAGTTCATTAGGGGGAGTTTTGCAAACAATAATCAGTTCCTTGACAGTGGAAATACTGCATCTGAGATATATAGGAGATAGATGTTTTGCTCTCGCCGCTACTACTTTTGGGTTGGGACATACGAACAGTAGATGCTCTAGGTCCTGCTCTCCGCCATTACATAAGCTTCATATTGGTGACTCACTTAGATGCCATTTTGATGTTAAAGATTGGGTGGGTAGAATGCCCAACCGGAGCAGGATTATTAATCTCCTAGCGCCGTGAGTAAGATTGAAATCTATGTAGTTCTGGATTTTCTTAAATATTATTGATTCAGCGAAGGTTTTATAGGAGATTAATTTGGCGCAATGCGACGAGTCAAGTTCAAAACTTAGTCTTGGGGTATAGCATTTTAAGAAGAGTTTCAATTGAGGCGGTGTCCAAGTCAGCAATAGATCAGTACTAATGTTCGCCAGTTTGAGGGCGAAAGACATGGTTTTGTAAAATACGTGCTCGTAGAATCATTATCGAAAGTCTCTGTTTTAAGCAGGGAGCGGAGTGTGCCTTCCTTTGCATAGAGCAGGTTGTATGCCCACCTGATGATGTTTGCGATGCCTCGAGAGTAAGAGCTCGTAAGCGATAGTTCAAGTCGAAGTGCTTGTACCGGTATACACTGCGCTACTTTTAGCATTTTCCTCAATATTTTTCCTTCTTTTAGATCCAGAAATGTCCACTCTTTTATAGGTATGTATTCCAAGGCATAAGATAAAACTGCAGGGATCTTCACACTGTATACTTTAAGTAGGGAGGAAAAATGTCTATTTCCCGAGGCAGCATATAACCTTAGCAGAGCTCCTGCGTGCACCTCAGACTTTCTTGACAAGTTTAAGAATTGGGGGTTATTTTTTAATGACTTAGTGAAGATCCTTCCCAGATAGGTATACTCCTCAACTTCTTCGTTTTTTTCATCCCCGAGTCTCCAACAATATTTACTACTTTTTTTCTTGCCTGAAAAAGAAACTATTTTTGTTTTGGCTAAATTAGGTAATAGAAAGTTTTCCTTAGTGTACTTAAACAGGGCATCCAGATTGTTTTGTAGCCCAAAGAGGGTTAGGTCCATCACTATAATATCGTCTGCATAAAGTAAGGTGTGAACTTTTTGGGCGGCAACCTTTGGTGGAAAGTTTAGCTCTTGCTGTAGATGCTGAGGCAAATCACAGAGATATAAGGAAAACAACAACGGGGCAAGGAGGCACCCTTGCTTGAGTCCGTTGGGAGTTGGGATCGGGTTAGTCAGGCCCTTTTCTCTCCCCATTTGTACTTGGCACCAGGTGTCTGTATGCAGTGCTATTATAATTCGTAATAACTGCTCAGGGATTCCTAATTTCTTTAGTTTCTTCTATAGGTTCTCTATCCACTCGGTCAAATGCAGTGGTAAAGTCAATGAATGCTGCATACACAGGCTGGGATTTAATTACCACATATTTATCGAGGATAGTTTGTAACATCGCGATATTGTCTATGACTGAGTGTTTTTGCCTAAAGCCAGCTTGATAGAGCGGAATCAGTCCCTGCGTAAAAGCCCATTTTTTTAGTTGATCAAGTACCTCTGCAGTAAAAATCTTTCCCGTAGCATCCAATAGTGCTATCTGACGATAATTGCCAGGCTGTTGTCTCTGTCCCTTTTTATGTATCGGTATGACGATACTACCCTTCCAGGATTTCGGCAAATTCCCTGTATTTAAGATGAAATTGAAGAGGGGAGCTAGCATCTTACTCCAACCCTTTGGGTCAGTCTGAAGGACCTTAATAGGTATTTGGTCGGGGCCAGTGGCTCCTGATGCTCTTGCCTTCCTTATATGCATTTCTACAGAAAAGGAGGACACAGTTCCAAGGGATAAGGTGATTCCTTAGCAGTTCTTTATGGGAGTTATAGGCCTAGCATGGTTAATGTTTAATTTGTACAAGTTAGTCAAATATATCTCCCAATCTTTAGGAGGGACTGGGATGGCTTGCAAGGCTTTTTTTGTGCCTATTTCTTTGGCTATTAACGACCAATAAGTACGTTGGTTGTACTGTTTTGCTGCTATTCGCAGGTCGACCCAATTTTTGTCTTGTGTTATATTTTTTTGCCGTTGTTTTTCCCGCTTACGTTGGTTCTTTAATTTGTTAATTTCTGCTTGTCTAGAAATAGAGGGATCCAGGAACTGTGTTCTTATTAATTTATTTAAGCTTTTTGCACTTGTGGATGGCCTAATAGTTTTATTTTTGGGTCTAGCTGGTGCGGCTTGTTACATTTTGTGTTGGAGCGTTTGTTTTAATGTCTCAATTATAGTCTCAAAATTTGTTATTAGGTTGGGAGAATAGATTGCTTGAAGAAACTGCTTTGTATTTAATAGAATGGCGACTTTATTGAGTGTAGTGGAATTCCAGTATATCTGCCTTTGGCTTGTCTTTACCGTAACTGTACTGGATTTAAACATGATATGGCTGGTTGGGCATATGGTCGTTGTCCATTGGGTGTGTAGGGCCTGGATGGCATGGTCGCTTCCTCGGACGAAATAAATCTGAAGCTGAAAGACAGACCCATACAATGCCAGGCTGCAGATCATATAATCCAAAATTGATATGGAGTTTGTTCCCTGTCTCGTAAAAGAAGCAGGGATGTCACCTTCAACATTTCCGTTTAGGATAGTTCCATTTAGTAGAGGTAGTGATTGTAGTAATATTTTACCCCTTTTGTCGGCCTTGCTTTTGGTCGGGAACAAAGGCACTGTAATTTCAAGAGCTTCCTCCTTACACCAGCTTGCCCATTTCCGTATTTCTGTATTGGATAGTTTTCCGTTAAGGTCACCCATGATTATAAAAGGGAGATAAGCTTGAGTTTCTATTATTATCTGGATACATTCCAAGATTTCAACAAATAGCCCGTCATTTTTTTGTCCAGGGGGTATATATAAGTTAAAAAGCAATACGTTTTTTTGCAGCTCTGAAGTGTCTGACCCCAACCTGATCTTGATACATTGGAAGTGGTTAGATTTTGTGGAAATGATTTATTGGGCCCAATTGTACTCTTCACTTAATAGAATGGCTATACCTCCCTTCGCATGCCCTCGGCCCACCTGTTGCGCTGGGATGTCATAGGTAAAATACCCCTCCTGATGAAAACTTTTTGTTGACCAGGTTTCTTGAATTGCCATTATAGCTGGTTGGTTTTTCATAAGTTCCGTCATCTTTTCTGGTGTTTTCCCTGCTATGTTCCAAGATGATATCTGTAGACCACTGCTAAATTGAGCAATTCTTGTTCCGTGCTTGTTTTTTGTTATTTAAAGTCTCTGCGATCCATGACCAAGACTGATCAATATTTACTGTGTCCTTATCTTTGGAACTTTGGCTCCAGATTTCTCTCTCCCCGTCTTTTACTGAGATAATTAAATGATCTGCAGAGTCACCTATAAAATTACTTTTTTAATTTTTTTTATTTTGCTGATTAAAGGATTTTTGTGAAGATCCCTCAAGCAGATTTCTCGATTTTCCATCTATAGATTTCTGTATTGAGGTTAAATCGCAGCCACATTTATGGAGAGTCTCTTTTTCTTTCAATATAATTCCAGGGAGCACTGGCGACCAAAATTCTACCACGGCAGTTTTCGTATTTTCTTTATCCGGAAAGGATACTAAGTCGATGTCTTTACGTGATAATGTTTGTAGAGAAAAAATACATTGAAGGAGGTTAATAATGCGGCCTCGATTGAGAGGGGCTTCATCTGTTGGAAACAGCTCTGTTATTTGCAGCTGCGTCGATATTAACTCTTCTTGTGTTGGATCTTTTTTTCGGTAATCTTCGGGTCTTTGAAAATGAACTCTTAGTACAGGGCTTACTGGGTCATAAGGGAAGTCTTTTGCCCTTGGGTTTAACGGATTTTGTTGAAGAATTTTATTATTAGATTGTTCCGTCAGGTTTTGATTTGTTTTCTTTAGAGATATAGGAGATTTTATACTTTCTTCGTGAACAAAATGGGTGTCGAGAGGGGTAGTGATCTTCTGAAATTTGAGTTTGTATGATTTTTTCTTTTTGAATCTTCTCAGCGGCTTTCCCCTTTTTTCTTTCTTTCCACTTGCTTCTTTTTTATATTTTGTAGGTCCTGCACATCCTCACCGTTTAGGCAGGTACTATCCTTTTTTTCTTCTTGGACCATGACAGGATTGGCCATGATAGGTTTATCTTTGTGTTTCCTAAATATAGGATATTGGTTAGACTCGCTATTGGAGTCTTCTTTGAAGAGTTTCTTTAGAGAATATACCGTAGTTTTACACTGATTACTTGTTGGTCCCTTACCTGGTTTATTACCAGTTTGTGTTCCCATTTCTCTTTTCATCGTCACTAAGTGGCTAATGCTTTTGATGTCACTTGTTTCTTCTTGACAGTTGTCAGGTGTTCCCTTTACTTTGGTTTGCTCGGTTTGTTCTTTTTTCCTTTTATGTTCCACTAGAAATTTTAATATTCCTATTTGCGCGTCAAGTGTTTGATCCGAGTTCTTCAAGATATTACCTAGATGGGCGTGGACAGATTCCAAGATTTTTTGCAGAGAAAAAAGAGAGTTCGATACTGGGGTATTGTTGTTCGTTAAACTGGTGGATTTGAGCATAAATAGGTCCGGGGAATATTCAAGGAGACTCTCTCGGTCAACGGGTTTTTGTAATGTGCTATTGTGTATAACATCGGGCTCCTCCGGAAGCCCCAGATCTGATACTCCTTTCTTAACGGTTGGTTCACAGTACGTCGAGATATGATCGGGGCTTTGTTGTATATGAGATAAGTCCAATGATATTTGGCCAGTTGACTCTATTTCTGGGGGTGAGTCCTCGAGATCTGTTAAGGGGGTTGTTTGGACAGGGTCAGTTGCAATTAGGGTGTGTTCTTTGGGGGTGGCCTGTGCACTTCCCTCTTTATCTTTTCCGTTCTCCTTTATTTCAGCTATTATGGCTGGGTTTGACTGGTTTATTGCTACTAGCCCCTCCGTGGTTAATGATGTGAAGTACTTTCGTATTCCGGGGGTTCCTGTTGTCCTTCCACTTTTCACCGCTTTATTAGTTGTCTTCCTAATTGCCTCTTCTGTCCCCATTCTTTTCATAAAAATAATTCTTGATCTCAATTTCTTAAAGGCCATTTCCCTGTACCAGGGCTATTGATAGTATTTTTCCGATTGTAGGTTATCAATTTGGTTGAGACTGTAGAATATTAATTTAGATTGACACTGGCCTGTGGATTTGAGTGAGTTCCTTCCTCTGGCCGCAATACGCTGGATTTTGGGTTACTACTCTGTGGTTGCACCGGTTCTTTCAAATTGAGATGAATTTCATCTAGGCAGGGTCGTTTATGGTTGGCGTTCCAACGATGTTATTCTTTTAGTGCCAAACTTAGCAGGCACGCCTGAACTCTGCTTAATTCTATTGCACTCCTGTTTTATATTACTACTCCTTGCCTGGTGCACTTAGACAGACCCACCCCGAGAATTCATCATCAGGGGTCCACGACGCCTCGACAAACTCCACCACCTCGCTTTCCCAGGCCCGTCTACCCCTCACAGGGGGGCAGCTGCCGTCAGGGAGAAAGCATGGATAGTCTTGGGGTTTCGAAGTCGCGGTTGTTACCAAAGTTAATAAGGACTGCCACTGGAGGTAGTTGTAAAGATGAAGCTGAGGCAGTAGGTTAGGTTCAGCGTAATGAATGAAGAAAGCCTTTGTGACGTTGCAGAGTTCGATGAAAGAGCAGCCGAGTGCAACGAAGGAGAGTCTTTATGACGTTGTGAAACAAAGCAGAGACTGGAAGTCGGAACAGCGTCAGAGTTGCTATGGAGACTGGCGTGCGTGGAAGACGCCTGATGCGTAGTGACGCTGGGTAGCTTGCAGAGTTGCTATGGAGACTGGCGTGCGTGGAAGACGCCTGATGCGTAGTGACGCTGGGTAGCTTGACGGTGCCTGGACATGGGAGTTCTACAACGTCATCAGTTTGAGGCGCAGCCCAGGGAGAGAGGAACAACGGAGAAGACTGCGCGCAGAGTGGAAGCGCGAAGGAAAAGGTAGGAAAATCAAGGAATATGGCGAAAAGCCTGGTGAGAGTTAGTTGGTGGAAGCGGAGCGGGCTGGTACTGAGAGAAAGACCAAAGGCACAAGTCTGAGTAGCGCGCAGTGAAAGACGTGCAGAAAAGTTCAATTTGTCGAATAGTAGCAGGACAGGGTCGATTGTGATAAAAAGAGTTCTGTGGCTGCGACGGCTCTCTTGTGCAGCGAAGAAAGTAAACTGTAAAAGTACTCACATGGCAATGAAGGTCGTGAGATGAATGATAAAAAATCCTGAATACCAAAGCGCTTCAGAGATAACGTAGTTCTGAAGGTTTCAACAGTAGCTGAAGAACTGCTGACCATCCTCTGTCGCCAGTGTAAAGATGAAGCTGAGGCAGTAGGTTAGGTTCAGGATTTATTCAGGAGAAGAGAGCCGTCCAGCTTGAGGGAAGGACACAGCAGCAGCAACTGCCAAACAGGGAACACTGGGGAGGAATCCTCAGTACAGGACAATCTACAGAGTGACATCACAGGGTGATGGGATGACAGCAATAGCAATACAGATCACCACAGTAGTTCAAGGGGAGTTCGAGGGGATTTCGAGGGGAATGGCAATGCTGGCTGTTATTCGCTGCTGCCCCCCGCGTCGCTCTCACCGTAATATTGCAGCTGAATGTCCAAGCTTCGGTACATGGTTCTTGCCTCTGAGTTTACTTGACTCCTCTAGTTCCTGAGTTCCTTAGGCACCTCGGGTAGCTACTTGTGGATGCGGCTAGAATGGTAGCCTGCCAAGATCGTGCCTTGCTATGTACGCCTTTCTACAGCTTCCTGCATGTAATTCTTTTAGGTGTCCTTTGTGGGTGTCTGCCTTACTTCATGCTCCGTTGCTGGTGATGGTGCTTCAATTCGCCTGCTTTTATCTTTTTTTGGGGGGGAGGCGAGATTCAGACTGTTGTGCTGCACTCTCCAGCCAAGCCGAGCAACCCTGCTCCTCCTCTTAGTCTGCTCCTGCTCCGTGCACTGTTCAGACTCCACAGGTTCGTGAGCGACTCCGCACTGCCGCCCAACCTCCCGGAGCCCGCACCTGCCCGCTCCCGCTCTGCTCCACACTATGCTGCGGGGTACGGGGGTGCGGGGTACGGGCTGTGGGCTCAAAGGCGACGGCGGACGGGTTTCTGCTGTAGGCGGGCTGCGTGCTGCGTGCTGCTGCGCGCTGCGGGCTGCAGGGGTCCGGGCTACAGGCTGCCAGTTCGGGTTGCCGGTTCGATAGAGGAAATGGGTGGCCCGTTGACCAGGATAGCTTCAGCTCTCGGTCTCGGCTTCCTCACCACCAAACCGCCGAGCCGCCACCGCCACTGCCAAGCCGCCAGCCACCAGGCAACCCTGCTCCGCTCCTCTCCGCTCCCCTGCACCGCTCCTCTCGGTAGGCTCACACAGACTCTCTACGACTGCTGCTACTCTGCTTCGACTCTCCAGCGCCACCTTGCATATAGCCAGGTTCTGAGCTGGGATGGTGCAGTGAGCTAAAAAACGGTGATGGATCAAGCCCTGATCTCTTGACTGGGTAGGAGTATTCTGCATCATTCAGAAACTCTGTCCATCACCTTTTCCAAAATTGATTTTATCCACACTAAGTGTGGGAGGGTATACTCAGACGTGAGTCCCTAGCTCATTGCACCATTAGGATTCAAGGAAGCCGGGCCGATGACGGCTGAAATGCCAGAAACCGGTCCCCGGTAGCTTGTCTCCTTCCCAGTATAAGAATTGGCTTGGTAGTTTGGTTTGCCCTGTTCTCATCATGCACTGGGACAGGAACAGACTAATTTGCATATAGCCAGGTTCTGAGCTGGGATGGTGCAGTGAGCTAAAAAACGGTGATGGATCAAGCCCTGATCTCTTGACTGGGTAAGAGTATTCTGCATCATTCAGAAACTCTGTCCATCACCTTTTCCAAAATTGATTTTATCCACACTAAGTGTGGGAGGATATACTCAGACGTGAGTCCCTAGCTCATTGCACCATCAGGATTCAAGGAAGCCGGGCCGATGACGGCTGAAATGCCAGAAACCGGTCCCCGGTAGCTTGTCTCCTTCCCAGTATAAGAATTGGCTTGGTAGTTTGGTTTGCCCTGTTCCCATCATGCACTGGGACAGGAACAGACTAATTTGCATATAGCCAGGTTCTGAGCTGGGATGGTGCAGTGAGCTAAAAAACGGTGATGGATCAAGCCCTGATCTCTTGACTGGGTAAGAGTATTCTGCATCATTCAGAAACTCTGTCCATCACCTTTTCCAAAATTGATTTTATCCACACTAAGTGTGGGAGGGTATACTCAGACGTGAGTCCCTAGCTCATTGCACCATCAGGATTCAAGGAAGCCGGGCCGATGACGGCTGAAATGCCAGAAACCGGTCCCCGGTAGCTTGTCTCCTTTCCAGTATAAGAATTGGCTTGGTAGTTTGGTTTGCCCTGTTCCCATCATGCACTGGGACAGGAACAGACTAATTTGCATATAGCCAGGTTCTGAGCTGGGATGGTGCAGTGAGCTAAAAAACGGTGATGGATCAAGCCCTGATCTCTTGACTGGGTAGGAGTATTCTGCATCATTCAGAAACTCTGTCCATCACCTTTTCCAAAATTGATTTTATCCACACTAAGTGTGGGAGGGTATACTCAGACGTGAGTCCCTAGCTCATTGCACCATTAGGATTCAAGGAAGCCGGGCCGATGACGGCTGAAATGCCAGAAACCGGTCCCCAGTAGCTTGTCTCCTTCCCAGTATAAGAATTGGCTTGGTAGTTTGGTTTGCCCTGTTCCCATCATGCACTGGGACAGGAACAGACTAATTTGCATATAGCCAGGTTCTGAGCTGGGATGGTGCAGTGAGCTAAAAAACGATGATGGATCAAGCCCTGATCTCTTGACTGGGTAGGAGTATTCTGCATCATTCAGAAACTCTGTCCATCACCTTTTCCAAAATTGATTTTATCCACACTAAGTGTGGGAGGGTATACTCAGACGTGCATCCCTAGCTCATTGCACCATCAGGATTCAAGGAAGCCGGGCCGATGACGGCTGAACTGCCAGAAACCGGTCCCCGGTAGCTTGTCTCCTTCCCAGTATAAGAATTGGCTTGGTAGTTTGGTTTGCCCTGCTCCCATCATGCACTGGGACAGGAACAGACTAATTTGCATATATCCAGGTTCTGAGCTGGGATGGTGCAGTGAGCTAAAAAACGGTGATGGATCAAGCCCTGATCTCTTGACTGGGTAGGAGTATTCTGCATCATTCAGAATCTCTGTCCATCACCTTTTCCAAAATTGCACATGTTGCAGTCATGTCTGCAACATGACACTATGGGAAAAGCAAAAAAAATGCTTTTTCAAAGGTTTTCATTATTCACCACCAACTTCTAGTTGGTGGCAAATAACGAATCCTTAACTGAGGAATGCACTAACTTGAGTGCTTACTACATCCTGGATTCGGTAATTTACCGAATCGGTATGTTAAGAATTCGGTATTTTACCGAATCCTTAAATTACCGATTCGGTAAAATACTGAATCCTTAAAAAATGCCACCTACATCTCAAAAACCCAATACCGGTCGGTAACGGCCGAAATTCGGTAATTTCAGCCGGTACCGACCGGTATTGGGCGACCTACATCTGGCCCTTAGTGTTTTAACACCAGGCTGGTGAATTATGCTGATGATACCCAGCTCATTTATGCCCTGGAAGGTGAACATGACAATTCTCTGGAAAATGTCCACGCTTGTATGCGGGAAATGGTCAACTGGTTGAGAGACAACTCCCTGCAATTTAACAATGATAAAACTGAGATTCTGCATTGTGGAGTAGGCAGAGTGCCGCCGGCTCTTCTATCTCATTTTTGGACCATCCCCAAGGAGGTCCCTTTGGTACCTGTGAGGACGGTGTGAAACCTGGGGGTTAGTTTCAATGACAAGCTGAACTTAGAATCTCATGTCAACAAGCTGGTAGGGAGCTGTTTTACTCTTATCAGAGGATTACGGAAGGTGCTGCCAGTGCTACCAACTCATGCCAGAGCTCTGGTGGTCAGGAGTGTCATCATGAGTCACTTGGACTTCTGCAATGCTTTGCTATTGAAGTCTCCAAGATATCGTCTCGAGAGGCTCCAGAGAATTCAGGCAGCAGCAACAAAACTTGCACTCATGAGACCACGTTGGTCATCCTCATCTTTGGCCTTGGCAGATTTGCATTGGCTCCCAGTGGCTCAAAGGGTACAGTTTAAGTCTCTCTGCATCGTATTTAGAGCTTTACATGGACTTGGGCCCAAACCAATACAGAATAGGTTTGGATGGTATGCTCCTATACGCAGCCTTCATTCCTCATCAGCCAATCTTGTAGTTATTCCTAAGATGAAAAGAACGACAATGGGGGGAAGAGCTTTTGGTGTGGCAGCTGCCTGTCTTTGGAACAGTCTTCCAATGGAACGCAGACAGATACAGGATCTGATGATGTTCAGTAAGAAAATTAGGACCTGGCTCTTTACCAGAGTTTAGTCTGTTCTGATTGTTCCATAGCATCCCCCGTTAGTAACACATATGTATCGCAGCACCAGGATGCCCGTAGGGTTACAGTGCGCTTTATAAATGTGCCTACTACTACTACTACTTAGAGCATAGAAATACCCATATTCCATAAGTGGCATTTCTAAGCGAGTTATGCCAAACCCCCCTTTACAAATGGAAAGCGTTTGGCATGGCAAATCCTTGGATAGGAAACAGCATGATGCTGCTCCACTGCAATACACTATTGCAGCCCGAAGTGATGTCAACCAGTTCCACATTTTAACTTATGTGAAGAGCAAGCCTCACAGGTAGTGAAAACACACACAAGTATTCCTCACTACCTGGGTGTACGTGCGCTAGTGCGCACACCGACCTGCTGTGATAGGTTGGACACATAATCTTGAGCACCAGGGGTGCACGTGCCCCTTCCCAAGTCTGCAACAGCAGAATGGACACGGGTTTAATAAGACGTGTGTCAGTGCTAACGCACAAGTCTGCGATGGCAGGCGGCACACGCAATCACGGGCACCATAGGTGCTGGTGCCCACATGCCACATGCAGCTGCCTGCTCTGGCAGGTGGCTCATGAGTTTAATCACGGTAGCTGCTAATGCACACCCACTGGTCTGTAATGGCACACCGGCCATGGGCTAACCCAGGCCCTGGCACCTTAGCTGCGAGTGCATGCTCACCATTCTGCCCGGGCCAGCCGGACTCGGGTCGACCCCCTTACGGGTGTGATGCGCACACCCAGCCTGTGACGGCGGTCCGGGCACCTTGCTACTAGCACCATGGGTGCAAGCGCTCAGACACAGGCCTGCCACTGCAGGCCTGACATGGATGTTAGAACATCGTTGAATGCAGGTATGTCCTCACTAGGGGCACCTATCCATAATGCCATAGGTGCCAGGGCGCATCCTCCAACCTGCTACAGGATGCTGGACACGTATTTGAAATGGCATAAGGGCCGATGTGCACACCCTGGCCTGGAATAGCATGCTGGGCATATAGTTAAAACCCCACAGGTACAAGTGTGCACTCCTTGGTCCACGGTGGCAGACTGGCCCATGTTTCTGAACACTGTAACAGCGCCTTTTCATAGACAGTGTAGGAAGGCGCGCACTCTTCCATACTGCCTTGTCACTGAGGACGTGCTCAGAGCCCTAGGCCCACATGAGAGACTTTGCAACTCCCCAGGAGTTTTCCATTGGAAGAGACGAGCTCCAATGCAGGGGAAGCCACACGTGGGGGTTCCTCGCTACCAGGGCAGGGAACATCCATATGAACCCACTCGGCCTTCAGCCTACCACCCGCGCCCTTCAGGCGTGCAATGACAGGCAGATACAGGGATCCCTGGCTATCTGGGGGGTGGCACACTCAGTGCTATGTCCTACTACGAGTCCGGTACCTAAACCCACCCCGTGTACACCCCCTGCCCCATGTGGGCAGGATAGGTGTGTGCACCTTCCATCTGCAGTACAGGGGGATGGCTGCGTAGATTCCTATGGTCATGCTGATAGAGGTGTCAAAGCGTATGAGGAAAAATCAAACATTTTTAGGGTAATTTCTCCTAAGAAGAGCCATATCCAACAGTAATCATATTCATTTTTATTCACCACCCCCACCATTTATATTTTCCTTTTTTCTTTTGACCTGCATACTTTGGCAAAATGCCCTTCTTTTTACAACATGCACATTTTTTTGTCAGTATCAGGACAAGCAAGTGAATTGCAGAGATGAGAAAGGCTGCCAAACCTGAAACACATTAATGGCGCTTTCTTTTTTGATCCTTTCTGATTCTTGGTAAATCTGTTTTCTCCTTTACCCAATACTTTTGCGACTCTATCTTTACTATCATGGGAGATTGCCATTTTTGCCATACATCATGCTAGCTGCCAATTCCACAGCTCTACTCAATGTTAAATTAGGTGTTGTAAGTAAGACTTTCTGAACCTTTCTATTATTCGTGTGTTCAACTACTTGATCACAAATGAGTTCGCCTTCAGACTCCTTATATTCACATGTAGCAGCAGGTGTACTTAATGCACCCAAATAACTTTCCACAGGTTCCCCTGGTAACTGATGTCGGCGATGGAATTTGTGCCTTTCTAAAATAACACTTTTATGAGGTGCAAATCTAGCATCCAGCATCTTGAGCACAGAGGCAAATTCATATTCCACATCTGAGATCGAGTCCCCAGATTGTAGGCAACCTTCTTCATTTTGCTGACCGATGACGAAGCGCGTGGGGCTTCGCCGCCTGTCTAGAAGATGCCTCGGGGGTGGGTCACGTCCAGGGGTCTGGCCCCAGCAGAAGGGAAGCCGGGGAGTGCCGTCGCGCTCCCCGTCAAAAAGCCCTGCAAGGGGGCCAGGAGCCCACCCTGGCCCCGCCGAATGTGGAGGCGGGGGAGCGCCGTCCTGCCCCGTGAAGATGCAAGCTGGGGAGTGCCGTCGCGCTTCCTGTGAAAATGCCCTGAAAGGGGGCCAGGAGCCCACCCTGGCCCCTGCCGAAGATGGAGGCGGGGGAGCGCCATTGTGCCCCCCCGCAAAGAGGTCTGTTGGGGCCCGGGACCCCATCCCCGTTCCCCAAAACCAAGTCAGGGAGCGCCGTCGCGCTCCCCGTGAAGATACAAGCTGGGGAGTGCCGTCGCACTTCCTGTGAAAATGCGCTGAAAGGGGGTCAGGAGCCCACCCTGGCCCCCGCCAAAGATGGGGCGGGGGAGCGCCATTGCGCCCCCTGTAAAGAGGTCTGTAGGGGCCCCGGACCCCGGACCCCATCCCCGGGCCCCAAAGCCAAGTCAGGGAGCGTGTCGCAATCCTCGTGAAGGTGTGCGAGGAGCCCACCCTGGCCCTCGAGGAAGAGCTGAGGTTGGGGAGCGATGTCGCGCTCCCTGGGACTGAGTGCCTGGGACCCCATCTCCGGGTCCCGTGAAGAAGGAGAGGGGAGTGCCGTCGCACTCCCCCGTGGCCCCGCCCAACCAGCGGGCTCCGGGGTGTCTGCCTGCTGGAGCGGACAGACCAGACAAGAGAGGCCGGCTCCCGTGGCAGCACGCTAGAGTGCTGGCCGATAGGGGAGCCGGGGGGGCAGCCGGGGGTGGGCTCCCCAGGCAGCCCTCCAATGTGGGGAAAATGCGGGAGGCCTCGGTGGGACCGGACCTCCCTGAAGAAGGAAGTGGCCGGGGGTGGGCTCCCCGACCCGAGACCCTGCACCAAGGGGCCCGAGGGGGATCGGGCCCCTGAAAGTTGGTATAGGCGGCCAGGGGTGGGCTCTGGAGCCATTTCACTCACCTTGGGGTCCGGGTGGGAAGCCACGGCCGGAGGCCCAAATCGCGGCTCTCCCCGGAAGAGCCGCTGTTATAATGTGCAAGGAAAAGGAGGAATCGCCCATAATGCCTTGACAGCCTGAACCGGCCCCAGGAGAAAAGGTGCCAGGGGAGCTGCTGGAGAAGCGCAGTCTCCCTCAGCACGAAGAGGAAAGTCCTCCCCCCCTAAGTATCTAGATTAACCTGTCAAGGACTCAGCACAAGCATGGGGCTGGACCTTTTGTTCTACAGCTGGGGGTGTACTGAGAAGTGCCTCAAGGAGTGAAAGGCTGAGCTGGGGAGGTCTGGAGAAGGGCATCCCCTGGAGTTGAAGTGGTGTAATTGCACCAGAAATGCTTTTACTACCGTTATTTGTTTTAGAGGGACTGAAGGTGACATGTGTAATGTGAAGTACATGTGTAAGGTGATGTCGTAAGCAAAGTGGGGTTATGTTGCCAGACATTCCTGCTAGGGTGTCTGGCTGTACATGTGTAATTCTGTGATTTCATCTGTGATGCCTTTAGGGGCTGTAATCGCAGTGCATTCTAATGATCCAGAAATGTGATGAGTGCTGTCAATCTAAAGTGATGCTTAAACATGTATTCTTGCTGCTGCGCTTAGGTGAAGAACCCAGTCTGCTAGCCCTTAAGATGTAGAGGTGTATACTTCATGGTCAGTAGGAACTTATTAGTCAGAGTTATGTGTCACCAAGGCAGGGTTACCTACTTTAAATGCTTGTTGAGCTAATGGGGAGGGGGGCACCACTGGTATGGCGCCAGGGCGCAGGATGGGAGTGGTGGTACTAGACCCCACCCCCCCTGCGCGAGGGGTGGAGATGTTATGCAATGTCACAAAGTAATTCCAACAGCTTATGCATATTTGTAAATTGGTTCATAGTATTGAGTAGTGTGTGTGTTGATTAACCGCATCATTGCTACAGCAAATTCCCGTGCTGTGCTGCAATTTTAAAAATCCCTTGTTATGTGACAAGGTCAACTCGTCAAACGCACAGCGCAGGTAACACCCATGACGAGTTGACCATGTCACAAGCATCGAAGGGGTTAAATGCACTCTTACTTTTATAAAGCAAAGTACAGTCTGGACAATCAATTATTGGGATCACTGAAATAATATCGAGAGACAAAATATCGACCTGCAAGAATATCGTTGAGAAAATATCGACGGACAAAATATCGAGTTTCTATCTTCAAACAGGTAAGTACAAAAATCTCGAGTTAAAAATATCGTTTTCAAAAATATAGTTTTAAAAAATATCGACTTTACTAAAAACTATGTTAAATTAAATTAATATTAAACACTAAGTACTAAAATATACTTAAAAATACTTAAATTAACTTATAATAATTAAATAATTAATGAAAGTAAAAAAAAAATCATATTTCTAAAAACATATATATATATAGTAATGAAATATAATTAAATATTAGCCAATATTATTAACGTACAATAACAAAAGATTAAAAATTACTATTCCCACTCCAGTGGGTGCAACAGTAGGGAAAGCGTTGGATAGCGTAGGGGTTAAAATTACTATTCCCACTCCAAAGAGTGCAACATTAGGGAAAGCGTTGGATAGCGTAGGGGTTAAAATTACTATTCCCACTCCAAAGAGTGCAACAGTAGAGAAAGCGTTGGATAGCGTAGGGATAAAAATTACTATTCCCACTCCAAAGAGTGCAACAGTAGGGAAAGCGTTGGATAGCGTAGGGGTTAAAATTACTATTCCCACTCAAGTCGGTGCAACAGTAGGGAAAGTGTTGGATAGCGTAGCGGTTAAAATTACTATTCCCACTCCAAAGAGTGCAACAGTAGGGAAAGCGTTGGATAGCGTAGGGGTTAAAATTACTATCCCCACTCCAGTTGGTGCAACAGTAGGGAAAGCGTTGGATAGCGTAGGGGTAAAAATTACTATTCCCACTCCAAAGAGTGCAACAGTAGAGAAAGCATTGTATAGCGTAGGGGTTAAAATTACTATTCCCACTCCAGTCGGTGCAACAGTAGGGAAAGTGTTGGATAGGGTAGCGGTTAAAATTACTAGTCCCACTCCAAAGAGTGCAACAGTAGGGAAAGCGTTGGATAGCGTAGGGGTTACAATTACTATTCCCACTCCAGTGGGTGCAACAGTAGGGAAAGCGTTGGATAGCGTAGGGGTTAAAATTACTATTCCCACTCCAGTGGGTGCAACAGTAGGGAAAGCGTTGGATAGCGTAGGGGTAAAAATTACTATTCCCACTCCAAAGAGTGCAACAGTAGGGAAAGCGTTGGATAGCGTAGGGGTTAAAATTAGTATTCCCACTCCAGTCGGTGCAACAGTAGGGAAAGTGTTGTATAGCGTAGGGGTTAAAATTACTATTCCCACTCCAGTGGGTGCAACAGTAGGGAAAGCGTTGGATAGCGTAGGGGTAAAAATTACTATTCCCACTCCAAAGAGTGCAATAGTAGGGAAAGCGTTGGATAGCGTAGGGGATAAAATTACTATTCCCACTCCAGTGGGTGCAACAGTAGGGAAAGTGTTGGATAGCGTAGGGGTTAAAATTACTATTCTCACTCCAGTGGGTGCAACAGTAGGGAAAGCGTTGGATAGCGTAGGGGTAAAAATTACTATTCCCACTCCAAAGACTGCAACAGTAGGGAAAGCGTTGGATATCGTAGGGGTTAAAATTACTATTCCAACTCCAGTGGGTGCAACAGTAGGGAAAGTGTTGGATAGCGTAGGGGTTAAAATTACTATTCCCACTCCAAAGAGTGCAACAGTAGGGAAAGCGTTGGATAGCGTAGGGGTTAAAATTACTATTCCCACTCCAGTGGGTGCAACAGTAGAGAAAGTGTTGGATAGCATAGGGGTTAAAATTACTATTCCCACTCCAAAGAGTGCAACAGTAGGGAAAGCGTTGGATAGCGTAGGGGTAAAAATTACTATTCCCACTCCAGTGGATGCAACAGTAAGGAAAGCGTTGGATAGCGTAGGGGTTACAATAACTATTCCCACTCCAGAGAATACAACATTAGGGAAAGTAAATATTTCATATATTATCAAAAATCTAAAGATGAATATCTATTAATAATTAATTAAAATAACTAATTAACAATAATTATTTCAATTAATCACCTATTAATACAAATTAATTAAACATTAACAATTAATTATTTTATAATTAAAAATTATTTTACAATTATTTCCAAATAAATAAATTTTAATTCGTTTTAATATTTAATTAATTATTAATAAATTACTTTCCACCGTATGCCCCTATAAACCTACAACCCGCTACAGAAATTAAATTAGTAAAATGTACATAATTACCAATTAATCAATTAATATAAATTAATTAACAATTTTAATTAAATTAATTAACAAATATACATTAATTAACAATGAATTTCTATTTACTATCAATAAATACATTTACATATTTAATTAATTATATTTAAATTACTTCCCACCCTATTCCCCTATAAACCCACAACTCGCTACAGAATTAAATTAGTAAAATTTACATAATTACCAATTAATCAATTAATAATAATTATTTTCCAATTACAATTAAATTAATTACCACATAAAAATTAATTAACAATTAATTACAAATTACTATCAATAATTAAATTTACATATTTAATTAATTATAATTAAATTACTTCCCACCCTATTCCCCTATAAACCCACAACCCGCTACAGAATTAAATTACGCAATAATTATAAAAACAAAATTCTTTCAATATAATTATTTATAACATAAATACACACTTTTCACACATATTATAACATAAAAATACACTATAAAAAATTATATATTATTAAAAAATCGATATTTTTAACTATCTATATTATATACTTCGATATTTTAACTATCTATATTTTTAACAGTCGATATTACTTCACTTACCTTAAAAACGATATTTTTGTAGTCTATATTCTGTCCTGTCGATATTTTGTCCAGTCTATATTAAAAACTCGATATTATGTCCAATCGATATTTTGGACTCAATATTATGTCTGCGCACCCAATTATTGAGTGTTATTTCGGCGCTCCTGCAAATGGCGATTACTTGCCCACACCACCTCTCTTGAGTAAGCCTCATACTGCTCTGCAGCGCTACCCTCTGAGAGTCAGGCGCTTCAATTGGGTGTTTGGTTCCCAGTGAAGGACAATTGTAGCCATGTTATTTGTGCAGGCTTCAAAGATGCTGCCTTGTTTTCCAACAACTACAGATACCAAAAATCTACTTTCACCATACAATTTTTTACTTAAAGTAGAAAATATATTTTAAGCAAATTTCTACTGTTTTACCAAGCTAAAATGAAATTAAAACAATTGCGTATTGACAATTAGACCCGCTCAGGGAAAATATAACTAGCCTACACAAACAGCTGTTGACAACTTCTTCCTGTGGGACATAGTATGTCTCACTTTCATATATTAAGCACCAGTCATATGGGCATAAAGAGTACACTTGGGGTGACTTAACCAAGGTATAAAACTCTGTTTTCTGCAGGAAACAATACTTTCAACTGCCATGTCTCGCCCCATGGGTTACAACATTGCAACTTGGACATAATGAAGCCCTACAGTTGATCATACATGTATGTGGTGTAAGTATACACCACTGCCCACCTATGACATGTAAATTCCACACCACTGGTGCAAAGCCTGCACCAATTTAACATGGGCTTACTGGAAAGTTAAATAGGGCTGTTTGTTGGATGTAACCAGTTTTACAATCCTTATGCCAATACCAATAAGCCTATAAAAATGCACAAAAAAATATGTAGACCACACAGAAGAGGCATGTTTGTTTTAAGGCCACTTGGCAGTGAGTTGAAAGAACATTGCCTTTTCAGGGGTGCTATTAGTGCTGGATGTGCATGTAGAGAGTCACATATTCCCAAACAGCCTTGAATGCCACTTACTTGGGATTTTGCCTCTGTTGCACTTTACCAGTCTAGTAATGGAGTAATATCAATGGAAGGGGCAGTAACCATAGGATAGAGGAGTCTCACTTACTCTTCCTAAGCTTCAATAAAGTAAGTGCTATATGTGCAAATCTTTTTGAGAGGTCCCAAACATTCTGATTCACAGAATCAGGATGTTTGTGTCCGTACAAATTCATTTTTTAATGTACAAAGTCCAAATTGCCATTGTATAACTTGTTCCAGACTCACAATTTGGGTTTGTGATTCAGTATTAGGAAGGGGCGTGTTCCCTTTCAAATTCCAAATTGCAATGGTATTTATTAATGTTTTGTGACTGAATTACAACAAAATATTTTTTAAGAACAAACTGTGGACCCACAGAACTCTGTCTACTCTTAATAAATGAAATGTAAAAGTTTCATTTTTTATTTTTGAAATGCATCCCATTTTCCTTAGAGAAAAATAGGTCGTATTATTTTTAAATTGCTCTATGTAAAAGAGGTCACATATATAGTGGTCTTCTGACAGTCTAGACTACTTGCATTTCGAAGTGGTGGGGGGATGAAAACACTTAATATTATTCACATTGCACTTACCTGCCACTCTGATGGCTGCCGCCTTGATACTCTCTTCCGATCCTCGTCTCCGGCTGCACACTGCACAGGCTCCCAGATGCCAATCCAGGTGCTTCTCTCATGCTGGGAATATTATTCCCAGCATGGGAGAAGCAATTGTATTGGTCAGACAAGCCTGGTTTGCCACTCAGACAGTGCCTGGGAGCCTGTGGCATTTCTCCACCCCGGCTGTGCAACACAGCTGGGTTGGAGAAACCTAAGTGCGCATGTCTGTTTCTGTGTCAGTTTGCAAACTGAAATGCGCCCTTAAAAGTGCTCACCACTCCTCCCTCTGCCATGTCTGTCACACAGTATTGCCTGGCCCTACCTCATTGAAGACTCACAGGTAAAAATAAAATGATAATAAAATGCTTTTGTTATCAATTTATTTTTTATCTTTAAGCAGGGAGCGGAGAAGCAGCCCTTGTCTGCTGACCCAAGCAGGCCATCACCCCTGTGATTGCTATCATTCATAATGGGTTGCAAACTGTGACCTACCTCATTAATATTCATGAGGTAGATCAATTTGCGACCCACTAATAATTGCTAATTACAAGATCTAAGGTGTCTTACCTTAAGAATTGCAATTTCCTAATTGCGATTTGGTAAGTATCGTAATTTGGAAATTGCAATTCCTAACTTTTGTATGTTTGGCCCTGAGTTTTCTATTGACGACTTACCCAGTCTCTAATTCCCTCCAAGACTGATCAGGAATGTCTGGAAGACAAAAGGCCTGACAGGGAAGTAGAAAGATACAACTGAGGGTGAGCAAGTTTGAGAACCATTGATTGGTAAGTTATGATACTTTATTTGCACACTACTTTACCAGAAGCCTTTAGATGCACCTTTTTTTTATTACACACGTTATTAAGTACCACAGAGTGATAGCAAGTTGACATATCAATGGCATTGTGGCATTTTCTATTTTCTTTCCGTTCACAAATGTTATCAATGTGCATTCAGAGATCCACTCACATAAGCAGATGTAAAAATAAGGCAGTGTATATATCAATGACGACATGAATACATACAAAATGAGAAAATACCATTTGGCTCGATATACCATATGTGTCCAAACAACTCCATTAACAAAACAACCCCCCACCCTCTATTCCCCTCCTGGCCTGTCGGTTTCTTTGTGTCATGCAACTTTGCGTGCTTGCGTATACAAGACCCGGTATGACCTACTGCTGACGTGTGGACGATGTAGTGACTTGGACATTTAACAGGGATATAAACCTAGAACCGCATACTACTGGTTACATTGCGGGGTAGAATTTGTTGGTTGTGGGATAAGATCTAGTGTTTTGAAACCTTCCAGCACGAGATCCCATTCCATGGAGATGGGACGCTTTCGCAGTCTGCGTGCCACTTCGCGTCTAATTACCGCGCTTTCGGCACTGCGCCAGCGTACTACCTCTTCCTGCCAAGTAGATGACGTAGGACCTCTGGGGGATTTCCACTTCATAATGATAGCTCGTATGGCCAATATGAGGGCAATATCAAGGAAGCGCAGCTGAACTTTCAAAGTGCCTGTGCGCTTGCGGAGACCCAATAGACACTCAATTATATTATCCTCAATCTGCAATTGTGTGATCTCCCCAAGTACGGTTCGAACCCACCCCCAGTAATCACGAAGTTGAGGGCAAGCCCATAGTATGAGAATAAAGCCCACCTCCTCTGTCCTGCACTGTGGGCACCAGATCATCAGCAGTCTGGGGCGTCACCGGGGGGAACAAGGTGATGCTATGGTCGGAGTACGACTGAATGGTGTTGTCCTCTGAAGAACCGGTCGCAATCTTAGGGATATCATCTTGAAAGGAGTTAGCTATTGGCAGCGCCTCAGTCTTGCTATTCCTCATTTGCTCCTGAGTGGGACCGGAGGCGGTGGATCTGTGCATTCCCTTGGTGGTACGGCGAGAGCTGCTGCCTTATTTTCTTGTAGGGCTGTGTCGCACGGAGCCGGACAACATTTCAGAGCTTGATTCTATGTTCATAACTTCCAGCCATTCCTCCACATCATTAGGGCTGTTGAAAAGTATGTTTTCTGATCATGAATAATTTTTAATCGAGCCGGGAACAGTAGCGCATATTTAAGCTGAACAGCGCGCAGTTTTTTCTTCACTGCTTGAAATTAAGAACATTGGCGTTGCACCATCACTGTATAGTCCGGGTAGAGCAAGACGATGGTTCTCAAATTGGATCTGCGTTTGTTCTCTCGCTTTTTGCAAAAGCACGTCGCGGTCCCTGTAGTTCAGTATCTCAATGATGAGGGGTCGCGAAGGTATTCCGGCTTTCGGCGCACCTGTAGGAATCTGATGGGCCCTTTCCATGCAGAAGTGTGGCGGCAGGCCCTCCTGGGCAACATGTTCTCGAAACCAGGTTTCCATGAATTCGCCAGCTTTGGAACCTTCGCAGCATTCTGGAAGTCTTATGACACGCATTTTATTCCTGCAGTCCCTACCCTCGGCATCCTCAATCTTGTCCTGCAGCCCATTGAACTGCTCTTGTAGTTGTTGTATATGTTTGGTGTGTTCCGCTGTTTGGGTTTCCATGCTGTTCAAGGTTTTCTCTTACGCATGGACTGTGTCAGCAGGTTTCGCGTGGTCTGCACGCAGGAGTGTGAAGCCAGTAGTAAGGGTCCCAATCTGCTGCTCTATTACTTTGCTTGAATCTCTGACTTCCTGTAGAAACAGGTCAAGTTTATCAGATGGGTTTCTGGGGGGCCCTGAAGAAGAGAAGCACGGTGAGGAAGGTCTGGTGGCAATTTCGAGTCCGCCTGATGAACCCCCTGTACCAGGATTATTGTCTAGGGTTTTTCCCTTAAGTCTACCCATTGCGCTTATGATTTCGTTGAGTGTGCAATGTGCGAGCGGGCATCAAACAGATGGGTGCCACACAGAGCACTACAGGCACGACAGTAGAGTCACTGCTGTTAAAGGTATGTAGTCTATCCATGCTTGAGGACAAGGACACAGACAATCCTGCTTCCGTAGCCAGATTTCCGATAGGGGATAAAGTCCACCCAGCTCAGTGTATTATTGAGTGTGGCTGGCAGACAAGCCCGTGTGATCTGCTGAACAGGTTGCTTACACAGTTCCCCCCTTAGTTGGGGAACCCGGACTCACACGCTGGTCTAATAAGTCAGTGGTGCGATCATATGTTCACTCATTTCGGGCCAGGTAAGGGGCAAGTTTAGTGGAAGACTGGTCTGCCATACTGTCTGTGCCACATATTTCAGTCGTGCAGGAGGAGGATGTCCATTCGGACCAGCACTCGCCACAATTCACTCGCATTCACCCGGGGCTGGGGCCTGCATCTGCACATGTCACTCTACGTCTCCTGTGATCCTCAGTCATAGCCACCCCTTTGATGTGCAGTTATCCCGGTGTCAACAAAACCCCGGTGTCCGGGTGGGATCGGCTGCAGGGTTCAGCTATGGCCACAGGAGGCCCACGCTACCGGAGGCAGGCAGGGACCACGCCGCAGCGGAGCTGTTGGTCTCGGGGGCAGGCAAGCCTCAGTGAGCTTTGTGCTCAGTATGCGTGGGACTCCAGCTGTATCACCGCTCCGGTCGAGGGAATCAGGCGGCCTATGTCCTGGAAGTAGTACAGCAGTGGCGCTGGGGCCGGCTCCAGCACCCCCACCAGGCCAGGCGAAGGGCATTGTTATCGGGAGGCAAGGGTGAGAGGCACTACACAGTGCAGCACACAGGAGCGCGGGGCAAGTGCACTCTTTAGGCTCAGAAGTTAGCGCAAGGCACCCACAACATCAGTAGACCACTGCCCTCACCTCCGTAGGCCGCCAGACACCCCAGGCAACTGTCAAGCGCAACCTCGTTCCACAGCTCTGTATCTACGGTTCCAATGTACCCCAGCAGTCAGTCGGAGACCGCTACCAGGCTCAGCATAGGTCATGGGGGCCAGAGCCGCCGGAGAGAGCAGGAGTTGCAGTGCAGTAGCATCAATGGTGTTGGGGTAGGAAGGCGCAGAGTCCGCAGCTACCGGTAGGCGTGGCTCACCAGCAGAACCGCCGCCCCAATCAAGGCAAATTCAGCAGGCTTGCTTTTCAGTGGCTGCAGGACTGCGATGAAATCCTCACAAGCAAGTCCGTACCCAGCGATATTACAGGATTATTCGCCCCGGGGTCCGAAGCCTCACCAAACCATGTCCGCCATCTTAGGCGGCTAGCCATGCCTCCTTTAGATGTACCTTGATATGATTTTTGGACAGAGACAGATTTCCAAGGCCTTGCAGATTATGAGATTAATATAAGAATAGAAAGTGGTTGTCCTTCCTAGTTTTTTCCATGGAGGTACTTGGAGTATTTCTATACATTGACCAAGTTATCTCCCACAGGGGTATATTCACAAGAAAATGGCACAGCGTGTCAAATTTTGCTGCTCTGTGCTGCGTCATTAAAAAAAACGCAGGGATGTGCCGTATTCACAAGAATATTGCGCACCCCTGAGTTTCCCCTTGCATTACAAATAGCTGCCTAGCGTCAACGCAGACACCCTTGTGCCATAGTGCAAGGGTGCCTGCTTTGCAGTGATGGTTTTCTGCAATACAAGCACCCTTGTGCCATGATGCAAGGGTGTCTGTGTTGCAGGGATTTATTGTTTATGTACAGGAAGGAACACTTTCCTGCACATAAACAGTCTTTAAAGGCAATTTGCTCTTTCTATGTGCAATGCAGGACACATAGAAAGAGCAAAATTGATGAAAATAAAAGTATTTCTACTTGTTGCGACAATCTAACACCTGCTTTTGCATGGCGTGAGATTTTGCGCTGCCTCAGATTTATGTGTCCTTGTAAATCTGGGGCAGAGTCAAAAAGCAATATGTGTTGCAGTGGAACACCCACAGCAACACCCATTTCATGGCCATTTCACGCAGATACCTGCGTGATAGGGTACCATATTTACTAAACAGCGTTAAGCCACGCAAAGTGACTTAACGTCACTTTGTAAATATGGTGCAGGGTATTGCGCCACCAAAACATGGGCATGTATGTCTGCAACATGTGCCCTTAGGGTATGTATGTCTGCAACATGTGCCCTTAGGGCATGTATGTCTGCAACATGTGCAACCATACACAATTGAGGGGTGCAACAGGGTGTCAAAGTGACACCCTGCCACCTTTCAATGTTTCCCCCTTTTACCTAATTGGTAAATACCGATTCAGTAATTGCCTTTCATTCCTATGGGCCTCAAGGCCCATAGGAATGAATGGCAATTACCGAATCGGTATTTAACGATTCGGTAATTACCGAAACTTACTGATTCGGTAATTTTTTCTGTAAAATTACCTACATCCTATTTGCCTGTTCTTAAATACCGAATCGGTATGATTCGGTATTTAAGAATCGGTAATCTGGGATTACCTTCATCGGGCCCACAGTGTGTTGTATCTATGCATTAATGGGTCTGGATGGGCACCGTTTTAAGAGTTGCTATGAAATACATTCATTTTGGAAATTAGATCCATTCCTGTTATCCTCTCGTTACTCAGCCCGCAAAAACGTTTCTCTTTCTTGCTTCGGTACCAAAAGTCAGAGCCACAGTGGCACCACAGATGTGATGCCTGGGTGTCAGAAAGGAAGTAGAAGCAAGCCCCCACAGATTGCGAGGGTCCCACTGCTCCCCTCAAGCACTGACACCCGCACACGTCACAGCCCTGCATTGCATTATCACGTGATACAACTCTATAATTGAAGGTCACTTTACTTTGTCACAACAACACCACAAAAAAAAAAGAAAATTAACAGATACAAACGTGTGAATTGGTACAGACTCAAATACTCAGCCCACAGCGTGCAGAATTGTCAAAATAAATATTTTCTTTGCTTTAAATAATTCCTTTTCCGACCTCACCCCAGGCCCACCTGCGGTCTATACGTGCCATCATACATAAAAAAATATGTCTTTCTCCTACGTTCTTCATACAGTCTGTATTTTTTACTCCAAGGCAAAGAAAATCACATTTTGTTTTTAAAGCATTATCTCAATAATTGAAACCTTTCACACAGATTGTTTTTGGTACAAGATACCTTTTTTAGAACAGCTTGAGCCCAGCGCTCAAGCAGATGGAAGCGTGCCTGCAGAGCCTTGGAGCTGATTCAGGGGAGGCTGGTAGCCAATCGAGGAGCCAATTTAGACCAACATATGCCCAGCGTGGTCAATTATGCTGTCTAAGTGTGACTCCGCCGCGGCGGCTGCCAACCATCTCCACTGAATGTTCATGATAAATAATTATATTTTTTGCGTGTGAAGCACTCCATTCCCCTGATATTGTTACTCTGTATTTCAACATTTTATGAAGAGTCCATTTAAAAGACACTTCTTTTTTTTTAAAGCGTTATTTAAGTTTTGAATAGTACAACAAGGTAAAAAACACACACACAGTGGCCTCCGTGCTGGGCTTCATTTGCAGTCCAAAGAACAAGGCAGAAAACACCTGGTTCTGCATTTTATACTAAGCCACCGTGACCACAGCAACTTACAAGAAAATCATCATGCGACCCTTAATCCAGCTCTCTTCATAATCGAGCTCCCCTTGCTTCTCTGACAGACACAGACAGATGTGTCTCTAGTTTCATCAGGTCCATGTACATTGCTGGTCTCCTGTCTTCTGCCAGCAAGGTCGCTTCTCAGCGGGGCCCATATGTCCCTGAGGGCCGCGAGCCCCTCTGGGCTACAATCTTCAATATGTGTCTGAGATTTCATTAGACAAAGCTAGATCTGTGAACCAACTATCAACCGTGGGTGGTGGTCCCCTCTCCCATGACATAGTTTTTTTTTTTTGAAAACCTTTATTATATCATTCACAAAAATTACAGGAGTAGGCCTACAACCCCAGGGGCCGGACACCACATTTCGAAGATATATATAGGAAACTCAGTGACACGGCTCTTCAGCCAGCAACCCTGAGGTCTGGCAGCGATACAGGATATACATTGCAATATACACAGTGCAGAGCGCATGTTATTCATAAGGTTTTCGTTTTGCATTTAACCCCACCCTCCCACCCCCCAAGACAAGATACAGAAGAAAATACAGGATATCCGGAGCCACACAGTCGAAGATATGATAAAAGCGGGTAGGTGTAGGAAGACAGTCGCGGACTAACTTAAAGAGACAGTAAAGACGCAAGCGCTAGCGAGGTCAAGGAGAGTAAAGAACCGAACAACCGATCTCACATCATGGCCGCTCACCCTTAGACCCCACCCACCCGCCTACTCCAGGATGAAACAGAAAGTGACGCTACCGGATACTGCAAGAAGAAGAAAGGGGCCATAGAACAAAACAAAGGCAAAATAACAAACCCCCCCCACACCCTCCACCCTGCACCCCTGCAATGGCTACGGCCTACCCCACTAGCAGCGTGCCTGTCGCCCATGGGAAACCCGAAAAAGAGAGAAAGAGAAAGAAGGGGCCCTAGAACATAAGAAAGGCAAAATAACAAACCCCCCCCCACCCTGCACCCCTGCAATGGCTACGGCCCAACCCACTAGCAGCGTGCCTGTCGCCCAGAAAAATCCCTAAAAGAGAGAAAAGCAGAGGAGAAATAAAAATACACTCCCGGACTCCTTTACCCCCCACCAGACGTAACCACCCCGAAACACAATCAATATAAATTGCAGCGAAACATAAAATCAATCCGGGGAAGTATAATACACACCACCTGACTTCCGTTCGTTACAGGTCACAATCCCAGCAGCGAGGTAAATTATTGTGCTAACCCCAAAAAAGGACACAAGTTAACCCTGGCCAATACGACACATAACAGGAGCACGTATAATCCAGACCACGACGACAATGAAAGCAGCAGAGCGTCCATGTAAGTTCAAGTCAGTATGGGCGAGTTGAAAAAGAGATAAAAATGCACGGGATACACAGAGCAAGTGAAGAAAAGCATAAAAGGATAATGAAGCTCTCCGGTAGTCACTGGTGATCCTGTTGAGGCACTCAAAGGTTGTCCACGTCAATGTTCAGCTGGTTATGGCACAAGCAGAGGAGGCTAACAATGTTCACGGGCGCGCAAACCATCTTGTAGGGAACAGCAGCGTCTACAAAATCCGGCTTCTGCACAGGGTCCTCGAAGTGGAGCCCACTATATTCCACGGGTAGTACTGCTGGTTGAAATAATACCGAAAGATCGCCGTCCGGTCTCCGGCAGATATTGTCCACTGCTGCAGACAGTGTCCGACTTTGGACGATAATCTGTGAGCGGAGCGCCCCAATGGCCGCCATTACGGCATGCAGCGATGGTGTGTCGTCTGCCCCCTCCATCTCCTCTCACGAAGCAACAGAGCAGGATATAAACCCCGGAGGTCGACAACCCCGGGGTAGCAGGCACAACTGGAGCAGACAACAACAATGGGCGCCCTCACCTCACGATATCTACACCTTCGCCGCTAGACAGGGCTCCGGTCCGTCACCCCCGGGAGGCTTACAATGACTCCGGGCGTCGGATACAGGACCGAAGCAACCAAAGAATCACGCTGCAGCGTCTGCGGTGTAGTCAGGATAGTAGATCGCCGTTGGAAATGAGAAAAGTGTATCTCCGTTCAGGAGACCGGACAAGCCAAAAATCCACAGCCGATGTTGTTCAACTCCAGCCTGGGTGGGTTGGAAATCGAGGTCCCGGCTTCCACGCTGAGTTAGGCCGAGAATGAAACACGGCGTATCTTCGTCACCCGATAAGTTAAAAAGTTCGGGATTGCACCTCCAGAGTCAGTAACTCCTCATGCACACGGGAGTCAGGTGTAGGAGCAGGATAAATTGCAGGATATACGAGCTGCTGGCGGAGGTCGGCGGAGCTCGGCGGAGCCGGGAGCTTATGCGGCCATCTTGGTTTCCTGCGTAGCTCCTCCCCCCTCCCATGACATAGTTAAACATTGTTTTCCCAGCACTAGGGCCAGGGGCAACAAGCTTTCTACAGTGTTTTGGTATCTCAGAAGTGCTATTAGAGGCTTCTGGCTAAAGTGCCAGGTTGACAATATCGCTTAGTACTTTTAATAGCCGAATGCAATAATTTGTGATCGACATACAGTTCCATGCCAAGAAGGGGCGTAAGACAGTCCCCGCAGTATGTGGGGGGCCCCAAGCTCCAGGGGGCCTGCTCAGCGCAGGGAGACCCTGTTAGAAATGGGGGTCTCTAGTTGGCAGAGGTAGGTACATTTGTCCAAATAGGGACCCTTGCTTCTAGTGAGTGTAAGGGGGAGACACACTCTAGATAACCCCTGCTCACTCCACTGGTAGCTTGGCACGAGCAGACAGGCTTATCCCAAAGGCAATGTGTAAAGTAATTGTACCAACACTCACAGTAACACAGTAAAACACCACAAATGGACACCACACCAGTTTAGAAAAATTAAATATCTTTATTTAAACTTGACAAGACCAAAACGGCAAAAATCCAACATACAGATACTCAGTAAAATGTCTTTAAAAAGGATGTTGCAAAAATAAGCTTGTAGAAATCAAATAGCACAAATTGGGGCTATCACGACAGCACAAAATCCAAAGTACGGCACCGCTCACGAGGATCACGGCGTCGGTCGCGGAGTCACACAGACCCCCAAACAACAGTACCTTGGAAAATGAAGGAGGTGACAATGCAAGGCATCGAAGATGGCCGATGTCGGCTCCGGTGATAATGCAACATCGGCAATTTTCTCGAGTCACCCTCGGCGGTTATCAGCGCCGTGATAAGATGCAGGTGCTGGCGAAGACGGAGCCGATGCGAGCGCTGGCGTCGGTCACGGGCGATCACTGCCGGCGTTGTTCTCTTCACGAGCAGCTCCCCGGGCCTCGGTGCAGGTCGTGGCGTCACAGCGGCAGCGTCGACGGCATCGGAAACAGGATTTCTTCCTTCTCTTTAATTTCTTCCAGCTCCCAACAGCAGTAGCAACCTCCAGAGGCCCACAGACAGTTACAGGCACCTCCTGGCAGGTCAGAACTCCCAGCAAGGAAGTTCAGGGGAGATTGGGTGAAGTCCTTTTGTTCCTGGGACTTCAAAAGAGGAAGCCAGCTCTTCTACAGCCCTTGGAGACTTTCTTTAAGTAGGGGACATAGCACACAGAAAAGTCCTTCTTCAAGCAGGGGACACAGCACACAGCAAAGCCATTCTCCTTTCCTTGGCAGAAACAGTAACTGCAGGCCAACCCCAGACACACAGTAAGGGCAGTACTTCTCCTCAGTTTCTTCAGCTCTTCTCCTCAGCAAAGATTACTCTTGATTCCAGCAATAGTCTAAAGTTCAGGGGTTTTAGGTCTAGTACTTGTACTCCAAAATGTCTTTGATCCCTTTGTGCAAGGGGCTCTGAGCCCAGCCCAAACCAGTTCTGGGGGCACTCTGCCAGTGCACAACAACATCCTTTGTCAGTGTGAGCCTTGGTTTCAGACGCACCACAGGGGGGTGGAGCCAGCATTGTGGAAGGCAGGTACAGCCCTATTCAGGTACAGGTCCTACTCGTCCCACCACTCCAAATGCAGATCGGACCCATTCAGCCTAGTGCTGACTCGCCCAGACTCCTGGAGCCACCGCAGTCTCTGTCACTCCAAAGCCAGACAGTCAATCCACAAACAGGCAGAGGCACACAGAAAGGTTGAGCACGAAAATAGCCACTTTCTAAAAGTGCTATTTTCAAACACAGAATTTAAAAACCATCCTTACTAAAAGATGTGTTATTAAATTCTGATTTCAGGGATACCAGACTCCAATTTTCTATCTCACTCATATGGGAAGATAGGCTTGTAAAATGTTACAGAGCATTCCCCATTCTATCCTATTGGCAAGATTGTCTTTCAATAGTGGAAAAACGAAATTGGCCGTATTTAATGTTACACACACCAGTACATGTCCTACCTTTCACCTGCACTGCACCCTGCCCATGGAGGGACATTGGTCCTACTATAGGGGTGTCCTATGTGTAAGGAAAGGGAAGGGTAGGGCCTGGCAAGTGGGTGCACTTGCCAGGTCGATATGGCAGTTTACAAACTGCTCACAGGCACTGCAATGGCAGGCCTGAGACATCTTTTCTGGGCTTCTCATGTGGGTGGCACAATCAGTGCTGCAAGCCCACTAGTAGCATTTGATTTACCAGCCCTGGCGCACTCAGTGCACTTTACTAAGGACCTACTGGTAAAAAACAATATGCCAATCAGGGAGAACCAATCACAATATTAATTTACACAGAGAGCATATGCACTTTAGCACTGATCAGCAGTGGTAAAGTGCCTAGAGTCCTATAGCCAATGAACACCGGTCAGGAAAAAATAGGAGAAAGAAGCAAAAAGTTTGGGGATAATCCTGCAAAAAGGGCCATTTCCAACAGACCCCCTCAAGGTTTGTTACGCCAGTGATGACAGGTGTATAAAGTCTGCTGCTGTTTCATTACATCTCTCACATGTTTTTCTGTTCCGCATCCCATATCTAGGTAGTTTAACCGGAGTGTAGTAGCTTTAAAAGGGAAATTATAATGCAGTAGTCTATGCCTACCATTCAAAGAGGCCTCCCTAGTGTGGCGGCAGCATTAGTACGCTTGTGTGTCTGTTAATCGGGTCCTTAGATCCATCACCCAGCGGTTCCTAGACTGGGGATTTACTCTGGGTATGTCTTGCAATGTGGTGGTGTACATCACAGTAATGGGTTTGGTGTTCAATGAGCCGGTGGCAGCAAGACTCAGAAGTCTCCAATCTGCTGCTTCATGAGAAGTAAGTAGGGAATTCCTTCTTCGTTTCCTCCAACAGCCTGATGTATGTGAATATCGCTAGTAGTGAAGAGCTTCCCTTTTTAAATATTCAATTAGGGGGAGAAATGTCTTGCCCTCACATAAGCTTCCCAGTGTGAGGAGTTGTTTGACCCATAAAATGTGAATTACCAAAGGTTCCCTCATAAGAGATAATTTTGGGTTGTATATCAAGTGTAAATGTGGGGAGTACATGATATTCACATGAGAGCCCCGTGCCAGTTGTGCCTATGCCCATATTGTGCAGTCCACTACTACCTGTATGTCAGATCTTGGCCTTTTGAGGGTCTTCAGGTTGACATTGTTTAGCCTATGGTGACCGCCAGTTCCAGATCCCAGTGTGGCAGCTGTCGATACTTATGAAGCCAGAATGTAGCAAATTGAGCTTGTGCAATGCAGTAATACAGCTCTAAATGTGGAATTGCAAAGCCACCCTCCTCGTACGGCCTCTGCAATACCCTCTAGGCAATTCATGTTGGTTTACCAGTCCAAGTGAGATTGACTAAAGAAGATTGTAGCTGAGTAAAAAATAACCAAATCAGTGGGACTGGACTATTTTGGAACAGATATAACAGTTGTGGAGGTATCACCATCTGTATGAAGGCGACACAGCACGCCATCGATATGGGTACTTTGATCCATTTGTCAATATTAGTTTCAATTCTGTCTATTAGAGTACCGTAATTCTCATGTAGAATAACTGTCGAATCTCTGTGGATTCGTATTCCAAGATAGTGGATGGAGCCTACTTGCCACTGCAGGGGATATTTAAGTTGTGGTGCAGCCGTACTGACTGTGAGTGGTATCATAAGCGTTTCCGTCCAATTTATGGTAAAGTCTACACCAAAGTCTGTGATCTCAGCTAGAATTGGGTCCAAGTTGCTGCTGGGGCCTCTAACAAGATGTAGGATGTCATCAGCGTAGAGTGACACCAGCACTCTGAGCATCCCGAATTGAATGGCCCGAGCACTTCCCGGAGCACACTGACCAAAGGCTTTAATGTCAGAGCAAAGATTATTGGATACAGGGGGCAGCCCTGCCAGGTCCCATGTTGTATTTCCATTGGGCCAGAAAGTCAATCATTCACACGTATTTGTGCTGATTGCTTGGTATGAAGCAAATTGATCCATTTTATCATTGCTGCGCCTAAACCCATTTTCCTAAACACTAAAATGAGATATGGCCATTCAATAGAGTTGATGCCTTTTTTGACAGGATGTTATTATCTATATTTATTGAGGGGAGTAGTCTATGTGATCCACAGTCATGTGCAGGTTTCCCAGGTTTAAGAAGAGTGATGAATACTGTGTCCCGCATGGTTTGCAGGAGCACACCGTTCGGAAGAGCTTCTTTACACATGTTTAGCAAATAAGTGGTATGGAGTTCACCATATCCTTTATAAAACTTTTGAGGTCTACAGTTGCTACCCAGCGCCTTACCAATCCAGTGGAGTACCAATGGTCCCCGCAGCCCCCACAGTGCAGCGGGCCTGAGCTCCAAGAAAGGCCCAGTGTCACTGTGCCCGGCAGCGGGCCCCTGGCCTGAGAGCTCCTGACTGGGTCCGAAGCGTGGATGCCCCTTCATATATTTTGCAGGAGGTGGGGCCCTCAAGTTTCATTACGCCACTGTACCAATCATGAGATCTGCAAAGGTACAGAGCACGCATGGGCGTCCGCAGAAATTTTTCCACGGGGAGGCAACTTTTTACTTCATCACCATCCTCCGACATGATTAAGCACAAGTATTAAATAAATAAAGTTGCATCTCAAACACACAATGCGCCTCCTCTCAAGTTTTGCCTAACCAACTGAAACCGTGACCCCTAATACATAGCATAGCATTCCTCTATGTACCTATATTTCACAGAGCCCGAGATGTACTTTAACAAAAATAGGCATCTTCCCCAATTAAATAAACAATTCATCATACCGTCACTTTGTGGATACCAAAAACAAGCAAAACATGCCGAAATCTGACTGCTAATTTAAGCAACATTTTGTATTTAAAAGGTGTAAACCAACTCCAAAAAGCAAGAACGTCAATGTCCATTGCTTAAATCCTTTCAAAACATAAGGAGTGTGGTTTTAAAAGACCACATTCATGAACATAAAGCTGCAGTACACATTTTATAAACTAATATAAGGAAAACAGTTGATAAGGATCAGATTTTTTCTCTCTCTAGATCTGCCACTCTTACATTGCTCTTGGCCCTAATACCTCCCTGCTCTACTCTTTACCTCTCATCTTCCTACATTTCATCTCATATTTGCTTACTGATTCTGCCCCTCTTACATTCACTTCTCTCTTCCCTGCCCTACTCTTCACCAGGCCCGGACTGGCCGTTGCAGGCACCGGGCAATCCCCCGGTGCGCCGCAAGGGTGGGGGCCGGTTTTGGGCCCAGGGGGCCGTTTTTGTTACAGGGCCGTTTTTGCAGCATAGCTGCAAAAGCGGCCTTGTAACAAAATCGGCCGAAACCCGGCCCGACAAAGAGCTCGGTCGCACCCCCAGGGGCCGGCCGAGCACTTTGCCAGGGCCGGTTTTGGTTCTCAGTCCGGCCCTGCTCTTCACCTCTCAACTCTCTTCCCAGTCTTTATCTTCTCTGTTGGTTATGCCATCCTAAATACAGCTATGCCTTTTCCTTCTCCCCTTTCCTTTTATCTTCTCTTGCTGTTCCTGCCCTATTGCATACACCTCTTCCCTTCGGCCTTCCCTCTCCTCTTGCTGATTCTGCCCTTCTTACATCAAACTCTACCTCCCTGATCTAATCTTCATCTCTAATCTCTCACCAAGCATTTAACGTTCTCTTGCTGGTTCTGCACATCTACATCCTCCTTCTCCTCGTCTTCCCTCTTCATCCAACCTCTTAATATCTCTTGGTGGTTCTTCTCTCCTTCATCCACTTCTCTCTCTTGCCACTCTGTCTATGTGCTCTTGCTGGTTCTGTCTCTCTTATAGCCATGACTCCTATCCATACACTACCTTCACTGCTCATCTCTCCCCCAGCCTTATAACTTTTTCACTGGCTCTGCCCCATTTACATCTTCTCTACATTTTCGTCCTCCTGAACACTCTATTAGTTTCTCACTGATTTTGCCACTTACACCACTTATTTCCATTCATCCTCTACTCTTATTCTCATCTGTTCCTCAAACCTTATTTTGTGGATTGTGCCCTTTAACATCAAACTCTCTGCTATCCCAACTTTGTTGCTTCTCTTTCTCAATATGATCATCTTATATCCACCTTTCTCCTCCATGATGTATGCCTTGTCTCTCTCCCTGCCTCTTACCTTTCTCACTGATTCTAACCTTCTGCATCCACCTCTCACCATTTCCTCTCTCTTCTCTGTGTAAGGTTTCTTGATTGTTCCGCCTCTCTTACATGTACATGTCCCATGCATGTACTGCCATTCACTTCTCATTTCTTCCTCCAGCCTCCTAGTGTTTTTTGCTGGTCTACCCCCTTTACGCCCACCTCTTCTCTTATACCTCCCTGCCTCTTACCTTGTCTCACTGTTTCTGCCTCTCTTATATCCGCGTCTCCCTTCCATGCTTGACACTTCACTTTATCTCTACTAGTGTCTCTTTCCTTTCTCACCAATGCTGCCTCTATTACACTCACCTCTTACCTACCTACTGAACCTTTCACCTATCATCTCGTCACAGCCTCTAATGTTCTCTCACTGGTTCTACCTGTCTATATTCTACCTCTCCCCTGCCTTTCTCCCCCTGCCTCTTACCTGCTCTTGGTTGTCCTGCCCTCTTACATCCAACACTCACCATACCCTCTCCATGACACTTAAGTTCTCCTGATGGCTCCGCTTCTCTTATATCTACCTCTCCTCCTATCCAAGCAAATCCTTTCACCTTTTATCTTTCTCTCTAGCCTCAACTTTGTTCACGGCTTCTGTCCCCTTTATGCCCACCTCTCCCTTCCATGCTCAACTCTTCATGTTTTATTTCCTCTCACCTCAACCCTCAATTCACTGTTTCTGTCCTTCAAGCTTCCACCTCTGCCCTACTTGCACTGGTATTTACCACTCTTCTCCTCGGCCTCTTACCTTGCTTCACCTCTTGTGCCACAACGCAATACAGGCCCCTGCAGCACATATGGGCCCACAACACTTCAGGAGGCCCCCAACCCATCACGGGGCTCCCATTCAGCCCAGGGCCAATGAATATCTGTGAGATGTAGGAGACTCAGAGGCCCATTATCACATTCTGCAGAGAGGGACCCAATCATTTTGGGTTACGCCACTGCTCTTGTTTTATTTACAACATTCTCTCCCCTTCCATCCTGCCACTCTCCCCAAGTCTGTTACATTTCTCTGTTGCATGCTATTCCTTTTACCTGCTGATGCTGCTGAGCTGCTGACAGGAATTATTCTGTTTTTGAAGGTGTTTTTAAATGGCCGAAATTTTGATCCTCTTATCACTTCGAAGCAAGAATTATTCATATGATGTGTTACAGATATTATTTTATAGTTTTAAATTTTAAATGAAAGGATCTAAAGCCAGTCCAGTAGAAAAGACTCAAACGTTGTCCGTGCTGGCAGCGAGGCATAGAATACGCTGCCGTCTGGAAGGCAAGCAGACAGGGCTCGGTTTTTGGCAGCCTTTCGTGGACAGATCTGGCCATGTGGCCTTCCCCATTGAACAGCCTGGGCTCGGCCAAGCTTTTAAGCCCTTCAAAGAATCCGTTTAATGTTCACGTCATTTTGTCAATTAAAACGATTTTCAGTCTCAATCATAGAAGCAAAATAATCAGGGGCAGGCTGGGAACCCAAAGCAGCCCTGGCAAATGTTGTCAGACCAGCGCCTGTATGGTGCATAGTGAGTGCTCGCCGCCACAAGGGGGGTTGGGAGGTGCACCCCAAGAAAAGTTTTGGAAAAATGGCAAAACCTGTGCATTCTGCAAAATATTTTTCATTATGTATTTAATTATATTATTAATAAAGCATAGTGAAGGATGCTCTCACAGTGCACCAGGATAGAGTAATCTTTATTGGGCCTCCTCTATGATTCCCTCACTATCACCCTCCAACAGTGCCTCTCATCTCTCCACAGCCCTCGCTCACATGTATTTCAGTTGTTTTATAGCGCCTCTCCTACAAGTGTAGGGTATCAGAACATTTTACATCACACACACATAGAGAGACAATGAGTCATGCGTGTGTAAATCAGTCTATAGAAAATGTTACATAACACAAGGTGTAGAATTCACATGTCATCCACACTGGTAGTCATTTTTTCAGAGTGTTTTGTCGTGGGAAGCCAAGACTATGGATTCATTATGTAACACAGTGGTAAGGGTTAACTTTACTAATACAAATGTATTTCTACCTAAACAAAGCCTTTTTAGCAAAATTGGGATAATGAAAGACTGGGAAAAAACATCACTTTCTAAACTAGATTACTCTTGAAATTTATGAACTGCCCAGTAACAAAAGGATCTCTCTGACAAAAGCAATAACCGACTGAGCTATGCACAAAAAAAACGTTCTGTGGTCTGCATAGTACATTTCTCTTTGCATCGGGTATATTAACCTTCTGTGCTACCTTAGATGAGTCACAGCTGCCTCTCAAGACAACTGATCAGCATGTACATTAATCACCAGAGTTCTTTTAGCATTTTTATTGTTGCTTGAAAACTGTTGGATACACAAGGGACTCTGAAGCTTTTAAAACTACTGTACTGCTACAAAACCAGCCACCAGTTACAAAAGCGCCCCCCAACCTTCCAGTCTCCCGGGTAAACGCCCGATGCCTGGTACTGTCAGTCCGGCCTTGCAATGAGCAACACAAAAGTACAGCAAAAATTACCAGAGACCAGCCTTGTAATGATGCCTGATCCACACAGAGCTGCTTCATTAGTAAAGTTCTAGATCTAATTTTAAAGGTTTTGAATAAGCTTTCCCAAACCCCCCTCAAAGGAAGGACAATTCTGAAATTGGATTGGATGGGTAAGCATTAGGCTGACCCACTCCACTGTCGCGCGGTTTGCTGAAAGTGTTCCAAGTCCCTAGACCCACCCTGCTACTTCAGGCAGGGCTTGAATTGGAGAAGGGCTAACCTGTCACACCCAGTCACTGGATCCGTCATTGATGAGCCACTGTATTTCTATCACACTAGGAGAGGTCAACTAACCCACTCCATTAGGTACCCCCGTCCCCAAAGAACAAGGGTTCCTACAATCTCAGTGTAGAGGGACAGAGGGTACTAGGACCACCATGAATTATAGGGAGAAATTTGCATGGTCCCAGAAATAATTGATGCATCTCAGTGTAATGTTGCTAGGTGGATGGTGGTGGCCTTCTGTTTACTGAAAATGTTATGGTTTTCCCTGTTGCCAGAGAGGTGATCTATGCCATTCCCTCACCTGTAACCCAAATTCTGTTTCATAATAAGGATTTGAGTATAGCTCATGGTCTTCCTGCAGGAGACTCTTTATTCATCAGACCATGTGGATTCTCCAGACCCAGAGAAACAATTGGAATATCTAGTATGTTACATGTATATTCAAAACGTGCTATACACTGAACTACGCATCTTAGGCCGCTCCTTTTTTGTGACATGTAGGTTATCATTGACACAGCCACACTTGATATGAGCACCTCACTGAGGTGGGTGCCACTTATGAGGAAATGGCCTAAATACTCCAAATTCTATTCATCAAAGACACACTACTTGTGGTGCATTGTGTCCCTAATGTGGCGTTTGCAGGACCTGCAGGATACTGCAGCGCGGCTCGTTATTACAGTAGTGAAGTCTGACCCAGTGCCCTACACTTCTTTGACTAAACTCTACGTATTACCAGTCCCTCTGAAGCAATCCAAGGACGCTGGATATATATATATATATATATATATATATATATATATATATATATATATATATATATATATATATATATATATATATATATATATATATATATATATATATATATACATATATATATATATACAACAACTCTCTCCATCCGAAGAGACATCGCCGCACACCACAACGCAGGTAAAATTTGATTTAATACCGCACAGTATCGGCAGTCCTTACATCAGAGGTCTTCAATCTGTGGGGCGCGACCCCCAGGGGGGTCGTGGAGTCCTGGGAAGGGGGTCGCAGATTCTGCCAGAGTGCAGTTCCAGGCGTCGGGCTGATCGAGGGTGCTCACGGCGGAGGCCGCCTAATTCACACCGAGGTGTGAAACACATCAAAGCCTCATTAACAAGTAAAGGTCTTTTAAAGACCTGTGATAGTACTCTGGTGTGCCTTTGTGTGTGTCCAAGCTGTTTCAGCCAGGCTGACATACACGAGCTGGGGGGGGGGGGGGGGGGGTTTGGGCTGGGGGAGGAGGCTGTAGCCCTTTGAGTTCAATGGACTTAGCTGTGGGTTTATTTTTACTTTTAACGTTTTACATAACACTAGTTTAGTAGGTGTCAGAGCGCTTTACAAATACACAGTAAACAGCAGAAGGACATTACAATCATTGGTTCAAGTCCCACGAGCCCTCATACCTGGCGCCTGTGCAGGAGAAATGTGGCTGAGAGTCTGTTCTTCACGGTGAGATGTTTTCACAGCTGGCTGTCACCCCCCCCCCGCCCCCTCAAGCAGGGAGGCACAGGGATGCCCTGCCATGAGAGAGGAAGAAGAAGGAAGACGAAGCAGAGAGATACTGACCCCCCATGAGAGATGCACAGACAAGGTGGGTGAATGAATGATGGGTGGATGGATGGATGAAAGGGTGGACGGATGAAGGATGTATGTATGGATGGATGAAAGGGGCTGTATGGATGGACGGATGGAAGGATGAAAGGGTGGACGGATGTGTGAAAAGGTGGGTGGATGAATGATGAGTGGATGGATGTAAAGATGAAAGGGTGGATGGAAGGATGAAAGGGTAGTTTGGATGAGGGATGGATGTATGGATGGATAAAAGGTTGCATGGATTAATGATGGATGGATTTTTGAAAAGGTGGGTGGATGAGTGATGGGTGAATGGATGGATGTTAGGATGGATGGATGTAGGATGGATGGAAGGATGGAAGGGTGAAAGTGAGGGTGGATGGATGAAGGATGGATGTATGGATGGAAGGATGAAAGGGTGGATGGATGAAAGATGGATGTATGGATGGATAAAAGGTTGCATGGATGAAGGATGGATGGATGTGTGAAAAGGTGGGGGATGAATGATGGATGGGTGGGTGGATGGATGGATGAAAGGGTGGGTGGATGAAGGATGGATGTATGGATGAAAGGGTGGATGGATAAATGGATGGAATAATGAAAGGGTGGATGGATGAAGGATGAATGGAAGGATGAAAAGGTGGATGGATGAAGGATGGATGTATGGATGGATGGATAAAAGGTTGCATGGATGAATGATGGATGGATGTGTGAAAAGGTGGGTGGAAGAATGATGGTTGGATGGATGGACGGGTGGATAGGTAAAGGATGGATGGATGTATGGATGGAAGGATGAAAGGGTGGATGGATGATAGATGTATGAATGGATAAAAGGTTTCATGGATGAATGATGGATGGATGGATGGATGTGTACATAGGTGGGTGTGTGGATGGGCGGGTGGATGGACGGGTGGATAGGTAAAGGATGGATGTATGGATGGAAGGATGAAAGGATGGATGGATGTATGGATGGATAAAAGGTTGCATGGATGAATGATGGATGGATGGATGTGTGAAAAGGTGGGGGATGAATGATGGATGGGTGGGTGGATGGATGGATGAAAGGGTGGGTGGATGAAGGATGGATGTATGGATGAAAGGGTGGATGGATAAATGGATGGAATAATGAAAGGGTGGATGGATGAAGGATGAATGGAAGGATGAAAAGGTGGATGGATGAAGGATGGATGTATGGATGGATGGATGGATAAAAGGTTGCATGGATGAATGATGGATGGATGTGTGAAAAGGTGGGTGGAAGAATGATGGGTGGATGGATGGACGGGTGGATAGGTAAAGGATGGATGTATGGATGGAAGGATGAAAGGGTGGATGGATGATGGATGTATGGATGGATAAAAGGTTTCATGGATGAATGATGGATGGATGTTTGAAAAGGTGGGTGTGTGGATGGACAGGTGGATAGGTAAAGGATGGATGTATGGATGGAAGGATGAAAGGATGGATGGATGAAGGATGGATGTATGGGTGGAAGGATGAAAGGGTGGGTGGATGGATGAAGGATGGATGGATGTGTGGAAGTGTGGGTGGATGAATGATGGATGGATGGATGTGATGAGGTCTAACAGGCGCATTTATGGTTGTCGATAGTTGTTTATGATGAGGAGTACCAGTTTCTAGAATCTTTTGTCGGAAGGGGGTCCTTACGCCTAAAAAGGTTTTACAAGGGGGTCTCGGCATCAAAAAGTTTGAAGACCTCTGCCTTACATGTTTCGGTCGCACTGCGACCTTTCTCAAAGGGGCGCCTTGACATCCAATGTGCTGAGCAGAGAACCTGAACAAGTCAATTGCAAATTATTTTAAAGTGTTCGCCCCCTAGTGGGCACCCAATCCGGTCACTTCCCTTGCATGATGGTACTTGTGGTTCTCTGCCCCGTGCTTTTTGAACCCTCCAGTGGGTGATGTCATTTTGAAAGTTTGCTTTCGCGGTTTCCTCTTTGTGCCTCGGTATTCCTGTTTTCGAGGATGCCGTGGACCATACCAGAGTTCGTCTTTGGTGGCTACCGATTGCCCTTAATCGCCTTCGCGTTCAACAACATGGTTCCTTTCGGGCAATCATGGCGCTCTTGTCGGTGGTGCGTCACATTACGGCAGAACCAAGCCGTTATTTATCCAACAACTCTCTCCATCCGAAGAGACATAGCCGCACACCACAACGCAGGTAAAATTTGATTTAATACCGCACAGTATCGGCAGTCCTTACATGTTTCGGTCGCACTGCGACCTTTCTCAAAGGGGCGCCTTGAGTGTCAGACAAAGAATGGAGGGATATTTTCTACAGAACTCGTCACACGGCACACACTACAGGGCACTCCGAAACAGTATATGTTTTTTTTTCTTACTGGTGCTACATGCCAGCTGGCATTCAGAAGTGGAATGGACAATACACTGAAGACTGCTGGCGAGGGTGTGGCAATTCAGGGACTCTGCTCCATCTCCTCTGGCACTGCCCAAACCTGAACAGATACTGGAACCAGATCCTAGACGACATTGATGCCGCTTTTAATATCACTATCCCCGTTTCCCAGCTTATACATTTTTAGGGCTCCCCATTGAACTGAAATTCCTACTCTGCTCCTTCTGAGGGAAACACATAGCGCTTGCACTGAATGCAGCACTTCGGGTGATCTTGTCTTCCTGGGGCACAGATAGAACCCCGATCACAGGCAGTGGCTGCACCAACTGTGGCTCTTGCTTGGCATGGAACGACTGTCCATGGCGACTACATCTGATAGCTCCTCCTATGCCGATATATGGGCCCCACTCATCTCTATTCTCTCTACAGAATTCAGGGAACTAAGGTGCCCGACATACCTGCATATTTTAAGACTCAGCCCAGATGCCCCAGTTTCTGAGGTAGTAGAGGGGACAGTGAAAGATTAGCAAAAGGGCCCTGGAAGAATAAACGGGCAGAACACATATACTTTCCCAATCATGGCGTGGGGACGGGGCGTGGGTGGGTGAATGGGTCATTTATATTTCTCTTTCTTTGTCCCTTGTCATTTTTATTGTTCTTCATGGTTAAAACCAGTTCTTATGATGTACACCTGCTAGTCGCCTTTGGCATCCGAAGATGCAATTCATACTTAGCCGGCTCGATGGGTTGTAGGCAGCTTGCTGTGTTCACACTGCTTTTCACTCACCTGGCATCTCTTCGCGGACAGCCCGGCTTGGGTTGTAGGCAGTATGCTGTGTACAACAAAGATTGTTTTGATGAAAATAAAAAAAAATGATCCTAAAAATGTATAGGCTCTACACAGGTTAAAGAGTTACATGCACTGGGTGACAATACAGGCATATCCATTTGAGAAATAGAATGACATGGCGAACATGCTGTAGAACAATCACTTTTACATGCAGTCTTCTTACTCGGTATTGCATGTATTATATACAGAAATGTATATATAATCAGTCTGTAATACTCATGGATGTCTAAAGTGAGGTTTAGTAGGGGTATTTATAGGAGCATGTTCGATAGTTATAGTCTTCTTATCAACAGTGGTTAAGTAGAATGTGTGTCGCTGGCTAGGTACATGCACAGTGGTGACCAGATATCTCTGGGTCTCAAGTGGGCAGTATAAGTATGCAACAATTGCCTGATATGGTGTTGCAGTAAATCAAGGCCCTTATTTATCATTTGTTAATGCAGTGCAACGCAGAAACCCACCTTGCTGCACAAAAGGGCAGGAGTGCGCCATATTTAACATTATATGGCTCATTCTTGCCCTTTCCGAGGATTGGCGCACTTTTGACTCCCTGGCGCAAAGCAGGCCTCCTTGCATCATAGTGCAGGGTTGCTTTTGTGTAGGAAGAGTCACCTTCCTGCACAAAAGCAATAGCCAGAAGCATTTCCTCTTTCTACGTGTGCTGCAGAATGCAGCACATGTAGTAATAGGAAAAATGAAGAGAAATTAAAGCTATTTCTCCTTGTTACGCCTCAGCTCGTGAGGTGTAGCCTTTTGACGCATTCCCAGGTCTACCACTAATGGTAAATCTGGGAATGAGCCATGCATCCATGGGTGGATGCATGGGGACACCCCCGCTCCTGGGCAGAGTAAAGCAAGGCAGTGATTTGCGCAGCTTTGCTTTACCCTAGATTTATCGAGCCATGCAGGGTCAAGCAAAGTGGCCTTGAGTGGCTTGATAAATCTCACTAAGGTTTTTCGTCACCCTTGCATCCCTTTACGTAGCGCAAGGGCAATGTCAAACCTTGATAAATCTGGCTCTAAATCTTTAATACAATCAGCAATTGTAGGCACGGGCGTCTTCCCCAACGCATTAAAACTCTCCATTTAGCTAGTAGGAAGGCCCTAGCTGTGTATTTACATGTTGGGGCTAGTGCATCTTTTTTTTTTAGGTTTTGCCTGTACAGCGCTTGCACAGTGCTTCTGAAATCTGTTGTTTTTTATATCATTTTAAAAGGGGCTTACATCCCGCTACCTCTCTTTCCTGGCTTTTAATTTGTTCCTGTACTTGCCACTTACTTTTCCTCCATTTCTATTGGCTGGTGCATAAGGCCCTGCATTTAACAATCCTTGTACCTCATCTGCTTCTCTTATCAGTTTCCCGTAGGCAAAATACTGTTAACATCCGCTTTGGTGGAACTATTTTTTCATAAAGTTTTGCCTCTTTCTGGTTTCTCATCTTGCGTGGTACTGTACATTAAACTAGCAGCTTTATATAGCCTAATGTATCACCCGGAGAGCCGCTGAGACTCGAACCAGGATCCCCAGCTCTCGCGTCAGCAGTTCTGCCTGCTGCACCATATCTGCTCCTCTCCTGTGATACCTGTTACATAAACGTTTGCCTATTACTGGTTTTTCCTCTTGTACGGTACTTTAAATTTAATTAGCAGTTTTATATAGACTAATTTGTCACCCGGGAAGCAGCTGAGACTGAAACCGGGATCCCCAGCTCTCGCTTCATTCGCTTTGGCCGCTCCGCCACATCCTCTCCTCTCCCGTGATACTTGTTGTAGCCTGCACTTGCTATGTGTTGGGCTATGTCCTGGTCTTGGTGACATGCTAGTCAGAGACAAGCAAATAGGCGTGTTAGTTAAATCCGTAGCGGGCTTTTACAGAGACATTCTACGCTGGGCGCTTCTCGCCGTTGGCACCTCCCTCGCCTCTCTGAATAAGCTCAGAGGCGAGCTTATTTTCCAGCAGGACTCCAACCACTCACTGTACTTTGTTGCAGATGTATGAAACATTAAAAACGGTGCTGCACCTGTACTAAAAGCGCATACCTACACGTCCTGGGTGGGATTTCAGAATTTGGGATGTTTGGACACTGTTGCCTCATTCCTGCATTGTTGAAAGAAAATGCACCCTCATGGATGGAGATGGAAGTCAGATAAGTGCTACGCAGTGTGCGCACACACAGCGCTACATTTCTTTTGTCGTTTAGAGGCCGTTTATGGGTATCCAGAAAGAAGGATCTCTGCGGTACAGGACGTTTGTGTTTCCTCTCTACTTGTCTTGTAATCCTTTAAACGTGATCTCCAGGCTTCATATCCCGTGGTCACTGATAGTCACTCTATCAACATTCGTTTCTAAGGGCAGGAAGCTGCACCATGCAAAGACTGAGCAGTGAGAGCACCCTCTCCTTCACTCTGTAGGCCTTACTAATTGCTTAGTTCTTTTCTTCCTCACAGGGATGAGTCTTGTGGCCTCTAGTATCATCCCTGTGATCCATGTCTGTCCTCTGCACAGAGCTGGATATTCATTGCGGGGTACCTCCTGAACTTCTGTATGTCCCTTACCCTTTACCACTGCATCTTAGGTTGGTAGACGAGCACTTCCTGTTTACTCACTGCGTTCTTTGTAGTCCTCCCATGCCTAGGTTTTCTATAGTTACCAAAGATCACTCTCGAGAAACGCACCGATCGCCTTGCATCAGTATTAGATACTGACAAGTGGGATAGATTACTACACCCCTTGTAGAGGATGGATCCAATTCTTTACACCTCTATTAATCCTTGAATTCATTATCAGAAGCTAGTGCAGGACTTGCCTAGCACATAACAACCTTGATACCGCATTTTGGATATATTATTACACCCAAATATAGAGAGGGAATGGAATATCCTTATATCTCTGCCATACTTCTAATCACATGACAGAAGCAAGTGCATATTAATCTTGGAGGTCCAGTTAACTCCTACATAGGACAGTCTTGGAAGGCCACCATAGACTGCACCCACAATTGATTCCTTGACGTTGGATGACTTTATATTAATGCGCCTACGGCATACATCAGTTTGCCTTGGCCCCCTGAAGACACCCCACTAACGCTAGAGGATCGAAACGTTGTCGACAATATACAAAGTATAGCCAGGACACTAGAACATGCTCTAGAACACATGATTTACTCTGAAATCTTAATGGACATCCTTTTAATTCCAATAACCAGTTCCTTGTTTTAAAACTGTCACTTTAGCCTCACTCACCTGCTGGTTATGGTCACTCCACTGGGGTCACATGAGTCACAATCTTCTCCTAATGTATATGTAAATAGTATCAATACACAGCAAAGTTTATTTTGTATATTTTTCATCAACTTTGGGTGCAAATAAAAAAGCACTTGTTTCGGCTGAAGTGAGTGTTGAATAAGAACTCTCTGTTGGGCAGTTTCTCTCCAGTCATATGTGATTCCTTGAAGTGATAAATTAAAAAGAAAATTGTAAAGGCAATTACGCGTTGAACATATTGGCTGTATCAATAGCTTCCTTAGCTTTAATCACTGCACTATAGTAGGACCTTGCTGAAAACAATAATTTGTAACGTAAATGAGTTCCTTGTGAACAATTGTGTTTAAGCTGACTAGCTATACCCAGTTCACAGGGACATATGGGTTTGCTCTTCTTTTTTCTTTTTTTATAGGTTTTCTATAGTGGCTCCCAACGGATGCTCCTGCTTTGGTGCCCTGGGGCCTCATGGAAATGCAGCTATCACAATACAACAGCTGTACCCGAAAGCTTCATTTGCCTTTTTAAGTCAAGACTGCAACAGTGCATGTGCTCTTGTTTGCAAGAGGCATTGTTTACAATAAAGTTCTTAGAGCCCAACTGTTGCTTACCATTTTTTGGCTTAATATTACTCTTGTTTCCAGACTCCTAATTGGCCAGCGCATGCCAGGCATCACTTGCTTTCCTTTCTATGCGGGATGGACCAAGCACGGAGTGATTCAACTTGATTAGTGCCCATCTGCTGCTCAGGCTATGATTGAGGTACTATTTCCTCTTCCTTCCATCCACTCCCCCTTGTGCATGGTGCTTCTTTCCCCTCTCACTTGACTCTTGTCTTTATTGCTGCCCTCCATCTGGTTCGCCACCCTCCTTCCTTGCAATTATCAGTACCGGGATCTCAATAGGAATGGAGCCGCCATTTTGAGAGTAACAGGCGCACTAGTAGTTGGCGGGATATCCCTTAAGTATTTGAGGAGAACTAGTGTGCAGACGCTCACCAGGTTTTCTGCCTAAACCTACTCTCAGAGAACGCTCAGCCTGCACACTCACCCACCCTGACATTTTGCTGCCAGTCACATACTCCTCACCCATCATTCACACAGTGCTGACTGCACTAACATACCACTGACATACCTCTCACCCAGCCACCCACATTCCTCTCAACCTCCACCCAGACCTTGCACCCTGAACTCAAACTGCTCATCCTGCACTTATACTATTGATATACCCCTCTCCCTATAGTCGCACACCTCTTACCTTGTACGTCTCTCAGCCGGTACACTCACACAGTTCTCGTTCTGCACTGAACACTCATCAATCACTATGATTTAGGCACTTTCACACTGCACTTAGACACTTATCAACCTTCATCCATGCACTACCGAACCCTGCGCAAAAAGTGCACCATTCTCCCTGCACTCATACACTGCTTCCACGACTCTTATTATTAATCCCATAGGCGTAAACTAAAGCATTTACCAGTGCTTGTTTTTTAACTGTTTTTTGGCATTTCAGTAGTACATCAACTAAACATAGGATCACAGTTCCATACGTGCAACTTTAGAATCAGAAGTACATATAAAAGAGGAAGTTGAGCGACAGTTTCACTACATGCAGTTCCTACATCCTTTGTCCTTGTGGGGCTGGTGTATCTTTAGCGTATCTCAGCAATGATATGAGAGGAACAGGTGTTACATTCACATCTATCATTTTCTGTAGTTCCGAGAACACTCGAGTCCAATAACTGTATATGTCTGGACATGTCCATTCTAGGTCAGAAAGTCTGTAGCATCTTCGCCACAGCGGTGACACCTGGTGTCCGCTCTCAGCCATATCTATGTGATCTATTTGGACTGCAGTAGTATCAGTACAGGTATTTGATCTGTATTAACATATGTTTTACATTCAAAGAGACATTTTAACAGCTGGACATCAGAATCACCATTTTTCATCTGGAATTTCGCTGATCTATGTCAGTCTGCCTGTCTTGTCGAGATCTTTCAAGCAGTGAGAGTGTAGCACTCCAGGTCAGCGTATATTTATTTAATTTATTTATTTATTTGAAGAGTTTTATATAGCGCTGGCTAGACTCGAAGGTATCAGAGCTCTTTACATCGTATAGAAGTGAGAAATCATTTGTTTTGATGAGGTGCTCTGTGTAAGTAATGTTAATAACTAGAAAGAGTCAGGCTTAAAGGGAAAATCTGGTAGCAGCGTGTGGGGCGTACTGAATATTCTGACGTACAAGAACGTGCCCAACGTGGTGACTGAGAGATAAAAATTAGATTTCCCGTGCATAAGGGGTATTGGACATATGTTATGTTAGCATGATGTATCTATATGTATATTTTCTGCTTAATATATGTGTCTTTTTGCTAGGAAGAAACCCTCTTTCCTTCGCTATCAGAGTAGGCCAAGAACCATACACCAGCCATTTTCAGCACATGTGCCCCAGCACGGGATGCGGTCACGTGCTGCTCACGTGCTGATCAAGTGCTGTTTCCAAGCTTCCTGTTCATCTGAGTTAAAGGTAGCAGCTGAAGGTATCCTGTTTTCTTTACTGTTTTAGACTCAATGTTGCATTTGGCTTTGGAAGTGATTAGAGCATTCCCGAAGGTGCCGCCTTTTCCTTCCCAAGCACCGAGACGAAAGGGAGTCACCCCTCCTGCCCTCCCCAGTAATAGATAGCTATGCCTTTGTTCCTATCTAAGCAGTGCCATATATGGTCTTTTCCTGGAGCTGAGGGGCCAAGTGGTGCTTTTCCATTTACAGTGACTTCATGTGTTGATCTGAAAGTATATCTGTTCTGCTCTGACTGTAAGTCTTCAGTCTTCTCCACGCACCTCATGGGTGAGGATTGGAGAGGCTCCTCTATAGAGTATTTTGTTTAATAAATGATTGAAATTTCTTCACTGCCAACTGACTGACTATTTGTAAATGGGATTGGGTCTATTGGTAGGTATAGCCCTATATGTTATTATAGTGGTACTTCAGTGATGTCATATGCAAGGCTCCTGAACTGCTCTAGTCTCATGAAGTCCACAGATAACTGTCTGATCCTTTCTACGTGATGCTTTGCAAGTAGCATTCGCATACCCGCCAACTTACAAAATCACTTCAACATGTGAGGAGGGGTTGGGCCTCGGAGGGGGGCATGGTCTGGTGCCGAGTGTTATCTAAGAGGTACTCTGCCCCTCACCAAGCTCCCCAAAATAAAACCAAAACAAAGGGTCATTAAGGCAATTGCCGATGTCCTGGGGTGTTTTCACAACTTTTAATCAGTGGCGGCTCCGAGGAGCATCGCCCCACTGCTAGAGCAGGAGAAAGGAAAAATAAAATGATAATCATCATCAACTTTATTCGGTCACAGACCATGAAAGTGCAATATCACGTCAACTCATACACTCCAGTTCCCATGGTTAGATGGACATAAAGTGCAATTGCAATTTCAATAAATACATTTATCCAGTTGATTTGTTCTTATTATTTTATTTTTCACTACATGCTCAATTAGGGTGAGGCAGGGCTGGTGGCACTGGGGGAGGAGTGGTTTGCACACTCTAAGTGCTCTTGACTGCTTGGTCGGCTGTCTTGGGCCGGCCAAACAGTCATGCAAACCTTGCATGTTCCCCAGCATTACACAACCTAGTGGGGTACATGCCCAGCCTCCCATTCCCGAACAATGGCACTCAGACCAATCACAATGGTCCATTGCAGCTTTGTGATTGGCTTGGGGGAGGGAGTCTGGGTGCTTCCTGTTTCCAGAAGCTGAGGAGACATGGTGGCATCAGAAGGGACCAAGATGGTGGCAGGCACAAGGTAAGTGTTCTTTTTTTAAAAACAATTGCCCCCACCCCGCCATTACTGTTCCTGCCAGCTGCCACTGCTTTCAATGTGCATCGGCTGCTCACAGCCTCTGAAAACGAGCTGATAATCCTGTTTACAGTGGTTTTCAGCTCATTCTCCCTGCCACCGTGTGACTTTGGCTCCTCGCCGTGTGACCGTATGAAGGAAGCCGAAATCGTGTGACATGGTGGCACCGTGTGAGTTGGCACATATGCGTTCACGTCTCCTTTTCCAAACCCACTGTGAGCTATTCACACTATTCAGTTTGTGCGTGCGAGGAATAAAACCCCTCGCACCCACCTCTCTTCAGCAGTTAATGACACCCATATACTTATTACTAACGAAATCTATGCTGTTGAACTTTCCAGAGGGCACCTGAAAAAACTCTATCCGCCCCTGGAGAGGGGTCACCATTGTCTCTTTCCATTCAAATATGAATGTTGAGATGGAGGGCGCACCCATCCATAGGTGAATTCACTGAACTGGGCCCGAGCAACATTATAATATCTCTCAGTCTGCAGAAGATGACTTATCACATCACTCAGAGGAAACAAGCACTTCAGGCATCCCTCTGTGGCAATGCAGCAAATCACGACCATAACTTAACTACTAATCAAGCTATCGTGAGAGAACAAGGCCACACAACCCTGGTCACAGTTGCTTTTCCAGGAGCGGCTCATTCCAAACAGACCTCGGGATGGCGCAGGAGGACAGTGGCTGAGGGTGATGGCGGATCTGCTCGACTCCCATCCATCTGAGAGTCCCGCATCCCTCCTCTTTCTGCTCTAAAAGCTTTCTTGCGCCGTCCCGCATTATCCTTTCAGGTACCAGCTGCTTCCCTGAGGTGCTGCGACCCCTCTGGTCGAGCGTCCTCCCGTCTTCCTTAGTCTGATCTTATGTTCGTTCGCATGGGTTCAGGGCGACATGACCGAAGGTGCGTGCCCCCGCTATCCGCGGACCTTGGTTCGATACAATACAAGACCTTGGCAGGGCAAAGAGCTTTGCATATCTGGCTAGTGGCTAAATATATTCATGCATCAAAGTTAGTATAAAACAAAACCATTCAGCATTTTCACTCATCAACACTGGCCAAGCTGATTAACCATTTCACTTCACCATGTCTTCCGCACACTGATTCCTCTAGCCTGAACACCGAGTTTTCATTTTTCGGGCATAATATGCCAGCTATACTCTAGGATCTTGCAAGGAACCATTATTCTCTTTTGCCTTTGTATACTATGTTTTTCCTTTGTAAATGTTTTCTATCGTCATGGTTTTAAGTAATCTACATAATAAACTTTGTATTACACTAATTCCTCTATACTACACAAGGCTCTAGCTGCAAAACATATCACATCACTTATCGAAAAGATAGCCGCGCTGATTCTCACGTGGAGTACACAACCACTCCATCCCTCATTTGAGCAGGGATGTCTCATCACTCACAGAAGATAGTTATGTATGGTCTCATCTGCAGAGGACACCACATGACCCAGAGGAGGCAGTCACCGAGTAGAGACAGCTTATGTAGACACACACATTGGAGAGATACTGCCTCACCAAGTGGACACAACTAACCCAGGCCTAATGTTTGTGGATCAGCACCACATCCAGGGGTGAAAAGTGTATTTCACTACATGAAGCTACCGCTTCGCTAGCAGGAGGCATCCACTTATAGCAGCCAGCAGCCCACATCACTAACAGTGGTTATGCCTTGCTGAAGAATCCTACATCAATATTCAGAGGAGCCAAGATTGTGTCTTCAGGTATAGGTGGATTTTACATGTCTACAGTTAGACACCCTCTCAAGCTCTATTTGGAACTTGAAGTGTTACTGGAAGGGAAGTTCAGCTGTGTTCCTTTTTTTTTCAGTTCATCCTTTATCAGTTATATTTTGAACACAATTTTTGGCCCATTTCTGATCATTCATCAAATCAGTCCAGTGGTTTTCCAGGTGACGTTGCCTGTACCTGGAAGATTCATTCTGTTTTCCGTTCTCTTCCTTATCACCAACATCCATCTAAACCTCCTCAAGAACTGTTACAAGACGGCCGGAAATAAGAGTTTCAAGATATTTGTGACTCTCTGAAGTTTCGAGGGATTCTTAGAAGGATGGTTAATATCCTTGTGTTGAGCTACTGTTTCTTCAGACGCCATCTAGATAACCCTGGAGCTGCCTGGGACGGGTGGTGGGGTGGGGGTGGGGGAGGGGGGGGGGGGGGGCTGGTGTTTGGCCCAGACGGGCACATTGGTTGTTATAACAGCACCAAGAACTCAGCTAAAGCCGAGAAGATTCAGACGAGGACCCCCCTTTAGCAGGTTTCACATCAGGGGGTTGCGCAATATGTTGTCCAGTCGGATCAGATGCCGAGCCCCCTTGCCCCCTGGAGCCTCTGCCCCAGCTTCCAGAGGGGCCTCCCGTGAGCTGCAGAGGGCGGGGGGTGCTCCAGCCCTGAGACTCAGAATACTGCCTGGCACACTGGATGTCACTCAGGATCGAACCCCGCTTCTATTGTGAGTTGGAAGGAACGGGATACGTTTCCAATGAGGGGCGGAGCTAAGCCATAGAGAAATGTGCCTGGCACCAGCAATGGACCGTGTGCGTGCTCGCATGGCACTGCACAATGTTGTGCTGTACCCGTGAGCTTTAAAAAGGGTAAATAAATCGATGCAATGTTTTGTGTCACTTTGCACGACACAAGTGTAAATAAACCAGCATGGGACATATTTACAAAGGCATTGCATCACGTTTTTGCGACGCTCCAGTGGCGCTGAGCCCTGCCTTATATTAACAAAGCAGTTTTCTGCGGCAAAGGGGTGCGCAATTGGTGTTGCTGTGGACGTTCCCAGAAGCACCCATGGCTTTTTGACGCTGCCCAGATTTAAAAGGTTCTATAAATCTGAGGCGGTTCCAAAAACGTACTCCTCACAAGGGGAGGGAGGCATAGAGTGGCCAGCAAGGAGAAATACGTTTATTACTCCTTGTTTTGTGCTCTTTCTTTGTGTGCTTCTGCAGCACACATCGAAGGAGCAAAACACCATGGATGGTTGTTTTTGTCTCTTCCTGCACAACAGCAGGCATCCCTGCAATGAAGGCACCCTTGCACCTGCACTGGCACTAGGCTGCTTTTCTTGCTCCGGCACAGGTGTGAGTACAGTAATGCACCGTATTGTTGTAAACACGACACATTCCTGCACTTAGAGAATGACGCAGCTCGGCCCAACCATATTGCTTGCGGCACTGCGCTGTGCCATTTTCGTGTAAATATGCCCCCATGAATGCTAATTGTAGGCTGAACTACATTGCGAGTGACACTTCAACACCCCCCCCCGGCTGAAGGGGTTTAAATGTTTTATTTTGTGTAAAATATTCATTATCTCCATTTCAAACTACCATGCAATGAATAGAGCATGATACATCTTACCCAGAGGTCTGTTGATTTTCCCACTCAGAGCTATTTACGGCTATACATTATTTGTCGTTGTCTATAAATCTGTACTAACCCCATTTTACTTATAGATTTGACTTTTACAGGAGCATACCCATGCCCTTTAATGGGACTTTTTTATTTTCATGAGACCGTGCCAGTATTACTCAGCCAAAACACTACAGTTCTCATTGAACAGTACAAGTGCCTGTCAGCGCCGAGGCAACCCTTGGAATGGCACCGCGCGAGCTGTCAACATTGCACTGTTAATGGCGCGGCACTAACACCTATTAAAGGCCTTCATACTTTTCATGACACATTGCCAGCAGTTCCCAGCAGCGTGACATGCATGATCAGTGGTACTCCCCAGCACTGCTCCACAAGAAACCTGTCCTATTACTCTGGCACCCCCAGTCTGTCTCGTTAAGACTATTGCAATTTTAAGGAGGCCTCTGGGAGAATGATGTCATGATATATTTCAAAACCCCAGTATACATCATCAAGCAAAGCAACATCCTAGAAATGGCTATTTTTGATGATTCTTAGTCATAGATGCTAGAGGTAAGTGTTTGGGGATACTCCAGCACCCCCAAAATAACCATGCTGGATTTCATATGGTGATTGAGCAATAAATAAGACTTTAACTTTTGGGGTTTATTTATGAGCCCTTGCATTACTTTTACGATACCGGTGCATCACTTTTTGTGACGCACGGCGGCGTACAAAATTAGCTTTGTTGCACCATATTTACAAAGTGACGCATATACCTAGATGCGTCACTTTGTAAACCCCTGCGCCATATTATACCTGCGGCAGGTATAATGTATGCAGGAGGGGTATTCCGACGCAAGTAAGGGTCGTAGAAGTGACGTAGTGAAATCTATAAGATTTCACTGCGCCACTTTTAGGACGCAAATGCGTCAATATCTTACGCCTGCCATGTAATGACCCATTGCTGGAGTTGCATCACTTTTGTGACATACTCCAGCAATGCGTAATTTTTGCGCCTACAGGTACGTCAGAAATACTGACATATCTGTAACTCCTTGTGACATGATGCGTCATACTGTAAAAATAACGCATCCAGCATGTTGCAAGGAGGGCGCAATGAAAATTGACGCATCGCTGTTTTCACGCAGCGATGTGTCACTTTTCATAAATGAGGCCCTTTGTTTTTATCTTATCACATTTCCTGTGCGTTCAGAGACAGAGGTCAAAGGTCAGGCAAGGTCTTCCGAACAAATTGTTGCTTTTTCACCTGGACATCATTGTTTATTTCTCTTTCTCTCACTGCAGAGTAAGAGGATTTTATAGAATGAAGGATGTATCGAGCTTGCTGGTGTGAAAGAGAAGACTGTAGGATGTAATTTTATTTCTCACATAACAACATGTAAATACTTATACATCAGCTGTATAAATATTTCAAATTATATTAGCAATTAGTAAACCACAAATTAGACTTTTTTGTTGTTCGGAAGTTGGATGGAAATAAAGATTTTAATACGATCTGAACAAATTAGGACACTTTATTTGGTGATGCGCAAATGACAAATATTAGTTGAAATCTGATTCCCCCAGATGATTGTTTTTGCTTTATAGTTTATCAGCAAAACTGCAGGTTTGTACAGAATTAGTAACAGCATATGAAACGAGAAGCAATCAAATAGCAAGATTTTCAAGATTGTTCAATCCTTTTTTAAACCCAAAGCACTGGAGATATAAGTAGTTTCCTCCCCAGACCTGTGTGAAAAAATTGCACATTACTTTGATGACAAAATTCCAAAGGTCTATGAGTCGTTTCGGGCTCCGGAGGCTACTATGAACAAGCATTTACAATGCAATGGTTTCGCCTTTGTTAAAGTTAGAGCTATTGGCATTGCTCTTGACATTATTTTTATTTATGTATTTTTTAACATAAATAAATGGCATTGTCATTTACAATGCCACTAGCTTTATCTCTCGCAAATGACACACAGAGCCCCCCCCACACACACAGCCACACAAAGCTCCCCACACACACAGCCGCACAAAGCTCCCCACACACACAGCCGCACAAAGCTCCCCACACACACAGCCACACAAAGCTCCCCACACACACAGCCACACAAACCTCCCCACACACACAGCCACACAAACCTCCCCACACACACAGCCACACAGAGCCCTCCACACACACCCACATGGCACAAGCAGGCAACAGGGGCACACTGAGGCACAAGCAGGCAACAGGGGCACACGGACGCACAAGCAGGCAACAGGGGCACACTGAGGCACAAGCAGGCAACAGGGGCACACGGAGGCACAAGCACATCTGTCACTTGTGAGGAAATAAATGGCTCTCCGTGTGGCCAATGGGCTGGCAGTGACTCAGGAGGTCAGCCAACCATGGCAGCCCACCAGCACCTGCCGCCATTTACGCGACACCCCGGCCAGCACGCACAAAGCCAGGCCGCACTCTCTGAGCCCGGATCACCAAGGGGTGACCTAAGGCACACAAAACATCCCCCCCAAGGAAGGTTGGCATTTGGAACCCTCCACCCAGCCTTTGTTACAGCGTGGCCCTACACCAATGTCTGCCAAAAAACACCTGCATTACCATAATGTCTGTGCGGGTTCAATGTGCTAAATTACATTAACGCATCTCTCTCCTGCATACATACACAGAACCGTCTGCTTCAGAAACGTGTTTCTAAAACTCCCGTCAAAGTTTTATCTCTCTACTTTGGTTTCCAGTTGATTTTCCCATACTACAAACGGGCTGCGTTAAACCTCTTTACTTCAGGTGTGTATCTTGTGTACAATATGTGATCTCTTTACTCGCTCTCTGATTAACCTGTAGCAGTTAGAATCAAGGAAAGGCGAACTCCCCGTTTCATCCTTCCGAGGTCGATACCCCAACCATCATGCAAACGGGTGATAGTAACACCTGTTATGTACAGCGCCTATTGGTGGCAAAAAGTGCAACATTAAGCGCTGTAAATAATATTTCATGCTGGCTCCTACTCAGCCCCCAGGTGCCTTCCGTCAACCTCAAAAATTGAGCCCCATCAGGACCACGGATCACCTCTTTCCTAAAGATGCTTTGCACAGCTGTGCACAGGAAGGCTCAAACAACAGGCAGAATTTTTGGCTGTCTTCCTTGGAGGAGTCTTCTTTGGGGAACAGAGTAAATAAAAGACCATGGCGGGGATATTAACCTTGTCTTAAAACATAAAAAATTAGCCTGGTCTTAAAACATAGCCCGAGTCCAGTGCCCCTGGTGGGCACAGGATAGAGGCAGCCTGAGAGGAGACCACAGCAGAATTAACAAGCGTGTCATGCCTTGTAGAAACCATTACAAAGGATGGTTCGATATACACTGATGCACTGTGTAACAAGTGCACTTTGCACAAAACTCAATTAAATGAATGACATTCCTATGGAATGGTTTCACATGGTCATGCTAAAGTTTTCTGCCGAGTCATCCAAAGACCTTCCTCCTTCCAGTGTCCTCCCTGACACTCCTGTCGAACTGCCAAGATTCTGCTCCCCTTACCTACCTTGCACCAAACAGAGCAGCAATCTGCAAAACCAGATCGCTCAAGGTCCCTTCTGCCTCGTGTAAGTGGTTCATTTTAACTAAGTTATTTTATTTGTATTCTGGGTCTTGTAACTGATTTTCTCATTATAAGCCAGAGAATGCAAAGAACAAGACTGGACTGGATGAAAGAGAAATAGAATGAGCATCTCAAACAAAGACCTGGAGGGTCTCACCCCTGCCCCAGTTCATCCCTGTAAAACCAGTCACCCTGAGCTCCCCTGCAGAGTGGGCCTCCACGCTGCGCATTCGCACACCAACTCTCCACACCTAAGACGTAGGCGTAGCAGCCCTCACCGAGACCAGCCACACACCTTGTTCTACCCACTCTAAGCATCCACGCACCAAATCTAAAATCCGAGAATCACTCCTGGGAAGCAATCAAATTTTGAGCACACCAAAATGACCCAGCCAAAGTTTTAACCCAGAATATACACCAGAACTGATCAAATAAGAAACTTTACAATGCAATGTTAAATCCCAGAATAAATACGCATGCCTTCCATGGGCACAACAAAGTCTACAATTAGGACGAATATGCAGTCCTTACTATCATGGCTGGGTGACTGGGGTAATATTAAACAAACGCTGCACCCAGATCTGTTCGCTCCGAAGCGAACAGCGTTTCTTCCATGAAAGCAGCATTGCATGTTACTCAGAAAAAAAATTACAGCAGATTTAGGAAAGAATGACAGCAGTTTCGGGCTTACATTAAGTTGTGTACTTCCTGTTGCAAAAGGAAAGATTGCTAGAGCAGATGGTAATTAAAGAGGGTTGTGCTGCAGTTTAAAGGCGTGTGTCTGGGTTATTGTACTACAACATCACTACAAGCATGGTTCTTTTAGCTCCTGAGTCTGGTTGTAGAAAGAAGACTGGAAGATGTATGGTCTGATTGAAGTGGAAAAGAGATGCCACCTTGGGGAGAAACTTAGGGCTGGTTCAGGGAACAACCCAATCCCTATGAACCTGAGTTAAGGTTCACGAAAGGTAAGCGCTTGCAGCTCACTGATGCACTTGAGTGATGTAATGGCTACTATTACATTGATGGCTACACATTCAAAAGGCTGAAAGTTATATCCCATGGTCAGTTTTATTTGCCTTCTAATGGTTTATATTAGTCTATCTGTAAATCAGAAATAATATATATTCAGAGGGACAAATGCACCCACGAATTGAGGAGTTTAAAAGAAAAAAAACAGCCTTGTTACGTGGCATCCTTTTTCAGTGCTTCCTCAAAGCGAATGTTAAACACATCCTTAGCAGTATACAGGTTTGTTCCTTTAGTTTAAGCAATCCTCATAATGTAAAATCACCTTTTACACTGATCAGATTTCTTGATCCGCGGAGTATACGTATTGAACATGAAGATGAATATAGCCACCAGAGATGACTGCTCATTATCAAATGTGCATAATGACTCAATGAGGAAATTACAGAGGAAGACAGATGTACCTCAGTTTCACACAAATGCCTTTAATTTTCTGTCCAGTATTTTCCTCAATTTATAGATAGGGGCGACTGCTGGTGCCTTTTGCAGTGCGCATGAAGCCTCTCACTTTGGTACCGTAAAGATTTCTTGGAGTGGAAGGAGTAACAGGACTTGCAAAAGGAGTCGATGTGGTCGCCAGAAAGTGACAAGATACAAACTTTTGATGGTCTGACCACTGGAACTTGGATTGGCACCAGGGGCAGCTTTGTGAGAGATTCTGTTCATCAGCCCCTTGCTCTCTGCGTTTTCCGGTGTTGAAGCTTAATGATGGCATGCGAACCTTGAAAGGAGCAGGGTCCTAGCATACAGGTACTGGAAATTTGGAGGTCTGTCCTTGGTAGATGTTTGAAGAATGCAACGGAAGTTCCAGATGGGTTCTTTGTTAGTGTCTAATTCTAACAGTATGGACCCAACAAAACGTGAAACCCTCTTGGGGTACGTCCGAGCACTATGGTGAAGAAAAAAAAAATCTAACAGAGTTGCTACCAATGTGGATTGTCTACCAAGGAAGGAGTCACAGCATGTACTGTGATTCGAAAGACTTTTTCAAAGAAAAACAATATGCTAAAATGCAAGCCCAATACTAGGTGACAGGAATACACAGTGCCTGTGTATCTATAGCCAGACATGCTACAAGCATGCAATTTCCTACAACTGCTTGTGAATCGTAGCCACTGCAATAGTTCCATGTTCCTTTGTGCCCCTCTAACACTTCTCTGATGGAGGCATCGATCACCTAGGTATGAACAGATCGGTCTGGCCTCACGTGCGGGCAGCAAAAAGTGTTTTTGTACAGGTAATGTGTTGCGGCAGGAACAACACTGTATTCAGATCTTGGTCTCCAAAATTATACTGCTTTCTACACATAGTCAACAAGAAGAAGGGCCTTTGGACTGGCACAACAGTAAACGGGCGCATAGTCAGGGAACCACATTCAAGACTACGGGGGTAGTAACTACTAGGCAACAATAGGAAGGTAGGTACCAACATCAGCAAGGCGCCAGACCTCAGGATAAGCTTCAGGGGTAGAAAGGTAGTGAGAAAGGCAGTCTTACGGATACCATCAGGCCTGGAGGGGACAGTAAGCAAGGCTGGTACCTGAGAGGAGAAGTCATGCTGCTGCAGCTGCCGTCCCTCCCGCAGATCCCAAGACCGGACGGTGTTGTCCAGGCCGCCCGTCCACAGCTTCATGCCATCATGGGAGATGTCAATGCAGCTGGCTCCGTCTGTGTGCCCCTGGAACTGCCTAAGGACAGATAAGGAAAGCAACAAGGTATAAATCATGAACAAACCAAGAGAGACAGCTTCATCTTCTGCACAAAAGGCACGGAGACCCGGACTCTTCGAGTCCCTGAAAGAGGAAACCACAGGTCAGAGAAAAGCCCACTCTCCCAATATATTGTCCAAGTGAGGGAACCTAGCAGACAGGAAGAGAAGGTCCCTTATTTCAGTGTCCAAATGAGAAGGAATTCAAATAACCTCCATCCACTCTAAATAGCAGCCAAAGGAGAATGAACCTCACATCATGTACTGTGGATGTTGTCTGCGGTATGGGGTGCTACCAAATAAGGTTAAAAATACGCAAACTCCTTACGTTTCAGAAAAACATCACCACGGGAACGGGGACGGGAGCAAGCAGCGACAGGCTGGGCAGCCCAGACAGAGCGGCAGGTTGGAGAGGCACTTCTCCGCTCTCCCCGCGGGCGCCGCCATAGTGCTTACCGTCTTCCTCTCCTTCTTCCCCGGGCTGCGGGGGGCGGGCACTTCCGGCCGGCACAGTGCCTGTGTATCTATAGCCAGACATGCTACAAGCATGCAATTTCCTACAACTGCTTGTGAATCGTAGCCACTGCAATAGTTCCATGTTCCTTTGTGCCCCTCTAACACTTCTCTGATGGAGGCATCGATCACCTAGGTATGAACAGATCGGTCTGGTCTCACGTGCGGGCAGCAAAAAGTGTTTTTGTACAGGTAATGTGTTGCGGCAGGAACAACACTGTATTCAGATCTTGGTCTCCAAAATTATACTGCTTTCTACACATAGTCAACAAGAAGAAGGGCCTTTGGACTGGCACAACAGTAAACGGGCGCATAGTCAGGGAACCACATTCAAGACTACGGGGGTAGTAACTACTAGGCAACAATAGGAAGGTAGGTACCAACATCAGCAAGGCGCCAGACCTCAGGATAAGCTTCAGGGGTAGAAAGGTAGTGAGAAAGGCAGTCTTACGGATACCATCAGGCCTGGAGGGGACAGTAAGCAAGGCTGGTACCTGAGAGGAGAAGTCATGCTGCTGCAGCTGCCGTCCCTCCCGCAGATCCCAAGACCGGACGGTGTTGTCCAGGCCGCCCGTCCACAGCTTCATGCCATCATGGGAGATGTCAATGCAGCTGGCTCCGTCTGTGTGCCCCTGGAACTGCCTAAGGACAGATAAGGAAAGCAACAAGGTATAAATCATGAACAAACCAAGAGAGACAGCTTCATCTTCTGCACAAAAGGCACGGAGACCCGGACTCTTCGAGTCCCTGAAAGAGGAAACCACAGGTCAGAGAAAAGCCCACTCTCCCAATATATTGTCCAAGTGAGGGAACCTAGCAGACAGGAAGAGAAGGTCCCTTATTTCAGTGTCCAAATGAGAAGGAATTCAAATAACCTCCATCCACTCTAAATAGCAGCCAAAGGAGAATGAACCTCACATCATGTACTGTGGATGTTGTCTGCGGTATGGGGTGCTACCAAATAAGGTTAAAAATACGCAAACTCCTTACGTTTCAGAAAAACATCACCACGGGAACGGGGACGGGAGCAAGCAGCGACAGGCTGGGCAGCCCAGACAGAGCGGCAGGTTGGAGAGGCACTTCTCCGCTCTCCCCGCGGGCGCCGCCATAGTGCTTACCGTCTTCCTCTCCTTCTTCCCCGGGCTGCGGGGGGCGGGCACTTCCGGCCGGCCGCGCTAGGATTGGCCGGCCGGCCAGTCACGGGGCAATGCAATCGGGGAGGAGGAGACTGGAGGCCGGCGACGGAGGAGAAGAGACGCAGTAGTGCCGGCAATGCCGGACCAGACACGGGGGCGTTCCCGGCGTCCCGTGACGTCGGCAAAAGCCAAAGAATGTCGGGAACGCCCCCGTGTCTGGTCCGGCATTGACGGACAGGCCCCTCGTCCAATGGCAAGGCTCCGTTTACGGAGCCAGCCAATCAAGGACGAGGGCCGAACCAAGCCACACTACAGATCTCAACAGGATTTCGCCTGCGCCGAAAAGATGCGCAGAGCGCATCTCTTCGCAGGCGAAACCTAAAAAGGACCATTCTGTCCCCCTGGGAGAAATGTTTGCGATGAGTGCATTCTCTCCGATTTCACGACAGGACGCCCTAAGCGAAATGTTAAAATGCCAGTCGGGAGCTCCAGATGATCCATGCCCTCCGAAATTACGGAAGGTAATTGCTCCTTCTGTGGTGGATGAGATGTTAAAGATTTGGAACTCCTCTTTGAGATCGGGCATCTTTCCGGATAAGTGGAAGCATGCTACGCTTCTCCCACTAAAAAAAGAAACAAAATGGAGATCCGAATGATTTTAAAAATTTGCGTCCTATATCATTGCTGCCTGCGCCAGGAAAAATGCTAGAAAAACTGGTGCAATGCCAATTGACCATCTTTATTGAGCAGAATGGAATCCTGCACGATACGCAATCGGGCTTTCGAGCCGGATTTAGCACGGAAACTGCTCTTCTGGAGGTGGCAGAGTCTATTAGATGGTCCCTGGATTCAGGAGCACCGGCATTGCTGGTGCTCCTGGATCTGTCGGCAGCTTTTGACACTGTGGACCACACCATTCTTGGCAAGCGCTAAAAAAAGAAGGTGGCCTGGAAGGCAGAGCTCTTACATGGCTGTCCTCTTACTTAAGTGGACGCACACAGAAAGTTGCCCTTGTGCCATATGAATCTAAGTCAAAACACTATGGTGCGGATTGCCCCAAGGCTCAGCATTGAGTCCCTTACTTTTTAATCTCTACCTAGTTCCTTTGTTCTCGTTGATTGCCAACTGGGGGGTTGAAAGCTATTTCTTATGCTGACGACACCCAGCTGGTGTTCTCTTTTAAAGAGCAGACAGTGGATGGTTTTAAAAAATTTAAGGGGTGTCTACGCGACATAGCTAGGTGGATGAATGCTAATAAATTAAAGTTGAATGCGGAAAAAACTGAGGAGCTGTTCTTCGGCCAAGGTAATGTGCCGAAGTCAGAGCTCTGGTGGCCAGTTGAAATGGGCATTCCACCCATCCCAGCTACCTCAATCCGCAATCTAGGAGTGAAATGGGAACCAAACCTGACCTTCTCAGCCCAAATACAACAAGTTTCGGCGACCTGCTTCAACAAGCTGAAAAACCTCTGGAAAATTTTGCACCTCTTACCAAATGATTGCCGCAAAACAGTGGTACATGCTACAGTTACGTCCAGGCTGGATTATGCCAACGCTCTTTATCTTGGCCTCCCGAAATACGCAATTCATCGCCTGCAGATGATTCAAAATGTGGCTGCGAGACTGATTTGCGGGATTCCTTTCCGACATCATGTCTCTCCGCATTTGCGTAAGCTGCACTGGTTGCCAGTGCAGAAAAGAATCATTTTTAAAGCCATGACAATGGCTTATCGGGCTTTGAATGGAAATTGCCCCAATTATCTGAAGGAGAGACTTTATCCTTATAAACAGTATCGAGTGCTGCGCTCCAATTCCTATAACTGGCTACAGATGCCACGCTTTGAGAAAGCACGGCTGGGCGGGCGTGCCTTCACGGTTAAAACAGCTACTCTGTGGAACTCCCTCCATGCCCAGCTGCGCAACGCCAAGTCCGAAGCTTGCTTTCAAAAATCTCTGAAGACATGGCTGTTCAAGACAGCAACACTACAGATCTAAACACCGTCCGCTCCCCTTCATTGCCCTTCACCTAGTGGAATTTTCAGCGCTGGGACACCCCTGTGCTGGGGGTAGCTGTCGCGCTTAATAAATTACAGTATTATTATTATTATTATTACAATGTGCTGTCTGTAAATGACAGTGCGCTATTACACCATCCTCAAAGTAAAATATCTGTGGCAGCTGCTCCAGCGTGCACCAGCCCCTGGACACCACACCCCACCACATGCAGAATGGGCGTGGCTCGTTTGTGACACTTGTTCTTTGTGAACGGCTTGGAGTTTTCACAACCCTTGTGACTCCAGTGGTGTAATATTGATGGCAGGAGCCCCCACTCTGAGACACTGGTCCTGCACCACTGTTGTGAGTGATGCCGAACTAGGCAAATATAACGTTTTTTTTAATTTTCACTAGATGGTGCCAGCAATGTTAGCATGTTTTCAGTGATTTTTAAAGGTACAGGAACAGCAGTTCTTTTCAGTGCTGCAATGTCTTTTAATGAGCTGTGACACTTATCAGGAGGCTTGCTAAACTCTTAATGGCACATTGCCAGAACTGGCAAATGTATGTAATGGGACAGCCCCACGCTGCTTCACACAGCTTTAATGGAAGAATACCAACAACACAACACTTGGTACTACACCATCGCCTTGCAGCACGTTTAATCCATGTTATGATAGAACAGTAGCAGAGCTTCTGCGTGCCCGCGTGAGATGGCAGGATGGGGACTGAATGTGGTTTGACTGAAATGTGTTCTCACGTTGCTGAGCAATGTGGGAAACTTGCAGGGACAGAACATGCCCACCAGAGCAGGTCTGCTATCAGTGTAATGAAAATGCACAGCATTTCTCAGCAGGGGTAGCAATCAGTGCTTAATTTGTAAAAAAAAAAAAAGTGCCAGGGCCCTTGTCAGGTGGCCATGCAGATCACACCACTCGTTGCCCCCTGCCAGCGCTGAGCACTACAGAATACATCTACTTACACATCACACTTCTACAAGTGTGGCGATTAAGACTATCCCGACCCCCAAAGATATAAGAATGGCTTGGGTGGCAGGTATTAGTAGTTTTAATGTATATTCAATTAATGAAAAACTGTTGCTCTGCTCCTTTGTAAATTACACAAACAGTGCCATCATATGGCAGACTGGCAAAAGTGCCGGTGTTAACAATTAAATGGCGGTTGGTGAGCACTGGGAACCACTGGCTCAAATTAAACACTGGGTAGCATACTTTGAATGAAGATAGTAGAACACTTATTAACAAACTTGCTTTATTCTACATTTGACAGCACAGACACTTCTCAACAGGATTATCCCATGGTGGGACAGCAAGCACTTCCTCGGTCAGTGGCATCACTATAAAGCAGACAAGACTGGCACAAGGAGAGATGAGAATTCTGGCTGAAGAGCACTGACTTCTCCACAAAGCTGAGCTGCTTATGGTGAAGACGCCAGCAGTTCTTGGAAGGCACCACACCTATAATGGAATTAAACTAGTGCTTCTCAACAAAAGGGCGCGCTTTCATCTCTGTAGTGTTGCCATACTTCAAATGAACATATACCAGCTCTTCACAGGAATCCTGTTATAATTTAGTAGTACAGTACAGGAACTTCTCAACAGAGTTGCCATAATTCTGCTAAACAGCAAGATGATGGATGCAGTGCTTGAATTAATCTGAGCATTCATTGCCACGTTTTAGTCCATCATTTGTCGTCCAGCATGGCTTCAGCAGCGGCCGGCGCAGGTAAGCTCGTTGGGGATGGGGGTAGGAAAGCCAAAGATGACAGAAGGTAAAATGAAATAAATAAAACCTAATCCATTGTCTGTTGACTTCCCCTCCAGCCCTGCACCTGCTCCACGGCCCCACCACGCTTACCTGCACCAGCTGCGACTGCCTGTCTTATGCAAATTAGCACTAACTCTGCTCCTCAAGGGAGAATGCCATTTAAAAACTACCAGGTGGGACCCCTTCCGGAAGTGAACACAGGTAACCCCAGACTGGTTTTTGCCTATCTGGGCCTCTTCAGTAAGATGCAGTGTGAGGCCTTCGGCTTGGTGAGCATGGGACTCATGTCTGGGCATTCCTGTTGCACTTAGGGGCTTATTTATCAGCCCATTTTATTGATGTCCCGGCAGAACAATGGGCTTCCCTATGTTTACAAGGCCGTGTAAAGTCACGCTCCATGACTTTTAATGTCTTTGTAAATAGGTTTCCCTTTTACGCATTACTCTGCATGAAAGGGGCGTTCCATGAGTGTTGCTGTGGATGTTCCCCTGCAACATCCATGGAGCCTGACACATTCCCAGATTTATAAGGTTTTATAAGCCTACACCTTCTATGGGGAGGCATAAGGAGGCGCAACGAGGAGAAATACTTTTAATTCTCCTTGTTTTTTCTTCCTTCTATGCATGCTGCATTCTGCAGAAGGCATATAAAGAGAACAATGCCTCTGATGAGGTGTTCCTTCCTGCACAAAAACAATCTTCCCTTCAGCGCCGGCACCCTTGCAAAATGACACAAGGGTGTCTGCACTGGTGCACGGCTGCCGTTTACGTGCCAGTGCAGGGTAGAAGGACAAGAATGTAGATACAGTGCATCCTGCCCCTTTTATTTTGACACACGGCTGCTCAGTAGGAAGGCTTGTTGCACTCTCATGCATCAAATATTGTAAATGAGGCCCTTAGAGTGTAAAGTGCAACAAACAACAAGGTGATGGCTGGAATGTGATTGACTGTGATGCGTCTGAGTATTTGCCAGTGGCTGAAATGTATTCCAGTTTTCCCATCATTTATTCATTTCCTGCATTGAAACATCCTAAATGGGTTGTATGACGTTACAATGCATGCTTTTACCCCGCATGCCGTTGCAATGCAATTTTTTACCTCGACTTCCTGTCGGAGGTGCGCTGGAGTTTGGAATAGTATAATTTACAATTCCAACTCCAATCTGTGTAACAGTAGGGAAGGTGTTGGAGTTAAATCCAACACTTTATACCCCTACAGCAAGCCATTTTCGTTGTATTGGCATGCTGGGTAAAAGCATGCATTGTAATGCATGCGTTGTAACATTTTTACCCCCTAAATGCAATGGGTATGCTCGGATTTGGATGCTCACTGTGCCAAAGCATTCTTTAGGAAGGGATACTCTTCTAAGCACCAATTAGTGGGTAAGGATGCCTTTTATGATGGATCTGTCTCTGTCTTGAGCACCTCTTCTGAGTCAAGAAGTGCTCTCGAGTTAGATCTGCCCCAGTACTGGCACATTAGCCTCTGTCCTTTCTAACCACTGCTCGACTGAACAGCACTCCTCAATGGAAATAATCTGCTGTAAGACTGAGCACCTAGTCAGCATAATGAGAACCAGCATATTTTAGATAGAATTTTCTTGCCAGCATCTTTTTAAGTGCCATGTGGTTGTACTCAGAAGAAGGAAAATGTCACCCCCCCCCCCATCTACACTGGATGAATATTTTTTTTGCTTTATACCAAGTTCATGCATTCTTAAAACAGCGAAAGGAGACTCACTGATTGCACTTCTTTAACGCCACTGCCCTTCCTATGGAATTCATTCTCATTACATTCCACATTCCAGTGAATAGAGAAGGGCAGTGGTTCTAAAAGGGCACCAGACCAGTATGTCCAGTTTTATTCAAGGTTCCTGCATCTGAGCATTTTATTAAAAAATTATTTGCCACTTGTTTTTCCAAACAGTACTATCACAGGCTTTTCAATTTCAAAATGGCTTTGTCCCCTAAATTTTCAGTCCGACTAGCATTTTCACTAATGTTACTCCACCCCTTTCCCACATAAGAATCTCTTCCCCAAAGAAGGTTCTTTGGGGAAGAGACTGGCAGCAGTATTGGCAGTGGAAGAATTAGACTAGGAGTAATGAAGATTACTGGTAAGTAATTGGTACATTACCTTTGTGTCCTCTTGTTCCTCCTCCCAGACATCTCTTAGGGAGGATGTATCAAGCTTTATTTCGGCTGTCAGCCCCCAAAACATTCTCCAACACATTTGCTAATGATAAATAACTATAATATTATAAATTCTAACACAAGGATTGAAACAACAGAAGAAAATACTTTTTGGGAAAACCTACTTGGACAGTAAGCAGAACTATTCAAATTATAATATTAGATACATATGTGCAGAGTATCCCATGTAGGTACCTACATATCTCTGTCAAGGAAACCCCCTTTGCTTCAGTCCATGATGTTACCATAACCCTATTAGATCTTCCCGTAATACCTGAGGGAATTACTTGACCAGATGCTTTATAACCCGAGGAAATACCCAATTTGACCGATTTAATGATATTAAAGTTGAAGGTTTAAGACCCTTTCTACTAGAATCAAGAGTGGCCAAGAGAGACTGAGAGGAAAGATAGAATGGCATTTATTCCAGGTAGAAAAGTAAAGCTCTTCTGACATCTACTTTATGTAATTCCTCCTCCTACAAAGATGAAAGAGACTGGAGGTAACTGTGCAACACAATTTCTTGCTCCAAATGGAAATTAGACAGGAAAAGTGTGCCCTATCTGTAATAGAGCCCCAGGGACCTAAGTGGCTCTATTACAGATAGGACACACATTTTCTCTTTGCACCACGGTGCACCTTTAAATTGGTGCACTGTGTGTAAACAGGAAAAGTGTGCCCTATTAGGAAGAATGCGCTGACCGCAGGGCAGCCACAAACTGGTCAAGTGACATACAGAGTGGCTGCTTCAAAGCTGCTCCATGTTTCACTGTGCAGGCAGCAACACATCTGCAATGTTAAGATGTATTAGCAATCCCCTTCAATCAATCAATCAATCAATCAATCAGTCATTTGTAAAGCGGACTACATACCCGCGATGGTCTCAAGGCGCTGGGGGGGAAGCTACTGATCAAACATCCAGGTCTTGAGCATCCTCCTGAAGGTCAGCAGGTTTTGGGTCTGTCGTATGGTTCAGTAGGAGGGTGTTCGATGTCTTGGAGGCGAGGTGGGAGAAGGATCTCCCGCCGGTGATTGTTCTTCGGATGCACGGGACGGTGGCGAGTGAGAGGTCGGCGGAGCATAGCTGGCGGCTAGGGATGTAGAAGGAGAGCCGTCTGTTGAGGTAGGCTGGGCCGGTCTTGTGGATTGCCTTGTGTGCGTGGGTGAGGAGCTTGAAGGATATCCTCTTGCTGACGGGGAGCCAGTGCAGGTCTCGCAGGTGGGGGTTGATGTGGCCGTGGCATGGTACGTCGAGGATCAGCCGCTCCGAGGCGTTTTGGATGCGTTGTAGTCGTGTGATGAGCTTGGTCGGGGCTCCTGCGTAGATGGCGTTTCCGTAGTCGAGTCTGCTGCCGACGAGGGCCTGGGTGACTGTCCTTCTTGTATGTGTCGGGATCCATCTGTAGATCATGTGGAGCATGCGGAGGGTGTTGAAGCAGGAGGAGGAGACGGCGTTGACCTGCTTGATCATTGAGAGCGTTGAGTCGAGGATGATTCCCAAGTTGCGTGCATGGTCGGTGGGTGTCGTCGGGGCTACTCCCAGTGCCGTTGGCCACCAGGAGTCGTCCCAGGCTGAAGGGTTGGAGCCGAGGATGAGGACCACCGTCTTGTCCAAGTTCAGCTTCAGATGGCTAGTCTTCATCCAGTCGGCGACGGCCTTCATTCCTTCGTGGAGGTTGGCGTTGGCGGTGATGGGGTCCTTGTTGAGGGAGAGGATCAGTTGAGTGTCGTCGGCATAGGAGATTATGTTGAGGTCATGCTGTCGGGCGACGTGTACAAGCAGGGCCATGTAAATGTTGAACAGTGGGTGACTGCACCTGCCTGCAAGGGGATGTCTGGGGGTCCCCTTTAGACGGCTGCCATCAGGGGGCACATTGACAGTGCGCCGCCATTTTGTGGCACACTTTCAGTGCTCCTCCTGACAGATTCTTTGCCTATGCACCCATGTCCATAATAAATTATGAAGAACAATTGGTCCTGACGAGCTTCTGAGGGGAAACCACACCCCCGTGCAAATGAGGGAATGCCCTCTTGCGATAGCGCTGGTGTTACATGTGTGCTTGGTTTGTGCACCCCAGGACACTTTGGTATTACAGATGGGGCCACAGACACTTGTGTGGCCCTTTCTGTCATACAGACAGCGCTGACACACATGTAGCACCAGCGCTACCATTAGAGGGTGTTCTCTAATTTGCATGGGGGTGTGGTCCCATGCAAATAAGAGAATCTCATTACCTCTCTGCTGTAATATGGATGTGTGGACAAATGCGAAGAAGCTGTCAGTGTGCCCCCTGTTGGCAGCCCTCTGGAGGGGATAAAGGGGGTTTCATGGGCCCCCGACATATCTTTGCAGGTGGGTGCAGTGACTCACTGACTGAGTGCCCTAGTATAAAAACGATACCTGTGAGTGTTTGTGCATGTTTATGTGTGAAATAATCACTCCGAGCTCTGATGGTTACAGGCAAAGGGCTAGATTGGGTGGAATTAAATACTGGGTTTCATGTTCTGAAGAAAGGCGTGGACCGTGTAAGAGGCCGTCAAAACAGCTGAAACATGTCAATCTGTGGGATGAAGGATTAATAAATATCACCAACATCCCTACTCTCAGTACTTTTTAATAACCCCATAGAGTTAGCAAGAAAGCTCACTTCGGCCCTTCTAGAGGAAATTTTAAACACTCACGTTGGAGCCCAATGTCACCACAAAGAGGTAGTCACACCTCCATTTTAAGTCCTCCCGAATATTTGGGAGCCCTTCCATCCCTCTAAAAATGTTGGATGGATGTGGAGCACACCCAATGATGTCCAATGATGAAGCATGTCACCTAAGTCCCTGATAGTTGAGTGGCAGTTCAAAAGGCTTAGCTAACTGGTGTGAATTACAAACTCTGAACTCTGCAAAACATGCACTAACCGTTCATGAAATGACATATTCACACAATAAAGACCAGTCTTATTTACCTCCCCATACTAGCGATCTGTTAGAAGATATCTTAGTAATAAACGATGTCAAGGCCCTTCCTATGGTATTTGTCAAGGAGAGTATGAGGTAAAACGTCTTCCTGTTGTACTTATCAGCATGTTCTCGATGTAAAATCTCCTTTCTGCTGTATTTGTCAGAGATTTGACAACGTCAATCCCCTTTGCACAGCATGTGTAAGGGGTTGCACCATGCAAACCCCTCTCCTTGTGCATATGACAATGATTCTGCTTTAACCCCTTTGCTGCGGCCGCTATTCCGCCGCAGCGCTGAGGGGGAGGCGGGCCGCGCGGCGGTCCCGTGCTCGTGACGGAACCGCTCCGTCATGGCCCGTGGGTGAGCTGTGCTTGTGACGGAACGGTTCCGTCACGGCCCGCCCGCTCTTCAGAACGTCAGCGCAGGCGCGGCGAGCGGGCCGTGACGGAACCGTTCCGTCACCAGCACAGCCCACCCGAGGCTCATGACGGAACGGTTCCGCCACGAGCATGGGAGAGGTTAAGGAAGTCTCTAAGCTCTGGGCAAAGGAATTGTAGGGGATTCATCCTGCCTTCATCTGCCGCTGGAAAATTGCTTTGCACAGAAACATATCTATACCGTCCACACATTCCTTGATGTTTTTATTGGCTTTTGTGAATATGATGTGAAGGAAAAAGCTAATTTAAAAGTAGTTCCAAGGCTTTTGTACTGTTTGGTTGAATGGTGGAGTTGTGGCACAGAAGACAGGCCTTGGGAAGCAGCAAACCAAGGACATCCTCCTTTGTTGGATTGTCATTTTCACATCTTTTACTTAGACAAATCAAGCCATTCGTTAAGGGCCCCGGGTGGACATGTTGTCATGGGGCCAAGAAGATCCAGTTTAAGAGGCAAAAGAAACAAGGATGGGATCATCAGCAACAGCTTCACGGCCAGATGGAGCTGTAGCACAATTCTTTAACAAAAGAATTGTGTGTGATGGTGAACTTGCAACATCTGCATCAAAGGGTCGAACTACAATCCCTTTTTCCATATTTTGTAATTTTGTTTTACCTATAAGCTGCCCAAAGCACATTCAAAACACATAATACATCAAACAACACGATTTAATGACATTGTCGTGCATGTTAATTATTGTGTCTATATTGTAAATATTTCTATTTTCACCATGCACCACCATGTTATTAAGTCATGCTGGTTGATTTATTATATATTTTGAATGTGCTTTGGGCAGCTTATAGGAAAAACTAAATAAGAAAATAATATTTTCTTGATAAAATATTTGATATATGACGTTAAATGTACCAAATCAGAACACATTTTTTGTTGTGTTATAGTATTTCAATAAGGTGTTGTATATTTTATTTTCATTTGATGACATAGGATGAATAAGGGTTAGACCCCTTCTTGCGTTCAATAAAAGGATTGTATTTCGACCCTTTGATACAGATGTTAAAAGTTCAACATCACACACAATTTTTTTGTTAAAGAATTGTGCTACCCGACAGAACACGTTGTAGCTTATAACTCTATACCCAGGTTCTGAGGGACACAGGCAACCCCATTTTATTTAATGGGCGGATGGAGACATAAGTAAGAATGCTAAAGTAGGGACAAACATCATTTGCAGAATGCCAAAATCCACAACAAACCTTCTCAAACCAAATACACACATTAAAAAGGTCTATAACTCTAGTGAGTAGGAAAATCCACACTCAGTGTATGAACAGCAAGGAAGGGCAATGACCCAGGGAGAAATTACTATGGAGTTAAGGAAGGACTTTGAAAATACTAGGAGGCTCATTTACAAGCCCCCTGTGCCACCAGTATGTCACTTTTTCCTATATTAAAAGTGATAAATAAGCCGCTATGTGTGTATTGGGGGTCTGCACACCAGCCAGTATGACGAGGAGAGCATAGGAGAAGGTGGACATTGGACAAGTAACGATTCTCACTTTTCTGCTGCGAAGTCGAAGATGCTGGCGATACGAAGTTCTGTTACTCTCTCAGACTTATCTCTCAGACTTTTATCTAGCAATGCTAGATAGCACCAGTTTCTTTCAGTTGTGTAAGGCAGCTCCATCTCTTTTTGTGACCAAGCAGAAGCTATGGAAGCAACACCTTTTATCATTGCTTATGCTTGAATGAACAGTGATCTGCAAGGGGGCCAATGTCTATGCTAGGGAACCACCAGTCATGGGAATCGGCAAGTGGGAAGCAGCTCCTGGAAAGAAAACTCATCATCATTAAAAGACTATGTAAAGAAAAACTTTTCAAAAAGAGGAAAACATCCTTCAGGATTTCCCTAAATGCCAACGAAGCCCCCAAAGTGTCTGGCAAGTTTAGATAAGATACCTACACAGAATAGTATTTAGGAGTTTGAAGTTCTTATTTGCAACCAAAAAGAAAAAACTAATATCTGACAGGTGCACCTTGACAGATGTGGAGGGTCTATTGCTTTCCTAAACTTTTTGTGAAAGGGCTTCAATAATGATGAATATTGTAATGTTTATCCTTTGAGATGACCATATGCAAGGAGACTACATCATTTCACGTGATTCATAAACAAAGGGAGCAACCTCGAATACTCATTTATTAGAACATTGGAACGTTGGAAGCTCCATTGAAATCAATGGAGGAGCTCCGGGCTTATAATCGCTGCGTAGACGAGACCTAAAAACAAAGTACACAATGAGAAACATAGAGAGGGCTGCTTCACATAAAATGAGCACTGGAAGTGCTAAACGAAGGCGCGACCACTGCCACAGTTGTGGGTTGACTGGTGTCTTAAGCAGCTGAAGAGCTGGTGCAGCACTTTTTGTCCTCCTTACAACCTCATTACGAGCGGTCTTGTGAATTGGCATATGTGCTGTATCTGAAGTTATCACACATATCTGGACTTTGTCATTAATATCGGCATGTCATACCTGCTGATATCTATCGAAGGAAAAAAGGCCCATTGTTTACTGGAATATGTGGATTTTTTTTGTGGTAAGTGCCAACATCAAACATGGAATACAAAATCCACCTCCAAAACATGCTCCAGCAAAGAGTCAACAATATATATCTGACCACACAGAATATTTCAACGCATTGGAAAGATTCTAGATGTATTTTATTTGTATTTCAAATTTCTTCTTTCCTTGTTTTCCTCTTTGTTTCTTTTTACCAAGTTCCTCACATAGATGTGCAATAAACATACATAGAATACGTCATATATTTTTCTCAAACAGTCTTAAACCTCCCTCCCTTCAATGTGTGAAACTCACAAACACTCACATATCACACATACCATCCATAACAGGGCATTTCAGTCAATCATTCATATTGTGAAAACAAATTGTGTGTAGAGCCAAACCTAAGAACATCCTTCACAGTTTATCCAACAGTTGTTAGAAAGACCAATTAACAAAGACAATTTCATAGGAATTGTCAGAAGCCCATCAATTCTAATATCTTAATTCATATCACAAATGTCCTCTATTTCTTTCTTTCTTTTCTTTTTTTTCACATGTAGGGTAAATCTTATACAGAGAGCTTTACGGCTGGTGCCGACGTGCATTACCGTGCTGGGGGTCAGCTGACAACCCAATTTCTTAAGAGCACACATTGATGGTTTATTAATAAGAAACCATTACAATGCTAGAAAGGTGGGAGGAAAACAGAATGGCGAACATAGATACAATCTTGTTTGTAAGAAGAAAAAAAAAAGAGACTATATGTTATATATAACCGACTGGGTGTAGCTGACAGTTGGGCTTTGTGTATTCCTCCCAGACAGCCACACCCAATCGAGAGCTTAGGTGTGCCTGGACCAGCTATCACTGGCAGGATTGGAGGGCAGAGCTGGGAAAAGCCTTACTTACACTTGAATAGGCTGTGTCCTGCCTCCACACAAAGGTCTACATACTCCCTGTGGTTAGCCTGGAGCCACAACAGGGAAGGCAGGATGCCTGGGGATTTCAAAGGCAAACCTCTAGAAACTTCTCCCACCTTCCAGAGAGAGGGCACCAGGTATAAATATTGGACCTCAGACACCACCTATTCAGTAAATTTCTGAGCTTTCGGATAATTGACAGGTCAAAAGACTGCTGTGCTGATGGAAGGACTGCCACTCTGCTGGACTGTTGGTTTAAAGGAACTGCTGCCCTGCTGTGCTGACCTGCTGCCCTCCTGCCTGGGTGAGAAAAGTTGGACCTGCATCTGTTGAACCCAGGACCCTAAAGTACCTCCAAGATCTTGTTGTCTGGCCTCCTAACTTGAGCCTCAGAGACACAGGCTTTCAACAACCTTGACCCCAGCACCTGGACTCTGTCATCTGTGAGTCTGCCCTGCCAAGTGGTGCCACCCCTATTCGGTACCTTGGAAGTGGGCCTAAGATGCTCTTCTAGCCTAAGTGGACCCAGCAGAACCAACATATCTCCTCCGTGGAGTGGCACAACTCCATCAGAACCGGTGAATCGCCTTTGCTGTTCGATGCATTGCCTTCAGAACCGACACATCGCCTTTGCTGCGTTGATTCTTCTGACGCAAAGGACTCAACCCTGCAGCCGCATTGGAACTGCCACCTGGGTGAAGCTTTCCTAATGCAGGCCCAACATCTGTAATCAACCACAGCCTCAAGAACGATACAGGTTCTTGCACCCAGGCCTCACAATTTCTCAGAACTGACGCATTACCTCGACTACGTAACGCATCCTCGATTCGGGACATCAGTTTGCAAGCAGTCATCAAAGGGATCTTTGACGAAGAACAAGTTGTGACTGCACTGCAACTATATTACAAATAAATTTGAAAATATTAAAATTAAAATCACCATCTTTCATGTCATTGTGTTCCCACTTTAATATAAATTTTCTGCCTGAGATAAAAATACATTAAGAACAATTGATGGACAGAATGCAGAAAAATGTCATACATTCACTCCAGTAAAGAGATCTGGGCCTAAATCCATAGGGGCTCATTTATGAAAAGTGACGTATTGCTGAGTGAAAACAGCGATGCATCACTTTTCATTGCGCCCTCCTAGCGACACCAATGATGCGTCATATTTACAGTATGACGCATCATGTCACAAGGAGTTACAGATACGTCAGTATTTTTGACGTATCTGTAGGCCCTAAAGTGACGCATTGCTGGAGTGTGTCACAAAAGTGACGCAACTCCAGCAATGTGTCCTTTCACATGGGGCAACCCCCTCTGAAAGGGCCTGCGTCAGTCTTACGCCTGCTGTGAGGCAGGCATAAGAAATTGACGCATTTGAGTCCTAGAAGTGGCGCAGTGACATCTCATAGATTTCACTGCGTCACTTCTACGACCCTTCCTTGCGTCAATACGCCCCCTTTGCATACATTATACCTGGCGCAGGTATAATGTGGCGCAGGGGTTTACAAAGTAACGCATTTATCTAGATGCGTCACTTTGTAAATATGTTTTACGCCACTGGTGCGTCACAAAAAGTGACGCACCAGCGGCGTAAAAGTGACGCACAGCCTCATAAATGAGACCCCTAGTTTTTTTGCTCACCGTGCCTTTCCAATTTGGACCCAGCCATATGCAAATCAGTCTTGACCCTGCGCCCAATGGGAACAGTCCAGCCCGACCTGCCAGGCCAGGTCCTCCCTGGACTGGAAACAAGCATCCTAGGAACAAGCTCCCCTTACAACTAAGACAGTGTACTGATTATCTACACTTTAGGAAGCAGCTCAAGACCTTTCTTTTTTGCTTTTGATTTTTAGCAGATGGCCTTTTTCTTTTTTCACCTGACGCCCGTCCAGCTAGCGCAGAGATACCTCTCTGGGGGTCGATTCTGGCGCTTTATAAATAAATAAATAAATAAATAGGACCAGTTTCGGGCTTTCAACCCTCATCAGCCAGGATAGCTTGACTCCAGTGACATGGAGAGCACGGGACCCACGTCTGGCATACCCGTCCCTCTCTGGGTGACAAATGCAAAAAGAACAATTGATGGAGTCAAGTCAAAGTTTATTATGTTTTTGGCTCTCGATGAGGGCCACATAAAATAAAACATACAATATACATCACATAAAAGAATCAGCAAAATAACACCTTACAGTCTAGAAAAAGCGATGTGAAACATACAGTCACTAGTTTCGCAGTCCTCAGCCATTCCGCGTGCATTATTAATAAATATCTAAAAAGCATTTAAAAAAGTTAAAAATTCTGTAGCAAAACATTTCATTAGGTGGGCTATAAAGTGCATGGAGGAAAGTATATACATTTAAAATTCCTAGCTGTAGACAAATTGGTTTTAGCCATTTGAGGCGAAAGGGACGCAATACCTTACATACAAACAAAACATGATTGCGATTCTGTACATTATTATGGCAGAAATTACATACAGGAGACACACCATACCATTTTGCGTGAAGAGAATTCAAAGGAAGCAGATCTTGTCTCAATAAAAACCATAGCCTTCTGATTCTATGAGGGATATTCCAGATGAGATATTGTTGGGGCTGTTTAAACAAGTATGTATTTAGCAAAGGTTGTCTATCCTTTTTCCTTGTTTGGGCTATCCAATCTAGTTTATAACATAGTTCCCAGGATGCATTTTTTAATTTCGTCTTAAGTTCAACGGGGTTTAATAAGAACAAGATGTTTGCATCCAACTCTAGTAGATCAACAGCCATTCTAAAGTTTTTTACCAATAAAGAGAAGTCATTGAGATCCCCCAAAAGTTCTCTTTTAATCGCTTCTCTCAGGGGACCATTTTTTCCTCTAACCAGACAGGCTACCCATCTTACAAGGGCAATCAGCCCCTGCACCCAACCGCTTCTCAAACCAAATTCTAGCCTGCATGAACTATCGGAGCAGGCCGTATTTAGAGTTGATATTTTCCTTAAGATCTTTCCTTCTCCTTTCGACACAAATCCCCAATGTTTTATATCCACTAATTCAATCCCATAAAGGAGAGTGGCAGGTATTTTAGCTTTAAACACATCAAGGAATAATTTAAAGTGTCTCTTCCCTGTAGCTTTATACAAAGAGCACAATCCCGTCCCATGTGACAATGCTTTACGAGTATTGTGCTCTATATGGGCAGTCTCACTTATGTTTGCTGTAATTATTTTCCCTAAAAAGGTGTAGGTTTTAACTACCTCTAGTTTCTGTCCTCCTAATATCCAGTTGTAATTTACAGACCTGCATTTTTTCTTACCGAAAATACACATAATCTTGCTTTTAGTAGCATTGATCTTCATAAAGTGTTTTTCGGCGAAAAGTGATAATGCATGCAGGCGATTTGACAGGCCCTTCGGAGTCAAGTCAAGAACAAGTATATCGTCTGCATACATTAAAACAGCTATCGGTATTCCCCCTATTTTTGGGGCTATTCCTCCACTAGATGTTATTTGGGACGGTAGGTCAGCAGTGTATAGGGAGAACAGAATAGGGGCTAGTATGCATCCTTGTTTTAATCCATTCGGGGAAGGGATTGATTGGGAAAGTCCCCTTTCCCCACCTAGTAGCAGCTTGCACCATGTGTTGGTATGAAGGGACTTTACCAATTCTAACAAATATGCTGGCATACCCATTGTGGCAAGTTTTTTCCATAACATTGACCGATCTACCTTATCAAACGCGGTTGAAAAATCAATGAATGCCACATATATTCCTCCTCCTCTAACTCGGACGTATTTGTCTACAAGCACCTGTAAGGCAGTTAAATTATCCAGGGTTCCATGCTCTTTACGGAAACCAGTTTGCTGCATAGGTAAAATATCATTTACGTCTATCCATTTCATAATTAATAATAGAACACATTTTGCAAAGATTTTTCCTATTGAATCTAAAAGTGCAATTAAGCGATAATTCTTAGGGTTATCCCGTTCTCCCTTTTTGAATATGGGAATCAGAATACTACCCCTCCAAGAATTGGGGACTAATTTAGTAATGAAACATCTCCGAAACAGTGGGAGTAATATCTTACTCCATAAAATAACATCCTGCTTTATCATAGTCATGGGCAATTCATCCGGGCCCATGGCTCCGGAACAGCGCATACTTCTTATCACAGCCGCTATAGATTCTTCAGTAGGAAGATCTATATTGTCATCTTTATTCAGGATAGATTCCAAATTATTATCTTCCACTCCATTGGAAGCGTAAAGATTAGAGATAAATGTCATCCATACTTCCTCTGCTATAGAAATTGGAGTCGGAAGAGTTCTCGTTCCACATCCTTTTCCTATTACAGACCAGAAGTCTCTAGAATTATTATTGACAGATGCCTCTCTTAACCGTATCCATAACTTGTCTTCTTTTTCTTTCTTTAATTTATTTTTTAATCTGTTCCTTCTTCTTTTTAGTAGGGCTAAGTTTCGTTCGTTTTCTCCAGTTCTATTTAGGTATTGTTGCCTAACGAGTTTGTTTACTTCCTTATTTAAGGATAGCAGTAGAGGCGGAGGGCGTGGCAGGTTTTTCAGATTACTATTCGTCTTTGCCATCCTTCTTAGTTTCTGTGATAGTGATTCAAACTGAAGGAGTTCTGAACCTTGCCATTCCTCTAGTTCCAATATGGTTTGGGCAAGAATACTTTGAACATTCTTTAGGGATCTAGAATCCCAGAAACATCTTCCTCCACTACACTTAATATTAAATCCTGTATTACTCAGAGACCAGGAGTCAGCCACAGGGGGTTGGAGGGAGATTATTATATTAATGATTTTATGATCACTCAATGTAGAGTTAGTAATCACAATATCCTGAATAAAGGAGTACGTCTCATAGTCTGTGATAACATAATCTAAAATAGATTCGCCTTTGTAAGACCCATGAGTGAATTTAGCAGGGACATCAGAGGGCATTCTGCCATTTACTATAAGCCCCTCTACCAAGCTTATTTCCTCTAATAAGATCTTTCCTCTTTTGTTGGTTTTTATCTTATTAGGAAAAAGAGATTGAGGTATATTATACACTTCTTCCTTTGTCTTATTTCTAAATAGCTCTAGGCTTATGTTAGAGACTTTACAGTTCAGGTCACCCATAAGTAGAATATATGGAGGGACAGGCCCCTCTATCAACTGTTTTATATACAAGAACATTCGCTTTAAAACTGCATTAAATTTATGTTCTGGGGGTATATATGCATTAATAACCACAAGTGACTTTCGAGGACCTTCTAAAGCTAGATTGTTAATGGATATTACTTGAAAGAGTCTACTAATATCAACATGATGAGAGAATTGCCATTGGAAAGCATTAGATAAAAAACAGACAATTCCCCCTTTTGCATGACCTCTATTGGATGGAGTAGCGGGGGCCTCAAAAACAAAATAGTCTTTCCCCCCATATTGTATATCTTTACACCATGTTTCTTGGATACACAATATATCAGCATTCAGAGAAAGGAGATAGTTCAATTTCTCAGGGGAATTGTATAAACCTGCAGCATTCCAGGAGATGATATTAAGCTGTCTGTTAAAGATGCTGAAATAAGCATTTACTCATCGATGTATTACTCGATAATGCTCCAGGTAGCCAATTCCATTTCTGGGGATCGTGACATTGAGATGAGATCATGTTCTCATTACATGTTTGAATCTTAGACACCATACGCTTTCCCCTTGATACACAGATTTTTAAATCCTTATTACTAGCAGACAAGACATTTTGGTTAATACCCGAGCTAGTTGGTCCTTCTCTATAACAGAAACTAATAAATGGTAATACATCTATACCTCGACATTGAAAAGCTTCTGCTTGCTGTATAATGATATTAGAGATTATTTTTGAGCAAAATTTGACCCTTGCTCGTTGGCCATTCTCGCATGTTATAATTGAAACCAGATCTATGTCACTTGACTGGATTAATTTTAAACTTTCAATATCTTTAAGACAGTTAAGCAACCACGACCTGTTTAAAGTTAGGTCAAAGTCAAACAGTGGCAAAAAGTCCAATGTCAATGTATCCACCCATACTGGAGCGGCTTTTTGTGGCACTTTAATTGGTTCTAGCGGTACTTCCAAAGGCAATTGAAAAATAGGAGCAGATGGATTAAGTGCCTGTATTACCGTAGTCTCCTTACTTATTTTTTCTTCTGGTGGTACACGTGGTTCTGACTCGTTAATCTCTGAACTTGGGGCTCTTCCATCAGTAATTTTAGCAGCAGGAATGTCTTTCACAGTCAAGGTGGGGGCGCAAACCTCTGCCACTTTCGTATTGGTGTCTACTATGGAGTTTTCAGAGATTTCTAGTTCCTCCAAATCTTCATTTACATGTTGTTGAAATATAACTTGCCTTTGGCGTCTCCTTGAATACTTGCGAACTGGCTTCCTGTTCTTTCCTTTATATTTTTTACATTTACCCTTTTTAAATCCCTTAGTATCATGACTAAAGATAGGGAATAACGCATTTCCCGTGGTTTGATTGTTCGCTAGAGAACCATTTTCCTCCTTTATTTGACTCTTTGATGTTGTATCAGATGTGAGGCGTGAGCTTTCATCCATCACTATAGAGTCTCTTTGTTTCTCATTCAACTTTATTGTGGAGGATGGTATTAAAGTTTCGACATGCTCATGCACTTCTACCTGGAGCATTGGCCCAACCACAGTAGTTGCTCTTAACAAGTTATCGCCTTCCGCAGTAATTGGATTCGCAGGAGTTGTTCTTAACATGTTATCGCCTTCCACAGTATTAGTTTTTACTGGAGTAGTAGGCATAACTTTTCCATTCTCCATATGCTTTGTCATTAGGACTTTCAGAATCTCAGTTACTGAGTCCATAATACAATCAGTACTCACAGCAAATCTTCCTAATAGCAGTAAAATAGATGCCAGAAGGTCCTCGAGCGCTATTAAGGAGTCTGAGATCGGTTTTTCATTTCTTGGATATTCAGTCTCTACATAAGCACGAATCCCTGATAGATTGAGATTTGGAGATTTCATCTCACTTTGTAGAGACGGAATGTCATTGGGTGCAATGGATGGAGTACTGCTATATAATGTTAGTCCAGGTGGATGGATTTTGTTGGGAGTTTTTTTCAGTTCAGATTGGTTCCCCTGACTCTCATCCATGTAACGACCACAGAGTTCTAAATCAATACTGGACAACATAGATAGTTCCACTGCATCCTGCTCCATCTGTCCCACTTTCTCATTTTGCTGTATTACTTCTAGCTTTGAAGATATCAACTTAGGGAGCTCACTGTCAGTAGAAGCTGGCATAGTACTTGTCTCCTTAGAGATTGGTAGAAACCTTGCGATTGAGTCTTGAGACAAATCAGACTCAAAGGGAAAGTCTAATTGTGGTAGCGACCCCTCATCCTTTGGGAGAGATTTTTCCATTTCCTTTTTTGCCGAATTTTCCCAAATTTCCATTAACTGCCTTTGGCCCTTTAACTGCAAGCTATTAGCGTATTTGCTTTGCAAGGGGTTCGATCTTATTAATGTATTTGGCCGCCCTTCAAGTGTTCTTCCAGAACGTAATTTCCTAGCTGACATAATGCACTCTGCAGCTACCTGTCAATCGTTTTATGATTAGACTCAAATTTATAATAATTAAAATCAAAGATAAAAAATTTGAAATGGACTGACTCAAACTATATAAAAGTCTATGCACGTGTTAGGCTGTATGTGCCAGATCCAATGAGTAAATATTCACAACGCCCAGAATCCGTCAGCTATAGAGACTGATGGTGTAGTTTAATTACTAGATGAAAGAAAGTAGGCCCAGCCCAGCCTACCTCGGCCTCTGAGGGCCACAGAGGGCCCGCCCTTTGCCCGGGCTTAGCCCCGGGCGCTCCCGCGCGCTCCCGCGACGCTGTGGTGAGGCGCTCTTATGCGCCGCCTGGCGCGAAGTCTGCCCCGTCTTCCGCTGCGGGGCAGGCCGGGAAATGTAGTCCTGTGGCCCCCTCCGCTTCACTACCGCTTCAGGATAGAAAGTGCGGCGGCGTGAAGGGTACCGAGACCAACAGACTCCGGGCTTCCAACAGGATTTTTTGCAGCGTTTGCGAGGTAGGCACTCGCGTTCCGCGTCCTTAGCGGGGGCTCAGGGTTCAAACAGCGTTCAATATAGCGTCACCCGCTCCACCGGGGTGAGGCGCTCTTATGCGCCGCCTGGCGCGAAGTCTGCCCCGTCTTCCGCTGCGGGGCAGGCCGGGAAATGTAGTCCTGTGGCCCCCTCCGCTTCACTACCGCTTCAGGATAGAAAGTGCGGCGGCGTGAAGGGTACCGAGACCAACAGACTCCGGGCTTCCAACAGGATTTTTTGCAGCGTTTGCGAGGTAGGCACTCGCGTTCCGCGTCCTTAGCGGGGGCTCAGGGTTCAAACAGCGTTCAATATAGCGTCACCCGCTCCACCGGGGTGAGGCGCTCTTATGCGCCGCCTGGCGCGAAGTCTGCCCCGTCTTCCGCTGCGGGGCAGGCCGGGAAATGTAGTCCTGTGGCCCCCTCCGCTTCACTACCGCTTCAGGATAGAAAGTGCGGCGGCGTGAAGGGTACCGAGACCAACAGACTCCGGGCTTCCAACAGGATTTTTTGCAGCGTTTGCGAGGTAGGCACTCGCGTTCCGCGTCCTTAGCGGGGGCTCAGGGTTCAAACAGCGTTCAATATAGCATTGATGGACAGAATGCAGAACAATGTCATACAAAAAGTCTGTAAGGTGCCTTTCAAAACAGGCTTTCTCTCCCTTGTGCGTCGAAAACAGCCTTGGGTCAGATTGACAAGGAGGACACTCACTCAATGGCGATGGGTCGGTTTCTGAGTTGCAGCTGTGAGCCGTTATTTTGGGCAGTGTGCTGACCGATTTGGGCTGTGTATGGGCTGGTACAGATGACGTCAGCAGCCCAGTGGGGGCCTGAGTGGCATTTCAAGAGGCAAATGGGTCTCTATTACTGCCCTTTTACCAAGTGGGCGGAGGTATCATTCCCAGTCTCTCACTGGGCATGCCCATTAACGATACAGATTGAGCAGGGGCAGGAGGCCTGAGCAGAAGGGGCCTCACTTATATTTAGGAGTGGCTCATCATTGTGAACTAATTTGTGCACAAAGAGTCCTGGCACCATTTACAGTTTTAATATGTCATTGAAGTTAAGAAAACATGCATCTTTTAGAGAAACTCCCTCCCTCCATCTTTTCATTATACTTAAAACACGAATCAGTGCTTTTCGAAAAGGTGCAATCCGCTAATGTGGGCCTCTTTTTTTAGGGTGTCCGGGCCTATTTTCTATCGCAATCTAACCTAGATTTTTCCACTATTTAGTGTGCAGTAAAACAAGCAGTGCAAAAAACGCAAGCAACTCAATACAAAAAAGGTGTGATTGATGTTTATTTTACCTGTCATTTAATAATGAATTGAACTGTTTTGAGAGCACCTCACCCAACGATTCGCCCCCGGATTATTGGTAAACCCTTAGTGCCAGGCATTAATATCCACCCTGCAATACTGGCAGCAGCACTGATGATTTTAGGCTGGAGGCTGCTTTTGAATGATTAAACAGATGTATTCCGGCCACTGCAACACCGGCATCAGCCAGCGACGTGGCCCTGGGCAAGAACAGAGCACAGAAACAATTGTCAAGGACATGTTTCTGGAGTCCAGGGTCACTCAAATATAGTCTTCTCCACCCGGGTGAGATGACGCAGGATCACACAAGACGCATTATCAGAGTGATAAAGGCTTCTTTCTTAGGACAGGTCAGTCAGCTAAACTCTTTAATATTAGAAACAATGTAACAATCCCCTCCTCACTAAGCAACACCAGACACCACCCCACTGACCTGCACACCCATAAAGCGGCCATGACCCAAAAACCAAACCTGAGCATAAGGGGTGTGTGGGCAGGACACGCTTGCCCTACACTTCCCCACAGGATTAGGAGTCCACGAGGACAAAGGCCAATCACTGGTCCTCCAACTCTTAGAAACTTTTCTTCTCACCCCTCCTTCCCCCTAGTCAAGTCTCCTCTCGCTTGCTGTGGGCCGGACCACACACCTGAAGATTCTCGGAATCGGCTCAAAGCCCGCCCAATCTCCCACCACCCCCAACCCCCCTCCCACAGGGCCTCATAGGGCAAGAAGGCTCAGCAACACACTAGCAACAGTATCAGGGTGAACAATGTGAGTATTGATCCAGCGGGCCTAAAGAAATTCTGTCTCAAAAGCACTACTCTACACCACGATTCTCACATAATTCATAAATTCATCGCAAGGCCCATAAATGACTGAGACAAGAATTGACCAACTGAATCATGTGACCTAATTAATCAGAACTATTCCAAAAACTATTTATATTTATATACATCTGCAGTTTATCATTGTCATTTTCATAAAATGTACTTTAATTAAGCCACTTAGTCAATGGATTAACTAATGGTAACTAGACTCGAAATAATCAAGACCAGCTTGTCATTTCAAAATCTATTTTATTAACTTTATTATCAAGTAAAGAGCATATTCAAAATATTAATTCTTTTATTTGCATTTATTAAGCATCATTTTATTAAGTATAGGCACATTAGACTGTCAGTTCAAATCAAATCAGCATGAAAAGTATTTAAGCAAAAAGAATCTCATTCCCTAAAGCCCTATTTCTCTAACTAAACTAAATGGAACCTAAAGGGAAAAGCATAAGTTCAGATTTCTCTTACGTGAGTCAAAAGTCCGTCAGCATCTCACGGTCACAGGAACGAGCCAGCAAAGCTCCTCCCAAGGGGTCAAGTTTTATACCTTTTCTCTATCTAAAACTAACTAAAAGAATACTTTTAGAAAGCCATCCTGCGTTTCCATTGGCTGACAGCCGTCAGTCCACATGGGATCATTGCCTCTTCATTCAAAATCATATTTTTCCATAGCGCCTTTGTCCATTGTCTATGAGAGACATTAGCTTCCGAGGATCTTCGCAACATTTTATTGAATAACAGTTCGTTGCTTCCTCAGCTTAGGCCTTTCTGCCATATCCTGTCCTTGGCAAAATTATACAACACGAGGCACATCCTGCACAGTTCCACGTATTTTGTTTTCTGAAGATTATGAACGACAAACTTTTTATTCTTTGCTGTGCATGGCTCGTCATGACAGGACTTCAAAGACATCCATTTTAAGTTAGGCCTTAGGCCTCTTAATCGAAGCTCTAGTATGCAAGAAAACACAAAACATCAATTAATTTGAGTAATGAAAGTCATTCTGTTACCCACCCCCTTCACTAATGTTAACCCATTAGTTTATGTTACCTAGCTTTGAGCACAAGTAAGCAACAAACCTTTGCCACATTAAAGACACGACATAAACAAAGCACATTTAAAAATAAGCACATGCTATTATTTAAACAACTGCAATTAATGTTGACAAAACGAAAAGACAAAGTTAATTTATTATTTAAAACGTACTGGCACATGCAACAAGAGCACATAATGTTAAACCCGCGTGTTCATGTAGGTGCACATGGGTGCACATAGGTTGAATTAATACAAAATCATGCAAAACTCATTAATATTATTATTTATTATGGAAGTTCAATTCAGCAAATAAAAATGCAATAAATTTTAAAAGCTCGTTTCAGCAACTCCCTCATCTGGTGATTTCAAAATCACCAAACAATACCCCAAAATTTTACCAAAATTTTAACTTTTGTGGATGTCACATTTTGAACACTCTCTGTGTTAGTAATTCTGAACTCATGTCTCAGCAGTTTGTCTGGAGCTCTCATATTGAGCCCCACGAAATTATTTCATTTCTATCTCCTTCTCCTGAGCCTTTCTAAGTTTATAGATTCTTCTCTTTTCCCTCACATGCTTCTTTCTCTTGTGAATCATGTAACTAATTTTTAACAAAAGTGTCACTATAACAATGATTATTACAGGGTAAAGTACTTTGCCAATGATTGAACTGCCAATTTCACAAAACCATTTCCCAATTGCCTCAAACCTTTTGCTCAAACGTTCTGAAAAATTGTCACTTTCCATGGGTTCTATGTCTGAGTGAAATTCAGTGATATTCTTGATAAGCATCTCTATGTTCTGGCTTTTGTCTGGGATATAAGTACAGCAATGCTAAACATGCAAAATCCCACAGACTCCTCCTTCTTTTGCTAGCAGAATGTCTAATGCAAGACGGTTCTGCATAACCATACTTCTGGTGGCGACAAGTTCAGTATTAACTAATTGGAAACCACTTGCAGTATCAGTGGACAATCTGTCAACAATTGTGGAGACCTTTCTAATTTTAATTGCATTCAGGGTCATTCCCACCATAGGAATTATTGCACCAAATATGTCTCCCATGATCTCAGAGAAGCTTTCTCTCTTGTACCTGTTCAGGTGTTTGCCAATTTTGAATGAACCTTCTCCATTTCTGTCCACATGAAAATTTTTGGGAAAAACTAAACCTTACTTTAGCCTCCCATACCAATGGTCTGGGAGGCTAAAGTAAGCTTTATTCCCACAAACAAAACAAATTCCAGGGAAAATTGCATCTTTGCCACCTTTAAATCCCCATCCCCCTACAATACGATAAGTATCCTCGCATTGACTGGCTCCGACAAAATAATTGTCGTATAACGTGTTGTCTCTTCTAATACAGAGTTTCCCACTAACAGGATCATCTATGTGAATAGCAGCATATCTATTTCCACCATTGAGCTTTTCATCCTCGAGCTGCCAGAATTTGGATTTTGTCTGTTTCAGCATCTCATTTCTTTTATAAATTGCCCTTCTCTCCTCAACCAACTTTAGAAAATACCTTTCTTCATCTCTCATTTTGCAAGTTAAATTGTTTTTGTAAGCATATTTGTAGGTAAGTTCATTAGTCACCAAAAAGAATTCCCTCATCTGCTTAGCAGGTCTGACTTTGTTTAAGCTATTTACAACTTTCAGGTTAGCAACAATTTCATCGAAGTCTGAGTAATAGTACTCCAGACGACCTGTTTGATAGAACAAGCTAGCTATAACACTGCATGTGATGCCATAAGTAAGGGGAAGCATGTTATATTTGACCCCTTCTGAAACTGAAGCAGGAAGCTTCACACAAACGTAACAATCCTTCACATCCATGACTTTTACATATTCTGTCAGAAGTCTTGAAAAAGAATTAGTAGAAAAATCACCAACAGATCTATCTTGGTGGATCTCTGGTTTGTGCTCAATAACTATTAGTTTTGCCTACAACATCATGTACAGCTTGTTTAGATTCAGCTTTGCTTGTCATATTAGCTTTGTAATCCTCCTTATCTATGCCAAAAGGAAAGATGTCTGCCAAAATTAACCAAACTAAAATAATTAGAATCACACAAATAGAAGACATTTTACAACATCTTCTAAAGATAGCACACCTTGAATTGTCAGTATTAGGCATCTCTTTTTTTTTTTACAAAGTTTTTACTTAAAACAAAAATTTAAAAATACTATATACACCTCCCATTAAAAAAAATTTTTTTAAGAAAACCCTCTAACAACTTTTCTTCGACCTTGCGTCTTACATCAAAGTGTTTTTCCAGCTACCACAATTTCTTCATCCTTGTGTCACCTAACACAATTTCTTCAGCCTTATGCCAAAAATAAACCTCAACCTAAAGAAAATTACTTTTAATCAATGTCACTGTTTTCTTCCAAATCCTCCTGACTACTGCTACTGATCTCCACTACTGGTGGGATAATAATGTAGGTCCACTCAGGAGATTTGTACTTTTGATTTGGCCTCAATGGTCTTTTGCCCCTACTGCTAATTACTTAAATTTTCTTTCCTGCTTGACCTTTTTTATCTGAGTCACCCTTTTGACTTGATATCTCGTTAATCTGCTCCTTTGATTTGTTCACCAATTTGAATTTTAGATTTTCTTTCGGCCAATTATCTCCTTTTCTTAAGAGTTTCTTCTTAGGCTCAGTTTCGTTACACTTAGCTTTCCAAGCTCTTTTTCTGAATTTTCTTATTCCAGACTATTCATCACTCTCATCCGAATCTGTCTCAGAGATTTCAATTCTATATCTAGGAACTTCTTTACTCAGCAGCTTCAATCCGTTAGGAACATCATCCTTGTAGCTGGTACTCGGTAATTCGTCTTCCTCCTCTTCTGGAATTACTTCTAACTTCCCAGTTTCAGAATTCTTGTTCCTGCTTTCAGAGCTTTATTTATTTATTTATTTATTTATTTATTTATTTAACTTATAAGGCGCACAACTACCCTCAGTGGGTTTCCCGGCGCCAAGGGATAGACTGGAGAAGAAAGAACTACAAGGCTTCAAAGAGTGGGACAACTAGAAGAAGACTGTTCTGAAAAATTATTGCTAGAAAAGCCAAGTTTTTAAACCCTTGGGAAACCTGACAAGATCAGTTTCCAACTTCAGCCTAACAGGCAAAGCATTCCAAGATTTGGTGCCCAGGTGAGAGAATGAGCGGCCGCCCATCTTCACCAGCCTAAATCTTGGAACAACAAAATCTCCTTTGCCTTCAGATCTGAGAGTACGGCTAGGTATGTAGGCATGAATGAGACTGTGAAGGTACCTAGGGGCAGAGCCCTGTTTTATCTTGAAGATATAACATAGAGCCTTAAATTTAATTCTGTTCTTAATTTCTAGCCAATGCAAGTCGCGAAGGGCTAAGGATGCGGATGTTTTCCGGGGAACATTGCGTAACAACCGTGCGGCCGCATTTTGGACGACCTGAGGTTTTTTCACAGTTGTCAAATCGGCACCAAGATAAAGTACATTCCCATAGTCCAGGTGAGATGTTATTAAAGCCTGGACCACCGTCCTTTGAGTGGGAACCGGAAGCATCCACAAGATTTTTTGGAGCCATTTCAGTGTGGCAAAGCAAATGGCAGCCACCTTTACGGCCTGTTGTCGCATAGTGAGCTTTTCATCGATTAAAAATCCGAGATTGCGAACCTGGGCCACGGGCTTCGGGATAGGACCCATACTCTCGGGCCAATGTTGGGGGCCCCAGAGATCTTTGTCCTTACCCAGGGTCACAATCTCGGTTTTATCGCCATTTAGCTTAAGGAAGTTTACCTGCATCCATCTTGCCACTTGGGACAGACCCAATTTAAGAGCCGAAATATTGTTGCCTTCCCTTTTAGATAGAGGGAAAATAATTTGTGTGCCATCGGCGTACGAAAATAAAGTTAAGCCAGCTTCTTCCACAATGGTGGCCAGGGGTCTAATATAGATGTTAAAAAGTAATGGGCTAAGAATAGACCCCTTGGGAACGCCGTACGCCGATGAACAGATTTTAGAAGATGCTTTGGCCGAAAAAACCTGGAAGGTACGCCCACTCAGAAAAGAGGCTATCCAAGTTAGGGCAGAACCCCCAACTCCCAAGGATTGGAGGGATGTGAGAAGAATGAAGTGAGACACGGTATCGAACGCAGTGCTTAAATCCAACAGGATAAGCGCCGATGTCTCCCTGCGATTGATACTGTGCCTCAGGTTCTCAGTAACCCCCAAGAGAGTAGTTTCAGTAGAGTGGTGGGCCCTGAAACCAGATTGTGATGGATGCAGATAGCCCGAACTCTCTACCAGATGAGATAGTTGGGAATTAATGTGCCTCTCTAAGTTTTTTGAAAAAATAGGCAGCAACGAAATGGGCCTATAATTGGATAGGTTTGAAACATCCGCACCTGCTTTTTTCAGCAAGGGAACTATCATCGCGTGTTTCCACTTCTGTAGAACACATGATTCTGTCAATGAGGTATTCAGAAGTTTCATCAGTACGCGACGGGAGTTTAAATCAAGCTGTTTTAAAAATTTTGCCGGAAGAGGGTCACAGGGAGAGCCAGATTTATTGCTCTTAAGACAATTAGCGAAGGAGACATCATCAAAGGGCAACCACTCAGAGAGTTTGGATATCACAGGAAGTTGGCAGTCTTGGGCTGGCACAAGAGTAGAGGGTAAGTCTGCGCTCAAAGGACGAATACCCAACGAGTCGTAGATCCGTTCTACCTTGGTGATCAAAAACTCAGCAATTGAGTTACACTGCACCTCATTCAAAGCTGGAGGGGCTGGAATGGAATCTGCTCCTGTTAGTTTTTTCACCACAGAAAATAATGTGCGCGGGCAATTCTGGGCATGTGAGATGGTATTAGCGATATGAGTAGCTCTTGCGGTCTTACATTGTTTATGGCAGTCTCTAAGAGCTACCTTGTATGCCATCTTACGGGAGGGAGAATAGGAACGCCTTCATTGTCTCTCAACTACCTTGCATTTGGATTTCGTAGTTTTTAGATTCTCCGAAACCAAGCTGCAGGATGACGATGGGACAAGATGTGTAAGGGTGCAAGGGGAACGAGTTTATTCACAGTAGTAGTCAGCCAATAGGAGACTGCTGCTTCCGATACCAAAAGAGATGAATTAACATTTGGCGATGTGTTAGATAGGTACCTGTTAAACTCAATGATGTTAAGTTTACCCCAACAGCATCAAATGCTATGTTCGTAGTACACGATAGAGAAAATTTGACTGCCATATGATCCGACCATTCCAAAGGACGGGCGGCCGATTCACAGTCATACGCAAGATTAGACAAAACAGGATCCAACAGGTGCCCTGCCGAATGAGTGGATCCAGAATTGCATAGTAAGATGTTAAGCGCTTCTAAGTCCGCTAAAAAAGTTTGGCTAGTTGAGCATAGGGGATCTTCCAGATGTAAATTCAGGTCCCCCAGAATAGTAATATTTGCGGCTTTTAAGATCAATGGGGCAATGGTTTCCGAAAAGGACGTCACCCAAGGGTTGGAATTCCCAGGGGGACGATATATCAGTAAACCGGATAAGGTCATCCGGGTACTGATAGCTAATTTGAATAAGGCAGCCTCACAGCCCTGTAGCGGAAAAGCCTCAAATTTGCAATTGTAGTTAGATTTAAATATTATGGCAATACCGCCACCCCTACCTATGTCTCTGTCTCTATTTACCATGACATAGCCAGAGGGACATAGCAAAGGCAATATCCGGTCCCGAGCTTGCCTGGAGCCATGTTTCCGTTAGGAAAATGGCATCTGGTTTCTCATCCACAAGGAAATCGTAAATATGATTTTGGTGTTTAGGAAGGGATCGACAATTAATGCTCCAAAAATGCAGTTTAGGTTGAGTAGAGAGAGATTTAGTTGCAACCATTGTGTCCTGTGAAGGTGGACATTTCCTCCTTTTACATCTGCTCATCCTCCCCAGGGTGAATCCGCAATTGTTACAATGAAACCCCTGAATGGGGGGAGAGCAAGTAGAGCAATGCGTGTTCAGCACATGTCTATGTGAAAGCAGGTCATCGGCCACATACGTTATAATAGTACCTGGTAGGGCAGCAGTGATGTCAGTAGTAGCAGAATTAGTGGCCCCATGGCCCTGCCTGGCGCGGACGGGCGCAGACGGGCAGGACTTAGGCTCGACTTCGGCGCGACTCTGCTTTTCAATACTCTCCTGATCTTGAATCTCTTTTGACTTAGATTCTTTTTCTGTTTCTTTTTCTAGAACATTTTCATCATTTTCTGAATCTAGAATCGCAATCTCTAGATCTTTTTCATTCAATGCCTGATCTGCATCAGAATCTTACAGATGTCGACTTTCTTGTCGATCTTCAGAATCTGGATTCTCAGGTTCTTCTTCAGAGTCTGAATCAGTTGTTGTGTCGTCACTATCCTCATCAGGATTATCAGGAGGTGGTACACAAATGGTATGACTTGCATGCATTATGTGAGAATTGTGGTGTAGAGTAGTGCTTATGAGACAGAATTTCTTTAGGCCCGCTGTATCAATTCTCTGGTAGCAGAGTTTGGTTACTATGGTAACTGACATGTTACATGGTAATTACATAGGATACATGTTTAACACATGTTAAGTTTGTCTAGTTGTTATATGTAGTAGAAAGGTTTTTTCCAGCAGTGTGAAAATTCCTGGTTAAGTTGCCGGCAGTGTAGTGTGACAGGTGAAGTTACACAGTTCATTTGTTCTGTTTCAAATTAGTGATATTGACATATCACTAGTCATGTAGACGTACAGCACAAGTTTAGGGATTTTAGGTATGACAGGTTGTATGTATAGTGAGGATTGCCTATGAAATTGTAGCTTTGAGTATAGGGACTAGGAGCCCGTTTTAAAACTCGCTGTGAAAAAAGTAGTAGGATTTTTCTAAGCTTGAGTGAAGGGTAAGGAAGCGTTGTCTATTCTTACTGGCGATTAAGGATTTCTATTGGTTGGTTAAAGTCCTGCCAAAGATTTCATGTATACATGGACAGGGTTTTCCGTTTGAATGCGTAAAAATGATTTTGTGAAAATAGCGTTGTCTATTTCATGAGAGTGGGAACTTGAATGTTTGATAAAAACTATCACTTTAATTAGCGAAACAGACAAAGGGTTTGTTTTTCAGTAGTTATTAACTGAAATTCATTGAAAAGAATTGTTTTAAAATGGCGCTGTGAAAAAATTTTGTAAAGGAGGGGTGAGTTTGCGAAGCGGAGACAGCGAAGCTGCAGCGGCAGTATACATCACAGGGTTCGCGCTGCGATTGGTTGACATACGTCACAGCAAGTGCACTGATTGGTTCACGTGACCAAAACGAGCTGTTAGCTGATTGGTACTTTCTGAAAACAGTATTTTCATTGGTTGAGCAAGGTAGTGACGTGGCTTAACCTGATTGGCTTGTTGGTGAGTTTCGCGCGCGGATTGGCCAGATTAGCGGAACAACAAGGAAATACTTACGATCTTTTCTAAATTAAACAGAATAATTTTAAATCATGAGTTATTGGTATGATACAGAGGAAAAGAAGCCTTCATGGTTTCAGAAATTTAAAAATGTATTTAACCCCGATAAGAAAATTGAAACGCGTGGTGGAAAATTACTTCATAAGTATAAAACACCTGCAGCATACATGGAAGGTGAATATGGTTATCATACTGTCCTCTGGTTTGAAAATTGGATGCAATATACCAAAGATGATGGTGTATTAGCGTGGCCGGAAGACGGATCATTTAATGTTAAAGTTTTGAAAAACCTGGGAGAAAAAATGATGGCTCTCACGCCAAAGCCTAGACCCACTCAATTTGAAGCTTTAGTTGAATCGGAGATTGAAATGATGGAACTCGAACGAGAGAGCAGGGGAATATCAAGAGGCCCAAAATTAGATATAAATAGGGAAACTCATCAAGATAGAGTGCGTCATTGGAGAAAAGCAGACATGTATAATGGTTTGTACCCAGTTAGGGAGATGGTTGTTGAAACATCAGGTCAAAAGAATACCCGAAAGAAAGGTCATCTTGATGAAGAATTAGATGATGCAGTTTTAGAAGAAATTCTTACTAATCCACCACCTTATCAGCCAAGTTGTTCACAGTCTACCCCGAGAGTTTCTTCAGGAATCTCTCCTAGTGCACCTCCTAGAGAAGCTGATGAAAATTCACCCAGATTTTTAAGATTACCTGAAAGAGTAAGGTCAAGAAGTAAATCTAATACCCCAAGAGAAAACAGAAATTATCCGGAAATTCTAGAGCAGAGAAATGAATTCCTGAGAAATGAAAAGAGAGCAGAAGTACCTGAAAATATACCGAATATTTCAGAATATTTAAGAGCAAAAGGGGAATTAATTCAGCAATTAACTAAAGGGGTGGAAGCAGTAACGGTACCAGTAACAATTGGTCCTGTTGTACCAGTTTTTGAGCAAGGTGAAAATAGGCATTCAGCTCTGACTGTTCCATTAAATGCGGAAATTCAGAAAATGGCTGAAAATTTTTATTCAGAATTATCAGAAATCCATCGAGAAGAAACAATGCCAAATTTAACTTTTAATCAAAGTTTGTCAAATAGTCAGACACCATCAGCTGCAGGATCTGATTCTGGATCTTCAGAAAAGAGCATGAACAAAACAGATTTAACACAGATTTAATTAAATCCACAAGTTCCTGAGTCTAAACAACTTGATGTTGCGAAATTAAAAGCCGATTTAGAAGAATTAATTATTGGCACAATTGGAACTGACTGTTTAAAGCAATATCAGGATGATGAATTGTTATTTATCTGCAAAAGTATACAATGGAAAACGAAAAACAAATATGATCAATTTGAAGAAGTGGCTGCTGAATTAGACATAGATTTGAGTCGACAGAAACAATTGCAAAAACTTAAAGAGTGGATTTTTCTGAGAAGGATATCGAAAACTTGAATACCACAGGCAGAATAAACCATGTAAAAGAATTAATTGTGTTTCTAAAAAGATTAGGTGAATGAAGTAAATGGAGAGTAAAATGGACAAAGAAAAGGGAAGAAGAAAAAAGAGAAAGAGGGGAAGTCGTAAATGAGTTTCCTATGAGGGAAATAGCTGGCGGAGATTATGTTCATGTTCCATGGACAAGACAGGACATTTTGCTCTTTACAAATGATTTTCCTCGGCTGAGAGAAAAGCCAGAATGGTATCGTCAGGTAGACAGATTTATAAAAGTTTCCAAAGGTCTGTGGACTGATCTTGATGGTTTCTTTGATATTGTTGTCCCATCAGATCTTTAGACAGAATGTAAAATTTCTGTAGGTTGGCCCAGAGAAGAACCAGCTCGAAATAAAATAACAGGTGCTCCTTCAGCCGATGTCATGGATTTCTATGACAAAGTAATTGTGTGGCTGAAAAACAAGATTCCTCCAAAGGGAGTGGATTGGGTTAAAATTGACAGAACAAACCAGGAACCAAAAGAGTCAGTTCATTCATTTTATGAAAGATTACTGCTGGTATTTAAACAATATAGTGGCTATGAAAAATTGAGTGAAAAGGACATGAGCCACTTCATTTACAGATTTGTTTATGGCTTAAGACCTGAAATTGGTGAGATGATTAGAAACGGAATTGTCGGCTGGCAATCACTTACAGTTGATGATATTCTGAGAAAAGCAAAATACTGCAGTGATGAGATAGATGCTAAGCAGAAAAAGCTTAAGGAAAAGGCAATGTGGGCACAAGTGAAGGTAGCTGAACAGCAAATAGCAACCTTAGAAAATAAAAATGTTCAGCAGAATCAAGGCAAATTTAAGGGAAACTTTGTTAACAAACCAAAATTTTATGTAAATATTGAAGAGCTTAAACAGAAGCTCCAATGTTTTAATTGCGGTGAGATTGGACACTGGAAGCGAGAGTGTAAGAATCCACCCAGAAATTTTAAAAATTCATCATTAAATCCACAGATGCAGAATGAGATAAATCAGCAGCAACAGCTACAGCGACAGTTAAATGAAATAAGTCAGCAGCAACAGCGACAGTTAGTGAATCAGCAGAGCCAATTGAATCAGCAGAGCCAAATTCCACAGCCACCACTTCCAAATTGTATGAATGCACAAAGGTTCAGTCCTGAGACGGGATTCTGCGGAGCTGAGCAGGTAAACAGATTGCAAAGAGTGAATGTGTTGAATGTCTCTCAACAATTTTGGCTAAAAGAAAATGAGAGCAGTGACTCAGAGGATTACTCATGACGGTGCCTGAGAGAGAAGGAAGAGTGTGTGCTTGGGGCCACTCTTGAGGTAGATCAGTCAGGTCCATTTGTAAATGGTAAAGTGAATGATGTAGAAACCACTTTTCTTGTGGACACTGGTGCTACCCGTTCTACTGTTAGATCAGTGGACATTGAAAACGTTCCTCTCTCAGGTGAGTCCATCCAAGTTGTAGGTGTAGCAAATCAACAAATTAAAACAGACTTGACAGAACCAGTTAAAATAGAAATTGGAAATTAGAAAGATAAACACAGATTTGTTGTCTGAAACAGCAGTCCTGTTAATCTGTTAGGGAGGGACATATTGTGTAAAATGAATTGTAAAATATATTGCTCACCGGATGGTATTGAGCTCCAGACCTTAGAAGAAGATGGTCTGTATAAATTAACAATGCTAATGGTTGAGGAAGAAAACAAACTGTTTCCTGCTTTTGATAAAAACCATTTGCCTGAAGAACTGAAAGAGGCAGTTAATCCGAAAATTTGGGATTTAACTGGAGATGAAATGGGTTTAATGAAACATGTGGACCCAGTAAAAATTACTGTAAAGCAAGGGATAGATTTTCCAAACATTCCCCAGTACAAAATGAAAGCTGAAACTATTGAGGGTGTCATTCCTGTGATTGAGAAATTCATAAAACAAGGTGTTTTAAAAGAAATCGAGAGCAGCCCATGTAACTCACCGATTATGGGAATCAAAAAGCCAAACGGAACTTACAGAATAACCTGAGAAAGGTTAACCAAATTGTTGTTCCTTGCTGCCCAGTTGTACCAAATCCAGCGGTAATTCTATATCAGATTCCGCATGATGCAGAATGGTACACGGTCATTAACCTGTGTAATGACTTCTTTACAGTTCCACTGCATCCAGAGAGCCAACAAATGTTTGCGTTCAGATTCCAAAATCGTATTTTAGCATGGTGTCGTATCCCATCAACATTGGTTCAATATATTGACGATCTCCTAGTGGCTGCAAAAACACGAGAAAATTGTGTAACAGACACCATTACACTTTTGAATTGTTTGGCAGATGAGGGGCATAAAGTGTCACCTGCGAAACTACAGTTTTGCAAACAAGAAGTAAAATATCTTGGTCACAGAATTGCAAAAGGAATCAGACAAGTGACAATTGAGAGAATAAAAATGATTCGAGCAATACAACCTCCAACAACACAGATACAGGTCAGAATGTTTCTAGGAATGGTAGGTTATTGTCGCCAATGGATTAGTGGATTTTCAGTAATTGCGAAACCACTACAGAGACTGACAAAGGCAGACATAAAATACCTGATTACTTTGACAAAAACTGAATTAGAGGCTTTTGAAAAGCTAAAAAAAAGTCTGTGTGAAGCTCCAGCATTGGGGATGCCAGACTACGACAAGGAATTTGAGCTGTACTGCAGTGAAAGGGAGGGTTGTGCATTGTCAGTTTTGATTCAGAGACATGGAAAAATGAGAAAGCCAATAGCTTACTTTTCAGCTGTTCTTGACCCTGTTGCAAAAGCATTGCCAGGTTGCTTAAAAGCAGTAGCTGCAACAAGTGTAAGCCTTGAGCAAAGTGAAGGAATCATAATGGGGTTTCCTGTAAAAGTGTATGTACCTCATTCAGTTGAAACTCTCCTTACCAGAAGTAAAACACAACACCTATCGAGTAACAGGTTGACCAAATATGAAAAGGTTATTCTGGGATCAGATAATGTATCGATTGCGAGGTGTGTTAACCTTAACCCCTCTACACTATTGCCAGATGGTGTTATTACTGAAATCAAAAATGAAACCGATGTTGATCATGAGTGTTTGGATGTTTTGAAATACTGTACCAAACCTAGAAAGGACATAAAGGATGTGCCTTTGCCAGAGTCAGACATTGTTTACTTTGTTGATGGCTCCTGTCTGAGAACAGATGAGGGCATTCTGAGAGCAGCATATTCAATTTGCACAGTTGCAGAAGTAGTTGAAGGTTCAACTCTTGAAGGAATTCGTTCAGCTCAAGTGGCAGAATTAATTGCTTTAATTCATGCATGTGAAAGAGCAAAGGGAAAAAGGTTACCATAGTGACTGATAGTCAGTATGGATATGGCGTAGTCCATGACTATGGCCAGCTCTGGTCTCAAAGAGGTTATTTAACTTCTGCGGGAACACCAATCAGAAATGCAAAATTGATCAAAAGATTGATCGATGGCATTCAATTACCTGAGAAAATTGCTGTTGTCAAATGTGGAGCTCACAAAAAAGGTGAAGACTATATTACTAAAGGTAATTCTTTTGCAGATGAAACTGCATGTTATTGTGCGAAAAACAATTTTTCAATTAATCGAGAAAAAGACAATGATCACATTCTGAACTCTCTCATGCTAATATCTGTAGTTGAAACATGGCAGGGAGTAAAAGATTTACAAGATGAGGTAGATGATGAGGAGAAAACACATGGCTGAAAGAAGGTTGCAGACAGAGGGAGGAAGATGAGATTTGGGTTTACAAAGATGGCAGACCTGTTATGCCAAATTGCATGATTGCTGATATGGCACGGATGTACCATGGTCGAGGTCATTTAGGAAGAGATTCTATGATTAGGATGTTCAGGCAGATTTGGTATAATCCAAAATTTAGGATTATTGCGGAATCACTTTGCCAGAGATGTTTGATCTGCCAGCAAATCAATCCAAACAGAAAAACAGTTGTGAGCATGGGAACCATAGGACGGGAGGGTGGTCCTTTTACCAGGTTGCAAATGGATTTCATTGACATGCCACCTCATAATAAGCTGAGATATGTCCTTGTGATTGTCTATCTGTTTTCAAGATGGGTGGAAGCGTTCCCAACTCGTCACAATGACTCAGTTACTGTGGCAAAATTGCTCTTAAGGGAGATCATACCAAGGTATGGATTTCCAGTCACTATTGAAAGGGATCGAGGCACACACTTTGAAAACAGATTGCTAAAATTGATTTGTGAGGCCTTCAGCATAAAGCAAAAGCTACATTGTGCTTACAGACCAGAAGCATCAGGTGTTGTTGAGCAAATTAATGGAACAATTAAAAATAGAATTGGAAAAATGTGCCTAGCTACAGGAATGAAGTGGACAGATGCACTTCCACTTGTCTTAATGTCCTTGAGAAGCACACCTGATAAAAAGACAGGCCTAAGCCCCCATGATATTCTCATGGGAAGAGTAATGAGACAGGCATTTATCCCAGCTCGCTATAACAATCAATGAAAGTAAATCCAATCATCCTAAACCCAGGTAACAACCCCCACAGTATCCACCATCAACTTCTCAACCTCACCCATACACACACGCTTATTAAACACATCTAATCACTGCGCATGCGGATGACGGAACGCGGGCGGCGACAGAGCTCCCCGCTTCCATGGTAGAGACTTGCCGATATATCCTAGACAACAGCTGTGCACTTAAAGAACCCTGGGAGTGTGACGGAGAGGCAGGGGGATGGCTGAAATATCCTGGCTCTTACCTTCACGATGGAACTAAGAAGGAGGTGAGGTGTTGCAGCTAGGCAGGCCTGGCAAGCTACAAATGAAGGGCACACACACGGGCATGGAGTGGTGGCCAGACTCAAACTGAGCCTCGACCAGATTCTGGGCTATTTATTAAGTGCCTTGCGTGACGGCCGAGCACACGCTGGGCCGGTTCATTACGGGGACGTAGTCAGGGTCTACAGAGACCACCCCCTCTAGGTAACTGCAAGGTGGGCTGGTCTATCTGGACAACATTACAGGAGGCACCATTCTGATCCCAGAGGCATCATGATTGCACCGACAGACGCAGCAGTACATTTTTGCAGGGGAGGTCCACCTTCCCTGCAGACTACTTACGGGGTGTCCCATGAACCTGGAGGTGCCACCTTCCCTGCAGACTACTTACGAGGTGTCCCATGGACTCACCACATATACAGTAGTGGCGGTTGGAGCACGGACATTTGGCCCTGCCCAGAGCACTTGGACTGTCCTCTTTTACCCGCGGCTGCAGCAGTGAGTTGCACGAGGCTGTTGTGGGGGGACCTATAGATTGGTCGCCCCTGCTCCAATACCCTCAATACCTCCTGCCTACAGCCCTTGCACAAGGACTAAGATGGTGGCATCCCTTTGATTGCAGGGGCCACTCTGATTACCCGCCAGCCACAGTAGTGAGTTCCTTTGAGGGAGACGCCCTTGCTCAGGTGGTCACTTTGGGGCGCACTGCTGAACTAATAACTACATTTCCTCCATTTACAAACTCCCTGACACCGGCCAAGGCTGACTTTAGCACTGGTGGTGCCCGGTGCAACACTCACTTTTGGCGCCCTCATGTCCCATGACCGCCTCCTCACATTCTCTCCTTACCACCTGCAAAAGTGTGCCCCTCATTTCTCCTAGCATAAGATATTACTAAACACAGCACCCCCTGAGGTCCCAGTGCCCACCTCCACAGGTCAGCGCTCCCTTCAGGCCCAAGATCACCACCTGTGGGTGCAACAGCTCCCTGAAGGCCTGGTTGAACGAGCACCGCAAAAACCCCAGCAATAGCGAGAAGATCTTGCTCTTTAATATGTAATATATATCTGTCCAACCGTAATCACTTCCCCTTTTCTTGAAATGTAATATTGAGTGAATGTGCCACTTGTATATATGTAAGCATTAGTATCTGTAGTAGGCGTATGTACTTCCTACCATTCTTATGTGAGTTTAGAATGTATCTGTTTCTTTTATGTAATCCATGTACTCGGAAGTCCTTATGTAATGTAACTGGTTCTATTGTAAAGCGCTGACACCTTCGGGTAAAGTTTGTGCTATATAAAATGCATAAATAAATAAATAAACGTCAGCAATCTTCGAAAGCAAGTCCAAGCATTACTCCTCCTCTCCAGACTTTCTTTTCCAATTCCATCATCCATTCCTTCACATCTATTCAATATGCTATCACATGGCCTGGCCGGAGATGAGGTTCTCTGATGAAGAGAGCTCTGAATCTGAGGATGATAGGTCCTAAAGAGGGGGCTGGGTAGATCAGACTGAGCTTGAAGAGAGAGCTGATCAGTAAGGAATGCCAGGTATACCTCCCCACACATCCTGTGCCCCCAGCCAGATGGTATGCTTAGGACAGGAATTTTCAGAGGTCAAGGGAAGGAAAGCTAATGGAAATGAGCCACACTGTGGGTTGGTTTTGTCAGCTCTTACTCCTTTCCTTTGGAGACAAATCATCCATGTTGGATTTTGGAAATGCAGTACTTTGTGGGAAAAGAAGATGCCAAAGTTTGGAAGAAGTTGTTATGCTTTTGAGTGGCACCCAGCATCTCCTTGGACACAGGTGCCCCCCTACTTGTCGCCCCAGTACGCTAAATAAATATGTGATCTCTGCATTGTCTCTCAAGTTCTACTTTCTGAATCTACAAGGAGAAGAAAGACTGTCATGCTGGAATCTGGATCTGCACCCAAAGGCCTGCACTCTGAGTGACCACACCTGTTACCCAATCTGGTACTACAACTCTGGGGGCTGTGCCTTGCTTCAAGAGGATTATGGAATGGACACCTTGCAAGCTACAGTTTAACAGAGGCCACCTGCATACTCTCCAACAAGAGTTCCCACCCTGGAGGGCATCCAGTGGAATTTTAAGGATTGGATCAGGTGCATTGTGGGAATTGTAGTGCAGACATTCCAGAGAGCTTCTAGGAGGTTCCATACCTTGGGATTGGTGTTTTGGATACTTGGAAACAAGGATACCTTCAGGGAACACCTTCTGAAGTTTGAAGAACTTTGGTGAGCTTTTGTGAAAAAGCTCCATGAGGTGACGGACCCGACATTGAGAGTCAAGGCACCTACCTTCAACTGCAACCCTGCCAGGATTTCAGGTTTGTCCCACTGAAAGCTCCGGAGCGCCAGACTTCCCACATTTGACTGGGACATAGCAGAAATTCAAGCCGGCAAACCCTCACCGAATTCGAACTGCTATGGAGGGTCAAGCAATGTCAGAAGAAAAAGCTCCAGAAAAGTTTCTAAGTGTGAAGGTAAAATTTTGACCGGGGCCTCTCGCTTAGTGTATCCAGGAGTTTAGTGATATATGACAATAGTTATGTCGCCAACACCTTACTGAATATTTTATAGTCAACAATCAGCATTGAGGCTGTCTCATTGTGGGTAGCCCTTACAGATTTGAGTAGAGGGATCACCAGTAATCCTCTCGATGAAGGTAGAGAACGTCCCTCCTTTACCAGGTGATATACCTCTGTATCTACACATTCTCTTCATCGAGTTGTTTCATAAAGAAGGTAGCAACAAGTTGTAGGTTTACACAGTGACAGAGCCCCAACCGGTACCAAAGCAACCAAGGAAACCGTTGCCCTCTGCCAGGCCCATTTGGGTAGTAAAGGACAGACAGAAATAGGGTGTTGCGTGCACCTCACTCTCCTAGTCCGAGTTGACACTGCACCTTCTAAACTAATGATAGCGACACTGTTGCTGCACAAATGGAAAATACAACCCCAAACAGCCACACTACAGATTAGACGACACAACAGGTATTGATGGTTCAAAGTAAACCAATGCTTGCACAAGAATATGAATCATTCATCCATTCATATGGAGGAGCGAGATGTCCCCAGGCCTCAAACCTCCGTAATTAACCCATGCACCTGTTAGAGTCTCCCTTCTAGGAGACTCTTCTGTTTTAGTGAGGACTCGGCCTGTGAACACGTACTGTTGAGATCCCTGTTGAGTATGCTGAGCAATTTTCTGACTGGGGTGTCCTAGCCAAGAATATCAGGTCACTAAAATGGTAAAGGTTCTAAAAATCCCGGTGTTACTGAATGAGCAAGTGCAGTAAATGAGAAAAGCTGAGTCGAGAGCCTGTGTTTGTGGCAACAAAAGAGCTGAATAGCGTTCTGAGACCCTTGGGTGAAATGTGCGCTTAATAAAATCCAGTAACTGGACTTGACTTGAATCAGACTGTAGTCTGGGACTTTTTTTGCACTAAAAATGTGATTCAATTGTGCATTATGATGCAATACTATAATAATAATAATAATAATAATAATAATATATTGATACATCGTGGCACTTTTTATTCTAAAATATTCGTTATTTAAAAGAGACTACAAATAGTTTTAGCCATCCTTGCAAATAAAGGTAAAACATCTGTATTGTTTTGTCTTCTCACCCTACTTCAAACGTTGCCTGTGACCACATTCCACAATGAAAATGCTCAAATTAACCACATTTTTTAAAATGTATATAGATTTATTAAATTGGTGCCTTTTACGTGCCTCGTTTGTTCATATTTCATAAAACAATTACAAGGCAAGAGTAGCAACAGAAGAGTAGCAAGGGTTTGTTAGCAAAGGCCAACTTTTTGAAGCCACACAAGGGAAACTTTAAAAAACATGGCAAGGAAACTTGCAGTGGTTTGTTAAAAGTTCTCTAGGCTCACCCTAATTTCCATTGATCTTTCAGTCCAATTACATATCCAGCTGACGCTGTGAAAAGAAAACTGATTGAAAGGCCCCATCGTTTTCCCTTGTCTTTCTTAATTGTCTCCAGATCTGATGGCTGCTGTAGCACCTGTCACGTCCCTCGCACAAGAGCCCCCGCATCTCTCCCTGTGACACTGTAGTGAGCAGCAGACACTGCTCTGTGGCACGGAGGGGAGATGGTTCAAATTACAGCAACCAGAGATTTGCCTCTGAGTTCCTGCAACTAAACGGTGTGATCCTGGGCAAATAGCTTCATCTCTCTTTTTGGAAGTGCCTAGCTATGATTCACTTTTCAGAGCGTGCTGTTTATGAAAAATCACTAAAAAAAAGATTCTGTCATGGAAGTCTGAGGCATAGAAGTATGTGTAACAGAGAGGAAGCCGCAAACCTTGATTGGTTTGCTATTGTCTTTCTGTGTTCATGGACTTGTTTGATAAATTGTGTTTTCAATAAGTATGAGAGTAGATCAGTGAAAAGAGATTGGTGTACTTTTAAAAACTGTTTTGCCTCACCTCAATCGCAAGTTTGGCATAAAATTAAATGGAGTTTGACATTTTTAATTTCTGGTTGTTTGTTTTGCTGCTGGAACCCTGCACAACATTTGCTCCCTGCTTCTAGTGCACTGCGCCCATGTATTCCCAACATATAGAATCTGCACCTACACCCTTTCTAACAAGCACTCGAACAGCGCCAAGGAATCTGATGAAAACTGGAGGGCTTCTGTAAATGGTCAAGGCCACAAAGCGCTATATAGAGTATACTCAACAATCGAGAAAGTGCCTTAGGCGTTGCAAGGCATATGGAAAGTGCTCATTAAATGCCATACACAAGGGCCCGTGTTTATCAAGGTTTTGCGTTGCCCTTGTGCCAAGTAAGGGAGCGCAAGGGTGACGCAAAACCTAAGTGAGATTTATCAAGCCCTGCAAAGAATCCTTGCGCGGCCCTGCTTGGCTTGATAAATCTAGGGTAACGCAAAGCCGCGCAAGTCACTGCCTGGAGTTACTCTGCCCCAAGGAGACATTCCATGGGTGGAGCGTGGCTGTTCCTGCGCATTCACCCATGGACATTGGCGCATTTCCAGATTTACCATTAGTGGTAGACCTGGAAATGCGCCAAAATGCAACTTCTCCCCAAGTGATGTGTAACGAGGGGAAATATCTTTATCAGGATTTTTTTGTCCGCAGGAAGGTGTCCCTTCGTGCACAAAAACAAATCATGCCTACAACGTAGGCCCCCTTGTAACTTGACGCAAGGGTGCGTGCGTTGGTGCAAGGTAACCAAAAGTGCGCCAGCGCTAGGAAAGGACAGGAATGTGCCATATATTGTTAAATACCATGCATTCTTGCCTTTTCCCTTTTGCGCAACGTAGCAAGGTGGCTGATTGTGCTGCGTTGCGTGAAAGAATGATACATTCTGCCCCTAGATAACGAGTAGTATGGCCGGAGAAAAATGTGTTGCATTACAGAAATCTTTAGAAGACACAATGGGTATCTTCACTGAAGGAATAGAACAATCGTTAGCGCGCAAGTATAGAACTTATTTTGGATAAACAAAAGGTAAAGAACTTTTAGTTTAGTGAACTTTAATTTGTAAGATAGTTTGGTGGCACAGCACCTTTTTGCAAGCATTTGGAGGAAGGAAATGATGCTGAGGCTAATTTTTCCCCAAATAGCAGATTGTCCTGCAGAATAAAGGCAATTAAACCAGAGAGGCAGGAAGAGAATGTCAGACAATACCCGTTTGATTGGCTTAGCTTAAAACGTTCATCCGGTAACAAGGCGCTCATCAGGTCAGCGGCAGCAGACCCAGGGCTTTCAATCAACCTGGCAGGCAGGAAAAACAATCTGCAATAATCGGACACTGATTAAAAATGCCTTTGATCATTACTCCGCATCGATTGTTCCAAAGTTATTACATCTTAATATTTTCAAAGGAAGGTGAAAAACTACTGAAAAATGGCAAGAAAATGAGTTTTTCCGTTCATTTCTCTGCATCAAGATCCAGTAATTATGTGTGGCAGGCCACACAGGGTTTCTCTGATCCCCTCCCCGCCGCTCCCGCCACACTGCAGCGCAGACGCCTCACTCCACCACCTCTTCTCAGGCAATTACACGCCTGCTTCACTGCATCCCAACTTTTGTCTGAAATGACAAAGCCGAGAAGTTGCTGGGAAATCATTTAGTTTTCGGTCAATTATGCGTGTCAGAGTCAGAGCGTCTTCAATGGCTGCCTGACACCTCGCCGCCCCTAGTGGGCGGCTCTGCACGCGGATATTTATATAGGGTTTCGCATCAGCAGAAAAGCCCTTCCAGGTTCTGAGGCGGATTAAAAAAAATGGCTGACGTAAGGTCCGATTCACAGAGAATTTGCTGTGAGTAGGTCTGACTTACTCTTGTAGGGCGTGAATGACCTGCCCTCAACATAACAGCCTTATCCTCACTTCTGGAATTCTGCAAGACCTGCCTTTTCGAGTTGTCCCACTAGGCCCTAGACAGACCCACCCAGGATATTGCAACATAGATACGCAAATTTAGCAGCACAAAAATTGAAGTTCTGCCGCCTTATCGCAGCACTTTAATTTACCCGTAATCCTTCCTTTTCAGCCTTAAATCAATGGAAACTGTTTTAGCAGAGTATTCCACTTTGAAATAGGTATGTATGAAGTGTCTGAGAGTGTTAATCCACGCACAATAGCACAGGGTTGCTAGTCATCCTGTTTTCTGTAGCATTGTGCTAACTAAGTGCTAGCGGTTCCAAGTCCCAGAGCCATCCGCTGTAGGACACCAGAACTCTTCCACAGGCACCCTAGGCGCAGGATTGTAGTGGGTGTAGGTGAATTGCCACGGCTCATAAAACCATGGTAAATATTGCTCTAGGCAGGTCAGTGGCATGGGGTGGATGTAAGCCCCTTCACAATGCAGCCCTCTCTTCCATGTGACTTGCAGGTGATGTGTGTGCAGTCTGCACCCCGAATATGAGACTATTTCCACTACAGCCCCTCTGCAAGCAACACCCCCTCCCCAGGCTATTCATAAAGTAAATGCCCTTTGCAAAATGGTGCAAGAATGTTATTACCAAAATATTGTCAGACTGAAAATTGTGCTACCCTGGATTACCAGCAGTGATCACCTCAGTGCATCAGGAAGGGTTGTCGGTAGCAATGTGGAAAATAGGTTTTGTCAATCTGGAATGCCTACAGTCGTAGCTGTTATTCTTGTGGCATCAAGGTAATAATATTCATAATACATTTATCCATTGCTACATAACTTATTTAAATATTAGCTTTAAAATGTTTAGGAAATTCAAGCATTCTCCTCCAAATATCTCATGAGTTCTTACAATGCACACATTTGCGTCTTGAATACACACTTTTCAATTTTGTTATAAATATATTCAGCCAAGTAAAAGCTTTTTTTTCCAAACGTCAGCTTATGAGTTCTGAAAAATAATGCACTTTTCAATTTGTGTATGCATTTATTAATTTAGCCAAATAAAAGCTTCTAATTTAGTAAGTGAGTAGCACACAGGAGAGCTACTTACAGGTAGCTGGAGCGCTACCAGTAGCTCACGAGCTACTCGTTGGAGAAGCCTTCTCTGGATTAATTACCGTGGGTCGTTCTGCACTCTGAAGAAATGTGAAGGGGGGAGGGTCAGGCGAGGGGACAGTCTGACTGAGAAAAGCTTTCTGTGCTTAATAGGCAAGAATATGAGAAGTATTACCCAGCAGCGCTTAGGACGGTAGAAAACAACATCTCTGCATGGCTAACGCCCAGTATTTGGATATAGATCACTCACATTTCCCTCCAGAAGCACAGACTCTGTGCAGGGAGGGCCGCAGGGATGTTTTAAGTGCTCCCACTCCGACCCTCGACTGCCTATTGGCTACGTTGTAACTATCCAATTATCACGCACATCTCAGGAAGGGTGGAAAACTGCCACACATGCTGACCGGACTGGCCATAGCAGACATCGGGCGTTTTCCCAGGAGGCTGGAAGAGTGGGGACCAGTTTTGCAGTGGTGTGGGCCGGTTTTGTTACTGGGACCGGCTTTGCAGCGGTGCTGCAATATGGGTCAACAGCAACAAAGCCAGGAGTGCTTAACACTTGCCCCCGAGGGAGCTGGTCAGTGGAAATTGCCAGGGTGCTTTGGGCTCCCAGTCGGGCCTGCACACATGTGCCACCACTTCCCTTCTATTGAGAAGACACCTCCACACAGCCGTCTCCACAGAGCTGCTGCAGTGTGCGATAGACACATCAGAACTGTTCTGGAAACGACACCTCAAGATTTCCCAAAAGCGCTGATATGCCATGCTGATGGCAGATTGCTACTCTCCATCTAAACTTACCTGTCAACTTGTTGACTCTCCCATGAGCGTGACGTCACATATTTAAGAGGGTGATTTCATTCAATTGAATAGGGAAAAACTGTTTCTGAAAAGTGAACTACTAAAATCTATGGCGCGTTTGGTTTGTCAGGACGGTGAATAAGAATGAAAAGGTGAAAAAAGCCTCCAATCAGGTTTCCGTGCATGGTCAAAACAAGGCTAGTACATGACACGTAGTGCAGGTAGGGCACAGTGTCTTCACACTTCCATCAGCATCTATTTAAGGGCTGCCCTGGCTCCCCCGGGAAGGAGGTCTGGAGACACCTTTACCAGCATAACGTGTGGCAGACACTGTCTGGATACCGATCATGCATCACAAAGCAACACAGGCAGGTGGGGGCATCTGTCAGGGGCGGCCTTAGGCATGTGCAAGCTGTGCACCTGCACAGGGCCACCAAACCCCAAGGGTCCGCCACGCCAATATATATCCTTAATATAATAATCCTCTGAGGATGGATACATATGTGCGTGGCGGCCCCTGGCAGGGATTTGGCGGCCTCTGGCTCTGTTCCACTTCCAAACACCCTGACCCCCCCCTCTTCACTGGCCTCCGCGCCTGCGTTCCTCCTGGTTCCTGATTGGCTTCTTTTTTTCCCTACCCACTGCTGGCCCGCTGGTACAGGCGTATATAACATTGCAAGCAAAATGAAGAGAATTCGAGTACATGAATCTGGTTATTCGAAACGAAAGAGAAAGGCGGCTCAGTAGGCTTTCGTAGCATCACAGGAAAGAGCAATCTGGCTCCTCCTCCTAAATTTTATCGTTCTGAGACGAATTCGGAAGGGTACAAGCAGTCGCAGGTACTGGTCATCTAACGCCTTTTCTGGACGTTTTATTAAAACACCTTCCTGAGCCCCGGGGGGCTCTGCCCCGCCCGGACCCCCTCTTCTGGGGCCTCCGACCTACGCTCCCTGCCCAGGGCCGCCATGAGTCTAGAGCCGCCCCTGCATCTGTCCATGTGGTACGACCTCTGAGGAACAGCTGATTTCGCAGGTACTTTTATAAAAAGTGCAGTTGTTCTACAAAAGTGCAGATTTTGCAATTATTTTGCAAATTACGAAATCCTGGTGGGTCTGCCTAGATGTGCCTAGACTCACACCTGTTCAGCACCAGGATACCCTCCTTTGTGATAGTGTGCTCTACAAATCTGCATAGTATAGCATAACATCACACAACACAAAACAACATAACATAACACAATATAACATAACTTAGAATTCCTGGATTACTTCCAGAGGTGTAACACCAGTAGCTGTCACCCCTGTGGCAAAAGTGGGTCAACCTTGAGGAGCCCTGGAACTCCTCTGGGTGCCCCCATTTAGCCCAAAGACATATCTGCGATATTGGAGACTCAGGGCCCCACTTTACCTTCTGCAGTGGGCCACATAATTTTGCATTCCACCACTGCATACCCCTGCAGTTCATGGGGAAGCAAAGATTACCCCAGGTAAATTACAGCAAATTCATTGAGCCCGTAGGAGCATATTTACTATTTATTTAACCCTTTCTATGCTGATGACGGAGCCGCTCCGTCATCAGCTGCAGTGGCGCTGTGCTGATGACGGAGCGGTTCCGTCATGGCCCTGCCGCCGCGCCTGCGCAGCGCTGATTTCGCGCCTGCGCGGCGCGTTCTATTGAGGGGGCGGGGCCATGACGGAACCGCTCCGTCATGAGCACAGTCCAACCGTGGCTGATGACGGAGCGGTTCCGGCATCAGCATGCGGCCGCCGAGCGGCCGCCCCGCCCACTTAGCGCTGTGGCGGAATAGCCGCCGCAGCGATGTGGTTAAAACTCTTTATTCGTGACTGCATTCAGATAGTACAGTGTACACATATCAATCATTGTCCTTGTACAGTCTTTTCTAGTTTTCTCCCTCTTAACTTTAGGCATCTGATTTATTGTCTAGGAGCATATTTACTAGTAAGTGGCAGAGCGCGCGTTAGCTACCTTGGCTTAACGGCGCAATGCAGACATCCTTGCATCATGGTGCAAGGGTGCCTGCGTTGGAGAGGAAGATTGTGAGGAAGATTGTTTATGTGCAGGAAGTACTCCCTTCCTGCAGATAAACAATCTGAAATGGCGTTTTGAAACTTCCTTGTGTACTGTTTAAAGCAGCACAAATAGAAGTTGCAAAACATAATTTTCTTTAATTGATTGTATGCTGGAAGGGTCACTGTTAGACCTGGCACCATTGGCGTAGGTCTCCCTTCCATTTTATGCTGTTGTCTCCTGTGTTTCTGCTATGTTTTTGCTGGTCTAGATGCTTTGGGCACTTTGCCACTGTTGTTCAGTGCCAAAGAGCAAGTGCTCCCTATTGTAAATTGTTATAATGGATTAGTGACTCCATGATTGGCTATTTGATTTACTTGTCGGACCCTAGTACAATGCACCATGTGTGCCCAGTGCCTGTACATCAAATGCTGCTGGTGGGCTTGCAGCACTGGTTGTTCCAACCACAGAAGCAGCTTGTAAAATATGACTCAGGCCTGCTATTGCAGAGCCTGTGTGTAGTCTGGGGCTGCCATGTCGACTTGGCAAGTGCACCCACTTACCAGTCCCTAAACCATCCCTTTTCTGCATTTTAGTCACCCCTAAGGTAGGTTCAAGGTACCCCCCTGGGCAGGGTGCATTGTATATTAAAGGTAGGACATGCCCCGATGTGTGTGGCATGTCCTGGTAGTGAAATACTGCCAATTTTGTTTTTCACTATTGTGAGGCTATCTTTTCCTATAGGCCAGAATGGGCAGTTTGATTATAACAACTTATAAACATAATTGACCCAGGGAACACAATAGGAAAATAAAGTTTAGGATGCCTAAACTCGGAATGTTAAAGTGCATCTTTTAGTGTGGGTGATTTTAACATTCACCACTTTTAAAAAGTAGGTATTTTCTTGCCTAACCATCCAGTATGCCTCTGCCTGGTTTGTGTATTGCATGTCTGGCTTGTGAATGACAGGAGCTGGGAGAGGGCTGCGGCTCCAGCAGTCTGATGAGTCAGGGCTGGGCTGAATGGGACCTGGGTTGAATTTAGAGTAGGAGGAGTATATTTCCTTTCGCCTGCCTGGGCCAGGTCTGCTTTCAACAATGCTGTCTCCACCTCCTGCCAGGAAGCTGCACCAGTGAGGACATAACTGGTTTTGGCGGGGTACAGACAATCTCTGCCTTCAGAGACAAAGGGTTTGTGTGTATAAAAAGGAGGACAAAGACTCCAGAACTTTAGATCACTACTGGGAAATCAAGAGGAACATTTGCCAAGGAGAAGAACTGGAGAAGCTGAAGGAAGATTACTGCCCCTGTGCTATTTGCTGTTTGGGGTTGGCCTGCAGTGGTTACTGCAGGAGAAAATCACTTTGCTGTTTGCTTTGTCATCTTCAGGAAGATCTCCAAGGGCTTGAAACTGAGCTTGCCTCCTGTCTGAAGTCTCAGGGACACAAAGACATCACCACCAGCTCCCCTGAATTCCCTTGCTGGGAATTCCAACCTGCAAAGAGGTGCCTGCTGCTGTTTAGGACCTCTAGTGACTGTTTGTTGTTGGGAACTGGAAGATCGGCGCAACGAGACAGAAGGGTGTCTTATCCGCCCCCTTTAATTTACCCGTAATCATTCCTTTTCAGCCTTAAATCACTGGAAACTGTTTTAGCAGAGTATTCCACTTTGAAATAGGCATGTTTAAATTGTCTGAGAATGTTAATCCAAGCACAATAGCACCAGGTTGCTAGTCATCTTGTTTTCTGTAGCATTGTGCTGACTAAGGACTAGTGGTTCCAAGTCCCAGAGCCATCCGCTGTAGGACACCAGACCTCTTCCACAGGCACCCTAGGCGCAGGATTGTAGTGGGTGTAGGTGAATTGCCACGGCTCATAAAAACATGGTAAATATTGCTCTAGGCAGGTCAGTGGCATGGGGTGGATGTAAGCCCTTTCACAATGCAGCCCTCACCTCCATGTGACTTGCAGGTGATGTGTGTGCAGTCTGCACCCCGAATATGAGACTATTCCCACTACAGCCCCTCTGCAAGCAACACCCCCTCCCCAGGCTATTCATAAAGTAAATGCCCGTAGCAAAATGTTACAAGAATGTTATTACCAAAATATTGTCAGACTGAAAATTGTGCTACCCTGTATTACCAGCAGTGATCACCTTAGTGCATCAGCAAGGGTTGTCAGTAGCAATGTGAAAAATAGTTTTTTTCATTCTAGAATGCCTACAGGCGTAGCTGTTATTCTTGTGGCACCAAGGTAATAATATTCATAATACATATCTCCATCGCTACTATATTAGCTTTAAAAATGTTTAGGAAATTCAAGCATTCTCCTCCAAATATCTTATGAGTTCTGACACTGCACACATTTACGTCTTGAATACACACTTTTCAATTTTGTTTTCAAGATATTCAGCCAAGTTAAAGCTTTTTTTTTTTTCAAACGTCAGCTTATGAGTTCTGAAAAATAATGCACTTTTCAATTTGTGTATGCATTTATTAATTTAGCCAAATAAAAGCTTCTAATTTAGTAAGTGAGTAGCACACAGGAGAGCTACTTACGGGTAGCTGGAGAGCTACCAGTAGCTACTCATTGGAGAAGCCTGCTCTAGATTAATTATCGTAGATTGGGTCTGCACTCTGAAGAAATATGAAGGGGGGGAGGGTGAGGCGAGGGGACAGTCTGACTTTTCCAGCTAGAAAAGCTTTCTGTGCTTAATAGGCAGGAACATGAGAAGTATTACCCAGCAGCGCTTAGGACGGTAGAAAAACAACATCTCTGCATGGGTAACGCCCAGTATTTGGCTATAGATCACTCACGTTTCCCTTCAGAAGCACAGACTCTGTGCAGGGAGGGCTGCAGGGACGTTTTTAGTGCTCACACTCCGACCCTCGACTCCATGTGCTGCCTATTGGCTACGTTGTCACTATCCAAATATCACACACATTGCAGGAAGGGTAGAAAACTGGTACACAGGGCTGGACTGGCCATAGCGGACATCCGGCGTTTTCCCGGGAGGCTGGAAGAGTGGGGGCCAGTTTTGCAGTGGTAGAGGCCGGTTTTGTTGCTGGGGCCGACTTTGCAAGGTCCCCCTTCCTGCACATAAACAATCTGAAATGGCATTTTGATACTTCTATGTGTGCTTCTTAATGCAGCACACAAAGAAGTTGCAAAACGTCATTTTTTACAATTGATTATTTATGTGCAGGAATGGTCACCTTCCTGCACATAAACAATCAATGGTCTTTTGCTGTTTCTATGTGTGCTGCACAATGCAGCACACATAGAAACAGCAAAAACAAGGAGAAATGAAACACTTCTCCTCGTTGCAACTGTTTAAGACCAGGTCTTGCCTAGTCTTAATGTTGGCTCTGCCCCATATTTCTGCTGCCCTTGTAAATATGGGACAGCGTCAAAACCAGTGAGTCGCCCACCGCAACACCCATTAACCTCCCCTTTCGCGTGGAAGGTGTCTTGTTTACAAGGCAGTGTTAAACCATGTTAAGGGGCTTAGCGTTGTCTTGTCAATAAGGCGAAACCCCTATCGCCATCACAACGTCACTAAAAGCGAGGTTCCTGTGGCGATAACGGCTTGTAAATATGCCTCATAGCCTGCAGGAAGGCACCAACCTCTAGCTAACTTAAATCCACAAATGGCTTCGTTTTACCGCATAATTAAAACAGGTCCTATTAAAAGGCAAGAATGACTGACAGAAATTATATAGCGCCCACCACTCCAAGAGGAGTATCTGGGCACTGGTCCAATGCACTGCACAGCCAAATAAGGTTTCAGCTTTTTCCTGGAGCTTAGCAGTTTGGCCGAGAGTTGGATATCAAAGGGTGGTGAATTCTACTGCATGGGTGTGTCTGGATGGAAAACAAATGCCCCCTGTGTATTCAGATTATATTTAAGGAACTTTTGATTGCTATTAATTTTACTGGGCAAATGCCAAGTGCAAACATGGCACTTGCTTTTAGAAGTGCTGTGGCATGAGCTGGTGGAGAAATGCAAATACAGTGTAATGTGAGCAGAGGCTGGGAAGCAATGCAGGGCTCCCTGTTTTTACCTCAGCATTAAAACCTGGATCTCTGTAGCTTACAGTAGTCTCTTAGAACATTTGCTTCTGATACACAATTAACTAAATGGGCCGAAACAGATATGCTGGGAACGGGAGTCCAAGGTAAGTCTCTCCAGTGGACTGCCCATATGTCCTGTGAGGAGCTCTGCCCTGTTAGTAAAGACCAGGAAGACGTGTTTCCCTTTGTCCTTTCCTTCACTGTCCCTTATTCTCATCAGGACGACAATCCTAATTTCGACGCAATTCAAAGTCCAAATCAGGTTTCCAAAAAGGACAAAAAAAATAATTTTCCCCCAGCACAAAGTTCACTGTAAAAAAGTGACAAAATTTGTACGGGACCGCAATATTCTGAATTTTCGCGCAAGTCGAAAACATGCCATATTACTGCATAACACCCTTCTGAGGCATAGAACTTGAAGTGGAGGGTTAATACCATACCTGGCAAGTATTGCGCTTTCTAGCAGCTGATATTACCAAATACCATGCCACTTAGAGAGACACCATGGCATCTTGTACCCTAGACAATACCCCAATAAGGAAAGGGGGATCCTCCCACATCTATAGTTGAGCCAGCGTGTAGTCACAAATGGATTGTGGTGGCTACTCCAAAGAATCAATAGACAAGCAGTCAGATTGCAAGTAGCCGAAACAGGTCGCACAACCTGCCTCACAAACACTTCCAGACAGACCAATTGGCCTTTGCTCTTAAGTGTCTGCTGCTAGAATAAAGTGGGAGGAAGCAGGATTGGCCATAAATTTAGAATGAAAATGAGACTTGGTCTTGAAATTGTGGAATGACTTGACCAAGCTGGTTTTGCCAGTACCACTTGTAAGGATATCAGCGACCTCCTGTGATAGGGCCTTCCTCAGAAAACTGGAGCACTATCTTTTTATGGTTGGGGAAATTCGTCCCATTCGAACAGTAAGTCCATGAACTTGTCCTGAACCTCTTGTTTTGCACCTGAAGACTTAATTTAGCAGCCAGTAGGATGGTTCAATGAGATAAATGCTTGCTGCTGACATCTGCTGTGATCTGCTTGTCACAGGTGTGAGCCCTGGCAACACTGGCTCATTCTTCCAAGATTTCTTGAGTTAAAGTAGCATTAAATTGACTAATGTGAATGCCTAATATTTAAAGTACACACAAAATACGTCTGGTTATGAAAAGGGGTGGGAAGCAGGACATAAGGGGTCAAAGGGAGCGCCCCACTTTATGGACAAGGACCCTCACCCACCCAAAGGTGGCATGCTTCATCATGGGTTTTACTTCTCACACTAAGCCCACTTGGTGCCTGGTGTGGGCTACAACTCTCCAAAGGAGACGAGCAGAGGCTATTTCTATCAGATGAGCAGAGTAAAGGTTCTAAGTGAGGGGCAGAGTTCAAGGGAAATGTGGGATATATGAAACTACCTACTGGTGGACTAAATCTGTACTTTCTTCTGGTGCCCCCAGTGGATAGGGTTAAAACAAAAGAGAAGACCCGGGGGGTTGGAAAAAATTCCCCCTTTATATGGTCAACATGTTCCTGCTCATAGTTGACCCACTATGGGTTCAGAGGCATTCATCAGGACCATGGTGAAAATGTCACTCTGCAAAGAGAATAAGAAAATACAGGCCTCATGAATGTAAGGTAAATGGTTATGGGTGGTGGTCCCCCTTGAGTCTCAGGCTCCACCGTGGTGCAAGGAAACAAAACCAGAAGATTAATTAAACCCGCTCATATAGTGTGACACATAACTTGCCAATTGCGCTACCATCTGTAATTGGTAAGCTACTGTGAATAGGTGCGTATCGTGCCCGTGCTCATTGGAGAAATGAAGGGTACTCTCACCCAGAGCGTTTGCGTTAATTACGCTATCAAGCCTCATACAGCTGCCTACACCACAGAGCTGTATGTGCAATAAAAGTAAGCAAGATTCAGTTCAACATGAAACCAATAGTCATCCAAAATTCCCCAAAACAGGGGAGGAATTGAAACAACACATAGGGTCTCATTGGAGGCTTTGAAGGGAAATGTATTGAGAGTCACTAAATAAAGTTGACCAACCTCAGAAGGGTAACAGGATGAATTAGACGTGTTGAACATCTGACCTTGAATGAACAAATGATTTTTTTTTTTACCAGAAGCCCACGGTTGCCATCTTAGTATCCCCTGGCGCTAAGAAGATACAGCAATGCAGCGCCTGAAAGCGAACTCAGGAAACATGCACATCTTGTTGAAGAAAAATTAAAACAAGAAAATGAGTGATCAACAATCTAGGACTTTCTGACAGAGGATCTTGAAGGAGATGAGCTGTGCTGGAAGAATAGACTCCTGGGTAAATAAAAGGTTCTTCTTATGAAGAATCCAATAGGAAATGAAGAAAGCTTTAGAAAATGGAGCACAGGGCCACAGAGAGTCAATGATGGGGGTACTCGAGGAGCAGGCGTGAAGACACGCTCTGGCTGTGAGTTGCGTTTGGGTATCGTGAATCCTGTGGAAGGTGTTTAGGATGGCTTTGGAGGTGGTCGTTCCACATGTTTAGGGATCCTAAAGTAGGGCCATTTGAGGTCCCAGCAAGGTTGGACAGACATTTAAGAGAGACAGAGACTGGTGCAAACAGAAGAGGGGCAACAGGCAGTGAAGCTGAACCCCTCTTACTTTTCTGGTGTGGCCCTTCATTTATCTCACTAGCAGCCTTGTGTTTGCATGAACCACGTGGAACGGGAACCCTGGTGAGAAAGAGGACCCTCGAGCATGGGGAGCCTTGTCCAGGGGGAGACCCTCTTGTAGAAACCACGCTCACTCCAGGGTTACCTATTCACCTCTTCAGAGATGCACCACTTTACAATGATATATAAGAGTCCTTTAAATAGTAATTCTCTATGACGCCACCAAGTCGTTGTAAACTAGTTGAGTTTTTTTCTTTTCCTTTATTAGTTCTTTGTTTACAAGACAGACAGCTGTCCTTTGATTACAGGAACATCTTATCACAACTGTAACCTCCAGCTATAATAATAAAAAAACACTTTATGATAGAACACCTCTTGACACCCCTTCCATCTGCATCATCCTTGCCACCACAACATTCCACCTTGCAGTACATCTCCACACCTCCTCCCCTTTGCCCTTCCAGACTCGACCCTTAGGGAACAAGTTATTGGGCACCATGGGAAAAATGGTTTATGTGACTTTGAACTTTAACCCATGTCGGGAAGGCAAGGGATTAGGCAACCCATAATAGGCATGTGCTTTGAGTATTTGTTGCTTATTTTTCTTCTTTAAGTTTCATTACAGTGACCAATCACTGTTAAGGCCCTAATTACAAGTTAAGGACTAAATTCCGATCCCTGTGAAAACAAGAGATTTTTTTCAGAAATTAGAATTATGATTTGTGTGATAAATATTAGCTTTTCCCTGATAGATTCCAGCAGGTCCAACCTGCCAACATTTTTTTGAGGAAAAAGACCCAATAAAAAGGCAAACCATGCAGAATTTGTGGGTTAAAAACCGAGTCTGCATGTAGTGCCTCATTTTGAAAACTCAGAATATTATGGTAAATACCTCACCCTGAGGCAATGGTATTTAGCATGTGTGCTAAATCCACCACTCTATTTCGCTCAACCTTTAATCGGAGCCTCAGGTTTTCTAGGCTAGAAAGGTAAAGACCTTAAGATGAGTTACTTATGATTTCTTCTGCAATTGTGTAATTATTTTTGATTTAACATGTATTCCACTGGGGGCATGTCCTTGCGCCCGACATTGTGGGCTTGTCTCTTGAGAACGTCTGCTGCTCACAATAGTACCAGTAGCAGTACCAGTACCAGTAGCTCAGGAACAATAGCATCTGGGCATGGAAAGCGTCATAGAAGAGATTTAAAGTGATGGAGGTGGGTATATATAAAGCACTTTGGAGTTCTGCCTTGTGAGGGACTATAATATTGCAGTGGTGATGGAGACCACTCCCCTCCCACGTGGCTATGTGCAATCAAGAAAGGGGTCTCAGATGAGCCAAGCAGGAGCCCTCATGGCGACACTAGACGAGTTAAGAGGCATACTGCCGATATAACCGATTCAGGCGTGGGCTACTACATTTACAATTTGCTGTTGCCGATATATTTATCTCTGCCATCCCACAGATTTTCTTTTTTTGGGGGGGCAGGTCTGTTTTATTGAATTTTATAACATACATGAATTGATGGTTAACATTCACGATGCAAGATATTGACGCCTATGCTTTATCTTCGAACCTTTGTGACCATTGTGGAACCAAAACAAGAGAGAAGCGACAGGGCACAACTAGGCACGAATAGCCTACTGGCTCCGTTGTACGACCAAAGTAAAATGCGTAAATTGGAAGCACCCACCAGACTAACCGCGACGCTATGGCATACAGCGACAGCGGCACTAGGATGGAAGGGGAGAATAACCAAGCTTACACCACTGTGGGACTCCCGAGCCCTGGGTCACATGAGAAACAGCAGAGGCTTCTCACACTGGGATGCGATAGGGATATCTACAGTGGGGGATCTATGGGAGAGGGGAGGTGTGGTGCCTTTTGACAGACTGAGGGAGCTATACGACTTGGGAGAGAGGGAATTATACAGATATATTCAGCTATGACATGCGTTGCTCGCTGCCATACCCCCTGAAGTCGAGTTGCCGGAATCGTCCCCGCTTGAAGACGCCTTCTCACAGATTTCATGATTGAGCGTGCGACATCTCTAACATACCGCAAAATACTCAACAACTTACCGGACCCAATGACTCCATTGAAAGAGAAATGGGAGGGTGACACCCACGAGATGGACGAACATGAATGGAATGAGGCGATGGCATTGCCTAAGGAAGTAGGCATCTCTGCAAGATTGAGACTGGTACAACTGAAAGTTTTACATAGGGTATACTACACTAGGACCACATTACACCACATCAACAGAGCACAACACCCTTACTGCCTTCGTGGTTGCGGGGAAGAGGGCACATTCTTCCACACTATATGGGACTGCCCCCGTATTCAGGAGTATTGGAGACAAATAATGCAAACAATATCACAGACACTAGAGATCTCTCTACTCCCCGAGCCACGGAGGTGCCTCTTAAATGTGTGGGAAGCTAATGACTTGTCCAGACATGGTCAAATCTGGGTCACGTTGGGCATGATAGTAGCCAAACGAGATATTGCACAACGCTGGGGAGCGGCTGAAGTGCCAACAAAAACACAATGGTGCCTAAACATGGATAGGGTAATGGTGACGGAGAGGGCAGTGTACTCTAACCGAGCCTGTCCGGGGAAATGGAACAAAATCTGGACCAAGTGGAATGTGTACAGAGGGGAGATCTGTGATCCCTTGCCGGAAGACGATCAAGCTCTGTCAGATGAGGAAGGGGAAGAGGATTAATAGTCTTCACTGATCCCACAGGAAAGGGCGGCCACGAAACACGGGATGGACCACGATTTTAGGGGGTGGATTAGAGAGATATGTAGGGGGAGATACCAAGGGAGCCGCAACCGAGGGAGCCTGAACACCCACACTACCACGCCTTAGCGTAGTTTAGGAGGGAGTCAGGTTGCGTTGAAACTGGGGGGACGCTTCTGTACTCAGTTAATGCGACCAATAATCAAAGCTGAACGACCGCAATGTGATTCCTTAAACTTCTTTTGTTTTATTGTTGTTTTTGCAAAAAAGGAAAAAACCAAGAACCTGTATTGATTAGCAGAATAATGATTGTACAGTACCTTTTAATCGATGTAGTAATAAGGATTGTAAAAAATTGATATCTTGAACTCCAACTTGATACTACTGCATGGTGATTGCAAGAATGTGATGGCGGCCAGCCCTACGGGTTGTAGGCCTACAGCTGTGTAAATTAAAGGTGCAATAAAGGTTTTTGAAAAACAAAAAAACAAAAACAAAAACAAAAAAACAAGAGAGAAGCCAATGGAAAGCCATGTCGTCCCTAAGTGGAACATGTGTGCCTCATAATCCGCTTAGTAGCAACCCAACCATGGTTATCATCATAAATTAATGGTCTATAGATTCATCTCCCAGCTGTATGTGCCTGATGAACAGGTGTCCCATATTTTATCAAATTCAGTGTATTTTTGTTAGAGAGACCAAAATGATCTTTTCATTGCCAAGAGGTTCCAGAGATATTGACGCAACAGTGCTAAAGAAGGTAGATTCCTGGATTTCTAATTCTACATCAACACCAACTTGGCGGCTCTCAGATAGTTTCACATCAGTGCTCCATCTGATTCTTTTTGTCTTGAGTATTAGGGAGGGTAATGGTATGACCAATGTGCCCCTGACATTTGTTTGGCGGTAGCCAAAGATAGTTTTCAATTCTGCTAAAATCCCTGCCCAATATGTTGTAATCGTTGGACAGTCTCACCAAATATGCTAAAGGTCGCAGAGGAGAAATGCTTAATTTGAGGAAAGAAATGAAGGAAATATAAAAAAAACAAGAAGTGTATGTGCTTTGTTAGGGAGCCGCCACTTCCTCCCCCCAATGGCACCACCTACTTCTGCTATTGGCACCACCCTCTTCCACGACATGCACCACCCGTTTCCTTCATTGGCACCACTCACTGACTACATCGACACAGCCTCAACTTGGATCAACTAGGTGAGCGTAGCAAGCAAGCATGTCTTCCTCAATGGAAATATGTCAATACTTCAGTGTCCGAAGCAGTAGTAAGAAAGATTATCCCTTCGGAGATGCAAAATCACGTACATGTGGCCCTCAGAAGATTGTGTGACCCTTGGAAACACTGGCTTCGCATCAAAGTCTATGTATCAGAAAATAAAATGACAAATGCTCATATTATAATGATACTGACATCATATGAATGAGTGCATCCAATACAAGAGTGAATGTACCATGTCCATATTATAATGATACTGCCATCATATGAATGAGTGCATCCAATACAAGAGTGAATGTACCATGTCCATATTATAATGATACTGCCATCATATGCCTGGGTGCTTCTAATACAATAGTGAATATGCAAAGGTTCCTGGTATAATGATACTGCCATACTATAATACAAGAGTATATATACAAAGGCACATAATATAATGATACTGTCATCATAAGCTGGGGTGCCTAAAAACCAAGAGTGAATATGCAAATGATCATATGCCTGGGTGCTTCCAATACAAGAGTATATATTCACATGCCCATGTTATAATGCTACTGCCATGATATAATACAAGAGTATATATACAAAGGCTCATAATATAATGCTACTGGCATCACATACCTGGGTGCTTCCAATATAAGAATGGATACGCAAATACTCATAGTATAATGATACTCCCAACATGTGGGGGTGCTTCAAATACAAGAGTAAATATTCACATGATCACACGCCTGGGTGCTTACAATACAATAGTGAATATGCAAAGGTTCATATTATGTCAACGTATGCCGGGGTGCTTCCAGTATAGGAGTGAATATACAAAGTTCATGTTATAATGATACTGCCATCATATGTCTGAGTGCATTCCATACAAGAGGGAATATGCGAAGGCTCATAATAAAATTATACTGCCATCATATGTCTGGGTGCATTCAATACAAGAGTGAATATGCAAAGGTTCATAATATAATGGTACTGCCATCATATGTCTGAGTGCATTCAATACAAGAGTAAAAATGCAAAGGCTCATAATAAAATGGTACTGTCATCATAATCTGGAGTGCTTCCAATCCAAGAGTGAACATGCAAATGATCATATGCCTGGGTGCTTCCAATACAATAGTGAATATGCAAAGGTTCATATTATGCCATCATACGCCTGGGTGCTTCCAATAAAGCGTAAATTTACACATTGCTTGTGTTGTAATGAAACTGCCATCATATACCTGGCTTATTCCAATACAAGAGTATATATACACATGCTCATGTTATAATGCTACTGCCATAATATAATACAAGAGTATATATACACAAAGGCTCATAATATAATGAGACTGGAATCATATGCCTGGGTAAGTATTCAAGTGTGTAATTGGTTTGTGCTCTCTTAATAATATAAATTAGCAGGGCAAATGAGTCCCATAGTTTCGTATTATGTGTCGTAGATATAGGAAGTCGAGTACTTGTTTATAGTATGTCTTTTCTTCTTCATTTGAAGACGTGCAAAAGCAAAGGACAGCCGACACGTGTTCCATCCAGGGACCAGCAGGCCAGGGCCTTCTCAAGGCTGATTGTAAAAATAAAAGATGAAACAAAGGGGAAATTCTGCAGGGTGGACATATCAACAGAAGGGTACAGATGTCGATCGGGGAGAAAGAAAGTAAGGAGAAGGTAGAGAGAAGGTAGGGAGAGTATAACATTTGAAAAAGTGGTATGTGAAAAGTTGGTGAAAAGGAAAAGCAGAAAAATATAAATGTAGATAACACCTGATACAGCAGATGATGTGTGAAGGTGGGATTCAAAGGGGGAGAAGAGGGAGGGGTTCAGGCAAAAATATATGTGAGGAAGGTAAAACTGTTGTATTATGTACAGTAGTGAAAATTTCACTCATATTGTTAAATGGTCCCAAGCTGAACCTAGTTGTAACAGTAGAAAAATGGCCTTAAAATCACTGATGAATAAAAATCTGAACTGCTTCTCAGAGAACAGTTTTACAGGCTACATATGGAGAGAACATACAAAGCATTAGTAGTTTTCCATCTTATAGGACAAGCAGGGTTGTTTGAGCCTGCACAGCAAGTGCAATCTTACCCAATCACACTAACTAACTTCCGGGAAAGAAGGTTTTTTTGCATTAGCAGGAGTGGACTATTGCTGCTAACAGCATTATTGTGGGAGAGAAATCAAGAAAACTCTGACACCAGCCAAGGTAGACAAACTGAAGATCTGATCAATGTTCTGCTAAATTGCCCAATTTATAACTGGATCAGAGATCATACCATTAAACAGAGTTTGGAAAATGAACATCGAGAAAATGGCCAAGATAGTCACTTCTTTTCGCTTCGTGACATCTCAGAGGAAGTAACTCAATGGCTGGGAAAGGTTTTTGTACAAAGCTGAGAAAAAGTACATGAAGACTGAGCTACAGTTTGACATGCACACCATAATGGTGGATGAATGAAGTTACAGCAAGATTTTAGAACCTTTGGAAAGGAAGAACTACTCAACTCATCAGTTGACACTTAATTTTGAAATGGCAGGAGGTGGCAAGTAATGCAAGATATGCATTGTTTTCGGCAGAAAAGCTAAATTGTCGATTTTTAAACAACTAGACCGAGAAGAAAAGTGACCCAGCCGTCAATGGTCTGTCATGTAGAGGTTTTTTTTCTGTTTCTTTATTCCTTTTGGCCTTTTTCTTTTTTTCTGAATTGTATCACCTTCTTTGTAATGTAAGTATTAATCTTGTAGAAAAGGCAGAGGTATAAGCATCAGTAAAACACATTTAAAATAATCATATTATCATGATCCTGCCATCATGTGCCTGGTTGCCTGCAATATAAGAGCCAATATTACCTATATTTCAATTTGATGCCAATAAGATCAGGGTGATGCTCAACTATACTGCACAGTGGTGCAATTATAATTAGGGCTCCCAGTTTTCAGTTTTTGCTGATTTTTACAGATAAATACAGACAAAAACAATGTTTTCCTGTCTGTACTTATTTTTAAAACTGGAAAAATACAGAAAATTGTGCTTCTTGTGAGGGACTCTACATGTTGTCTTTCGTTCATTCAAAGTCAACAGCTAAGCAGATAAACAGCATGGAAAGTTAAAAACAGGATGAGATTTCCTTAACCCTCCCATGCTCGTGACGGAACCGTTCCGTCACGAGCCTCGGGCTGGCTGTGCTAGTGACGGAACGGTTCCGTCACGGCCTGATCGCCGCGCCTGTGCGGCGGCTATTCCGCACCTGCGCTGGGCTTTCTAAAGAGCGGGCGGGGCCGTGACGGAACCGTTCCGTCACAAGCACAGCTCACCCAAGGCTTGTGACGGAGCGGTTCCGTCACGAGCACGGGAGCGCCACGCGGCCCCGCCTCCCCCTTAGCGCTGCGGCGGAATAGCCGCCGTAGCGAAGGGGTTGAATACAGACATATGTTTACATATGTTTACATGTGTTTACATGTTTAGTGTAATGCTAATATTTACCTGCCGATGTAGTGTTTTGCTATATTTTGCTGCCTAATTTGCTAAAACATGACAGGCATCAAAGTATGTGTCCATGTTTATTAGTATCAAAAAGTATTGGGGGGAACCCTTTTTAGGAAAAGGGAATGGGTGTGTATTCAACAAAAACAAGAGTCCCTTTTCCTTGTTTTATAAGGAAAAAATCTCAAACGGTCATCTATCCTAAAGCTGCTATATTGGTAGCCGGTATGTTGGGTATAGCATAGAGACAAAGCAAATTAACAAATTTACATGTACACAATATAACCCTTATATATCAAAATGTTGAATATTCTAAATGAGTAAGATCAGCAGAGTACAATGAGGGCAAAAGTTGGCAAAGGTATGGATTGTATATCTTATTAAAATTTATCAAACAATCTGTTATCTTTTCATTATTTTAGTAAAAACATCATCATATTTATTAAAAAACAATACAAGACATGATAAAACAATTTGTGTTATAAGAAGAAAAACTGTTGACGCAGTGTTTCGGTAAAAAAGATCGTCACCTTTTCAGGACAATAGTTTCATGTTAAAAACAATCTAAATAAAAAATATAAAACATTCATTATAGAAAAAACAAAACTGAACCATTAGTTCACAACATCCTTTTCCAGCTTATTTTAATTTTAAAAAAGCCATCTGCCCCTCTACATATAACTGTACCCTATATGTCTGCTCAATCTTAAGTCTTAAATTTATTACATATTCCACATGACATTTTTTATTCAAAAAGAGGTTTTTTTGAAAAAAGGAGATTACTGGGTCTTTAATGCACCCCCAATTTTCTGAAACATGATCCCCTGTCACTTTAACATCATTTAAAAGTATCCACATTTTATTTAGAATCAACATTTTCAAATATTTCTCAACAATTGTTCTAATATTTGTTAATCTGTGGACTCTCTCAATTTGCAAGCACCGGCTAAAAACTCTAAGCTATAAATACAACTATCTCTCCTTATTAAAAGGATATGGAGACATACCTAAATTAGCCTATTTGCTTCGCAGCCTGGTTCAATTGGCCTTAGTTGTCGTTGCAGTAATTTTCAGATTTTTCACGAAAAATTGCTAAATACGTGAAGAGGACTGATTAAATTATTCTTTCTAATGAATCATTCAACACCCTATCACCTTGGATATTACTTCACGGTCTATTGTTAGTACCTTAAAATGGAGTCTTGGGTTTGTTCCTTTTCCCAGACGAGTACTATTTATATTAAGGTATGGATTGCATATCGTATTAAAATTTATTAAACAATCTGTTATCTTTTCATTATTTTAGTAAAAACTTCATCATATTTATTAAAAAACAATACAATATATGATAAAACAATTTGTGTTATAAGAAGAAAAACTGTTGACGCGGCCTTTCGGTGAAAAAGATCGTCACCTTTTCAGGACAATAGTTTCATGTTAAAAACAATCTATATAAAACATTCATTATAGAAAAAACTAAACTGAACCATTAGTTCACAACATCCTTTTCCAGCTTATTTTAATCAAAAAAAGCCATCTGGCCCTGTACATATAACTGTACCCTATATGTCTGCTCAATCTTAAGTCTTAAATTTATTACATGTTCCACATGACATTTTTTATTCAAAAATAGTTTTTTTTTTTAAAAAAAAAGGAGATTACTGGGCCTTCAATGCACCCCCAATTTTCTGAAACATGATCCCCAGTCACTTTAACATCATTTACAAGTATCCACATTTTATTTAGAATCAACATTTTCAAATATTTCTCAACAATTGTTCCAATATGTGTTAATCTGTGGACTCTCTCAATTTGCAAGCATCGGCTAAAAATCTAAGCTATAAATACAACTATCTCTCCTTATTAAAAGGATATGGAGACATACCTAAATTAGCCTATTTGCTTCGCAGCCTGGCTCAATTGGCCTTAGCTGTCGTTGCAGTATTTGTCAGATTTTTCACGAAAAATTGCTAAAAACGTGAAGAGGACTGATTAAATTATTATTTCTAATTAATCATTCAACATCCTATCACCTTGGATAATACTTCACGGTCTATTGTTAGTACCTTAAAATGGAGTCGAGGGTTTGTTCATTTTCCCAGACAAGTACTATTAATTTTCCTCTTGATTTGTTGGTGTAGATTATCGACAACTGTCAGAGTGGAATTGTAATGATTTTTATTAATACATCCCTATTGGTTTACCATGTTTTTTATGATAATAGATTTAAAAAACTGGTACCTGGGGTTAAACTGGATGATCCTCAAATTCGAATAAAGACTCCTGTGATATTTCTAATTAAATATTCCTTCCTATGGATATAATAGAATTTATTTTTAGGATTGGATCCAGACTTTACAGTTTTCCTAATTCTGAATTAAACATGTTCTTACCTCAATCTTAATGTGAGGTTATGCGCAGGACGGTCGTCTCCCCATTTGCACAACTATGAAGGGCAAACAATCAATATTAGCCTTACCATCTAATTGTAAACTGCTTTTCTATATCCCTCTTAAAAGCATCCCCTTTTCTTACCTTGGGGGTGAGAATTTAAGATCTTGTCTTCAAATACACACTGTTTTAGAATATGGGATTTACTGGTTTGTGGACTCCCCAATCCGGTCTGGAATGAAAACATAACCTTTCTGTTAAGGGGTCCATTTAAATCTCTCTCTAGACAGGTTTCTAGTGGTCTTCCCTCTATATGGCTTACTTGTCAGTATTCTTGCTGCGGTGCTCTCCACGAACCGTCCTGCTCACTTCTCTGGCTGCAACTGAATTCAGCTCTCTGGTTTCCCTCATTTTATACACCTCTTAATTGGTCATTAGGTTCTAAATTGGAAAACATGTGGCTCCATCTTCACTTGAAGCGGTTTGCCCCAGTTTTGCGGTGGCCATCTTGGAGTGTTTAACCAAGTTATCATTTGTTTATGTTTCAGTATTTTATTCATGTTTTCTCTCCTCGTAGTGTAATTTCGTTAAACATTTCTAACTAAATCATGATTATTAGTTTATTAAAAGCGTCTGAGCTACTCAGACCTGCAATTGTTCCTAAATCTTGTTTTTAGCACACACGATATCAGCGTGACAACAAATAGGTTGGTTTCAATCAGTTTGGTTTGACACAATTTCATGGAGGCCATCTTAGAATGTCTATTTCTGCCGCAAAGTTAACTTTTATGTATTTTAAAGTCATGTTTCGAGACCATGAATTAAAAAAAGCTTCCTTGTCAATTGTTATTTAATTTTTACTGGTTATTCAGACACATGGGATTTTGCCAGTCAGTTTTAAGACTACTGAGTTACATCAATAGACCGGACATATCGATAATTGTCCTCGCTAAGCATGGTATATTCATCATTTTATATTTCCGCTTGTGGGCTCCAGAAACGCCACATTTAAGTTTATCATTTCTGCCCGTTAAGTCCCCGCATTTCACTTGCTTTGAAGGGTAGGGTACCTTTAGTTCGCCCTACTGATGAAACTACGGTGGCCATCTTAAAGTATGCGCTATTTACAGTATTTCTTATCATTTTAGACGCATTCTTCTTCTATTCCGTTCACTGATGTCTCCCCTTCATTAACAAAATTTTACTAGTCATGTAGATGGATCGGGTTCTGCTAATAAGCGAGTCCGAAATGCTCAATCCTCTTTTACATTACCGCTACTCATGTTTCAAAGTTCGTGTTTAACATGACGGGCATATCGCTCGTTATTGGTTAAAACATGTTTAACAAGAATGCATCTGCTTTGGGTGTATCATATCTTTTGGCTTCAATCTCTGGCTATACATTAAGGAGATTGAATCTTAATAGCCACTCTGTTGGGAATATGGGGGCCATCTTTAAATGTACGTTGTGTCCAGTATTTCCTATCAATTATCAAATAATTCCTCTACTATCTGATTGGCTCTTTCCACAAATTTTGAGAGTACCTATTCTTCTACATTTTTAGAAGATCTTACGATTATCATTACATTATGAGCATTTATTGATATCCAAGGCTAACTAAATTTCATGTTGTTATTACTACTTCAGAGAAACATTTATGTATATTTCCTCGGTGATGTACAGATTTCAATTTAGTGCGGCTCTATAATGGTCTTTTAGGGGTCATGAGTGCACTTTATATGATTCTTTCCCACTCTTCTCTGCTGTTAAGGCCGCTTCTATATTTGTCAAATTTAGAATGTAATATTGTTCCCTCTTCTTATGCTTTATATTAAGATCACCTCCTCTGTTATTTAATCTCACTGCTTCTATAATGCACCACTTTAGTTCCACTACCTTATGTTTTTCTGTTTCCCAGTGTTCAACTAAAGGCGCATTGGGGCATTGGTTCGAATGGCTGATATGTGCTCATTAAAACGCAATCGTATTTCTCTAGAAGTCTCCCCAATGTATGCTTTGTCACATGGGCATTTTATAATGTAGATTACATTCTGCGTCCTACAATTTACTAAGTTTTGCTGGTTATGGCTTGTCCCTTTGTATATAACTGTGGAGCCCTTTATTATCGTATCACAGTTTTTACAAGAGCCACAGGGATAGTTACCTACTGGAATTTTTCCATCTAGAGTCCCTAAGTTATTTTTGTTACCTTTGTCTGGATATGTATGTACCAGGCAATTTCTTATCCTTTTATTCCGTCTGAATGCGAATATGGGTCTCGATAGGGAAGCTGAATTCCCATTGTTAAGTAGGTTCCAATTTCTGTTATTCAATATCAAAAGTAGACTAGGACACTTGTAACTACGTTACACGAAGTGGTATAGAAAACCCTCATAAACGCTATGATTTTTCGTAAGTGCGGTGTATCTTAGTTCTCCGCCCCACATAGACGTTAGTGGCAATTGTCATCGGGTGATCTATTCATGCTATATACCAGCCTCAAGCCTGAGGACCACTTTGGAGCAGCGTAGCAGTGTCCAGAGATGAATTTAGGTATCACCACTTTGAAGGTTGAGTTATATTAAAAGACAAGTCATCACCCATATTACTATTTTATTCCAGAGGGTGTGATTGTTATTAAAATTGTATCGGGTATACTGTCAGATCAAGTAACTGGATCTCGGTATATCACCTGAAACATACAGTCAACATGTTTCAGCTCCGTATTACCCAGCCGGGTCTGTGGAGCATTCGTCAGGACAAAACAGAAAATAAAATATACTCACACCTCTTGTGTAGTATGGCAGTGGATTTTGTTTTACCCACCGTATTTATGAATACAAGGTTAATTTACCTGTAATAGAAATCACAAATCAGTACTCGATATTGTTATGTGTGTTTACCTAGGCATGTATGTATTTCGACCACAGCAAATTTTGCCACATTTTTATATTGTATGTAATTTCTGAAGCATATTCATTTCAGTTTAGGCATTCATTACGGAAACAATTGGCGAATCACATTCAGGAATCCAAACAGTGAGAAGAGAGAGGCACATTTTCACGTTAAACAGTAAGCATTGATAACCCTCATTTGTTATGCTTTCATGGTAACAGGACTTTCGTTAATCAACAAATGAGGGTATTAGTGTTCTATTTGACAATGCGGTAAAAGTGGAAGACCGCCTGGTTAACTCGTAATTGTGAGAGGCACATTGTTGTATAAGACTATTGACATTAATGACCTTCATTATTATGGCAACAGGTCTATCGTTAGTCTGTAAAATAAAGGTATCTATATTTTATTAGGCATTCCGACATATGTGTGGAAGACCGCCTAAAATACTCGCAAATGGGTGCGTGATCCAGGTACCTCCACCTCGTATCAAAATTAACGTTTTACCTTGGTCTTCGCGATATCGTGTCGCGTCAGGGGTTTTAGACCAATTGGTCTCAGGCTGAAGTAGGAAAGAGAAAGGGGTATTTTTATATTCAGCTAACAATCCGAAGACTGACTAGGGTTATAGATCGGCCTCAAAGTTCTCTTACCCGCAATGTGTAGCGTCTTCGGCGTCTGGTGCTGGCACTGCCCCCGGACACGGAAACACGTCAGTTTCCCGTTTTTCTATACTGCAAATCCCATAGTAATAGAAAACGGACCACACGTGACGTTGCTTTTCTTAATAAAATACCCCTTTCTCTTTCGTACTTCAGCCTGAGACCAATTGGTCTAAAACCCCTGGCGCGACACGATATCGCGAAGACCAAGGTAAAATGTTAATTTTGATACGAGGTGGAGGTACCTGGATCACGCACCCATTTGCAAGTATTTTAGGCGGTCTTCCACACATATGTCAGAATGCCTAATAAAATATAGATACCTTTATTTTACAGACTAACAATAGACCTGTTGCCATAATAATGAAGGTCATTAATGCCAATAGTCTTATACAACAATGTGCCTCTCACAATTACGAGTTAACGAGGCGGTCTTCCACTTTTACCGCATTGTCAAATAGAACACTAATACCCTCATTTGTTGATTAACGAAAGTCCTGTTACCATGAAAGCATAACAAATGAGGGTTATCAATGCTTACTGTTTAACGTGAAAATGTGCCTCTCTCTTCTCACTGTTTGGATTCCTGAATGTGATTCGCCAATTGTTTCCGTAATGAATGCCTAAACTGAAATGAATATACTTCAGAAATTACATACAATATAAAAATGTGGCAAAATTTGCTGTGGTCGAAATACATACATGCCTAGGTAAACACACATAACAATATCGAGTACTGATTTGTGATTTCTATGACAGGTAAATTAACCTTGTATTCATAAATACGGTGGGTAAAACAAAATCCACTGCCATATTACACAAGAGGTGTGAGTATATTTTATTTTCTGTTTTGTCCTGACGAATGCTCCACAGCACTGGGTAATACGGAGCTGAAACATGTTGACTGTATGTTTTAAGTGATATACCGAGATCCAGTTACTTGATCTGACAGTATACCCGATACAATTTTAATAACAATCACACCCTCTGGAATAAAATAGTAATATGGGTGATGACTTGTCTTTTAATATAACTCAACCTTCAAAGTGGTGATACCTAAATTCATCTCTGGACACTGCTACGCTGCTCCAGAGTGGTCCTCAGGCTTGAGGCTGGCATGTAGCACGAATAGATCACCCGATGACAATTGCCACTAATGTCTATGTGGGGCGGAGAACTAAGATACACCGCACTTACGAAAGATCATAGCGTTTATGAGGGTTTTCTATACCACTTTGTGTAACGTAGTTACAAGTGTCCTAGTCTACTTTTGATATTGAATATCTCATGTGGGGAACTGACTAGACACATATTCCTCCTCCCTAATCTTGATTGACATCAAATCCAATTTCTGTTAATCAAATTTTTGACCTTGTTACTAATGTTGGAAAAATTGGTCACACAGACTATTTGGTTGTCCTTGTTGTCTCCTGCCTGTTTTGGTTCGAATAGGCTCTCTCTATTGTAGTACTTGGCTCTTTTGTACGCTTTTTAACCATCTTTTTGGGATATCCTTTCTCGGTACATTTTTTTGTTAGGACCTTAGCATGTTTCTCAAATTCCTGTCTATCTGTACAGTTTCGCCTTACCCTCAGGAATTGACCAAAGGGTTTATTAGCTGATATCGTGTGTGCTAAAAACGAGATTTAAGAACAATTGCAGGTCTAAGTAGCTCAGACGCTTTAAATAAACCAATAATCATGATTTAGTTAGAAATGTTTAACAAAATGACACTACGAGGAGAGAAAACATGAATAAAATACCGAAACATAAACAAATGATAACTTGGTTAAACACTCCAAGATGGCCACCGCAAAACTGGGGCAAACCGCTTCAAGTGAAGATGGAGCCACCTGTTTTCCAATTTAGAACCTAATGACCAATTAAGAGGTGTATAAAATGAGGGAAACCAGAGAGCTGAATTCAGTTGCAGCCAGAGAAGTGAGCAGGACGGTTCGTGGAGAGCACCGCAGCAAGAAAACTGACAAGTAAATCTTATAGAGGAAAGACCACTAGAAACCTGCTTAGAGAGAGATTTAAATGGACCCCTTAACAGAAAGGTTATGTTTTCATTCCAGACAGGATTGGGGAGTCCACAAACCAGTAAATCCCATAATATAAAACAGGGTGTATTTGAAGACAAGATCTTAAATTCTCACCCCCAAGGTAAGAAAAGGGGATGCTTTTAAGAGGGATATAGAAAAGCAGTTTACAAATAGATGGTGAAGCTAATATTGATTGTTTGCCCTTCATAGTTGTGCAAATGGGGAGACGACCGTCCTGCGCATAACCTCACATTAAGATTGAGGTAAGAACATGTTTAATTCAGAATTAGGAAAACTCTAAAATCTGGATCCATTCCTAAAAATACATTTTATTATATCCATAGGAAGGAATATTTAATTAGAAATATCACAGGAGTCTTGATTTGAAATTGAGGATCATCCAGTTTAACCCCAGGTACCACTTCTTTTAATCTATTATCATAAAAAACGTGGTAAACCAATAGGGATGTATTAATAAAAATCATTAAAATTCCACTCTGACAGTTGGCGATAATCTACACCAACAAATCAAGAGGAAAATTAATAGTAATTGTCTGGGAAAATGAACAAACCCAAGAGTACATTTTAAGGTACTAATAAGAGACCGTGAAGTAATATACAAGGTGATAGGATGTTGAATGATTCATTAGAAATAATAATTTAATCAGTCCTCTTCACATTTTTAGCAATTTTTTGTGAAAAATCCGAAAATTACTGCAACGAACTAAGGCCAATTGAACCAGGCTGCGAAGCAAATAGACTAATTTAGGTATGTCTCCATATCCTTTCAATAAGGAGAGATAGTAGATTAGATTTTTAGCCGGTGCTTGCAAATTGAGAGAGTCCACAGATTAACAAATATTAGAACAATTGTTGAGAAATATTTTAAAATGTTGATTCTAAATAAAAGGTGGATACTTGTAAATGATGTGAAAGTGACTGGGGATCATGTTTCAGAAAATTGGGGGTGCATTGAAGACCCAGTAATCTCCTTTTTTTTAAAAAACCTCTTTTTGAATAAAAAATGTCATGTGGAATATGTAATAAATTTAAGACTTAAGATTGAGCAGACATATAGGGTACAGTTATATGTAGAGGGGCAGATGGCTTTTTTTAAATTAAAAATAAGCTGGAAAAGGATGTTGTGAACTAATGGTTCAGTTTAGATTTTTCTATAATGAATGTTTTATATTTTTTGATTTAGATTGTTTTTAACATGAAACTATTGTCCTGAAGAAGGTGACGATCGTTTTCACCGAAACGCCGCGTCAACAGTTTTTCTTCTGATAACACAAATTGTTTTATCATGTATTGTATTGTTTTTTAATAAATATAATGATGTTTTTACTAAAATAATGAAAAGATAACAGATTGTTTGATAAATAAAATAAGATATACAATCCATTCCTTTGCCAACTTTTGCCCTCATTGTGCTTTACTGATCTTATTCATGTAGAAATATACAACATTTTGATATATAAGGGTTATATTGTGTACATGTAAATTTGTTAATTTGCTTTGACTCTAGCTATATCCAACATACCGGCTACCAATATAGCAGTTTTAGGATAGATGACCGTTTGAGATTTCTTCCTTATAAAACAAGGAAAAGTGACTCTTGTTTTTGTTGTTCCATGTTTATTAGTTACATAAATGTAGAAATATACAATTTTACGACTTCATTTATTCTCAAAATACGCATGGATAAATGCCAATAGGATTGCCCAAAAATAAATATGGATAAATACAGACAGACATGTTGAAAAAAAAGTACCATAAAACCGGGAGCCCTAATCCTAATTGATCCAGACTGGCAGAAGTAACGCTGAAATTCGCCAAGAAGCTACACAAATATTAGAGTTCTTCAGTGCTCCTCCTGTGTTTCTGCTAAACTTTAGATTGCATCAAGAGCAATATTGACACCGACCATGTGTATCCATCCTCCATGTAGAATCCCACCAATCATTTACAACATCTCCACTCACAAAATCGAAGCCTTCTGAGTTAAAAGGCCTGGCACCAACACCTGATTATGTTCCAGGAAGAAGTAACTTATAATATTTGTTTGTAGCCAGCATTCCAGATTCAAAGATACTAAACTGCAAATGGGAGAATATGATAGGACCAATAAAACTCGATGCAAGCTTCTTCCAGCAGAGAATGTAAAACTGTACTCGTTTGTTTCTATTGTGTCTGACAAAGCTGCCTATCCGGTTTATTCTTCCTACGATTTATTCTAAATTTAAAAAAGACTCAGTGCGAAGTGATTCGCCCAGGACCAAACAATTAGAGAAAGTTAAGGAAGATGGGATCATAGACCAGGTCTCCTTGTCACACATCTAGCAATCCCAGTACTGGATCACAGTTTTACACACACACAGGACTGGCACGAATGTATCTCTTATCAAAATAATTGACTGGCAGATTTTATTATGTTTTAGAAAGTCTTGCCATTATCTGCCAATAAATAAGACTTTCTAAAAAATAAAACGTTTCATATTCGTTCCTCCATTATGCTGTCACACATTTTACCCTCCTTTACCAGTTCATCTTTTCGTCTCCCTCCTTTACCAGTTAATCTTTTGGTCTTACTCCTCTACCATCTTATCTTTTCGTCTCCCTCCTTTACCAGTTTATATTTTCGTCTCACTTCTTTACTATCTTATCTTTTCGTCTCCCTCCTTTACAAGTTTATCTTTTGGTCTCCCTCCTTTACCAGTTTATCTTTTCGTCTCACTTCTTCACCATCTTATCTTTTCATCCCCCTCATTTACCTGTTTATCTTTTCATCTTACTCCTTTACCACTTTATCTTGTGGTCTCCCTGCTTTACCTGTTTTTCTTTTGGTCTCCCTCCTTTACCAGTTTACCTTTTGGTCTCACTTCTTTACCATCTTATCTTTTCGTCTCCCTACTTTACCAGCTTACCTTCTCGTCTTACTTCTTTACCATCTTATCTTTTCGTCTCCCTCCTTTACCAGTTTATCTTTTCGTCTCACTCCTTTACCATCTTATCTTTTCGTTTCCCTCCTTTACCAGTTTATCTTTTCGTCTCACTCCTTTACCATCTTATCTTTTCGTTTCCCTCCTTTACCAGTTTATCTTTTCGCCTCCCTCCTTTACCAGTTTATCTTTTCGTTTCACTCATTTACCAGTTATCTTTTTGTCTCCCTCCTTTACCATCTTATCTTTTCTTCTCCCACCTTTACCAGTTTAGCTCTTCGTCTCCCTTCTTTACCCGTCTATTGTTTTATTCTACCTTACCCATCCTATTTCCCTTTGTGCACATCCACAACTCCCTTTAATTCTCTTTTTTGCTGCTCACTGTTGTGCTTTTCCATTCCCCAGGTAGCAGCACTTATTTCCACTGCAAGGCCACAAGTAAGAATATTCAAGCACAATCTGAGAAGCACAGCTAACATTTTATACCAAGAATAGATCACACAAGATACAGGGGTTGTGAAAGAAGAAAGAGTGTACTAAACAGATTCACACAAGTAGAAGAACATGCATATTGTGGAGGCTCTGGGTGTGCAGCTTGAACTGCATTTTAACAAATATATGGCTGAATAGTGTGACAGGGTAATGTTCTATGACCTTTCAGTACCCAAGTGAATAGTCTCTTTCCCGGCCGCCACCTGATGGGTTCATGTAAATATGTTCACTTGACTCTGTGATCTTGGACACTATGGGGCAGATTTACAAGAAACTGACGCATCTCTAGAGATGAGTCAGTTTCCCTGCTCCAGTCTGCAATACCCTTGTGCCACCATGGATGTGCCGTATTTACAATACGGCGCACCATGGCGCAAGGATTGACAGATGCGTCAGAAATTCTGACGCATCTGTTGGCTCAAAAGTCACGCATTGCTGGAGTCGTGTTGCAAGCACAATGCAACTCCAGAAATGCATGTTGAGGCCTATACTTATTGTACTGTGTCACTCCTTACGCCTGCTTCAAGCAGGCGTAAGGTTTTGACACAGTGGAGTCCTAGAAGTGGCGCAGTGAAAGCTTGTAGATTTCACAGCATCACTTTTACAAGGCTTTCCTGCGTGGGAACGCCGACCCTGCATACATTATACCTGATGCAGGTATAATGTGATGCAGGGCTTTACAATATGAGGCATCTCCCTAAATGCGTCACGTTGTAAATTGGCTGCATTGTTTACGCCGCCGCTGCATCACAAAAGTGATGCAACGGTGGTGCAAAAGAGTCACAAGGTGCTTGTAAATCTGTCCCGTAGTTGCCAAATTTCCTAGGTTCACGTGTGACTAGTTAGGCCAGTCCAAGTTTCTTCTTAGATGTATGGTACCTGTAGTTTTATTTAACCCAGTTTAAAATCAGGACTACAAATCCCAGAATTCTAAGAAAAAACATGGGACTAACCTAGCTAGTCACGCATGGACCTGGGAAACTTGGTAGCTATGCTAATTTAGTTAGCACAGAAAATCAGGAGCACCGCAACAGCAAATATTACATGTCTGTTGGGCTTAGCTTCCCCATCTGAACTCTTTCTAGTTTTTGTTGGGGTGCTGCAGCACCCCAGCACCCTTAGATCAAAAACCACTGTTAGTTAAGATAAAAAGTTGTCCATGTCTTCTCTAGTAGCTTTGGTTTCAACTTCATTTTGCCATGCTAAAGTCCAAGTACGGGAAGACATAGCGATTTGAAGAGATGGAGTGATGGTGAACGGGGCGAATCTTAGGAATAGAAAAAGTAAGGATCTGCTATTCAGCACAAACAGCACCTTCCAGTGACCTGCACTACAAGTTTTCACGAGTATTTAAATGTTAAACACTGCAAGCAAGTTAAATAATGTTACAGGGCTCAAGTGCCCACTTTCTAACAAATTCAGGCAAAACTGATTTGCAGTATTGCTTTTCCACTTCGCACACTAAATATATGACGGGTTAAAAATGCAGGCAAGGCATTTGAAGGGAGAATGTCCAGATTTTATCTTCTGTCTTAATTCTTTCTTAGAATAAATCCTATGGGGCAGATTTACAATAACTGGTGCATCCCTGCATATCAGCAGGGGTGCGCCAGGTTCTCCGCCACCATGGATGCGCCGCATTTACAATGCGGCGCACCATGGGGCAAAAATGGACAGATGCATGGCGCATCTGTGCCGTAAAAGTGGCGCATTGCTGGAGTTGTGCCGCAAGCGCGGCGCAGCTCCAGCCCTATCTTGTTAATGCTGCGTCTATCCTTACGCCTGCTTCAAGCAGGAGCAGGGTTTTGACGCAGCATGGGCTTAAAAGTGACTGAGTGAAATCTTGTAGATTTCACTCAGCCACCTCTAGGAAGCGTGCCTGCGCCGGAACGCCCCCCCCCCCCCCCTGTGCCTGAACGCCTACTTCTGGCGCAGGGCTTTACGACATGATGCATCTCCCAGATGCGTCACGTTGTAAATACCCCGCAACATGGTGCGTCTTTTGCGCCACAGCTTAACGTCACAAAAGTGAAGCAACAGCGACTTAAAAGAGGCGCAAGGGGCTTGTAAATCTCCCCCATAGTGTTAAATAGAAAAAAAATATTGTAATCAAAGGAGCCAAAATATGTAATGGTTTTAGTAATGCTGTCCTCCTGATATACCTCGGTAAAAAAATTATTGTCCAGACATTTTCATTTTTGATTTATTTGTGGTTCATTACAGAAGTAATTAAGCTTGCTGATCTGGGCCACATTTTTCTGGACCACAATTTTAGAAAGGGCGGATATGTTGCAGTGATATATACTTCATTTTAGTGTAAAAACATAGGTTTTGGGGGTCAAGCAGTCTTATGGAGACAGAAAATAACTCCTTCATACATTTTCCAAAATGGTGGCTGGCATAGGGGAAGAAGAGACATATTTAGAAATGAAACAAATAATAATGTTTTTTAATCGTTTTATGCATACACCAAACAATGTTTATGATCTGAACATGAAAAATAAAAAATGCATATGACTCCTGTTTTAGACACATTTTCATAGTTCCCTTTATTTATTTGTATAGGCAATCACTTGTGGTACATTTGAAAAGAGCATATTGACAGGGACACCTTTTTGTTTGCAAGTACATGTAAGTTCTATGGGTAGAGGCTTTAGAAATTTTGTAGGTTTTTAGCACCCCATCAATATTTGGACAACCAAATTCACACATATCTTTCTCTGCATATGCATGATCAAAAAAATTTACACTTCTTCTGATCAAGTAGAACGCTCTTTTAATGTGTCCATGCACGGAATATGACTTCGGTAGAAGGTCACTTAATGGGGCTGATCTCTTGAACTCATCGTCAAATGTGTGACAGTCAGAACTCATTTTCCACTCATGCACAAGGTATTTATCTATGTCTTTAAAGCCTCTTTCTTCTTCTGCCTCAGCAAATCCTTTTAGAAACTTTTTTAAAAAAAATTAAATAATTTTATTCATTGAAATTTATACAGACATATGTACGATTTACAATGATGGATTCAACCCAGATCTGTGACTGGGGGTGAGTCTCTGAAAAGTTTCAGAGCTCCATCCATCATCTCCTTGGGTTTGCTTTGTTCACTCTACGTTGGCAGGGTATGCCCAGACGTGGGTCCCTTGCTCACTTTGCCACTGATTTCAAGCTAGCCTGGCTGATGAAGGGTGTTACCCAGAAACCGGTCCCAGGATGCTTGTTTCCGGCTCAGGGAAGACCTGGCTTGGCAGTTCGGGCTGAACTATTCCCATGAGGCACAGGGTCAAGACTGATTTGCATATAGCTGGGTCTGAACTGAGGTGGCTAAGTGAGCTAAAGAATTATGATGGATTCAACCCAGATCTGTGACTGGGGGTGAGTCTCTGAAAAGTTTCAGAGATCCTTCCATCATCTCCTTGTGTTTGCTTTGTTCGCCCTAAGTTGGCAGGGTATGCCCAGATGTGGGTCCCTTGCTCACTTTGCCACTGGATTCAAGCTAGCCTGGCTGATAAAGGGTGTTACCCAGAAACTGGTCCCAGGATGCTTGTTTCCGGTTCAGGGAATACCTGGCTTGGCAGTTCGGGCTGAACTGTTCCCATGAGGCACAGGGTCAAGACTGATTTGCATATAGCTGGGTCTGAACTGAGGTGGCTAAGTGAGCTAAAGAATTATGATGGATTCAACCCAGATCTGTGACTGGGGGTGAGTCTCTGAAAAGTTTCAGAGATCCTTCCATCATCTCCTTGTGTTTGCTTTGTTTGCCCTAAGTTGGCAGGGTATGCCCAGATGTGGGTCCCTTGCTCACTTTGCCACTGGATTCAAGCTAGCCTGGCTGATAAAGGGTGTTACCCAGAAACTGGTCCCAGGATGCTTGTTTCCGGTTCAGGGAATACCTGGCTTGGCAGTTCGGGCTGAACTATTCCCATGAGGCACAGGGTCAAGACTGATTTGCATATAGCTGGGTCTGAACTGAGGTGGCTAAGTGAGCTAAAGAATTATGATGGATTCAACCCAGATCTGTGACTGGGGGTGAGTCTCTGAAAAGTTTCAGAGATCCTTCCATCATCTCCTTGTGTTTGCTTTGTTCGCCCTAAGTTGGCAGGGTATGCCCAGATGTGGGTCCCTTGCTCACTTTGCCACTGGATTCAAGCTAGCCTGGCTGATAAAGGGTGTTACCCAGAAACTGGTCCCAGGATGCTTGTTTCCGGTTCAGGGAATACCTGGCTTGGCAGTTCGGGCTGAACTGTTCCCATGAGGCACAGGGTCAAGACTGATTTGCATATAGCTGGGTCTGAACTGAGGTGGTGAAGTGAGCTAAAGAATGATGATGGATTCAACCGAGATCCATGACTGGGGGTGAGTCTCTGAAACTTTTCAGAGCTCTGTCCATCATCTCCTTGTGTTTGATATGTACGATTTAGACATATAATCAGCAGCAAACTACACAGTTTTCTTAGCAGATTTTCACATTGATCCATCAATCCAGATCAGAATTGTGTTACATCTAGTTATCTGTCGGCTTTACAGTGATGTGCACATTATATAGGCATAAAACTACACGAACAATACAATGCGAGCAAAGTAATTATTTGTACACATGGTATTGATGGGCATATATGGGAATGCTTGCAAAAATAGCGATGGCAACTTGTGACACATGAAGTATAAGTTATGACGGGTGCACCAGCATTTATGTGAGCTACCAGAGAGCACCAGGGAGTATGAATCGGGCCAATATCCAAAACAATATTAGTCATTAATTATCTGAAGCCTTCGTTATGGTAACTACAGTTGACACATTTCTTTCTCTAAGCCAGGCCCTGAAGGTTTCCCAGATAGGCTTTAGGTGGGATGACGTGGGCATAAGGTTCCAAAAAGCAGCCAGCTACTCCTGACAATGTCTATATGAGGACTCCCTGATGCACCCCATTGAATAGCTAATCTATGTTTCGCTAAAAGTAATATCATAGCTATTAGTCGACGTTTCTCAAGCAGAGCTCCCTCAACATAGCCCTACAAGGCCACCAGCGGCCTGTATTACAGTGCTACCCCTGTGACCTCCTGTAGTATCATAGACTCTTTTCCAGTAACTAGATGCTGGTTTGGCAATTCAATGCAAAGTGCAAGAAGGTTGTGTTGTCCTGTTTGCATTTCCAGCACCTTGAATCTTGGCGTAGGCCTAATTTGTGCAATTGCAATGGAGTGCGATACACCCTATGAATAAATTTAAAATGTATAAGTCTTAATTTGTAATTTGGGGAAATGTGTCTCAGTTGGGAGCAACAGAATGACCATTGTTCGTCTGTGGGCAGATCAGATAGATCCACCCTCCAAAGGATCAGAACCCTATGGGCATCGATTTGGGCATTTGTGTAAGATTATATAATCTAGTGATCAGTTTACAGGGAGATGGGATGACTAGTAGGTGTCCCAGTGGCATTATTGTAGCAGGGGGCGAGGGAAACGAGGAGTGCAAAGTTTTACAGGTTGCTCTTAGCTGATAGTATAGTAATAGATCCAGGACGGGTGTGGGATTGTCGTTCTGGGACTACGGCACCAAGAATGTATCCTGTGGGTACAGATCGCCCAGGGTGGAAAGGCCCATGTTTCGAGCACGTGCGATGGCGCCCTTATCATGAAGAGTGGGGAATAGCGGGTGGTATGCAAGAGGGGTAGAGGGTGCGGATAATAGTGAGGTACCCACACCGTTCCTAAGCCCTCCCAGGCCCATCTAAGCATCTTGACCGTATTTACTTAGCTGGTCGTTTTGTGAAATGGCTTATATATGGAGACATGCAAGGGTATAGGGTCCTTCAGATCTTTCTTGATAGCCACGTGAGGCTGGAATGGGGTGGGATGTATCCAGAAATGGAGAAATTCGGCTTGTGCACATAATGCATATAGCTCGAGATCAGTGACTCCCAGTCGCCCTTGTGACAGTGGCTGTGTCAGCAAGTCCCAACTTACACGTGGCTGATTGCCAGCCCACACTATTGTTATTAAAATGGAGCGAAGAGATTTAAAAAAGGCCCGAGTGGAGGGATCGGTATGTTAACAAATAGAGAAATTTGGGGAGGACTATCATTTTTGAACTGGCAATTTTGCCAGCCAAGGATGGTGGTAAAGCTGACAAGAATGTAGACCTTTGCTCCAGCCAGTCCAATAGTTTACCAAGGTTCATACGCTAGATCTTCTGCAAGTCTCTACTGAGCCACACGCCTAGGTATTTCACGGCACTGTCATCCCACTTAAGCGCAAATTCTAATTCTGTTTCTACTGGGGCATCAGGTAGTGGCAGAATCGATGATTTAGACCAGTTAACCTTGATGCCGGACATGCCGCCAAATTGCAAGCGTTCAGGTAACACTGGATTCAGATTTTCATCTGGTTTACGAATATACAGTGTGATGTCACCTGCATACATTGAAATTATGAGGCTCCTGTCTGTAAAACCCAGCCCGCGAAAAGAATGGTGTTGACGTGTTCAGGCTGCTAGTAGTTCCATCACCACTGCATAGAGCAGAGGCGACAGCGGGCATCCCGGACGTGTGCCTCACATTATGGCAAATTTTTCAGATAAAAGCCCATTAGCTCTTAGCCATGCTGTGGGTTTAGTATAAAGCAGGTGTAGTGAAGACACGGTTCTGCTTGCACACATTGCTATGTTAGTGAGTTAGATGCTCAAACGCCATTTTGCCACTTTTGCACATAACACTACATGCCTCTGTTCTTAAAAGACACTGCTTGCTTTTCTTCGCATGAGAACGGTCTGTTTTTCACATCTCTAGACTTACACCGTGACCTCAAGTCTGTACAGAGTGTTCAAGGTTAAATAACAATGTATGGTGTTCAATCAATCAATCAATCAGGCAATTTATAAAGCGCGCTTCATACCCGCGAGGGTCTCAAGGTGCTAGGGGGGGGAGGGGGCTGCAGCTAGTTGTCGAAGAGCCAGGTCTTGAGTAGTCTTCTGCAGGTCTGAGGATCTTCTGTCTGCCGTAGGAGGAGAGGGAGGGAGTTCCATGTCTTGGCGGCGCGGTAGGAGAAGGACCTGCCTCCGGAGGTGGTTCTGTGGATGCGGGGGACGGTGGCCAGAGAGAGATCGGCGGAGTGGAGTCTCCTGTTGCGTGCGTAGAATGACAGTCAGTTGTTAAGGTATACTGGGCCTGTGTTGTGAAGTGCCTTGTGTGCGTGGGTCAGGAGCTTGAAGGTGATTCTTCTGTCGACGGGGAGCCAGTGCATGTTTCTGAGGTAGGGGGTGAGACGTGGTCTCGGCGAGGGACGTCGAGGATAAGGCGTGCCAAGGCATTCTGGATTCTTTGGAGTCTGCTGAGGAGTTTAGCTGGGGCTCCGGCGTAGAGGGCGTTGCCATAGTCGAGCCTGCTGCTGATGAGGGCGTGGGTGACGGTTTTTCGTGTGTCGTGGTGATCCATCTGTAGATCTTGCGGAGCATGCGGAGGGTGTGGAAGCAGGTTGAGGAGACTTCGTTGATCTGGTTGGTCATGGTGAGCTTCGAGTCGAGGATGACTCCCAGGTTGCGTGTGTGGTTGGTTGGTGTAGGGGCGGTGCCCAGGGAAGTGGGCCACCAGGAGTTGTCCCAGGCTGATGGGTTGGGTCCTAGGATGAGGATCCCTGTCTTGTCCGTGTTGAGTTTGAGCCGGCTTTCTTCCATCCAGTTGGCGACTGCCTTCATACCGTGGTGGAGGTTGGCTTTGGCGGTGAGGGGGTCGTTGGTGAGGGAGAGGATCAGCTGGGTGTCGTCGGCGTAGGAGATGATGTTGAGGTCATGGAGTCTGGCGATGCGTGCAAGTGGAGCCATGTAGATGTTGAAGAGCGTCGGGCTGAGGGATGATCCCTGTGGGACACCGCAGATCGTCCTGGTGACTTTGGAGTGGAACGGAGGGAGGTGGACTCTTTGGGTTCTGTCGGAGTGGAAGGAGGTGATCCAGTCCAGGGCCTTGTCGCGGATCCCTGCGTCGTAGAGGCATGTGTGTAGTGTGTGATGGCAGACGGTGTTGAAGGCGGCAGAGAGGTCCAGGAGGATGAGGGCTGCTGTCTCACCTTTGTCAAGTAGGAGTCTGATGTCGTCTGTGGCGGCGATGAGGGCGGTCTCGGTGCTGTGGTGTTTGCGGAAGCCTGACTGGGAGGGGTCAAGGATTTTGTTGTCTTCTAGGTATTGGGTGAGCAGGGTGTTGGCGATCTTTTCGATGACCTTCGCCGGTAATGGAAGCAGGGAGATGGGCTGGAAGTTCTTTGGGTCGCTCAGGTCCGCCTTGAGTTTCTTCAGTAGGGCGTTAATCTCGGCGTATTTCCAGCTCTCAGGAAAGGTTGCGGTCTTGAATGAGAGGTTGATGATGTTGCACAGGTGGGGTGTGATGGAGCTGTCAGGTGTTGATTCAGGTTGATCGGCCCATGCTCTAGACATAACACGCACACAGCTGCAAATAACTGAAACTCAGGTGCTTTTAATATTGCATTGCATGTATGAGAGAGACACTTGGAGAATGCCTTTCCATCTACAAAGAGCTGTGCTGATCTGTGATGTGATTAATTTCATCTGATTTTGGAGGTATGGCGTTCCCCGCTTAAACCTAGAGATCTTCTATTATTATAATAGTTAGCTCCTAGCACCGGGATGGTGGTTGACAAGGCGCTAGAAACCTGGCTCCACTATCATTATAATATGATTTCTCCCTTTGTATTTTATGGAATTGTAACAATGCTGATTGTATTGATTTTATGCATCTTTTTACTTATGTTGGCAAAGATACTGCATCTCAGGGCACGTAGTAAAAATAAACATTTTAAACTATACTGTGTCTCTGATTACTCGGGTTGTGGACTTGTATGAGAATAAAAACGAGAGAGTGTTCTTGATTCCCACAATTCCTGAGAGTTCACTAAGTCGCTTGTTCTGGGTTGTCTAATCATTGGTAGCTTCGCTGTAGTACGGAGAGCAAATAAGACACTGATGCTAGTCGGATTGGGATTCTGGGCACTGAGGTTGGTTTTTGGTACACCACAATACACCGAGGTCCTGGTTTCCTGTGCATAGTTCTGTGCATGAGTAGAATCCCTGCAACCCAGGCTAATCAGATTGATGAAGTTGGGGCTGAATCCTATCCTGGGCAATATGGTGAATAAAAAGGGCCACTCAAGTGAGTCAAAAGCCTTAGTGGCATCAAGAAACACTACAATAGGCAGTAATTGGGGGTTGATCTGGTGAACAGTGGCAAAAAAAGTACCAAATTATGGGCCGTGGACCTGCCCGGAAAAAACCCCCAATTGGTCCCGTCTGGCTACAAGCGGTCGGAGCGGTTGAAGCCTATTGGCAATTAGTTTAGCTAGGATCTTAACATCCACATTTATTAGAGAAAGGGGTCTGTATGAGTCACATGAATTCGCTTGCTTATCAGGTTTGAGAAGGGAAATGATCACTGTCTCCCGCATAGTTGGGGGCAGCAGTCTACATTCCAACGATTCTTGGTACACATCCAGCAGTCGGGGCGCTAGCTCTTCTAAGTATGCTTTATAAAAGGAGGTTGTCAACCCATCTAACCCAGGTGCTTTCTACCTGGCAAGCCATTGATGATCTGTGTTATGTCTTCCACTGAAAACGGTTCATCTAAGTAGGACCTGTGGGTGTCCCTGAGCCAAAGCAATTAAATGGAATCTAAGTATGTTTCTAGCTCACGGTGGGGAGCTCTCTGTTTGGCTGAGTATAATGAGGCATAGAAGCTTGTGATATGTTTATGTGTATTTTGTTGTCCTCTGACGGGGCCAACTTATCATCGAGTAATTTAGTTATAAATATTAGGGATGTATATTGTTTAAGTGTATTAGCAAGGGTTCTACCTGGCCTGTCTCCTTCTCAATAACTGCGAGCTTTCGCGTGTTTTCCCAAAATCTGGTCTCTCTTTCGGCCTCCTCAGCAAACTCCGAGAGCTGCACGCGCAGAGAAGTGAGGTGTGCAGGAGCCCCCGACTGGTAAAACAACAATTCAGTGGATTTAATGTTGTGTTCTAGCTCCGTTAAAGTAGCTCTAATTGCCTTTAAAACCCCTGCTTGCTTGGAAATGCATACACCTCTAATAACTACTTTGAATGCTTCCCAAAGGGTGCAGAAGATTCTACTGACCCCTCATTTGTGGAAAAGAATTGGGTGATTTCAGTTCTGGTTTCTTCTTTGAATGCAGCATCTAAAAGTGCATATGGTGGAAGGGGCCAGTTCAATGCACAAGGTAATGTTTTTGGTATCGTCCAGCTCAGCACAACTGGAACATGGTCCGACAGCATGCAAGGTAGATGTAGCACATCTGTGGCCCAGGAGGCAATGTCACCGGTAACCAGCCAATATTCCAGTCTGGACCAAGCGTTATGGCATGGGGAGATACAGGGACCCTTCTGGACTCCTGGATTTCTGCTCCACCAGATATCATTGAGATTCTGATCAAGTATGATAGTGTTTAATTGTCGGGCTGCCCTTGTATGTGGGCATTGAGCAGCCTGTCTCTGTCCCATTCGTCTTTCAATGTGACACTGAAATTTCCGCCCCATATGATTGTGTCACCCCCAGCCGTTGGAATCTTTGCAAATCTTTTAGAAACTTCACAGGTTCAGCAGTTAAAGCTTCAAGCTTTGTTCCAATTTTGCTCATAATGTCATCATTTGTAAGAATATGTGCCTTGATAAGAACGCTGGCCATCTCTAGGTCAAGTTTCTTGAACGGAATATAAAGCGGGATTAAGTGTCTTTTCTCGCCTGTTCCATAACGTATCTATAACTCTGACAATCCTTGACTTATAAACATTGCAATAAATCTAAGTAGCATAATAATAACATCTGTGTCATTTGACAGTACAATGACTCTTCCAGAACCATTTCGAACAGCCCACTCAACATGTGGCACAACACGATGGTCAGCTTCCTCCAATTTGCTGTTAAGTTCTTGAACAATCCGGCCCATACCTTTTGAATTTTTCTCAGCAAGAACCAACTCCTCATTGACAATAATTGCACTTGCAATAGAAATTCTGTTTTCACTGAAGCATCAGCAATGTTTTGACGAGTTAACATCTCCAAGTTCATCTTGTTCGATGTTGATGACCAGAATTTATCAAATTGCACAGGTATAGGTGTTCGATTTTTGACGCAGGCAAGGTCAATTGTTCCACTTGTAGACATTGTCTGATTCTTCAGGTGAAAGGCTTTTTTCAAGCTCTTGTACGAGTTTGTGCTTCACTGGTTTGGTTGCAGCATCTCTATCAGATAATGCTTTTGTTGGAAGAAAATCATGCGACAGAATGTCCTTCCTAAATTCACCCCTTTTTTGCTTCATCCAGCTCTGTATGTGCTTGCAAAAGTTGTTTTTTTGTATCCCATTTTGTAGTGGCTGGTTGGATGAAACTCTTACCATGGCAATTAAAGGGGCTGGATTAGCTGTGCCAGGCATCAGGCGTTTCCCCGAGAGGCTGGAAGGGTGGGGCCGTTTTTGCAGCTGTGGGACGGTTTTGCAGCAGTGCTGCAAAATCTGCACCCAGCATCAAAAGCAGCAATCTAGTGTTTCCAGCCTCCTGGAGTCAGGCAGTGCTACCCCTGGGGCTGGTTCGAGAAAATTGTCAGGGCTGCTTTGGGTCCCCAGTCTGGCCCTGGCAATTGAAGCGTGGAAGTTTAGCTTTAGTGATTATGTTAAACCACTTTTTCTCTTTCAATACAAATCCCTCCTGCTTCAGTTCTGCGTATAGTTTCAATCCATGTTCCAGGACATCTAGTAGAAGTGTCTTTATATCAGTATCCACATATTGTTTGGTCACGTAGTTGTGTAGTCGCACAGGCTCAATCGTTTCAAAGGGGTTTCTGTCAAGTGCCTGAAAGCGCCTTCAAGTACAATCCATGCTCGCAAGACTACAAGTCCCAGAATCCTTGGCGCTGTGGGAGGAGGATAAAAGGGGGAATCTGCTGTTGCCAAGCGTTGGATATTCTGGTTCCGGACCCGGTGTGGAGTGTTGATCGTCGTTGGAGTTCCGGTTTTGCTATTCCTTGTGCCCTTCTTGCTGTTCACTCCGTCATCTTCGTTGTTCCCCATTGGCTGAGCCTTCTTGCACCGGCTCGTGCGGGGAACGCCAGAAAATTGTTTCCTCATTCAGCGTCCCTGTTGGCTGAGCCTTCTTGCACCGGCTCGTGCAGGGAACGCCAGAAGTTTGTTTCCTCGTTCCGCGTCCCTGTTGGCTGAGCCTTCTTGCACCGGCTCGTGCAGGGAACGCCAGAAGTTTGTTTCCTCGTTCGGCGTCCCTGTTGGCTGAGCCTTCTTGCATCGGCTCGTGCAGGGAACGCCAGAAGTTTGTTTCCTCGTTCGGCGTCCTTGTTGGTTGAGCCTTCTTGCACCGGCTCGTGCGGGGAACGCCACGTTATTCTTCCCTGCCTTATCCAGACCTGAGGTTCTTCTATCAGGTACTGTAGTTACTAATTTAAAGGGGTGACGTAACCCGATATATTTTCTTTATTTCTTGTACGTTTATACACTTATAACCTTGGTCCTTGCAATGGGATGTTGAACCACGTTCTCAGCCACCATCAGAGTATACATGGTGGAGTTTATTTACGCTTCATACCCATACCTTGGACCAGATAGTAGGGGAAGAGAAGTATCTTCAGGGCCTACTCTTAGTTTTGTTACAGGTATAGGGTATAGTGTGCTTTGAGTCTTTTTGTTTGTGTCTAACATACTTCAAGATAAGATACGATTATTATTTTATCTTTTGTCGTTACAGATCTCCCTCCCTGCTGTTCCCTTCCTTTCCTTCCTGTTTATTTTCCCTTCTGCCCTCACTTGATCCTTCCTGGACCCAGGCTGTAATAGCTTTCTGGGTTCGGTTAGATCAGGAGGTGGCCTTTATCACATCAAGCTGCTGATTCCGAGGACTTGGAGGATAACAGTTTCCTTGCTGCTGCATGAAATAAAGAAGGCTGTCAACATCTTTATTAAAACGTTCCCCTCTGTTTCCCACAAGTTCGGGTTGAGGACCAGTTTCACGATGGTTCATTAATGTTTCATTTGTCATTTCTCTGAAAACATTGCAAATAGAAAGGACTCCATGGTAAACTAGCTGCCATTGAGCCACGTGTTCACTGTTAAGTGTCTGACCAAGAATTCCCTTGGAGCTTTTCTGTGATCCCTGGCTCTCTGTAGAGGTATGGTTTTTACACCACTAGCTTCTTCACTCTTTCCAAATACAAGGACCCATATCTTTGATAGTTTATGCAATCAAATTCGTAAAACACTGTAATTAGTGTCTCCACAGTTGTCACATGCATGTCCCAATCACCTTCCCGATCAGCATGTACCACGTTTTTGACTAGAGCTAGGATGTGTAAAAATGTTCCCCAGTACTTGCAAAGTTCAACTTTTTGATACATTTTTTGACAAACTCTATGAACTTAGTTTTCAGGTATTCTGATTTTGAACTGATTGTATTGAGCACTGCCTGACTTTGCAATATGTCTTCTGAATGAAGTGCACCCTGTGCTTGTTCACTTCTTAGGTAAGATCTGCAAAACCAAATTTGTCATTCTTGTTCCAGAAAGCATTCCAATGCAATGTTTCGGTAGCCTCAGAAATGAGGAGTATACCTTGTAACGAATGAACATAATGATTTCCCCTCCATACTGACTAGACAGTTTTACCTCAAAAGATTTCAGCCTCCATTAGTGCATCGAATATGTTGCATCCACTGAGATAACCTCCTGCACTCTGCAATGCAACTTTTGTCAAGTGGAAAACGCCCATCATTGGATAAATATCATCAAATTCTACTGGATTGCTCATAAAAATGTCAGCTACAATATGGAAAACACCTTCATTGCAGAAAATTGGCAGGACAGGCTGGTCTTCAAGTTGAGCATGCACAGTTTGAAAACTTTTAGAGTTGTGTATAATATTGCGTAGTTTGTGACTGGAAATGCTATTACTAGTAAAAACCCAACCTTCTTCAGTGGGGCGGTATTTTGGAAGATTAGAGCATGAATTCCAGGGCACGGAGGAACTTGCTTTTCTTCATCCTTCAGTCCACACCGAATAGCGATATGATAAATTCAGCTTAAGCAGCTTTGTGGACTGCAGCATCTGATAAAAGCAGATATATGTCCTATGTCACTTTAAAACCTTTTGGTAGACTGGGACGTGTTGATGGCTTACTTTTACACAATTTGGCAAGGCAGTTGGGTTTTAAGTTTGCAGCTTTGTTTGTTTATGCCTATAGCGGAGACGGCTTGTTTTCCAGCAGCTACTTCATTGGTACGGTCTTGAAAAAGCACCATGGCAGGATCATCTGTGTTGGAATTTCCAGACAAAGAAGAGCTGTCTTCAAGTTCAAAATTATCAAGAGCAGCAATTGCTAACCCCTGTCTGTGACGTTATCGGATTGGACACAATGCCCTTGGGTACTGGAGGGGGCTTTAACACAGTATTGAATGCAATATTAGATAGACCCCATCCCCCTTCCTAGCACATGCCTAGTACGCCAGGCTTGAATGTTGCGACAATGGGTGGATGGTTGGGGGCTTCTGGAAATATGGCGCAGCAAGAATGAGGGCCTGCAGTAATACTCCTTCTATTATCACCCACATATGCTTCACTTCCGACTTGACAGATTCCTCAGCCCCACATACCTCCAGTCTAAAATACTGCATGCTATATATCCAGGAAAAACTATCTCTGACCACTGCCCTCTTGAGAGAACAATTGCTCAGGGTTGCGTACCTGCCCCTATTCCTACATGGAAAATGCACTCGAAGATGGGGTCTTCTGCGAGACCGTGACTGTGACCATTGACGACTACTCCGAAAACTCTGGGACGGCCTCCTCTCCCTTGGTGGAGTGGGAGGCCTTCAAAGTGTTGGTACGGGGGCAGCGATTAACACCATGGTAGGTGCCAGGAGAACGGCTCTCTGAGAGTTTGGAAGCATTGAGGAATCCTTGGGATCCTTGGAAATGAAGGCAATGGAGAACAGTGACAATGCAGCACAATTTCTGGGAGACCAGAATAACGCATGCAGAGTTGTTAAACCGACTCAGGGTGATAGAATACAGGACATATACCCAAAGGATGCATACAGAAGTGGATAAATCAGGCATACTGCTAGCATGAATAATATGCCCTGACCCATCCCCCACGCCAATCCTTAAGATCACTACACCTGATGGGGGAACCAAAGTGTCGCAATATGAGATCAACAAGGCATTCTGGAATTTTATTCGAGTATATATTCGGCCCGGCTGCCCTCCCGACCTGGTTGAGATTGTGGTATTCTTACAATAGGCAATACTGCTGAGAGTACAGGCGGCTGACCGTGAGGTACTAGCCTTGTCCTTACGGTAAATGAAATCCAGGGTGCCATCAAAGAGCTAGAATGAAATAAAACATCGGGGTCTGATGGACTTCCAGTGGAATTTTATTCCACATATGCTGCCCAACTGGTCTCACACCTTGAAAAGCTGTGCAATGCCTCTCACGCCACTGGCTCCCTCCATGGTTCCACTAGGGAGGCAATAGTCTTTCCTGAAACCCAATAAATCTCCTGCAGAGCTATCTTCATATAGATTGCTGTATCTGTTAAACACAGAATCCAAAATATTGATCAAGATCCTGGCCAGGCGACTGCTACCGTTGTTACCACAACTGATTCAGTAGACCAATGCAGATTCATTCCCCACCGCAACACCTCATTAAACCTATGGCAGCTGTTTAAAATAATGGACGCAGCCCGGACCCCTTATCCATTCCCAGGCTGCTTGTCCCTGGATGTCCGTCAAGCCTTTAAAACTCTGAGGTGGGATTTTATGCTGGCGGCTCCGGTGCATTATAAGATACCTCCTGTCTACATTAAATGGGTTAAACTACTTTATTCAGCCTCCGCTGCCATAGCGAGGATGGGTCCTCCCATCTCAGATTCATACCTGGTCTGGCGGGCTACATGCCAGGGATGCCCTCTATTCTTGCTCTTCTTCATACTGCCGATTGAACAGCTGGCACAACGGATTAGCCAGGAAATTAGACAACAGGGAATCCCAACAAGTACTGCAGTTCATACTATATCGCTCTACGCAGATGATATGATACTGTATTTTAAGGATCTTCGTAAGGATCAGACAGTTGTGGACAAATTGCTCTCCACCTTTGGTAGATTGTCTGGTTTACGTATCAACGCAAATAAATCTTATGTCAACCATTACAGAGACATAAATAGCAGCAGTGTTTCCCTTGGTAGTATGCAGATACCAATGGCCACACAAACCTTCCGGTATCTTGGGATTCTGATCTATATAGAGGGTCCAGATGTGTTGGAGAGTAACCTGGTTCATACAGTACAGCAGTCAAAACGGAGATAGCCTTTTGGATGACCCTGCCCCTTTCCTTGTTTGTTGTCTAGCCGTGGCAAAAATGGTGATGTTACCACATCTACTGTACCATTTTGTGAACCTATCTCTTTTTATACCATCAATGGTGTTCAAGTTACTAAATACTCTCCTTATAAACTTGGTGTGGGGACATGGATGCCACAGAGCTATCCTGACGAAGTTACAGTTGCCTTCGGATAAGGCCGGGATGAGAGCCCCTTATTTTCAAGCCTATTCCATAGCTGGTCAACTGCAGTGGTTGTCTTATTGGTTAGCAGGGCATAATTTGACCAAAATAGATTACACAATGGCCCAAATTAGCCAAGGTTAGTTACACAGATTAATACGTCCTGCCACCACACTGATTTATGTAGATTCATTACTGTTGCACACAGCATTAACGTACTGGAGGATGACAAAGAAGTATACAGCCACAAAACTGCCCTATGCCCCAAATATGACTTAGGTACATTGACAGCGTGCAGGCTTGGCTCCTGGGAACAGGCGGGAGTAACGAGGGTTAGGGCACTGTTTGCAGATTGAGCTTTAATGACCCATGATGATTTTGTTTATGCTGAGGGAAACCACGTTCCTAACCCATGCTATAATAGTCCGATACATTCACAAATATTGGGCAGTGGATGGGTGGGAACCTATGGCACATGAATTTCTGTGAGCACTCCACACTATGGGTCATGGACGCAATCTTGTGCATTGATTATACTGTGGGCTCTGGGAGCATCTTATGGTACCACTCACAGCACTAAAAGCCAAATGGGAGGTGGACCGTGCCAGGGAAATCCCAGACAAGGAATGGGCTGGTGTGATAGAATACCCCAAGAAAATCTCATACAATGCCAGATTCAAATTCATTCTATTTTCAATACTACATTGAGCATATTTGACACCCCATAAACTCCATCGAATGTTTATGACGACATCCTTGGAGTGTTCCTTTTGCCATGCCCAGGAGGCCGACTTGCTGCCCATGTTATGGGGTTGCAACCGAGTGTCCACTTACTGGGAACGAATGACGACAACTCTGATGGAGCTGATGAAACTGCACCAATGGGACATCCCTGTGCAGTGACACCTCATCGCTCTGTGCACTAGTGGCACAGTTGGATCTCCCTGGTGCGTACAGCACAACACATATTCATGCTGCACATGAGATGTTGAGCGTCATATACCAATTAATATGCACACACAATACCCCATGAACACATTCAGGCAACATAATAGGTGACTTTGCATAGTTCCTTCGTTTTTGGGTGGGAGATGGTGGGGGAATTTAATTGAATTCTATATGCCAATTATGTAACCTTGCAATGTCACAAGAAAGATGTAAACTGTATTCTTGGAAAAACTTATCATTAAGGAGGACTGCAACATCGATTGATTAATGTGTACCACATGTATTACATATGAAAAGGCAATGAACATTTGTGTTAAAAAAATCAAGAGCAGCAATTCTAAATCCTTTCCTAGTAAAGTGACTTGGAAGTGATGTGCTGTCGGATTCACAAGATTTTACAACATGAGCTGCTAACAAGTTCCTGCTCTGTACTATGTCATTATAACTTTTTGATACACCAATCCTATTAATTGAAATGATTAGCTCTCTACTTATGCACTTGTCATTGTGTGGCGGACTTGAGGAAAACGCAACTACACTATAGAGAGTTAAACTAGGCTTTATTGGTTTTAATAAGTGTTTTCTGCGGACAGTAAGTCGGTAGTAGGGAAGGGGTGCTTCTGGTTCCTTCTCCGGGGATACATGCCCTCTCGGGAAGCCTTTTCCTTGTTTTCTCCACTCCAGGATGATTGGGTGGCTGCTCCCCGGTGTTCGGTAGATGAGGGGACAAAAAGAAAGAAAGAAAGACTGTTGGGTGCTCAATATATCCAATGTGCCATGGGAAGGGTAGTGAGGAGTCACTCGGTGCACACAAAAAGGCTGGTACTAGGTGACGGCTGTGCTGGGGGAAGGGAGGGACTGGTTTCCGAATCAAGCTCTTTAAGGTGGTTTAAAACCCTTCTTTCCCGCCCAACCCGAGATACGCAAACTTACCTGTGTGAGAAGCGTGGCTGGGCGATTCACGGTGTCATTGGCCTCCAGGCTCTGGTAGACGTTGGGTTGGTTCGTGGCTCACTGCTCCGTCGGTTCCTCCTTGCTCGTAACTCTCTGCACTCTCTCCACTCTCCCTCTCTTCTCCTCTGGGTGTAGAACACACTGTCTGTACACTTCCTGGTTTTACGAGTCCGGCGTCTTCTGCGTCATCCAAGGGGGCGGGGCTTGATGTAAACTCGGCCCAGTTAAAGAAACAAGGACCCATTTCTTCTTCTGTCAAATATAGTGGACTCTCCGAGCTGCTCCAGGTTTCCGGCTGCTGCGGAAAGAGAGGGGCCCGTTCATACTCTCCTGTGCAATTCTTATGCCTGTATTGGATTTGGTTTGACTCCCCTCGTCACACATAGATTGCGTGGGGAGTCCTCATGTGTGTGTAGCGAACTTTTCTTTTTGCCATGATGTAATTCATAAAACATGATTTGGAAAAGACAGTACATTTGCACAGCTTAAGCCAGTCGGTTCATGGGATTATCTTCCACTTTTTCTCTCATATCTTCAAAGCCATCATCAATGTTGTCGGCTTCTAATCAGTACTCAAGAACTTTAGTTTGTAAAGTTTTGCTTTGGTGATATTAAACAATGATATAAAAAATGTTAAGACAACATCAGGCATTCTTGTTGACTCCCACGATTTGCGGCGCTTTGGAGCATCAAAAAATTGGTCATTAAGTCCAAAATATAAATCTTTCAGGACGTTTCTTAAAATGATTCCTAATGATTTACTGCATCCTGTGATCTTATTTTGGCAGCAAGAACTTCAGGAGTCAAATCAGCTGAGAACAATATAAGTTGCTCATTCTTTATATTAGACTGACAAAAACTAATTATGTGACTGTACATTTTCACTAGAAAAATCTTAATTACATTATTATGGATCAGTACAGTTTCATCAGTGTTGATAGTTATTTCTCTGATATCACTGAGTGTGAACCCGTAGCCAGCACTCAAGAGTGGCTTTAAAACTTGATTTGCTTTTTCAAAGAGTTCAAACTTAACTGAAGGCTGGCAGTTACTTTGCTGCTTGGAGCTCATTGTACATTAATATTTTCTAATGTTTGTACACATGCCGTTCGGGTGGGCATACAAATCCACTGCAAATACATTCACCTAGCTGTTTAGATCATCTACTCGGCTGAAAACTTCATCTTGGAAGCAACTGGCTACAGATAAAAACATGTTTACCCTTTGAGACTCACACACTCTTTTTCTTTTGTCAATCCATGTGTCCCTTGTTCTGGTTAGAACACAAATGACACATTGAAGATCCTGTGCTTTCTGATCAGTTGCTGAAGGTGGATGAGGGGTAGCCATCGATCTTCTAAGTGGATGGGCGTTGGGTTTGATTGTCGGTGCTTTCTCAGAAGAATTGTATTCTTGTTGTGGTTCACTGGTTTCTGCTATTTTTTGACACATTGTTCCAGGCTTTTTTCCGTTGTATATGACATGTAGCGCTTGATAAAATATTTGATCCTCTTCACCCATCAGTTTCAATCTTTTGTGAACTTCGTCTTGTCATATTTCCACAGCATTGGAAACTCTCTTCTGTCTAGCTGCAGTTGATGTTAGTTTTTCTTTCTAATTAGTTTGGCATATAACACATTTTTCTTTGTTGAAGGAGTCCTCAGATTTTGGCGTTAGTAACACTCTGTAAGGAGGTAAGATCCTCTGCTACCACCTGCTTCGCTCATGTGTACGAATTTGAATCAACAGAAAACCTGAAACAAACACAATATTAAAATAAACAATCAATATGATGGTTAAAACGCATAAGGCTAGAGCCGCCATTTTTTGGAATTGGCAGAAGGGCTGCTCTGAGGAGCCATTTTCAGTCTCTATAAGACCACTTGACCCCAAAACCTATGTTTTGACACCAAAATGAAGTATGTAGGTCTCAAGGTTACTGAAATATTACATCATCACTGCAACACATCCACCACTTTAAAAATGACATCCAGAAAAATTTGGCCCGGATTTACAATGTCTACCAAAGCTAAATTACTACTCTAATGATACAAAAACACTAATTAAAATTGAAAATCTCTGGACAACAATTTTTTACAAAGGTATATCAAGGGGCCGGGACGATAGGATGGCGTCAAAGAAATATTTAGAAAAATGAATGTGCATTTCTGTTTTTTATTTTGTCACATTATCATATGTTTCTGGCAAGTGGTCAGAAACATCTAGCATAGCTGCAAAGTTTATAGATTGCCTATTTGTGACAATTGCAAGGTTCCATGGTTCTTATGAGCGACATTCTACTGCTAAATGTGTAAATGTAAATCCGTATTTGTAAAGCGCGAACTACTCACCCTTACGGGTCTCAAGGCACTTGGGGCCATTGTGGAAATTAAGTGAGCTATTGCCCAGAGTTACATGGTGCTGAGCTGCCGCCGAAGCAGGCGATTGAACCGTGAGCCCTGTGCTCCGAAGTCAGCTGCCCTCGCTGCTGCACCACACCTGGGACACTTGGAGAGACATTTTCTTATGTGTAAAACAAAGCAATGAAGTCAAGAAATTTGCAAAAATATTACTAAAGCATGGTGTGGTAACGGACTGTCAGTTGCAGGCAGCACATTTTCTATTGGAATGGCCACTAAATTTGGAAAAACTGTTTTTCTGATAAACCAGTGTAATCTGCAAGCGATAATGTGTGGAAATCTGGTTTCATTGAATGTTTTATTTAGGCTTGTTTTGATCCTACCAAAATGTGTTTCCATCACACTTCAATATTATTAAAAAAATGTGCTTCACTTCTGCTTTTCTAATTGCTGGTATAGTTTGACAAAATTGTAGAGTTCATTTGCATGTATTTAAATTTCGTTGTGTATTAGGGAAAACATGGCATTTTACGGCCTTTACTTTTCAACTCATTGTATCAAGCAATCACAGTTCACTTAGCAATATCCTCTAACTTTTCAGTTTGAGAAAGAAAAGTAAACACCATACTGTCTTTTAAAAGAATAAGCAGCATTTTGTCATAACACATAGCCTGACATGTAACCGCTGTCATTGAATGAGCTGCAAATGTGACAAGATAAACACAATTTAAAGGCATCTTTATTCTTCTTCCCCTTCTGAGCTCCAGCATGAATATTTTGAAGGTGCTGCAGCACCCATGCACCCCTACTTCTAGTGCCTATGTTGTAATTACAAAAGCAGGGCATCATGGTGTCGATGCCACCTAAGATGGCCGCCTGGCCAAGCTATCCACCACTTTTCGGAACCTAAGTCGCTTTTTTTTGTGACTTACAACATGCTTTAAAGTGGGGAACTGGCTTCCCTCCCCATGGCTCATCAATGATATCTACTAAAGCTCAGATGAAGAGTTATTTCTTCACTTTTCTACCAAAATCATTGCAGCTGAGGTACTTGCGGCCGCCATCTTAAATCACTGCTTCTTGCTGGGAAACTGCTACACGCTAATAATGTACGGCTCACCTCTTCTAACAACCTGATAACGCAATCTCTATTTATCTTGCGCGCTTGCTCAATGTTATTTCTCCAGTGCACTTCAACTGTTTTCTAAGTACTCCTCGAATTCTTCTCTGCATTGACTGCTGTTTAAATTATATTTTTATCCAAACATCGCCAGTTATTTTGTGCCTTCTCCAGCATATTGCTACCCTCTTAAAATATTGTTGTAGGCGTTACATCCAAACTGTTCCTGAATAATTTGATATTCTTTTAAGAGATTTGTTCATCATTTCTATGTAATGTGGGTCCAGACTTAACTATTCTACCTGCAAATTTTGAAAGGAACATCTTCCAAGACCCACCAGGTATTTTAAGGATCTTTTAAACATGCTGCTCCTTGAATAAACATTGTATTGATGGCACTACTTCCAAGTTGTGCATGGCTATTTTAACACTTCCTCTTTGCAATCTATGTGTTATTATTGTTCAACAACATTTACATCTATATAGAGCTATTGTATGGGCAGGCTAAAGAAACTACTCTTTAATATCAGCTCCAGGGCTCAGTCTCCTCCAAAATCATTTGCGCGATCCACTTTTAATAGCTTGTTGAAGAACATGGCACAGTCAGTTATTCCTCGCTCTGTAGCTACATCTGGTTCTTCTGTGAAGGCTCAATCACCTTCTTCCACAAATTAGAGACTTAAACAGGACCCCCTTTATCTGAAAAGCCACCATCTCCTATATTATTGGAGAATGTATTGGATGAAATTCGAGCCCTTCATCCTTTTGTTGAGAAGACCAACAAACGTATCGAGCATCTTGATGATAAATGGTCCCTCATGGAAACACGTATGTCTTTGGTGAAGCAGCAAATTAGTGACTTACAAGATTAATCCAACAAACTTGCAATTCTGGGTAAAGAAATTAAAGAAACACTCTGAAGACTTGGAGAATAGAAACAGACATAATAATCTTTGTGTGCATAGTCTTCAAGAAAGCACCTAGGGCGAAGATCCTGTCTCTCTTTCTGTATCTTTTTGTCCCCAGTTATTGGATTTACCTGTATTAATATCAATATATAGCAAGCTCATAGACTCGGTCTACGTTTTCATACTTCTGAGCCAACTGCTAGACCTAGAGAGTGATTCTCAAAAGTCTCAATGAGACCAAATCAAAAGACAAATACAATGGTCGGGCAGAAAGATTTATATTTCGCTGGATGTCCACAACGCTAGGGCCAACAAATGAAAGGAGTTTCTCAGTCTTCATCCGGCATTGCAAACTTTGGGTGCTCGTTCATCCGTGTCTCTTTAAGGTCACTTATCAAAATAAAATCCTCTCATATGAGCAACCAGCCGAACTCAAGAAATCCATCAACTCTCATTTGACGGACCACATGGACATAGCTGGTCCCTCTTCATGCCAGCATATTTCTATTATGTTAATGTTTTTTACAATGTTATTGTTCTCATATTTAAGAAGTGAACTGCATGCTCCTTTATCACATACTCCTTTTCAGATGTGCCATCGTCATCTGTGTTGTCACCAGCCCAACTTCTTGTTCTTTATTCAGGGATGTGCTATCAGTCATCAATCTTTGACATGTACTGTCACTTTTGGAATTTCTTTCTCCTCTTCTTTTCCTTCTCCCATCTTACCCTCCTTCCTTCATTATTCTATCTCCTATATCTCTTTATTGCTATATATTGCGTTGTAATCTCATGCCATAATTGTTAGCTACATAATAGTTCTAATGGTTTATGTGTTTTTTCATTGTTATAAAGTTCATAGTTACATGGAACATAAAAGATTTTATTAGTACTATCAAAAGATGGAGTATAATCCCATTTAGCCAAATCAGACCCAGATTTAGTTTTACTCTAATAAACGTATTTTAATCATTTCAACGCTTTAAACTTAAGCGTGGCTGGGTAAGGTCTGTATTCATCTCCTCTACTGATAATAAAACAAATGGGGTTATAATTTTGTGAAAAACCTTAACTCTTGCTGTCTTTTCTCAATACACAGATTACAAAGGAAGATGGATTATTCTTAAACTTTTAGTCAACAATATTCCCTAAACTTTGTTAAATATTTATGCCCCAACAGAACCTGATTATTAATTTTGGCCTACAATCGCTAAAAAATGCATACAATATATTGATACCTATTTTATTTTAGGTGGCAATTGCAACCAAGTTATAGATCCAATCTAAGATAGACAGTCCTTGGTCCAATTCTCTGATAACAAGATGCATAAGACATTCTATTTCACTATTTCCCATGGTTCTTTTATTGATTAATATAGACTCTCCAATCCCAATCCCACTTCTAAAGACTACACTTTATATTCTGGTACACATGGTACCCTTTAAAGACTAGATTAAATTGTTCTCAAAACTCTTAGCACAACATAAAGTCTAATCTTTCATTAGTCCCATAGTACTTGCAGATCATGCATTGGTGGTTACGAATCTGCCCCCCCCCCCCTCCCAGCCTCAATCTCATAGATGGAAATTTAACAACTCATTGTTAAATGATGTCCAATTTTCAGCGTCCTTTACCCCCTTTGCTACAGATGTTTCCTTCATTAATGATTCACCCACAATTATTCATTTAAACCAACTGTCCGCTGCTTTATCATGGACTATGTATCCAAAAAAAAAAACAAGATTTGAGCTAAATAATACAATCCCTTATATTCCTCCATTAAGACTTTGAAACAAAAAATATTTCTCATCTAAATTAAAACTGCTAAAAGCAAAATTACATTGAAATACTCTCTTGGCTAATGACGCCTTTTCCCTTGTTTTAAAAAGTAATGCTCATTCTTAAGGTGGGAGAAATAAAGTTGGTACATTACTGGCCAATTATATTAAAGAGAAAAAACAGCAATTTAAGATAGATTCGATAATCAACTCACACAGCGCTTTTGTGACTAAGCATGAGGATATTTTAAAGGAATTTGCTGACTTCTATAAGATGTTTATACTCCCAAAACTTTTTACATCAAACCCACAACTCTATTTCTTCCCACTTAGACTTTGCATCTTTGTAGGTAAATCTTACTCCAAATGAGTCCCCAGGCTCTAGACTCATTGAAAAAGGGGATAATATCGGGGTCAGACAGTTTTACAGTAGAATTGTTTCTACATTTTGCCAATATTTGTATTCCCTACTTGTTATACTTGCTTGATAATTTTATTGATTCAGGGTCTTCTTCAGGTCCTTTCCAGGAAGCCACAATATGTCAGAAGGGAATGTCTCCACTCTATGTAAAAACTACAGGCCTATATCAGTAAATATTTTAGTAATTCATCTAGAAAAAGTTTTTTTGAGGTCTTATTGGGAAAGAGCAGTCCGGTTTCATAAAAGGTAGATTAGTGTCTGACAATACCTAACTATTCCTTAATGTACTCAGTAAAGCTTCGTTTCCGAAAACTCCACTGACATCGACCACAATAGACGCAGAGAAAGCATTTGATAGGACCAATAGGGACTTTAAGTTAGAATCTTTAGCCTGGCATGGTTTTGGTCCTAAAACAATTGCTCTTATCGCTCACTTATATGGGTTTTGGGGAACAGGGGTATTTTAAGGGTTCAGGGCTAGGTTTGGGTTTTGGGGTACAGGGGTATTTTTAGGGTTCAGGCTAGGTTTGGGTTTTGGGGTACCGGGGTATTTTAGGGTTCCGGGGTAGGATTGGGCTTTGGGGTACAGGGTTATTTTTAGGGTTTAGGGCTAGGTTTGGGTTTTGGGGTACAGGGGTATTTTTAGGGTTTAGAGATCGGTTTGGGTTTTGGGGTACAGGGGTATTTTAAGGGTTCAGGGGTAGGTTTGGGGGTACAGGGGTATTTTATGGTTCAGGGGTAGATTTGAGTTTTGGGGTACAGTGGTATTTTTAGGGTTCAGGGCTAGGTTTGGGTTTTGGGGTACAGGGGATTTTTAGGGTTCAGAGATAGGTTTGGGTATTGAGGTACAGGGGTATTTATAGGGTTCAGGGCTAGATTTGGGTTTTGGGGTACAGGGGTATTTTTAGGGTTTAGAGATCGGTTTGGGTTTTGGGGTACAGAGTATATTTATAGGGTTAAGATGTGTTTAAGGGTGTTGGGGTATTTTAAGGAGTAAGGGTGGGTTATGATTATGGGGTGCAGGGGTATTTAAAGGGAGCAGGGTGGGATTAGCACACGATATGAGACATGGCATGAAGGGCGGAACCTACCACACGCCCCCAGCGTTTGTCACGCCCCCAGCACACGTCCACAGCACAACGCAGACACGCCCACAAAGGAATACTTTGCTGGCACGGTTCTTTTAAATTTTAAATGTGAATGGGGGGCGTCTGCATAGCCTATGTCCTTCTGCTGCAACTACCCTTTCCAACGCTGTATTGGGTGTTGTGATTGGTGCTGTGGTTCCTGAGATTACCCGCCTCAAAGGTTTGGGCTCTCTCTTTATTATATTAGTATGGATATTAGTATGGATATTAGTTACAGTGCTCTACTTCTCACAGTGCTCAATTGTGGTTACCTCTAACCTATTTTCCTAATAATATTATTTATTATAAGTCATCTACAAATTGTACATTATCAGAGAACTTACATCCACCAATAATATTTTATCTCTCTGTTGTTTCTTATCTATATAGGTTATTACTGTTTACTGTTGTTATTACTTCAATATTGCAATCTCTGTAGACTCTCCGTAATATGTTTCATGCTACAAGGACAAATTCTTATGTTTAATACAATAATATTTCCCTTTAATATTTTTCCTCCCTCCCTATCTGTCCCCCCTGAAAATCATAAAAGACTTTAATTGTTTTGCTGCATTCGATCTTCCATTGTTACCGTTTTATGCATGACCTCTTTTATAAATTCCTTTCTGTTCACCTTGATATTTAAATAAAGTATTTTAGATGTAATTACATAAGCAGGGATACGCACAGATGTGCTTGCAACCAATCCCCCAGGAAGAAACATTACCAAAGAGGGGGGAATGCTGCAGCTGCCACAGGCCTCCCAGTACATTAATATGCAACACCTGTGCTAAATCACCTCAAACATTATGCTGCTGCTGTGGTGGTGCTGGGAGGCAGTCTCTCTCACCTCATTGGGTGCCTGTTTGTTTTTTTCGCCCATAAATAAAATGCAAGCAAGTCACCGAAATAAGACAGCTTAACTTCACCCTGATCCATGTGAGGGCAGAGACTGCGCCACCCATATTTGTTTATGATGCTCAAGCTTGTGACCTTGTGCTTAGACCAATCACTGGTCCGTTCAGAGACTCAGAAGCCGGATAGGACTTGACTGAAGGCCGGGCTTGTAAGCACTCAGTACCAGTTTTAACAACCCAGATGCCCCAGCGAATGATGTGTATTTTATGTTTGTGGGACTAGAGACAGGCTCTGGGCAGCAGCAGCAGCCCGGCTGGTACCGAGAAGCCAATTTTAGCGTACTAACTGTTTAAATGCAGCGCTGTTACAGTGCCTCGTGGAGTGGGACCAGTGGCGCTATAATAGGTGACTAACGCATTTTAGTGCGGTGATACAGACACCAGCACTAAAATGCGTTAGCCTAACCCCTGATACGTGGTACTTAGCAAGGCTAATCTAGTCTGACCTTCCTTAGTAGTGAAAAGCTCTCTGAAAGCTGGGAATTGTGAGCCGGGGCATAGCTTCAAGGGAGGTGTTTGGTGTTACACCCCTCTAAAAAATGTATTCCATAGTAAATATCTGGATACAAATGCTTTCAGTCGAATATGGTGAAGCCTCTGTCGGACGACCCCTGGAGGTTTTACATGCCCACATGACAAAAACACACAGACACTCTCCCTTGTCTCTGTTTTGAAGACCTTAAAAATGTTGATTCGTTGTAAAAATATTGTGTTTTAAGTACTCCTAAAGATCCACCCTCCTCTCTCTTTCCACCACACCTTAAGCCCCTCTCATCTTCTGCTTCTCATTTAATGTATTTTTTTACAAGATATCACAGCATTATTGTTGGGGAATCTGAAGCTCACACCACCTCCCCCTCAAGTCGTACTGACCAAGCTACGCCCATGATTGTGAGTCCATCCTTGCAATGTTAAATACAAAACCCCATCCATGTTCTAAAATGCAATGAAGAGTGAGCTCAAATGTGAGGACCGGCTGGACATTTCTTATGAGATTTGGAGCCACACGGCAGCTCTAACATATTAACAATTTAAACATTGCTTCTATCATCTGGTCCCCTTTTAAAAGTGCAGGTAAAATATGATTGCCAACATACTATTAAAAGATCTGTCACCCTAAAAGTGCCAACAGCATAACCGTTAACAAAAATAAGGTTTTGGAGTTATTTGCCCCCTCCCCCACCTGTGAAACCTACTTCCACCCTTGACATGATTGACCAGAGTTACTGACATTATAGAGTGGCTCACCTCTATTCTTCTTTCAATAAAAGTACTGTGCTGTTTTTAGGCATATTTGTCTGTGCTCCTGAGGTCGCCCCTACTCCCCCCACGATGTGTAACATTTGCTCCGCAGTCTTTGCCCAGAATGGCCTTTACCCTGCAGGTACCTACCACACAGATAAGCGACTTTAATGGGTTTTTACCTTTACTATGCAATAATTTACTCTGCATGTAAGTTTTTTGTTTTTTAAACTAACTCTTTTAAAAAAACATTAAAATAAAGTTAAGTACAGTTAAGGTGTCGTTAGATCTAAATTGTAGAAAGAATGATTGTAGGATTAAGAGGAGGTCAGCTGTAGAGGGAGCAAAGAAGTGTTTTGGGATTCGCAGTGGGTAGAGTTGAAGGGAGGTAAGGGTGATTTTAGGGTTTAGGGGTGGGTAGAGGTATAGGGGATAACAGTGATTTTAGGGTTACTCAGTGAGCAGAGGTAAAGGAAAGTAAGGATGTTTTTAAGGTGTAGGGATAGATAGAAGTAATAAGGGCAAGGGTCATTTTTTGTTCAGGAGTGGGGAGATAATTAGAGGAAGAGTGAATTTAGGGTTAATTGGTGGGTAGATGTCCTCCCAGTGCTGGTATTCACTGTGGTGGGATGGGCCCACAACATATTTTTAATGGCATCCTGAACTACCAAACCTGGGCTATTAGCCAACTCCAGTGGACACCTAAACCAACCTATTGGTCCTCACCACAACATCATCCCCTTGAGGACTGTACATTGAACTACAGCTGTGCTTTACACTAGTTTTACTCAAAAATTCCTTCATTTCCCCTGAAGTGAGTTGCGTACCATTATCTGTTACCAGCACTGAAGGAATCCCTTCCCTCCTGAAAATTCCAAGGCTCCTAAACCTCCAAATGTGCACACAACTCACACTCTTCTACCCACTTTCTCACTTGAACATCCATGAGTGGCCACCAAAACCTTTCTCTCAGCCTTTTGAGCATCACTGTTTGTCCCAAATGTTCCTCATGGGCTTAATGTATCAACTTAGGTCTTACCACTCTGGGTGGCACAAGTGTACTGCCCCTCATTACAAGATGGCTAGCATGCAAACACAATTTATCTGCCACTTTTATTAAATGGTTTGACTGCCTCTGGCAGTGTACTCGCTCTTCTCACACCCACTTCAACCATATCAACCACTGCCTTGATTGTGTCATTTCTCACCATTGCACTCTCCCAATCATCCTTTGTGACACAACTTTCCAAACCTTCCATGTCATCCTTCACCCTGACAACCACCTCCTCAGTATGTAATTCAATCTCCTCCGCCACTTTATCAGGAAGCCTGGACAAACAATCTGCAACTTTGTTCTTCCAACCCAGAACATACTCAACAACGCAATCATAATCCTGTAATGTCACAGCCAACCTCATCAATCATCCCAAGCAGTATTGTGTGACTGCAGGCCCCAAAACCTTCAACAGTTGTGTGTGATTAGTCCTCAACACCACTCTACTCCCCCAAATGAAAATACAAAAGTAGTTGGCTGCCCAGACAGGGGTCAATGCTTCATGCCCTGTGGCTAATTCCTCTCTGCACTCAAGAATGAATGAGAAGCAAAAAGAATAGCCTTCTCTGTTCACCCAGGTATCATTAAAAGAGCACTGTCCTGATACCAACCACACTGGCATCAATGATAAGATTATTTTTCAACCTCACCTGAAATGAAACCAATAAGCCAGCCCTGTCATTCTTATTCTGTACAAATGCATAGCGTTGCTCCTCTCCCCAGACAAACGTCCTGCCTTTTCTCAACAACAACCTCAAAGCCTGAATTTTGTAAGCAAAGCCTTGTACAAATTTAGAGTAGTATTCCACCAAACCCATAAAAGGTTGAAGTTTTTTCTCGTCATTGGGTACTTTAGCATTGACTATGGCACTAACCAAGTTCAATTTTGGTCTGACTCCTTGCCCTGTAATGAGGTACCCTCAAATACTCAACATCCTGCACCAGAATTGTACACTTCTCTTTTGGTAAAGTCAAACCAGCCTTGGCGATGGAGATTATTATGCACTGCAATGTTGTGTCCAAAGACCATTGTCATCCTGAAAGAAAACAACATTTTTGACACCTGACAACCCATTAGATATTAATCTTTGGAAAATTATTGAAGTGGATAACAAACCAAGAGGGAACCTGTTCAATTGAAATATACCCTCAGGTGTGATAAAAGTTGTTAATTGCCTATAGTCTGGGGGAAGCGTCACTTGATGGTACGCACTCCTTAAGTCAATATTCGAAATAATACCTTACCCCCAGATAACAACAACATATTTGGCAGGGGTAAACAGTCCAAGACAATGCTTTCATTCAGGCAACGAAGTTCATCACAAAACCTAAGAAATCCATTCGATTTTTTCGTTATTATGACAGGTGACAACCATTCCATGGCCTTTGCTGGCTCCATGACTCCACACCTAATCATCTATTCAAGAATCCTTTTTATCAGGGAGGAGCTACGACAGCGAACAAGATGGCCGCTTAGTCTCCCGGCTCCGCCGACCTCCGTCTTTCGCTTGAAGATCCTGTCATCTATCCTGATATTCCGCCCCATATCCGTGTTTATGAACTAATCTGCAGTCCGATGGAGCAATCCCGAGACTTTTCCGACATTGTGGAGTGGAGTAATGTCGAGGCTTGACTCGAGGCCTAACCCAGTCTGGAAGCCGGGGTCTCAATTGCTGGTCCAGCCGGGTCCTAGTTGAACAACGGCGGACTGGTGAGGGTGGCAGGGTCCGGTCAATGGAACTTTCGACATCTTTTGGACTGCTTTGCTGCCGATCTGCTGCTTGGTCTCGTATCGAAGGTGAGGGGACGAGTGACGCCCGAGGCGGTGTGGCGGGGGTCCCTGACCCGGAGGCCTAGCGTTCGCATCGCCGGCGCCTTTGGGTTGGGGACTTGGCGCGCACGAACGCAAGTTGACGATCTGTCCCTCACGGTTTCTCCCTGCTCCGCCTAATCTTCCCCCGGGGAGAGCGGCTCTCAGAGGGGATCACTATGCCTGATGTTATGCGAGACCCGGCGGACCAGGCTGAATGCGGCCCGTCATTGCGGTTAGTGCTGCCAGCCCTCAAGGCACTTCAGGTGACTATGGAGTCCCAGGTCTGTAAACTGATGTCGGCAGCAGATGGACTTAAGCGATTGGGACCGGACCCTGATTCATCGCTCGGGACTCGGCGGTCAGCTCTACTCCCGATAGACACCCCAGCGGTGCATTCAGACCCGGTGCATGGAGCTGTGCCTGCCCCTTCAGAAGTGGAACTGATTGAACATGCTGAGATCTCTGTATCGACTATATGGTCGGAATCCTTGGTTTCGCTACCAGTGGAACATTTAACTGCTGTTCCCACTCTGGAAACTTTTGGTCGAGACTGTGAACTGCGTTGGATTGTGTCGCACCCCCTTCCCAGCTGGTTCATCAAGATGGCGGATGGGACAGTGTCTGGCCTTGGAGTCGGGGAGGGGCGTCGTTGGAACCGGCCATGTACTTTGGGGTTTGCCATCCTTTCTCCATCTAGCGAACTATATTTCGGCAACTTCTATGTATATTTTGACAATTTGTGGATGGGGCTCTACTTACCAGAGGGAGTCAGCAAGTTTGATCGACGGGGGCAAGGCTGAGACTATTGTTTTGGGTTTACTAATGTGGTTTCATCGGTAACGGGATTTGCTTTATTAGTTTCACGGAGACCGGGTGGGGTTTATAGTTTCCTCCGGTGTAATCTTCTATTGTGTTCTGCTCAATTGCGTCAGCTTTGTGGGGGATTCTTTGTTAAGGCGGTGGGGGGAGACCGGGAATGTGTACGATATTGCCCTCCTCCATTTCTACTTTTAGTGTAGGGGTTTGTTCTTCTTTTATATCTCTTTGTTCTTCCTATATTTCCGGTTTCAGTTATTTGGGGCGACAGGCACGCTGCGAAGGGGGGTAGGCCGTAGTCATCTGCAGGGGTGCAGGGTGTGGGGTTGGGGGAGGGGATTTTTTGTTTTGCCTTTATTGTTTCTATGGCCTTTTTTCTCTTTCGTATCTTTCCTTTTGCCTTTTCTTTCGTTTCTTCCTTTTTCGGGTCAGCGTAGTGGGTTCACTCTTGTGTCTATTTTCGATTTTTCCTTATCTGTGCCTATACTTTCTACAGTATATCAGTATCGATGGGCGGGCGCTTAACTGGTGCGAACTGTGATTGTATGCTTGTCTATCCTGAATTGTATGCCTTAGCGCCACTGTTCTAAATGAGATCGTTCTAACTGTGGATGTCCTACTATTTTGCCCGCCCTTTATGCGACTCTGTGATATTGTATGGCACCTGATCCTTTCAGTTTTATATTATAAAATGGAGCCTTTAGAATCCTGTCATTTGCTTGGTATGCTTAATAGCCAGTTACAACCGAATTTGTGGTACCTTCGCTTCCCGGTCTGCCGAGTCGTGTCCTAACTGACTTGCTGTGATGAAACTGATTAGCGGCCGGCCCTGGTGGTTGTAGGCCCATATTTGTAACTGTTTGAAGTAACAATAAAGGTTTCCCCCCAAAAAAAAAAAAAAAAAAAGAATCCTTTTTATTTCTGCTCTTACAACCAGCTGAACCTTCCTCACCACATGTCTCACCGGCAAGGCATTCTTCCTCAATGTAATCCTGTTCAAATATCCCTTGGCTTCACCCAATCTATTCCCAAAGACGGATTCAAATTACTTCAGCATTTCATCCAGGTCACGTCTTCAACCGCCATTAGTTGACAGCCCTGGGATTCACAATTATATGTAAATCATATTGATGTGACCTACATCAGTTGATTCAAGAACCCCTTCCGGCCATGCAACATAACATCAAACAGCTGTTTGGGTATTGTGGGGAACAATGATCCCAAATCCACCATCAATGTTAAAACTTTTCCATCTATTACAAAATCGGCCTTAGGATGTATTTTACTCTTTAGATCATCCTTTCCACGTTGAACAAGTCATCATTATCTATGTGCACTTTGTGTTCTGACTCCTCACATCCATCATCATTCATGGAGACACAATGGTTAAAATGTTTGCACACATAAGCAAAATGCCCCTTTTTGCTACATATATGACATTCCTTCCCAATGGCAAAAACATTTTTTTAATTGCCAATGTGAAACTTGCTACCACAGTTGTGACACCTTTCCTTCATAGTTGAATGCTCCCATAGCTTTCACATTGTTGCCTCTGTTAGTGCTCCCATTTACTATAGATAGCTTTTTCTTTGAAGCATTGACCAGATCAGAATCCTCATTTACTTCAGCCACTTCACTCGCACTTTTGCCTTCAACTCTCTGCATGTCCCTCATCCACTTCTCTGACTTCTCCACCTTCTTAGATATTTGTATTGCATTCTTCAAAGTGAGATAACTAACTACCCACAAACTTTCTTGCATCCAATGGCGTAACACAGGCCCCCGCAGCCCCTGCGGAGCAGGGAGCCCCCAGGCTCCAGGGGCCACCGAGGTGCAGGGGGCCCCCTCAGCACAGTACTCAGGCCTGAGCATTTCAGATTAAATCCGGAGCGGGGGCCCTCCATGTACCTTGCAGGTGGGCCCTCTCAACTTTCGTTACACCACTGCTTGCATCCTCTTAATATTGCATTGTATAAACAATTGATCCCTAATCAACTCTTAAGTCAATTGAGAAAATTTATATTTTCCTGCCAACTCATGTAGTCTGGCTACATAATCGTCTGCTGACTGAAGAGGTTTCTGCGGAAGGGAGTGAAACTTGTGATGCTGCATTACAGTGTTCACTGTTTTGTCAAACCTAGTTGGTAAATATAATTTGGCTTCCTTATGCACATCTTCCAATTGATTTCCAGGATTATCTCGTATAGGTGTTAGATATTTAAAGGCATGTTGACCTTCTTTAACAAATGAGCCAAGGGAAGTGCTTTTTCCTGACAGAAGAGAAGTCTGTACCATCCAAAGCTTGCAAATAATTCTCAAAACTGTCTATCCAATCTTACCACTCAATTGGGGGATCTTAAGGTAGCATTAAAACACAGGGGGAATCACAATAGATTGAGGTATGCTCATGTTGGAGGAATTAATAATACTACACCCTCTCAATAGCACAAAACGTGTATAAGGGTTTACACGGTCACAGATAAATTTACCAGGATTTGTATAAACAAGAGTGTGAGCAACAGGTGGCACTGTAGTGAAGAGCAAGCTGAAATTTGGAACTGGTCCCCTGGAAAACTGAAGACCGTGCGGGTAACTGAAAGATAGGAAGCCATGCACGCTCAGGTGAGCTAGACTGCTATAGAGTTGCCTTGTGAGCAAAGAAAATTGCGGTTAAGCATTGTAGATCTCCTGCGAGATGGCAGTAGTGAGGCTGAAGCTTGAGGCTGAAGCTTGCACAGGGAGCGACAGTAAAGGTGAGTTCTTGCTCTTACTGTGGCTGGAGGTGGGACTATTGTTGCGCTTTGAATCGTGCTTTGGGAAGGCGGCCTGAGACAGAGGGCGGGATTTACTGAGGTGCAGGTCAAACAAGCACAGAGCAGGTATCTTGAGTTTTTGATCCTGGAAAGCGCGGAAACAGAATTGATCATTGGTTCCACCTGCGGCCTGGTAGAAGAATGCAGGGAGTGCATCATCAGGGTTCAGCTGACAGGATGGTTGTGCCTGCCCAACTTGTCACCAAAATATTGTGTTAATACGACTGCAGACACTGTAGAGCTTGAATAAAAGTTATCTTTATTCGTCAGCAGAAACCCTGTGACTCCACCAAGACAGGTACAGAGAGCAAAATGGCACACATCTCAGCTGTCTTGTAAAACAACACCAGAACACAATGATGTCATCATTACACTACACAGTATACATTCCCCCGGAGCAGCACACGGCTGATCACCATAGAGTACCACAGTGACGTTAGTAGTTAGGTGAAAGTTTCAGTTAAAACAGAACATTTTAAACTAAAAATAAACACTGAAATTCATGACTTCTAGTTCACTCCGGTAAATATGATGTGCGCCGCTGCCATGCACATTGATGTCATCAACAATGTCAGTAGTGATGTCATAGAACATGTCATGAATGATGTTATATGTAAGGTCATACGCAGTGCATGGCGGGGTGCAAGTTATAGTTACTTAGGTACATATATGTGAGATGGTTCATAAAAGTCTGGCAGGCCCCAGTCCTCTCTTTCCCTTGGGTTTTCGCAGAGTCGTATATGCTTATCGCGAGTTTGATCCCTGCTGTTTTAAGTGAATGAGAATTTACTGGAGCTCCACAAAGATTTTTTTTTCTCCACTGCAATTCAAAGGGACTGAAGTAAACAGAGAAGCACACAGGACAACATTAATTTTGATGACATTAATTCACCATATGTACATAGGGACTGTGCAGCAATGTTATAAACTGTGGGTAATATGCTCCATAGAAGTCACAAGATATTGGAGTGCTACGGTTAACTAGATATTTGATTGATTTGCTTAACCATTTAGTTAATGGAGTCAGACGCTTCAATGTGTTAACATTAGGGTCACTAAGGGTTAGGCTAAGGAGTTCAGATCTGCTGAAATTGACCCTTTCAAAACAAAGCAGGTGTGCTATTAGAGCCAGGTGTAAAGTCTCAGTGTGGGTCGTGGTCAGCAAAATATCATCTGCAAACAGTGCTATTTTAAGGGTCTTGCCCCCAGATGCATCAAAGTACTGTTTTGCGATTCCTAATTTGCGAAAATTACCGAATCGCAAATTAGGAATCTCAAAATGGTATGCATCATTTTTTTCGCATTTTTTTTGTGATTCGGTAAAAATCGCAATTTTTACCGAATCGCATAAAAAATGCGATTTTCAAATTGCGAATTCGCAATTCCCATTCATTCCTATGGGCTGAAATGCCCATAGGAATGAATGGGAATTGCGACTTCGCAATTTGAAATCGGAATTCAACAAAGCCTTTCAAGGGTGGAGAGGGGGGTCCAAAGGACCCCCCCCTGCACCCATGAAATGCACTATTACATGTAAGTTACATACACACATGTCCTAAGGACATGTGTGTCTGTAACTTAACAGTTTAAAAAATGCATTTTTGTGCATTTTTAAACAATTTTGCAAATTACCACGAGGTTCAACTTCGTGGTAATTTGCAAATGCAATTTGTAAAATCGCAAATGTTTTGACAATGATGCATTGCATTTAAGGAATCGCAAATTTGCAATTCCTTAAAAGCAATCGCATTTTTGGAATTCGCTAAAAATAGCGATTTTCCAAAAATGCTTGATGCATCCCAAAAACCAATTTAGGAAGTGCAAACGGCCGATTTTTGCGATTCGCACCGTTTGCACTTCCTAAAAAGGTTGATGCATCTAGGCATTGGAATAAAAAAAAAGAAATGCTCAATGTCTACCTCCTACCTCTCTTTGAATAGCAAGGTGTTAAATAATCTTTGTGCGTAGAATGGAAGAGAGAGAGAATACAATTACCCGGGGGCATATTTACCATTGCGACCAGTGTCACTTTTTGCAACGCTTTAGTGGCGCTGTGCCCTGCTCCATATGTACAAAGAGGCATTGAGCCACTTTGCATGGCTTAACTCCATTTTATAATATCGTCCCTTTTCACACAGGTATCTATGTGAAAGGGCTGTTCAATGGGTGCTGCTGTGGGCATTCCACCGCAACACCCATTGCTTTTTGATGCTGCCCAGATTTACAAGGATCTGTAAATCTGAGGCAGATCCAAAAACTAACACCACTGAATAGCAGGCTTTAAATTGGTGCAATGGAGAGAAATGCTTTTATTTCTCCTAGTTTTTGCTCTTAAATCACATTTTAAGATTTTTTATGTGTAGAAAGGTATCCCTACCTACACAAAAACAATAATCCCTGCAATGCAGGCACCCTTGCACTATGGCACAAGGGAGTCTGTGTTGGCATGAGGCAGATTTTTCAGCGCCAGTCAAAGGAAAACACAGGGGTGCGCCATGTTCTTGTAAATACGGCACATCCCAGAATTTTTGCAGTGCTGCACTGCTAAATTGTATGCAGTGCTGCTCTGTGCCATTTCCTTGTAAATATCGCCCCTGGTTCTCTGGCATAGAGGGAATGGCTGATATATATGTATGTTCATATAGACCTATTCAGGATGTGGGGTTGCAGTTTCCAGGTGAGGTAATTTTAATAATCCTTGGTCCCAGACAATTTGTGCATTACTTTAGAGAGAAATTGCCAGTCGATCTGGTTGAAGGCCTTTTCTGTGTCTAAAGAAACTAGGATGGCAGGGACTGAATTCCTTTGGACTATTCTATTCAGATGAGTTACTTTTCACACTGTTGTGAGTTTTGTTTGCCATGATAAAGCCTGATTGATCTGGGTGAATTAGTCACAGCAGGACCATCTCCTCATTATTAGGATTTTGTGATTTATTTTGCATCAATGTTTTTAAGGGTGATGGGCCAATAGAAGAGTTTAAAGTCCATACAGATTTAAGTATAGGGGTTCTTCCTCCCACAGACGGAGTAATCCTGCCCATCTCAGCAACTTTGCAGAATAAGGTTGCCAGCATGGGAACAAGTGTGTACACAAATATTTTATATAACTCACTGTAAGAAAATAGGACTTTTTGCAGCTGTACCCTTACTAGCAGCCCGTCCCAATGGTGTCCAGGTATGAATTGCTGCCAGACAGTAATATATTGTTTTGTAGGATTTCGTTTGATAGCATTTCTTATCTGTGACAGGCCTGTGAAACGCTCTGATTAACAGTGCACTGCTGATGCACTTAAGAGTGCGTGTTCAGTAGTGTGTGAACTCTAGTTTCCCTACTTTATTTTTCCTTTCAATATTATATAGCGCAAACTCGACAACATGGCATGAGCACAATTTACATTACAGAAGAACACATTCATTTGTGGTAGGCACGGGGAGACAACGCGATTTGCCTGGAATCACAGGATGTTGAGCTGATGCCGAGATTCGAACGTAGCTCCCCAGCTCTAAAGTTCGCAATTCTAGAACTTGTGGCGGGAGGTGTGTCTAAAAGTGTATGTTGGTGCTGGCCATCAATGAGAGAGACCTGTACATTTTTCAAATCGGTGGTGAAAAAATATGAGTATGTTGCTGGAGATGTGGGCCGCCGTACCACCAATGTACTTACCGGGGGAGGGTACAACGAAATTCGTTGTAAATGCATGAAGGGTAAAAGCATGTTTTTTTTAATGTTTGGATAAGGTAAGTATGGGTATAGGGGTATATGTTTTGGGGTACTGAGGTATATGTTTTGGGGTGTTTGGGTATTTTAAGGGTTCAGATATGGTTATGGGGTACAGGGTTAGTTTTAGGGTTTAGGGATAGGTATGGGTTTTGGGGTACAGGGGTATTTTTAGGGTTCAGGGCTAGGTTTGGGTTTTGGGGTATAGGGGTATTTGTAGGGTTCAGGGGTAGGTTTGGGTTTTGGGGTACAGGGGTATTTTAAGGGTTCAGTGCTGGGTTTGGGTTTTGGGGTACATGGATATTTTTAGGGTTCAGGGCTAGGTTTTGGTTTTCGGGTACAGGGGTATTTTAAGGGTTCGGGGCTAGGTTTGTGTTTTGGGGTACAGGGGTATTTTAGGGTTCAGGGGTAGGTTTGGGTTTTGGGGTACAGGGGTATTTTTAGGGTTCAGGGCTAGGTTTGGGTTTTGAGGTACAGGGGTATTTTTAGGGTTCAGGGGTAAGTTTGGGTTTTGAGGTACAGGGGTATTTATAGGGTTCAGGGCTAGGTTTGGGTTTGGGGTTAAGGGGTATTTTTAGGGTTTCGGAATAGGTTTGGGGTACAGGGTATATTTATAGGGTTAAGATGGGTTAGTGTTTAAGGGTGTTGGAGTATTTTAAGGAGTAAGGGTGGGCTATGATTATGGGGTGCAGGGGTATTTAAAGGGAGCAGGGTGGACACCCGGAGCTGGAATGTACAGAACCTGGGAAGAAAAAACAATGAAACATTGGGCACAACGCTCGCTTTTTTTACCCGCAATCCCGCGCCCGCACACGCCCAAGCCCCAGCACACGCCCACAGCACACGATATGAGACATGGCATGAAGGGCGGAACGTACCACACGCCCCCAGCGTTTGTCACGCCCCCAGCACACGCCCACAGCACAACGCAGACACGCCCACAAGGGACTACTTTGCTGGCACGGTTCTTTTACCTTTTAAATGTATATGGTGGGCGTCTGCATAGCCTATGTCCTTCTGCTGCAACTGCCCTTTCCAATGCTGTATTGGGTGTTGTGATTGGTGCTGTGGTTCCTGAGATTGCCCGCCTCAAAGGTTTGGGCCCTATCTTTATTATATTAGTATAGATAAGTCCCTAGTAGATGTTACCAGGAGTACCCAGGGCATTGGTGGTAAATGTGTCCCTAGGGCTGCAGCACAAGTTTGTGCCACCCGGGTGAACCAAGCAAAGTACAAATAGCAGGCCTGCCATTGCAGACTGCAAGAGCAGCGCAAACTGCCCAAACTCAAATGTGCCCTCACCATGTGTGGCACAGTCACATACACTGATTCTAATATATGTAATGCACCTCTAAGGTAGGCCTCCTCAGCCCAGGACGCAGGATGCATTATATTAACGTTGAGGAAATATATTGGCAAGCCTATATGTCCCTACAGTGGCCTTCCCCATTGGAATCTACCTTAAGAGTTAGCAGTCCATAGGATAACATATGCTGCCACTGGGCACTCCCAGGATTGGCAGCTCCATTATGGTACCATTAAAATATGTCATGCTAGGTATCAAACAAAGTGACTTCTCACATCTGACATGATTCTTTGCTCTTGGTGACGTGGCATGCACCCAGGTCCTACCTTAGAGGTTGCCCACCTGGTTTCCCCAGCTTAACTGTGCTCTGGCTGACCAGCCCACAATTTCCACGCCTGCTACTACCAAGACATGATTCTGACTTTTTGCCAGGGAGTGTGATCACTCCCAGGAGTCAGGAACAAAGGCTAGGAAGGAAGGAGTTCACACCACCCTCCTCCCCAGCAGGCTAGTAAATTGGCACATCAGAGCGGTGGGATTCAAACGTTTCACCACCTCTGATATGCATCTGGGATGCCTCCCTGAGGAGTAAACAGCCCTCCACTTTCTCCAGGCATGCTTGCACCTGGTCAAGGTGGGAAATTAGCTATGCAGGAAGTGTACACCCACAGGCAGTCTGGCCACACCTCTAGGATGGACAGCCTGGTCTGTACACCGAAAATTGATTCTGCCATCTTTAGGAGAGCAGAAATAGTGGGTTCTGGATACAAAAGGTAAGCTACACCCTTAACTCCCCTAAATCTAGGATTTAAGGGACCCCCCCACCCCCAACACCAGAACATCAGATCTGAACAACTTACTTCAAAGAAAGACCAAGAGGTGACCTGTGTGGCCGATAAAAGAGCTTTGCCCACAGCACAAAGCAAAAGAGGAATATTTTGTCCAAGAGACAACAGACTTGGAACTGAGTGAATGACCCTCGTCCTTGGCTAAAACTCAACACTCCTGAAGAGGGGGACCTTTGTGGAAGCCAGAAGCATCCTCAGTATCTCGTGGACTAGTGGCACTAGTCCACTGAAAACTGCAGGTAAAAACACTGAGCGGATCCAAAGCATTGCCCAAATCCAGGTGATCCAGTGCATTGTGGGAGTTGTAGTCTCGCCGGCCCCAAAGTTTCAGGACGCTACGTTACTCCCCCGGACCCAGTGAGGTTCCAGTAGCTTTTCACTGTGCTTATCGCGCTCAAGGCTTGTTGGTCACCAATCCAGTAATCGACCCGCACACTCAACTGTCATGTGGCTAAGTTAGGCCCAGGGAGAAATGCTGCCATTTTACCATGTACACATTTCCTAGGAGGCCTTCTCTTCCACAAAATGACTTTTGACACCCATTTGCGTGTGCGACAATGCATATTTAGTTTCTCTGAATCTACATTACTCATAAATTCCACTTAGTAGAAATATTATCACAACACCTTGAGCATTATGTACAAGGCCCTGAGACAATGTCCTTGTGCAAATGTCTTTATTTGTTTTCATCCATAAAGCAACACAGCTATCAATAGATCATAACAATTTTGGCCCGACTAAGGCTTCAGCTTGAGCCTAAGGATGCTTTTTGTTATAAATAAACAAGCATTCCTGGTTTAGGCAGAGGAGCAATTGCATCATTCCGAGGTCACTACATGCGGAAACCTCAGCCCAGCTGCTTGCTGCTCTCTCTGCGAGGATGGATGGCCAACCTATGACCAAGACGGGGACCTACATTCTTTCCATTCATGGATCCATTGGATCATCCAATAGGGGATTCTTGGCAGAATACACACACACCCAAGATACTTAGGTTAGGGAACGCATAGAAGTAGTACGCTATCAATCAATCAATCATTTCATTTGTAAAGCGCGCTACATACCCATGAGGGTCTCAAGGCGCTGGGCTGCTACTGATCGAAAAGCCAGGTCTTGAGTAGTCTTCTGAAGGCCAGCAGGTTCTGGGTCTGTCGTAGGCTGGTAGGGAGAGTGTTTCAGGTCTTGGCGGCGAGGTAGGAGAAGGATCTGCCGCCAGCGGTGGTTTTCCAGATGCGTGGTACTGTGGCGAGGTGAGGTTGCCAGAGCGGAGGCTGCGGGTGGGGGTTTAGAAGCTGAGTCGGTTGTTGAGATATGCTAGTATGCTATCTAGATATTGTTTTATCTGCTCACATACATGCATTGTTTTAGCAAGATGATGGAACTGTTCATTCTGTTCACTGTCCTTATATTGCTAATCACTTTCATCTGCTTCTGTCTATTATCATTGCAGCACATATATTCTTTACAAGAATCACAATGGTTCAACAAATATTGAAAAACGCCCCTCTGTGTATTTCTTGTATATTTCTCTGAAAGAAAAGATAGCACGAGTGACTGAGTGAAAGGGTTCTAGATCTGTTACCATGATCCCTGGGGTGCTCAGGGTTGTTGTGTTCTGTGGTTTCCAAAACCATTTGCTACAGATCTAGCGGGCATATGGTGGCACTGTGAGCTAGTTGGTCTCTAGGACGACATATCCTGCACCGTCCACGGAATCAGTCTGGCACCATCCCAACAGCCCAACAAACAAGAGCTCCTTCTGGAAAGTGGGCAACTACATGACACAATGCTGCACCTACAGAGAACACTGTTCAACCACCATACAAAGTCAGCAGCTGTGTACCTGTTGTGGTTTTGCATTTTGTTCATTGCAGCACTGTGTAAGTGGTAAAAACAGCACCACTCGCGGCTCCCACTTAGTACCAAGAACAGCCAGAACAACTCTGCACCCGGACCCCAGGGGCTAGGTAAAATTGATCGAACTGTTGCGGTTGGACCTGGGGCCCGCATGACCTTACCCCTATAAGAGTTCCAAGTAACTCGACCTGCAAGTGACCGATTGTCACTAGTGGATTTTGCCATTGACCGCAATGTTATTTTGTCTATTTATTTTACTGCACTTATTTAATATTGCTTTAAAATCTATAAGTCCGGTTATATGTATGCTATGCCATCCGTTTTGGTGTCTAAGTTAAGAAACAAATGCACTCTATTTTTATAAATTGCTGTCAGATTTCTCTCGAGTCATGTAAATTACTTAGAGTCCATGTTGGTACTCTGAAATGCTTAACACATGTACCTCTGGTAAAGCCTGACTGCCACCCTACCAGGAATGAGCTAAGGATTTATTAGTGTCAATCCAAGGACCATCTTTGGAGTATTGTCATAATATTACACAGCAAGGCTACACAGACCTACCCCATAATATTTCACCCACTTTCCTACTCTTCCTGCGACTCTGTTAGGGTCAGGGGATTTACCTATGCATGAGGTCTTAATGGCACAGTTAGCTCTTTGGTTCATATATGGGCCTCTAGTGGTTCCCAATCAGCAGAAGAGACACAAAGAACAAGGATGTTATCTAAGTAGTTCATCTCAAGACAATCAGGAAGTACATCATCAGAGCATAGGGGTGTGTAAAAAGTGCAGTCTATCTTTCTACCTAATTAGCTCATTAACCTATTTAGCACTCTTCTGTTACTGGATGCTTCTCGTGAGGGGCAATAACATGCAGCAAATGTGTACCCTCATCTACATTTTGTTCCTGTTTAACTTTATCCTAATACTTGCATTAGTTGTGCTTTAGTTGTGGCACAGTATTTTGATTTTGCAGAATGCACATTTGCGCCTGCATGGTTATGGAAAAGGAAAAAGCTTGCACGAGCTCAGAGATGCTGACAAGGGAGCGCCATGTTTCTGCTGATCTGGGTAGCATTCTTCTGTGTGCTTTTTCAAGGGCACGATCTGTGATTATTTCCAATGAGGGCTCAGTAAAAGCCCTGATGAAATATCAAGGCATGGAGCCCAGCAGGAATCATATGAGGCCACCATGTCCTGCAGTTCACTGTCCAAGCCTCATCTTATTGAAGAATGATCTATTAGGAGGTCAGACTGCACAGATGCCTGTGATGATGACACCTTGGTTTATGGCATATCACCTTGGTTTGACTATGATGAACAGAACTCCTGCAATTTTCTGTCTAGCTGAAGAAACCAGGGACTCTTAATGTAGGTCATGCAAGGAGAGCACACAGCTCTGTATTTCTCACATTTCTTGGTCTAATGGAGGTGGTTGTCGGGCAGTGGTTAATTTTGTAAAAACTTTTTTTTTTTTTTAAAGTGCCAGGGCCTTCTTCAGGGGGCCACTTCTGCTTGCACCGCCCATTGCAGCTGTCAGCACCGCCAATAACTGGGCCAACACAACTATTAACCAACCATCACACACCTACACGTGTGACAATTCTGACTATTTCAAACCCCCAAAACTATAAGAATGGCTTTGCTGGTAGGTATTAGTCATTTTTAAAGTGCATTGAAATAATAAACAACTGTTGGCATGCTCGTCTCTAAATGAGACAAAGAGCACCACCATGTGGCAGACTGTCATAAGGGAAGGTGTTGACAATCAAGTGCCAGTGCCGAGCACCGAAAACCACCTGCTCAAATTACGTACTGTTGTCAGGTAATATAGCTTGAGAGTTGCCTTCTGAAACAGGATTGTTGATTTTGTTCTGTGATGTTCATTTGCAGAGTTATTTTTCAGTATAAGTACTATGTGTTCTGCGAAAAATGCCATGTACAAAGCTGTTGCCGGAAAGTGTGTAAAAAGAAAAGGTTTACAGTCATGCAAGACTCTCCTGTGTAAGGAGTGTCATCAGAAGCTAAGTATTTGTAGGACCACGGTGTTGTTCAATCAAAATATACATTTAATGTAATGATGTTGCATGGGAGCCCACCTATAATTTCTGATATTAGGAAGATATTTTTAGGCTTTAGAGTGAGTGTGGTCTTATTTTTGTTCAGATTCTTAAATGTTACACCGTTGCCCCCCTCAAGAAATCCTCCAACCCTCGCGCCAAGAGGGCCAGTGGTTTTCCACCGAATTCTGGGAATCCAGACTAATCTGGAGACGGCTCGAAAAACTATGGAGGGACTCAAAAACCCCAGCAAACTTCGACAACTATAAAACAGCCACCACTGCACACAACAAACTCATCAGACACTCAAGGAAGAAAGCACTCTAGGACAGAATCTCCGCCCACGCACACGACAGCAAGGAACTATACGGCATCATCAAAGAGTTCACCCAACCCAACAGCGAGTCTACCGACATCCCACCCTCAGGACCTCTGCAACAAACTCAGCTCCTTCTTCCATCAAAAAATCAAGACCATCTATGACAACTTCGACGACAACAACCTCCAAGAGGAACCCACACCTACTGCTTCCTGCACCGCACAGCCAACGCTGGACAGCCCTCATCATCAGAGGCACCCTAAAGATCATGAGAACCACCCACTCCGGGGCCCCCACGGACCCCTGCCCCACCACATCTACCACGTGGCCGCAGACATCGTTGCCCCGAGCTTCAAAGAATCATCAACAGATCCTTCGAGACTGCCTCCTTCCCCAACGAGTGGAAACACATTGAGGTCAACCCTCTCCTAAAGAAAACATCAGTGGACCCATCGACCTCAAGAACTACAGATCAATCTCCCTACTTCCCTATCCGGCGAAAGTCATTGAAAAAGCTCTCAACAGCCACGTCGCCTCCTTCACCGACGAGAACAACATCCACGACTCCTCCCAATCAGGCTTCAGGAAGAACCACAGCACAGAGACCGCCCTCATCACCGCAACAGATGTACACTCCTTCCTCGACAGAGGTGAGACGGGGCCCTTCATCCTCCTGGACCTCTCAGCGGCCTTCAACACATTCTCGCACTGTACCCTAACCCGCAGACTCCACAATGCAGGAAATCCAAAACAAAGCCCTCAACTGGATTGCTCATTCTTCTCTGACAGAACGCAGCAGGTCAGACTCCCTCCCTTCATCTCGGAGCCCACACCACCACCTGCGGAGTTCCCCAAGGATCCTCCATCAGCTCTACCCTTTTCAACATCTACATGGCCCCTTCACTTCCATCGTCAGATCACACAGACTCAGCATTGTATCGTACGCAGGTGACATGCAACTAATCCTCCCACTATCCAATGAACCCAACATCTTGAAACACAACTTTCAAGAAGGAATGAAAGCTGTCGTCAGATGGATGAAGAACAGCTGCCTACAACTGAACACAGACAAAACCAAAGTCCGTATCATAGGCCCACATCCTGATGCCTGGAGCGACACCAGGTGGCCCCCAACCCTCGGGAACCCACCCACGGACCACGTACACAACCTCAGAATCATTCTTGACTCCGAACTCAAAATGGACCGCCAGATCAACACCGTCACCTCTTCCTGCTTTCACACTCTCCATCTCCTACGGAAAACTTTCAAGCGGATCCCTCTTGAACACAGGAAAACCGTCAACCACACCCTCATCACTCTAAGCCGGGATCAACAAGAACCTCACCGCAAACTCTAGAACATCCAGAACGCCGCCGCCAGGCTAGTCCTTAACCTACCGCACCGTAGCCACATCACCCAACACCTGCGGGCACTACACTGGCTCCCCGTAGAGTAGAGAATCCCCTTCAAGCTTCTCACCCACGCCCATAAAGCCCTCCAGAAACCGGCCCGCCTACATGAACCACACTGCCTCTTGTTCCATGCACCCCAAAGATCCCCCCGCTCAGCCCAGCTTTCCCTCGCAACAGTACCGCGCATCAAGAAGCCCAGAACAGGAGGTTGTTCCTTCTCCTTCCTCGCAGCAAAAGCATGGAACACCCTCCCTCTCCACCTCTGCCAGACACCAACTCTCTCCAAGTTCTTAAAGGACCTCAAGACCTGGCTCTTTGACAAATCACCATGAGCGTCCGGCCCTGTACGTACCCTGAAAGGCCAAGGAAGTCCTCTGATCCACTGGTCTCAGACTATACTCCGCCTAGGAGCTGCAGGCATCACCCCTCCCCCAGCGCCTTGAGACCCATCTAGGTGAGTAGCTGCGCTCAACAAACCTGATTGATTGATTATGTGATGTGTTGAAATTGTTAATTTACATTGATGTGGTGGGTTTTATGGTCATGATTGTTGTATGTTTGAGAGATGCAAATTAGAATGGCATTAGATTTCCGTTTGGTGTATGGAGAAGTGTATGTGGAACTTAATCTGAAATGTGTGATGTGTGTGTGTGTGTGAATATGGTACAAGTTTTTAGTCAGGACGTTTGTCCAAGGGAAATGCCATGTGAGAATCTGATTCCATTTGAGTTTTTGTAAACACTCTCCATCAATGTATCTGGGTCTGTGATTGTGTGTGCAGACATGTGGAGAACAGGGAACCCATATGCTGAATGAGGTAGTGTTCTTCATCTGTGGCTACTTTTCCTTTGTTTCTGTGTGTACAGCATGTTTGTAGGTGTGCACCTCATGTGCGAGGTGGCTTGCGGGTCTTGGGTAGTTGAAAAGGTTGTGATGCACAAGTTACTTACCTTCGGTAACGATATATCTGTAAGAAACAGTAGTTAGTATTAGATTCTTTACCTTAGAATATCCCCAGGCGTCAGACTGGATCCGGAAACTTTTGCGTAGCAGTGTACCCTTGCGCGTCGGAAGGCGTCTTCTGCGGCTCCGCGTCTGTCATCGGTGCCGGGATGACATCGCCGGAGTACTTAGGCGCCGTCCCTCGCGCGCTGATGTCAGTTCTTATACACAGGTTTTCCGCGCCAGAAAAGCAGAGCCATGATAAAAACCAACACTGGTGCCATGAAACTAGGGCCCTGAAAGGAGATGACCTTAACCCTAGTTACCGGTTCGCAGAAGGTGGAGGATGGGTGAGGCGGTAAGGAATCGAATACTAACTACTGTTTCTTACAGATATATCGTTACCGAAGGTAAGTAACTTGTGCATCTGAAAGAAACAGGTTAGTATTAGATTCCTTACCTTAGAATAGATACCCCAGCAATACCAACCCCGGTGGTGGGCCGGCGAACCAATGATCACACCAGAAAGTCTTGGGGAACGGAATGGCCAAAGAAGCCATCTCTCCGGACTTGGCTGTCCAGGCAGTAGTGCCTTGCAAACGTGTGCAGCGAGGCCCACGTAGCTGCCTGACAGATGTCCTGCAAGGGGACTCCCTGACCCAGGGCAGTAGTAGCCGTCGTGGCCCGAGTGGAATAGGCCCTCAGCCCAACAGGAGGCTAATTTTTAGCCAAACAATAGCACGCCTAGATGCACAAAACGACCCAACGAGAAATGGTTTGTTTGTGCACCGCCCGACCTTTCTGAGTGCCCACGTACCCAACAAAAAGTTGGTCATCAACCCGGAACTGGTCTGTGCAATCCAGATAGTACGAGAGCGCACATTTTGGGTCCAGACAGTGGAGCCTCTCTTCCGCTTTCGAGGGATGCGGAGGTGGAAAGAAGGTGGGCAAGGTGATGGACTGCCCGATGTGGAAGGCTGTGACTACCTTGGGCAGGAAAGAGGGTCGCGTCCGCAACACAACTTTGTCCGGATGGACAGAAAGGAAAGGAGGTTTAGAGGAAAGAGCCTGGAGCTCACTCACTCTCCTGACAGAGGTGATTGCAACCAGGAATGCAGTCTTGAGAGTAAGGAGACGAAGAGGACAGTTATGAAGTGGCTCGAAAGGAGCGCAAATCAGATGAGTCAGAACAAGGTTCAAGTCCCACTGAGGCATCACGAAAGAAACAGGAGGAAACATATGAGTGATGCCCTTCAAAAACCTATTTACAACAGGGGATTTGAACAAAGAGGGCTGATTAGGGAGCCTTAAGAAGGCGGAAATGGCAGAGAGGTAGCCCTTCAGAGTGCCCAGAGCAGAGCCTTGCTGGGCAAGAGAAAGAAGAAAGAGGAGAACCTCTGAAAGAGGGGCAGAAAGGGGATCCACAGCCTTTGCGGTCACCATGCCACAAATTTGTTCCACCTGCAGGCGTATACCGATTTTGTGGAGGGACGCCTGGCTGCCAGAATCACATTACAGACTTCAGGGCAGAAGTGGTATAGGTGGAAAGGCGTACAAAAGACTGCAGCTCCACTCGCGACAAAAAGCGTCTCCGAGCGAGTGCCGCCTTGGAAATTCCAACGCCCAGAACTGATGACATTGCGCGTTCTCTTCTGTTGCGAATAGATATAACCAAGGCTCTCCCCACTGCTGAAAGAGGCCTTGCACCACGTCCGAGTTCAGACGCCATTCGTGATCCATCATGCACCGACGGCTGAGTTCGTCCGCCCTGGCGTTCAGAGAAGCTGCCAGGTGTTGAACCACAAGGGTCACGCAGTGATGTTCCAGCCACTGCCAGAGGCGCAGAGCCTCCTGGCACAGGGTCCACGACCCCACCCTGCCCTGTTTGTTGCAGTCCCACATGGCAGTGGTGTTGTCTGTGAACACCTGCACTACACTCCCCGGACAGAGGGAGGAATGCCTTCAGTGCAAGCCGGATCGCCCCGTGCTCCAGAAGGTTGATGTGGAGCCGGGACTCTGCCGGAGACCAGATGCCTCTAATCTCAGCCTCTCCCATGTGGCCCCCCCAGCCCTGGAGGGACGCGTCCGTCACAACTACGTCCTCCGGCTGGGATAGGGAGAAGGATCTGCCGCTGACCCAATCGCAGTCCGTGAGCCACCACTGCAACTGTCTTGCAGTGACCTCCGAGATCAAGACAAGTTGCCCTGATGCTGGGCCCACTGAAACATCAGGTCCCACTGCAGAGCCCGCATCCGCCACCTGGCGTGATGCACCAGAAGGATGTAGGAGGCCATCAGCCCCAGAAGCCGCAGCATCAACCTGACCGAGACTCTGGATAATGGCTGAAAGATCGGAATCAGAGCCTGAATATCCCGAAACCGCTGTTCGGGAGAATAAACCCGAAACTGCGCCGTGTCTAGAACCGCTCCGATGAAGAGGAGCTTCTGAGAGGGACACAGGTGTGAGTTCAGCATATTGATGGAGAACCCCAGCAGGTGCAGGAGGTCCGCCGTAATCTGGAGGTGGCTGACGACTGTCTGGGGCGAGCCCTCCTTCAATAACCAGTCGTCGAGGTAGGGGAAGACTGAAAACCCTAACCTGCACAGATGAGCTGCGACTACCACCATCACTTTCGTGAACACCCGTGGGGTGCTGGAAAGGCCGAAGGGGAGCACAGTAAACTGAAAGTGCTCGTGGCCTACCATGAACCGCAGGGAGCACCGATGGGCCGGCAGGACAGGGATGTGAAAATAAGCGTTCTGCAAGTCCAATGCTACCATCCAGTCTCCCGGGTCCAGGGCAGCTAAGACCTGAGCCAGTGTCAGCATCTTGAACTTCTCCTTCCGGAGGAAGCCGTTGACGTTCCGCAGGTCCAAGATAGGGTGTAGGCCCTCTTTGCCCTTCTTGGGAACCAGAAAGTAGTGGGAATAACAACCACACACTACTTTTGGCCCAGGAACGCGCTCGATGGCCCCCTTGGCCAAGAGGTCCATAACTTCCTCTCGCAGAAGATTCAAGTGATCCCCCGACACACTGTGGTACTGCGGTGGCATGGCTGAAAGGGTCGCCTCAAAGGGGAGGGAGTAGCCCCTTCAGACGATTTGCAGCACCCACCTGTCTGAAGTGATGGTGCGCCAGTGAAGGAGGTGATGGCGATCCCTGCCCCCAACAGGCGTCACGTGGCCCTGAAAGCTCGGACTAGGAGGGCTTTGAGGCGGATGCTGCGGGGGTAGATGTGGATTGGCCTCGTCGTTGTCCCTGGGCACCGCCACGGCGGTTACCGCGTCCGCCACTGCGTTGGATGTTAGTCTGCGGCCAGTGGCTGGCAGGACTTGTGGGGGCGCCCCTTCTTTGGCCACGAAAGGAGCGAAAGGCAGCAGGTTGCTGGCGCGGGGCCGACAGGCCCAAGGACTTGGCCGTAGCCCTGGAGTCCTTAAAGCGCTCAAGCGTACTGTCTGCCTTGTCGCCAAAGAGGAGACGGCCATCAAACGGCATGTTCATAAGGGTGTTTTGGACATCAGCCGAAAAGAATCACCACAGTCGCTGCCATTGCTCTGCCTAGCGAGTCCGTTGTATCCAGCCCACATCGGATGGAATACCGTGCCGCATCTCGACCCTCCGCAAGGGCTTGGGCGAGTTTAGTCCGGGCCTCCTCCGGACATTGTGGCAGCACGTCCGCGACCGAGTCCCACAGAGAGTGGGAATAACGGCCCAAGAGGCACGCGGTGTTAACTGACTGCAACCTCAAACTCAGTGAAGAGAAGAGAACATCTTCTTACCATACTGTTCGTACCTCTTGGATTCCCGGTCGGGGGGAGCCCTCTGGAATGCGGTTTGGGAATTAGAGGCCTGTATGACCAGGCTCTCGGGGTGGGGTTGGTGGACAGGAAGCAAGGGTCGCCCGGAGCTGGGCGGTGGCGTCTGGCCACGTTCCTATCTACAGGGGGACCTGTAGCTGGCCTGAACCAAGTGCCCAGAAGAACGTTAGACAAGGCCTCATTAAACGGCAACAGAGGCTCCGAAGAGCTTGTTTGCGGCTTAAGAACCTCAGTGAGGTGGTTAGTCCTCACGGCCGCGACGGGAAGCTCAAGAGCCAAGGCCTTGGCCGCCCGCGTCAACACCACACTATAGGCAGCCCCTTCTTCCATAGCCACGGTAGGAGGGAAGACAAAAACCAGTGTCCGGCAAAGTGTCCAGACCACTGGCATCCCCTAGCTCACCTGCCCAGTCCTGATAAGACGGGCACTGACCCGGATCGAGGGGAGGAGTGGGGACGATGTCGTCCTGGGACGGAGCCGGGGGCGACACCCTGGGGGCTGGCGCTGGCGAGGTCGTAAGGTCGACCAGCGACAACCCGGATCCGTAACCGGATCCAGCGGGGCCCTGCGGCTTCAGGACTGAAGTCGCCCACGGCACCAGGGCCAAAGCACCCGACGGCGCTGAGGCCGAAGCACCCGGCCCGCTTGGGCTCCCAGTCGGGGCCGCTTGGCCCAAAGGCACCGCGGAACCAGACAGAGGAGTGAGTGACCTCATGGCCATGAGGAAGGCATTGACCTCCTCCGGCGTCGCGTTCTGCCCAGGGACCAGCGGGTATGGAGCATGCCACAACACCTGGGGCTCTGGCGGAACCACGTGAGCGGTGTCGCCTGAACCCCCGGCCACGTCGCAAGAGCGTCGAGGGGAGTCAGAAGAGCGATGTCGCCTCTTCGACTTCATGTGCCTCTTACCTGAGGACTTGGAGCCTGAGGAGTGGTGTCAACTCCCGGAGTTGTGATGACTCCGGCCCCGCGAACGGCCCCTCGACCTCCTTCCGGACCGGGAGCTCGTAGGGCGCAAGGTCGACTGCCGGAGCTCGAGGCGCTTGCGGGACCGCTCCCGCCTAGCCTTCGACGTCAAGACCCGGCAGTCGGGGCACGACTTGTCATCTTGGTCGGGCCCCAGGCAATGTAGACACCGGCGATGGGGGTTGGTAACCAACATCAGTCGGTTGCAGTCGACGCAGGGTTTGAACCCAGGCATCCCTACCGGCACTGTCGGAGTCGTTCGACTTCGAAAAGGGATAAAAAATTATCAAAAAAGTTTAGGCAAAAAATGACTAAGGATACCACTTTTTCCAGATTGGCGCTTGCTGGCACGGAAAAAAGAAGAACTGACGTCAGCGCGCGAGGGCGGCGTCTAAGTACTCCGGCGATGTCATCCCGGTGCCAACGACGCCGACGACGGAGCAGCAGACGACGCCTACCGACGCGCAAGGGTACTGCTACGCAAAAGTTTCTGGATCCAGTCTGCCGCCTGGGGATATTCTAAGGTAAGGAATCTAATACTTACCTGTTTCTTTTATATTCTCAACTGTTTGTTGGCATGTGGTTTATGGTTTGACATGAAGTTTGGGGAACCTTGTTCTCATTGAAGCTTTGCTTGTTTTTCCTTGACCTGCTCTGGAATTTAATGTGACTGCTTTATTATTCCTGTGGTCTGTGTGGTTGTGAAAGAGAGTGTGAAGATTTGTTGCTGGGTAACTAGCAAGGAAGAAGCCAGAAAATGAATATACCCCACCCCACTTTGGACCAAAGCTCTTATGGCAACAAACAGGAGAAGCCAGTCATTGCAACCCTCCTCAAAAGAGCTGGCTTATCTCTTCCATCCAAGTTCTATCCCTTCACCCTTCCACTCACCTGATGCAATTCACCATTTCATTTTTAGGTCGAGCCTGAATCAGCGCACTTGTGCTGCTCCGGCGATCTGCTGTAGTAGAGTATCGATGAGAAGCCCCACCCACTCTCCGCCCATATTTGTCATTGGTTTCTGTCTTTGTCCTTCGTAAATGCAGGCTTCTGATTCAGTAATCGGTTTGTTAGTCCCTCCTTAGTACCGCCTTTTCTTCATTTGTAACCTTCCATGGCTACTGGCCCCTTTACTTCTGTTGTTAGATGGTACATGTTTATTAGTCTGTAAACACAATTTTTTTTTCCCACTGGTCTGCCGCCACAAGAGGAAACCAGAGTAGTTCCCCTCATGAGCACACATGCCAGGTAGGGCTAGGGCTAGGGCTAGGCGCTCTGGAATATGGTGTTGACTTCAATGCCGCCGCCACAAACGAAAACCAAGCCACAAGCTGAAACATGAGCGGCTGTCCCCATCCGCACGCATGCCAACCCTGCTCCAACCAGACAACCAGAGCGGTAGCTTGGTGCTCGGGAATATTGCGGAGATCGCCGTGGTTGTGGGAAAGGGGATGTGTTGTTTGCATCGCCGCCGGAATACCACCGTTTGTCCAATAGACGTGGCTGCCCCCGGATGCATGTGACTATGGCAGCTCCCATAACGATCACACGGGACTGCAGCCTTGCGAAATCCACTGCTACTGTCCCCCATGTGACCGCAGACACCCTGTGGCACATCCAAACTCAGTTAACCGTTTGTTTGGGATTGGGTGTGGATGCCCAGAGAGGTGTGGGTGTAATTCCCTGCAGTTGATCAGGGGGGTTGTGGTTCGGAGATGGTTGATATTATACAAAGCGCTGGGTCTGTTCCTGTCCCGCACTCCCTTGCCTATGCTGATATCCCCACCGTCATACTGGCAGCGCGCCTGACATTGTAAATTTTTTTAAATGCTTTTGTTCAGCCGCAACGTAGGTGATTTTTGCTCACAGGAATGATGACGTACTGATGTTTCAGGTGCCAGTGCACAGTGCTTTGACGCACACATTGTAAGTCCAACTGTCCGTGTCTGTCACAATCTTTCAAAAGCCAACCGAAGCGCTTCCTAAAGAAAATATTTGGGAACTACCCACTCACCAAGGCTATGTGTTTCCATTCTTTTTCTTGATTAACTTCTACCAAGTTTAAGTAAAATACATAAGAAGAAAGCCGCTGTTAAGCATATTTTTTCACACGAAGAGCGCGTGGGGCGGGGCCAATCCCAGAGGATTCCAAGTAAGATGCAAGATGTCTGCCTCCATTGGTGCTGAAAAAGCAGTCACCATTCCACAATTGCCACACGCTTGCATCTCTCCTTTCACAAACGTCTTCTGGAAGAGATGGAGCGGCCTGGAAGAGATCCCATTCCAATATGTCTGCCAAGGTCAGTGCATCCCAGAAGTACTGCCATTCTGCAGTTCCCAAGGAAGGCATGGGCTCCACCAAGACTGAACTGTTGCATCATCCTTGGCCAGGTAACCTGAATGTTAGTGGTTTGCTTGGTTAACAGCAATACTTTTTACATTGGGTACAAAGAGTCATGAGAACACGGACACGTGGTGTCTTCTAAACCATGCAGCAAAAATAAATATTCCGAAAGTCAAAACGACCATTAAGGTTAAAATGCAATTTATATTATAATATTATTACTTCTAATGTTTTGTTGCTTAAATACGCATAGTTGCAACATTTGTGCCCCAAAAGAGGTTTGTTTATGCAGGCTAGCAAATTAATTTTGACATCCCCGAAATGTATATCAAATGAACAGACCTGACTTTATAGATTATAAATATGTCATCACCAGGCCAACACAGTGTTGTCACCGCTGATTATGCCATCATTAATAGTCCTTATTAGCAGTTGGCAAGCACAAACAAAAATAGCCTTGTTGCAGTAATGTGCAATAATTTGCTGCATTGCTCAATACTTATAAGGTCCCAAATGCGAGACAGAATGCATTGCAAATGCTTGTTATATTCCGTCATCCATAAATCTTTCATATATCATTCAGTCTGTCACCATTCAATCCATCCATTCGTCACAGCTCATCCATATCAAAATCTATCCTCCATCTTCAAACCTATCCATATAACCATGCATACATCTTTACATCCATACATCCCCTTCATTCAGTCGTCCATCCTTTCACTTATCTATCCCCCTTTCATCCATCCATCAAACCTTTCAATTATCAATCATGTTGTTGCGTGTTTATCTAGGTTCCTGATACTGTGACCTTATGCCCCTATTCGGCTATAAATCCCTTTATTCCCTATATTGGCATAACCGTTCAAGTGCGATTTTCTGAAAAGTCATCTCTGGCCTCACACGAACAGAGCCACATTCCAGCATAGTTCCCTCTGCCACTTCCTTTGCGACCAATTAGTGCAATGACAGAGCAGTAGTCACTATCTGATATTCCTAGATAACACTCCGAGTTCTTCAACAAGATAAAAACTCAGCAAACCTGGAAATCCCCGCTTGCTATGTTTTGATTAGTAATGGAACTCTAATGAGCAACTGATAACTATCACTTCCTAGTGACATCTTTAATTGACGTCTTATGTCCAGCAAACTTGCGTCAAACCCGGCACCTGTCAGGTATAAATATTACCAACGTTGCCTTAAGCAATGCGAGCCTGTTGCCCGGTTAGGAGCTGTTGTGAGCTACGCGCTACTGATGCTGGCTGCCTGCATGACCCTGTGTTGGTAAATCTAGCACTCTGTCGCTGCAGCCTGCTATCCTGTGGTGGTGAAGCTGCTGATTACCATTATCGCCGCTACAGCGCGAACTATGGTGCAGTACGCTTAAGGAGCTGAACAGACGTCCCTCTGCGAAGACATCCAGCAGATTCCAGCTGCCCGCGGACGCTGTCCCCCCTCCTTCCTCGACGCGCTGAAGAGACCCGCTGCCTTTCTCGTGCAGAGAAATCCAGCCACGGCGTTTCCGGTTTACCCTCGCAGGTGACTGGGATATCGAGAGAGACCCCTGAAGGAGATACCAATCCTCCATCATTCTATTCAGAGGTATGGTGTTGACTAAACCCTTAGACGAGAATTCTTGAAACAAACCTTGGCAAAACCAACTTAACTTAAAGCTACTTACTTACTCCCCTTTCACGTGTTAGGCTTAGGTCAGGCACACTGGGGTAGGCTTAGTTAGAAGCACCAGTTGAGTATGTTAGCCTAATGTATATATGACTGTATATATGTTTTATTACTTTTAAACCATTGTATGGCTAAGAAACCATATCAATGCTTTTACAGTTCTATTTCGCAATACTTATCTTACTGTACATACTTTTTATAATAACAATTATTGCAATTGTGGCAATACATTTCTCTTGTACGAGAAGAAAGACTGTTCAATAAATGTTAACCCTTTATTGACAAACGCCCGTCTCTCTATTCTCTACATCTCGTGAAAGTAAACTGCACTAGACTGACTGAGTGAAATACATGTCTATTGTTTCACACGACCCTAGAGATTGACTCTTGATCTGAGGAGCAAAGTTGTCATGTTGCACGGTTGTTGGAAAGCTGAATCCCTTCTTGTCTGTGCCAAGGAAGCTGATCACTTCCTATGCAGAGAAGAAAGTTTCCAGTGACCTCTGAGCTAGTTGGTAACACAACCCAATTAAGTTTAGCATAGTCAGTGGAGGCCTGGAATATCCGCAGTTCCACGTCGATACTACTGTTTATGTTATTCCAATGCGCAGGGCCTAGTGGGAAACTAGGAACTACACTACATGGCGCCCAACGTTTGGTAAGGCGATAAACTAACGCAAGACAGTTAGAGTAACTCAGTCGTGCATATTTCACAGACCCCTTTCTCCCGTAAATACTCCAATAGACGTCTGGAGTGGGTGAAAGGTTAAAATCCGCCCGACCTTAGTAGGAAGAGATTCCTATGTAAAGCTCTGGTTTATTCAACGTTGAAGGATACAGTGTTCCAAAATATTGTGCACCTAATCTTTGTCTCCTTAGAGACCTACTCTGCAAACCTCGCATTTTTACAATGCCAGAAAACGGAACCTCTGGGGCCGCAGCAGATGCGACTCAGCAAGGTCCCGAATACACAGATCCGGATGCTATAATCATCCCGGTCCAGTTAAGAAAATCTATAACTTCAAAACTTATAGAAAACGGACTGACACCTCAAGGTGGTACAGTAATTTTCGTGATAGAGGCTCACGAGTATCGGCAGACAGAGGTATTCTATTCATGGATAAACTTTCCAGCGGTAAACGCTATAACAAAAGAGTTTCACTATTACAAAATAGAGAAACCTCCGGAAGAGTACGCTCCTTTCGAGGAGATTGAAATTCCACTTAAATTTCAAGAGCACCTGCTCTGGTTTAATGGCGCCCTAAAACACAATGATCACATAACTAGGCTCGGTCCACTAGGTAGACCAGGAGCCACGTGGCCGGTTCTAGCCAGCTACACACCACATCCTGACATTGCAAAAATGTCTAGGGAAGAGCTGTTAGTACAGCTAAACACATTAATAAAAATACATAGGCAATTAGTCCAATACGTAATGCGGACTGCAACAGCCCAGCCAGCTGTTAATACACCACAGCTGACCCCTCATCAGGGGAACACTAATAAAATTACACCACAGAACATACAGTCATGTCTTGGTAAAACACCCGTAAAACGGGAACAAATTCCTTTCTGGTTAGCCCAGAAAATCACTCAAATAGAGGCAGTATTTCCTGATACTACCCCTATTGAGAAACACAGAATCTTGACCATCTGCCTTCCTATGGGAATCGCACCACACGTGGAGGACTGTGACACTTGGGGTACAGTCTTTGCTTCCATTTACACAAAAACACACGGTGTTCCGTCTATGGCGGTAATACCAGAAGTGCTAAAACAGATTCAAAATGAATTCGGTCCAGAGCCCGCTTTAAATCTAGGTATGAAATTACTGAAAGACTTCAAGCAGGTCACGGCTATATTATTAGCCAACGTAAAGGGAGAAGCAGCATCTGTGGCGATCCGCCAGAAATTGAGGGAAACAGATATAAAAGATCCTGTTGAGCTTGCAAAAATCATAGAAAAATGCTATGAAGAATTAGGTAGAGACAGCTTGGGTGGAAAACCAGTTAAACCCCAACTGCTCGAAAATCCTGAAAAATTATTTATTAAAAATAATTTAAATACTCCTAAAAAGAGCTGGGATGGAAATAAACAATCCACTCCCAAGGAAAAAGTTTTCCAGTCCAGAGGAAGGTCTCCTCGACGGAGGGAAAGAACTCCGACCCGAGAACGCCAGTCTCCCCAGAGGGAGCCCTCTGAGAAAAGATATAACCTTAGAAATAGGGATAATCTGAAAAAACCTGATAGATATCAAAGTATTGATACACGTCCCTCTCGATCTTTTCCACAGACCTCGGAAAGAAGAGGACGGTCAGACCCAGGAGAGCACACCAAGTCCAAAGACAAGGAACCTGCTCAAAATAAGAAATCTCAATTTCAGAAAAAGAAGGTAGCCAGTATTAGAGTAATCAACCATGCCGAGAATACTGAGGACACAGTTGAAAAACGGGGAGTGGGCATTGACAATGTTGGACAGTGCAGCAGAAATCAGTATAGCGCGCAAGATCTTGATGAGTCATCTGGAGACAGTGGACACGAATGAATACATTCAAGTTGAAACTGCCGACGCCAGACTTAGCGAGCCCCATAAAATATACGAAATAACATTGCGTATGGAGGGTGATAAGACTAGGAAAATTAAGGGTCTATTTTGGGATAAGCTCTCAAAAGGCTATGATATTCTGTTAGCTGAAAAAGATTGGCCCCCAGAGTTTGTCAGGGAGTGCCCTCGTGGCGAAGAAGTGATTATGCCTGCCTTCTCGAATCACATTCCGATTCACAAAAAATATACATATGCAAGGAAATGGGCAGTGGCCCAGGCACCTGCATTATATAAAAATCATGTAGGATGGGATGAGGATTCACCGCCTCACAAAATCCAATTAAAAAGTGAACCAACTGCCCAACGGCAGTATCCCATAAAGCAAGAAGCTAAAAAACAAGTCAGGGAGATCTTAGATCAACTTGAGTACCAGGGGGTGATTGAAACATGCACCTCTCAAATGAACAATCCTTTGTTTCCTGTCTCCAAGCCAGACTATTCATATCGTCTAGTTTTGGACTACAGACACCTTAATACATGTTGCAAAACTTTTGCAGTACAAAACTCGCATAGTGCAGCCCTAATGAATAACATAGTTAGGAAAAAATATAAAACGACATTAGACATTTCTAATGGTTTCTTTTGTCAAAACATTGCACCAGAAAGCAGATATTTGACCGCTTTCTCTGCATTTGGGTCACAGAAAAAATTCTGTCGACTCCCACAGGGGTTCAAGAACAGCCCAGGACTATTCTCAGCTAGGGTAACAGAGTTACTACAAATCTATGATGATGAAGCATTGTCTTACGTAGATGATATTTATCTCACAGACGACGACTTGGATACTCACTTGAAAAGAGTGAACACCATTATACTTGGGTTCGCAGCAGAGGGTTACAAATTCAACTTTAAAAAGTCTCGAATTGCCCATCTGATGGTACTGTTTTTAGGGTACGAATTATCAAGTGAAGGGAAAAGCCTAGCGGACAACTTCTTAGAGAAGTGCGCTGTACTCCAAGCTCCAAAAACGCTGAAGAATTTACAATCCATACTAGGTTTTCTGAATTTCGGAAGAACTTACATACTAAATTACGCAGAGAGGGTTAAACCTCTCTACGAACTAATTAAACCTGATTTTAAACAAATCAATTGGACTCAAAAACACACAGAAATTTTGAGATCACTGCAAACAGACATGTTAGCAAAAACGAAATTAGATACACGTGACAACACGATCGATCTTGTAATCCGAGTCATCCCAGGAAGATGCGGATTCACATACCTAACCTCTAATGAGGGAGAAAAGGTACCTATTTCAATTAAATCTCACTTGTACACACAAGCAGAAAAAACATTCAGTCCCACAGAAAGAACTGTGAAAGCAGTGCAAATCGCATTGGCAAATGAACGAGAACTAGCACACGGCAAACGGATTAATATCCTTACAGCGGAATCCTCCTTCGAGGCGCTATTCAGCCCGGTAAACCTGCCTACAGTGTCATTGGATCCGAAATGGATACAATGCATAGATTCTCTAGGAGCGGAAGACGTGAAATACTATTTCGCCCCGCAATTTGAAGAACTGAATGATTTAGAATATGAAGAAGAATATCCTCTGCCAATCGAAATTCTGCCTCTCCCACAATATGCCTGTATAATCTATACAAATAGCTTTGTACAGCATTTCAACGTAGAGAGAAAATCCTACGATGCAGCATGTGCGATTATTAAAGGTCGTTGGCTGTGCGGTAAATTCAGACCGAAAGTAACAAAAACTGAATCTGTAAGAAACTGTTCGGTTCAGAGAACTGAAATCAGATCTTTAAAGATGGCGCTCGAAAATGCAGAACGTGAATTCCCGACACTTATAGTGTGCGATTCTCATTTTTGCGTCAACTCTTACAACAATAAACTGCAGAGTTGGATCGAAAACGACTACAAAGATGACACAGGTGCCACAATAAAGCATAAATTGCTCTGGAACGAGGTAGCCCTTTTACACAAAGAACTACAAAAGACTCACGTGATTCACGCACAGAGTCTTCAGCGTGATGGCGTTCACGTTGCAGGGAATTCATTGGCTAATACAGCCAAAGCGGAAGCAACTAAACCGGCTTCCGTAGCCACAAAAAAGCGTACAGATAAGTACATAGACGGGGAAACCATGCTGGCAGTAAAAACGACCGTAAAAGGCGACTGTGCAGCACTACCCGTAAACTATCCACTCAATTATGCATACGTAATCGATGCAAACTCCGTTCCTTTTGCTCGAATCCCTGGAGTGGGGGACAGAGTAATTCCAAACAGGAGCAGGAGGGGCTTCCTCTTACTGGAAGCACACATGGGGTTGGGTCTGAGACACCAAACAATCAAAGCCTCTCTGAAAGAATTACAATCAGAGTACTGGTGGCCAGGAATGAGTATAGATATTCAATGTTTTGCTCAAAATTGTGAAAACTGCAACCGAGATCGCAGTAATGAACAGGCCAGTGTAGTTTCAGGATCCCTTCTAGACAGCATAAGGCGGTCTATCTGCGCAATCAAAGAAGAGAAGCGCGTCCCAGTGTACACCATTAAGACGAAAAGCACTTAAAAAATGAGGCCCCCAGCGCTCGGCTGACGCTAGTACGGTTATAAAAGATTTGCGAGTCAATATCGGCACATACGCAATTACCACGTTCCATTCTGACCAGGGTCCTGCTTTCAGCTCTCGAGCTTATAAGGAGGCCATGGCTAGCATGGGAATTGGGTTGCGGTATTCTTGTCCGTCGCACCCCGAAGGGAATAGTGTGGTAGAAAGAAAAAAACGTGACATAAAGCAATCTATAACAGCGAAGGTATTAGGTTCAGGCGCTGGGTGGGTCAAACATTTAATAAGTGTCCAGACTAGTCTTAACAACATGCCAAGAAATTCTCTAAAAGGTTTCAGCCCATACGAACTATTGTTCGGAATTAGAATGCGAGTTCAGGACCTCGATAGTCAGATGTCAGTGGTACAAGAAAAAACAACGCACTTTGATGTAAAAGACCGTTTGGCTGTTTTACAGGAACTGAATGAAACAAGAAAATCATTAAGCAACATAAAGTTAAAGCAATAGCCAAGTACCACTGACGAGGCACCACCCGCAACAGCTCCAGCAAGGCCTGTCTGGATTCCAAAGGTTGGGGATCTAGTCAGAGAAAAGATCGCGGTTAAGAAGGAATTTGGGCCTTCTTACAGAAAAGCAGTACCTGTCTTAGCAGTCACCGGAACAAGATCAGTTGTGCTACCGCCCCTTGCTGGTAAAAAGGAGAACAGAGTCGTGTCTATCGATCTGGTAAAACCACAAGCATGTGGCCTATAATCAACAGTAGGCCCAGTGGACTCCCAAGAAACAACAGAATACCCAAACTTGCAACAATCCAAGAGGTTCAAACTGAAAGACTAATCACATTCGATCAGCCTGCAGTGCACAATGAAGGACTATGCAATAATGCCATGGAACTCGTGCCTCTTGAAACACAGATTGAAACAGTTCGTCAAGAAACAACACCAGTCTACAATGATGTGGCATCAGAAAGTGCTACCGAGAGACAGATTGAAAGAACAATCCCATCAATTGACAGAACTGCCTCTGGTTATTTCATCAACTTCGACAACTTCTCTGAAGATTTAAATGACCCCGAAGTGATGCCAGAAACAAAAAAAGTCTTTTAAAGAAAAAGCAACGGAACTCTTTCATCAACTGAAGGAAATCTACCTAATTTCCCCTTGGCTAGAGTTCTGGTTCGGTCTAGGTGTAATTTTCCTCCTGCTTTGGCTCATCATGGTACTGTGTTTGGGAAAATTCATTGAAGGAAAATATATTACAATGGACACAGCAAGTCAGAACATCAACCTAGTCCTGAAACCACACAGATCATCCCACGTGAAGAAAAGAGAACTGTCAACAGTAAATGTCACAGCAATTCCAATACCTGGTGGAGTAGTATGGGAGAAAACAGACCATGAGATCTATGGTCCGGTCGAAATCCTGAAGTATCCTCATCAACTAAAGGTTTCCTTAAGTGACTTTGTGACACCTAGTACATTCTCTGATGATTGGGACTTTAACAGTATTAATGACATGATGTCTGATTTAGTAATGTCAGCTAGATTCACAGATCATGATTATTTACAAGGTTCATCTAGTTATGAGCAGTTATTCTGTTACACCCACTATGGGGATCATTACTTGCATAAATCTGCACAGCCTAGAAATATTTTTATGTATAATCAATGGGAACATTGTTCTACACCACCTAAAAGCAGTTCTAAAGCATTTTTTGAGAAATTCAAATACTTCTCAGGGTTTAACACCAGTGATGCAGAAACGTTTTATTACAAACTGTTAGATAAAACAGGAATGAAAACAATGCTGACAAATTCTAAATTGATATATTCAGAAGCATTTTATGACAAAATGATGACATTTGGTTTTGATTATTGGAAAAATAATATTGAAACGAAAACAATTTGGGGTACAAAAGATTGGCAGGTGCAAGGCATTGAAGCACTATTTAGAACCTGCATGATACCTGAACAAATGTTATTTTTAAATGACACAATACACCAAACATCTTGTCTTGGCCTAGCTAAGATCAAAGACCTTAAAACACCGTCTATACCAAAGCCAATACCTGAGAATATAACCACAGATATTGAATTAGACGTGTCACAAATTTTACATTTCAACAGAACACATCCTGATTGGAAAAAGTGGTTAATCTGGCCTACAGACACAAATAGCTGTCAAGATAGATTCCTGAATAAAACACAGGGGTTAAAAATGACCAGATTAGACCCTAGATATTCCCAGAGACAACATCCAGGGATTATAACAACATACAGTGTAGGGAAACTCTGCCTTGAATGGCTAACTTCGTCCACACTGGCTGAAATTAAGCAACACTTGTCTTTACTAAAAGATGGTGCTGATTTGCGCGATTTCATTCTTGGACCACGCAAACAGCGTCAAAAGCGTTTCATAGCGACCAGTATCTATGCTGCTTACAACGAGGCTTGGAAAGTAAAGCAAATTGAAACTGCTGAAAAAATACGAGAAATTGATCGTATTAATTTGGAGAAATCACTTTCTGTGGTAGACAATGGGTTAATGACTCTGTCTTCCAGAATATATTCGTTGGACAATATTGTATCCTCTGCCTTTGATGTGATAGACAGAGATTTGCTAATGTGACAACATGGCCAATCTCAATTACGCTCTATTATAGAATTAGGCTGGACGCTGCAAATCTTCGTTCAGGCTATGTGCCTTGGCGTTTAATCAACACGACGTCATTATTTTCCAGTTTTAACCTTACTGATAAACAGATCAGTTTGGCACAGAAAGGAGCAGACTATACAATCCTGAGCATCGAAAAACTTGAGCGATTATCATTGACAATGTCAGAGAGTCCTGTCATTGAATGGATAATACACGGAATTATCACAATTCCGATAACAACTTTCCGATTTAAAAAGTGCCTTGAGTACATACCTGCTGGCCAGTATGAACAATTGGGTAAAGGATATGTAAAATCCGAATGGAAATTACCATACACTCATTCTTGCTATAGTGACAGTGACAAAAAGGTATTTCTTAGTGGTGAAAATTGTAAACATTCACTAAGCGGTATACTTTTGTGTCAGGGTATTAACTTACACGGAGCATGTGATGGAAATTCAAACAACCTTTCATGCCACCAGCTAGTCACACCTGCAACTCAGATAGAGCCCTTCTTTATGCAACTCGCAAACGGGAGTTACATTCTTAGAACGGATCACAGATGTTGTGGCCTGACGCCAGTGAAAAGTTATCTAGTACAAGTTTCGTCCATGGTCAAATGTTGTATGCAAGCATTGTTCCCGAGCGGGCCTCCAGACATAGTGACTCCCATCTGGCCTCGTCTGAATCTCTATTCTATACGAATTGATACATTAAGCAAAATGAAATCTGTACTTTTACAGACAACAGTGCCTATAACGTCATCTAAAGAGACATATGATCTTCTAGTTGCAAGGACAGCTACTGAAGTTCATGACCTTTTATCAACAAATTGCCCCGTGCATTTCGTAGAAATGTTCAGCCAACTCCTTAACATGTCTAGTGCAACAAGCATCCCAGGCATATTTAAGACAGTCTTTTCGGGACTGCTAACACCCTTCCAGGCAATTTTGGGAATCTTTCCTAATTTTGTGCACTCCATTTTTGGCGGCATACCATTATTTTTGGGACTCGTCGCAGGGATTCTATTTTTGACCCTCCTGCTACGTTATGGCAAGCCTCGGCTCAGACATAGCTCCCATGGGAATGGAAGAGACAATCCTAGCAATGCGCTACCGGGACAGGATAACTAACGTCCTTGGATTGGCCAGGCTGAGAGATCTAAACATGACCTGGTTCCTTTCATTCAGACCGATATGGCAAAATTGCATTTTACCTGTGTTACGGTGTATGCTTTGCGGCGATGAATGCGTGTTGGACATCTGTCTTTCACTTCCATCAGCAGTACCAATGGACGTCGATACTTTGCTCAGTCCAATAACGGCTCACGCATTGTGTTGTCCCCAGCGGCTACCAATCCTGATGACGGCATTCGTGGAGACTCCTGTGCTACAGCCAAGTGGTAACAGTGGAGCGAGTGACAAAAGCAACATCATCCAGGTACAACGTTCTGTGAGCATTGCTGGTCCTGCCTTCGATGACAGCAATCATTCTCACACCTGCCAAGTTACAGCGCTATCTAATTTGGTTGAACTATCACCTGAATTTGTAGACCAATTCTTTGAGAGCCTGTCTGATACGATGTTCTCACCCATAGAGAAACAATAACTTTTAGAAGCTTTCCGACACACAGCGTTCCCATGAACTCTGAATTCGGCCTTCAGTTTTGATCAACAAAAACTGCCAAGAGCTTTGGAAATCTATTTTCTTTGAATTGAACAATTTTTCTAATATTGACCTTTTTTGGCACGAACAATTCTTTGCTTAACGTAAAAACTATTCTTAGAGAACAGAAGCTTCACACTTCTATTTCTAAACACATCTAGAGACATAACAACATTACACCAGCCTCTAGCACACATGTTATTACAATGCATTTTTATGTGATGATTTATCTTGCATTTCTTCTGTCAGAGATACTTCATGTGTAAATTCCTTTTGCATAATCGTTCAGTGATTTCAAATGCAATAATTTTTTGAATGATTACTATGCTTTAAAAAACGTACAGTACCTAAATTCATGTATTACAAGTACGCCTATTTCGAATGCATTTATGTATTTTGGGGTGGGCAATGTTACACATGCATCTAATTGCTTAGTTTTAGTAATTTTGATGGACATTAACCCGTGGAGTGGGTGTTGCGTGTTTATCTAGGTTCCTGATCGATACTGTGACCTTATGCCCCTATTCGGCTATAAATCCCTTTATTCCCTATATTGGCATAACCGTTCAAGTGCGATTTTCTGAAAAGTCATCTCTGGCCTCACACGAACAGAGCCACATTCCAGCATAGTTCCCTCTGCCACTTCCTTTGCGACCAATTAGTGCAATGACAGAGCAGTAGTCACTATCTGATATTCCTAGATAACACTCCGAGTTCTTCAACAAGATAAAAACTCAGCAAACCTGGAAATCCCCGCTTGCTATGTTTTGATTAGTAATGGAACTCTAATGAGCAACTGATAACTATCACTTCCTAGTGACATCTTTAATTGACGTCTTATGTCCAGCAAACTTGCGTCAAACCCGGCACCTGTCAGGTATAAATATTACCAACGTTGCCTTAAGCAATGCGAGCCTGTTGCCCGGTTAGGAGCTGTTGTGAGCTACGCGCTACTGATGCTGGCTGCCTGCATGACCCTGTGTTGGTAAATCTAGCACTCTGTCGCTGCAGCCTGCTATCCTGTGGTGGTGAAGCTGCTGATTACCATTATCGCCGCTACAGCGCGAACTATGGTGCAGTACGCTTAAGGAGCTGAACAGACGTCCCTCTGCGAAGACATCCAGCAGATTCCAGCTGCCCGCGGACGCTGTCCCCCCTCCTTCCTCGACGCGCTGAAGAGACCCGCTGCCTTTCTCGTGCAGAGAAATCCAGCCACGGCGTTTCCGGTTTACCCTCGCAGGTGACTGGGATATCGAGAGAGACCCCTGAAGGAGATACCAATCCTCCATCATTCTATTCAGAGGTATGGTGTTGACTAAACCCTTAGACGAGAATTCTTGAAACAAACCTTGGCAAAACCAACTTAACTTAAAGCTACTTACTTACTCCCCTTTCACGTGTTAGGCTTAGGTCAGGCACACTGGGGTAGGCTTAGTTAGAAGCACCAGTTGAGTATGTTAGCCTAATGTATATATGACTGTATATATGTTTTATTACTTTTAAACCTTTGTATGGCTAAGAAACCATATCAATGCTTTTACAGTTCTATTTCGCAATACTTATCTTACTGTACGTACTTTTTATAATAACAATTATTGCAATTGTGGCAATACATTTCTCTTGTACGAGAAGAAAGACTGTTCAATAAATGTTAACCCTTTATTGACAAACGCCCGTCTCTCTATTCTCTACATCTCGTGAAAGTAAACTGCACTAGACTGACTGAGTGAAATACATGTCTATTGTTTCACACGACCCTAGAGATTGACTCTTGATCTGAGGAGCAAAGTTGTCATGTTGCACGGTTGTTGGAAAGCTGAATCCCTTCTTGTCTGTGCCAAGGAAGCTGATCACTTCCTATGCAGAGAAGAAAGTTTCCAGTGACCTCTGAGCTAGTTGGTAACACAACCCAATTAAGTTTAGCATAGTCAGTGGAGGCCTGGAATATCCGCAGTTCCACGTCGATACTACTGTTTATGTTATTCCAATGCGCAGGGCCTAGTGGGAAACTAGGAACTACACTACAATGTTGCTCATCCAGCCATCCTTTCACTCTTCCATCCACCCATTGACCCATCCATCCACTCATCCATCATCCATTTATGCTTTCACTCATTGATCCAACCACCCTTTCACTCATCCAACTGTCCGCCCTTTTATCCAGCCATTCATGTCCCCTCACTTATCCATCCATTATTTCACTCATCCAATGAATGGATATCCATTCATCTTTTCACTCATCCATCCATCCACTCCTTCACTTGGTCCATTCAGCCTGTCACTCCCTTGATCCATCTTTTCACTAATTCATCCATACTTGCACTCACTCATCCATCCTCGCTCATTATCCATCCCTCCATCCATTCCTTTCACTAATCCACTCTTACATCTATCCTTTAATCATTCATCTATGCATCTATCCGTCCACCCTTTCACTCACTCATCCATCCATCCATCCACACTCACACATCCATTACTCATTCTCCCTCCCACCCGTTTATGTTAATTATGAGACTTTGTCTGCCGAGGTGCAGACAGAAGAGGCCCATCAAGCAACCCGCTGCAGCTGCTAAACCAGGGTTGACAACGTCCCTGCTTTCACTCCATCCATCCAGGTTTTCACTCCATCTATCCTCCTCTCAGACATCCATCTATCCACCCTTTCACTTGGCCATCCATCCTTTTACTCATCCATCTACGCTCAGACCCATCTATCCATCATCCATTTACCCTTTCACACATCAACCCATCCTTTCATTCGCTCATCCACCCTTTCACTAATTTCATCCAGGCATCAATCTACCCTCCCTTTCATTAATCAATCCATTCATTCTTTCATTCTTACACTCATCCTGTCACTCATCCATCCATACTTTCATTTGTCCATCTAGCCTTTCACTCCATTCATGCATCCTTTCACTCATCTATCCATACTTTTATTCACTCATTCATCCAACCTCTCCTTCATCCTTCCATCCATCATTTCACTCATCCCCCCTTTTACTCATCCATCCATATTCCCTTTCCCTTATCCACATCCTTTTACTCATTCTTCTATGCATCCACCCTATCCCTCACCCAGTCATCCATCCATCCACTCACTCACTCACTGACCCTCCCACCGTTTCACGTTAATTATGAGCCTTTGTCTGCTGAGTTGCAGACAGAGGAGTCCCATCAAGAGCCCCACCCCTGCTGTAGCTGATAAAGCGGGTGGTTGATGATGCCCCTGGTAACCAGTGTTGGATGTTGGATTAATTAATATTTGAGCACTGGTAGCTTTGTTTTGTGGTCATTTATATCTGCCTGTAGCGGGTCCCTGCATTCCCGCCTTTTGTGCGTAAGTAACAGGTGTGTTGTATCTTGTGTGTCCCATGCATGTGGAATGTGCCCCTTTCCTGGTTCCGCTGGTCTAGGCCGGAAGGCGTCAGACCGGCCCTGGAGGCTGAGCTGGAAACCTTGACAGCTCGTGGTAGTGTTTAGTGTAGCCTGAGTACTTAAACCTTATATTTGATCTATAACTACAAATACACGCATTCGGTAGTAACTGAACGCATGAAGACTTCATTCTACCAATGCAACACTGACGTTCTGAGGTTCATGGAGATGGTGCACACATTATATCCCAATCAATCCTGTGATAAGACAAGGTTGCCTGTCGCTCTGGGGGATATGGGGGGGGAATTGGGCCGGAGTTGTCTCTGTGCCATCTGTACACTGCGCCAAGCACAGTTCTAATGGATGGAGAGAGTTGTTCTCTTCCATCTCAGCACTTTGGCTTTACAAAACAAAGAAACTTGACCCTCCCCTCCCCTCCCCCACACGAGTTGCACCCTCGGGGTAGCACTTTTTACAATTCAAAATTACTACTTCCTAAAAGTACTTGGGGAATTTATAACTTTGCCCCAAAATATTCCAGAACTGGAGTTAGAATAGTGAATACGGCTCCTGGATTATTTGGGGAAGTTGCTCTTTCCTCCAAACATTCTAGGACTGGTAAATTTCACCTTCCAGTGTCCACCGCGGCAACTGCTGCCCTGAGGGTGCACTTCAGGGCAAGAAACACGATCGAGCAATTTCTTGAGCAGGAGTTTAGTTTCAGGAGAGTGGTTGTGGTGTTACACTTCCTTAATAAATGCCCGATACAGTTGGAAGTTGGGTCCAGTGACTTAGTTGGGTTTGGCAGAATCTGTCTAGGATTGCCTTGAGCTCATCACAGCAGAAGCCTGCGTCCCTTTGAAACGAGGAAACACTCAATTATGGCACCCCCTCTGTCTGTCACACACTACATGTCAAAAATACCCAAAGCCTCTCACTATTTCTTCATCTGGTATTTGTAGGCTCCTAGACAATTTCGAAACATTTCTGAAATAATGGAAAAATAGATGACAGGGTATATACCCATGGTCTTATGTTCAAGCAGTTAAGGAGAAACCGCTCCTCTTGTACTTTTATTTCTTTTTTTATGGCAGGAAGAAGTAATTATATCAAGACTCAGATCCCTTCCACATCCTAGCTCTTCTTCTATTTTTCTATATCTATATATATATATATATATATATATATATATATATATATATATATATATATCTATCTCCTTGCGGTCACATATCCACGCAAATGCACTCAAAAACACACATTATCACAGACACTTGTTTTGTGCAGCTGATGCATTTGCCCACCAAGTTGTCTTACTGGCACTGGAAACTATGACCTGAAAATGTTACGCAAAGATCACTGCAGCAGGCACTTAACCTTGTGGGTGGTCTAACTTTAAACTGTAAAGTGCAGGCAACAGTTCCCTACAGATGAGGGTTTTCAATAGCATGCACCCAATTTACTAGTCTCCTACCGGCTGTCAGCAAGTTCTTCGTGTACAAGGCAAAACAAATGGATACATTTGAAGGGATTTAAGAATGTTGATCAACAAAAAAAAATTAAAAAATTAAAAAGTCAATTCTTTCCTTCAACTCGATTAACAACCTAAACTTCTACTGTCCCAATGCTGGTAATTCAATCACCCAACCCTTGCGTCATGAAACCTTTTTCTTATTAGGGTACCGTGTATAGATGGTTGTGAAATCTCAACTGGACATCCCTGAATCTCACTGAAGATGCTACTCCCCTATTGTTAAAATATGGCCCAAGGTACACAACTGCAAAATTCCTTATTTATTTATTTTTAATCACTGAGTGGCATGCTCCTTGTGAATATATGCATTAGGCTGTAAGAGATGGCTGTAGGCCATATTATCTTAAGGCCACGGGTGCCGTCTGCCTTGGCTAGCTCATGCAGTGATCCCAGCACAGTGACGGAGGATATCAACCCCAGTGTCCATTCAACTCCCCTGCGTGGCACTCCCTCCATGAAAGTTTGGGCATTGCAGCTTCCTGCATGTGTAGGCGCCCATATGGCGGGACACAAAACCTTGCATTGGTCAACGCACACTGAATTGGCAGGCCTGGCCCTCCGTGGAAATCAAACTACTACAGAATGCGCTCATCTGGGGCACTCTGGAGTCACAGTGGTAGAAGTCCACCCTAATATGACATTACCTCCTTGGTCCGCCTATGGTCGTCCAATCTTCTTGCAACACTCAATGGGTTTAATCTGTTCATGGATCAAGAGATGACAGACTACTTGCTTAAATGGGACCCTACATCAGGCCCCCCTGATTCGGTGGGGCCCTTGCTAAGACCAATGCGGGCTGCAGATCCTTTTTTTTTTTTTAACTTAATTTTTCATTTTACAATAACAAAAACAAATTGACAATTATACAGCATATAGAAGCATACCGTTGATGTGATTGGCAATACGTGGTACAGGTAGTAGCATCGATGGGCTGTAGATCCTTAATCAATCAATCAATCAATCATTACCCACACATCCCCTGTGGGCAGTTCCTCCCCACATCTCCCACAACCCCACCAACTTTGCCGTGTCTCCATGCAGATTAAACTCCGCGTCCCACGCATTTCTGTGGCGTAGAGCCCCTCTCTTGTGTGACTTTTACAATCCAGGGTACCACAATTGGGTTGACACCCCTCTGTGAGGTGACTGCTTTGAACTTACCTACAGTGCACCCTTGAGTTGGACAACTGAGACGGTTAAACTGCTCTCACCTCACCAAGGACACTATTACAACTTGTCACCACACCCTCTAGTGGCAGAACTGGATAACCTAGTTTGAATAGTGATAAGTTCTTCACATTTCCGGATTATTTATTTAGTCGAGACGTTTCTCTGATTTTTGGTTTAGGTTAGGACTCAGTACTTGTACCTTTATGAGCTTTGTGCACGCACAGGGCATTTTGCCCTTACAAAGGGGCCACAGGCACTAACGTGGACCTTCAGTAACATATTATGCAGGCGTTAAATGTGCACTGGTTGGATCGAGGCCCCATGCAAATGAAGGAATCCTTTGCAAAGTGGCGTATTGTAGATGCAGGCACAAAGGGAAAGAGTCTGTCCAGGGAGTACTGCTTTTGTGCTAGGAAGAGAAGAGGGAATAACCATTTACCCCCCAGTCCTCCATCATCATCAAAACACTCCCAAGAACACAGTTTTCATTTGATACTAGGAACACCTCAGGATTCCCCCTGCAGGAGTGTGCCAGTACTCAACGCACCCACCTGCACGGTGATCCCTGCCCCATTTGCAGGCCTATTGTTGCCTGCACAGAGAACGGCAGACAGGCAGCTTCATACCGCTGCCCAGTCCATCACCAATGGGCTTTTCCCAGTGCAGACACAGGTTGGTGCCTGCGCTGGAAACAGCAACAGGGCACTGCCTCGGCTGCACCAGGTGCAGACTTGAATATGCACCTGGAAGCAGAGTGCGCCAATGCACCTTATCCATAATGTGGAGCACGGACTAACTTCAGAGGCAATGTCTCGCCCTGAGCATAGTTGAAACGACATTTCAGATGCACATGGACCACTCTAATGGAATGGTTGTGAGGCTTTCTTTTCTTAACTCTCGAACTGTTCCCAGATGTGAATGTTAGCAGCCATTATGCCTGGCAGCACATACTTGCAGGCGGCTACGCAGGAGCGTCACATGGTGCAATTCGGCTTCTCTTCAAAAGTACTGTGGCACGTGCAGGGGATAGAACAGCAATTTCTAATTGCCTCAGATTGGGCACAGAGGATCTAGTACGCTGTCTGTTGGCACCCCCCCCGCCTGTCCTCCCTCCCAGTCCACAAATGCTGGAACTACACATGTGCAGCTTGAGCAGTGCCTGCTGGAGTTCTATTGTCTTCCTGAGGATGTTGCAGATGTCATTTTATCAACCAAGAGGCCCCTACCAAACCCATCAAGAGATCCCTGGAAAAAGTGTGCTTAGTGGTGTAAGTTAGTAAGTCTCAATCCCTTTAAATCTATACTTCCCAATGTCTTGCAATTTGCGTTGTCCCTTGCACAGCAGTGCCTGGCTGTGGCTACAATCAAAGGTCCATCTGGAAAACCCTGTCTGCCTTCATGAACACGAACGTGCAAAAATGAACACTTCGCCCAAGCTGTATCGCATGACCCTTGGATAACCGAAACCACTCCATACCACCTCCAAGGGTGGGATTGCTTTGGGACTCATTCATAAAGTGACACATTTGTGGAAACATCCATCAGAAGTCCCTTACCCCTGTAGCAAGACTTCTGGTGGACACATACTCTTCTCACAGCTTCCTCAGCGCCCGCCCTCCCCCCTTGGAACTTAGTGCCAAGACAAATGAGAGCCCAAAGTATACAATCATGTTATGGGCTGTAGTTGTCACTGCCCTTGCTCTCTTGGTTCCTCTCCACATGCCTCGATGGTTCGTGCTGGGATGTAGGGGCTGGAGCTTCAAGGCTCCACCGGTGAGCGTTGGAGAGCTGCTGCGGGGGAAAAAACTTGTCCGGACCAGTAAAAAGATTGGTTGGATCATTCTTCAGGTGAGGAATCTGCAGGCAGGTGTATCCATCAAAATCAAATTTCTTTATCAGCAGCCTACATTTTTGGATGTGCTCCTGTGCAGGCTGACGTACATACACACCATTGTAAATGTGTAAATGTGTGGGACTTGTAAAGCGCACTGTTGCCCGGGAGCGTCCTGGCGCTGAAGACTGCTGGGAATCCCGTCCTGGCTTTCCCTGTGAGATGGTCACTTCTGGGTATCTCCAAGGTGAAACCAGGCATCCCTGGCGTCTGTGTGGGGCCGTTGTAGAGATGAGGCAAGCTTAATGCCCAGAGTTGCCGATTGTGATCCCTGGTTAGAGTAGGCACCGAGGCGAGAATTATCAAGTCCGCTGAGTCTGGTCCACGACCCTGCCGCGTTGGGAATTGAACCCTGGTCCCGGGCCGTTCTCTGCTTCCGGGTCTGCCGCCTCTAACCATTGAGCCACACCACTCCACCATTCTCTCCGCCTGTAGGAAATCCACAGTGACAACACTCTGAACCACTGAGAAGTCTTCATGAGCAAGGCCCTTGTTTTAGGAGCCTCTTCTGGCAATCGTAACTTGAGGCAATTCAGCAGGTACAAGGGAGGTTATCGTCCAGCAAGAAAAGAGCTGCACTATGCATCGCCAAAGGGTAAGTTGATGAACAAAGACAATCCAAACAAGAACACCCCCAGAAAAGTGGTCACTGGCACTCTCTCCGTTCTAGTTAGTAAGTACATAAATTGTGGCAGGGTCTGCAGAGACGACTCTTGCACAGAGACAGCAGAAACAAATGGCACGTGGGAAGAAAATCTGGACATATTTGAGGCTCTTTTATTCTTCCTCCTCTGAAAATCAGGGGGCATGGGCGATGCTTCAATGGGCAATCTGGCACAGCAACAGATGAGGATGCCCTAGAGAAATGCGCTGCATTACCTTGGCGTAGACCCGGAAGAGACACTTCTGCCCATTGCTGGGTTGAGGGTAAGTAAAAGATTTTCCTGGTCTCCGACTCAAGCTGGTTGGGCAATCACATTCGATTGAGTAGTATCCTCTTGGGCTGCAAGAAAATAAATAAAACATGCAATAAAGGCATTTCAACCCATAATGCCCAGGAAAGATACTTTACACGTGTTGTTTTGAGACCTCTGCAAAAATCAGTTCCTGGATGTTGTCTTTTTTCAGCGTGTTGTAAAAGGTCCCTGCAGTGTTCTAGTCTGAGGCTAGCAATACTATCAACTTTGCAAGGCTTTAAAACCAGATGGTACTTTTCGTAGATTTGATGCCATGTTGCGGCTTGAAGAACAGATTACCCACAGCATGGGGGATCTTGAGTGATCCAACTTCACAGGATCCTGTGATTACTGCTGATACCAATGGGTACCACAAAACCACAAATTAAGGGCGTTTGTTCGTAATGTTAGAATGAGTTAATTACCTTCCCCTTAAGAAGAGTAAAATCCAAAAAGCCTGATCCAACCTAGGACATCTTTGTGTGGAGGATGGCTGCACTAATTAAGAGGGTCAGAAGCCGCAAGAGTGAAGTCAGTCCACGGTACTCCAGACTAGACCCGAACTAGATGTACAAAGGTGCGCACAGAAGAGGGCAAAGGTGATCGGCCTGTTCTTCCAATAACAAGCAGCGTTAAAAAGCTGTGATGCATTGTGTGCATCGTCCAATCGCAGGCCGTGTTTGATTAACCAAGCCATGTTGGCAGCGTGCATAAAATTACTTATTCAGGGAAGATAACGAGCCTTTTAAAAGGCTTTCCTGCACCTTGCTAATTGTTTACTTCCATCAATGGTCCATTATTTTCATTTTATGATCCACTCCCATTAGGCCCGATTTAAAAGCCCTCGTGCTGCATTCTTTGACAACAAAACCATCGGGGGAAATTTATCTGGTAACCAATTAGAACCATCCCAATTAAAACGTAGAATTTGATGGAAGACAACAACGGTCAGTCCTGTTCGGTCTGTGGTGCTCTCTGTTGCCGGGCTGCCTTAGCACTGGTGGCGCGCGGTGTGACAGTCCCCCCCCCCTCCACAGAAGTCCTACCTACCACCCTCTTATGGTGACCCTCATCTCTCCACAGCCCTCTTGCATTTAATTTATTTTATAGCGCTACTCAATCCAATGAGGGTGTCAGAGCGCTTTACATTACACACACATACATTATACAGCGACAATAAATTATGCAAGTTTGTGAACCAGGATCCAGTCTGACATCTGGAGAAAATGCACAAGGAGAGGAATCTGCGGTTAGAAGTATCCATCAGAAACACACACATTCTAAAGAGACAACAAACTATAGGTGTGCAATCAAGGTTTAAGAAATGCTACGCAAGACAATGAGGCAACAAGGTGTAGGACTCACGGCATCCATATTGTAAAGCACTACATGTGGAGTGCTCGACCTGGAGAAATGAAGCGATACATGTACCCAGCACAGCGTTACACGAAAGAAGAGCACAGCAGCGCTGCGTCCATCAAGCTATGACGCTGCTGCTCTCTGCCCTAGCGCTGCCGCACTTCAGGCTGCCTTGCACTAACAGACACACACTTGCACCACAGTACAAGGGTGTCAGCAGCATGTCAAGCACAGGTGTTGTTCTGAAAGGGCGCTAGGATACTATGCTTTGACAAAGTTTAACACTATTCCCACTTAGTAAGTGTGCTGTACGGTGCAGCACCCAAGAAAAGTTGTGATAGAATATGACTTTGCCTTCAGGAAGTATCATTGTTTTATGCCAATCTCTTTGTGCTAATGCTAAAAGATAGGGTTAGCATCAACATCCAGGAGTGGTTGCTTGGAAATGCCCATGCACCACTCACAGCACACCCCTTAAAACCCAATGGGGCTACTTTATATTACATTGGGGGGATGTCCAACCTTTTCACTCACAAGAGCTACTTATGCTCAATGAAAATCATCCCAAGCTACTAATATTATTCGTGTTGCACACATTAGACAAGATTCCATTAGTGGCCACTCCTGCAAGATTACCAGCCATGCTCACCTCACTGCAGGATTGCCAGAAGTAATGTAAAAAAGGCTTAGTCAAGCTGGAATGCATCCACAACAATACTTTAGAACCGCCACAGCTGCAATACGTCTTGGCACCAAGCTAATATTAGCAACAGGTCTCCCAAGGTTGTATGATTTACCATTCAAACATCAGCATTAAAAAGATTTTGGAAATTATGCCTGCTGAAAATAAACACATTTTCGGATCAAACATACTTTAAAATGTTAGTTATCTTATATTAATTCAACCAAACAAAAGCTTCTAATTTCGGAGGCTGAGTTGCACACAGGAGAGCTACTCACAGGCAGTTGGAGAGCTACCCGCAGCTCACGAGCTACTCGGAGAAGCCTGCTTTAGGGTACACTCTGAACTATGTATGTATCCGCATTTGTGTTTTGCTAATAGCTACTCCTCATACAGAAGTGGACAACACCTAAGCGGTTACTGAGACAGCACAGAGCTCACCCTCAAGCAAATAACATTGATAATCTAAATTAGACCCTTGAGGGTATATGTTTAATTCACAATATGTTTGTAAGTTTTTTAGGGTATTAATTCAGTGGTCAGTTACATAAAGTATGGCATTGTTATAGTCTTTATGGTGATTATGCATCCCTATTTTTTCTGCTAGTTTTCCTGGTAGCAGAGACTATGATAATCTGGAGCGATATTTTTGGGGCTGTTTGTGGGCGTGTTTTATGGTCTACTATTTTCCCTGAGATTGGAACAAACATTGCCAGTGACCCTTTCCTGAGGTGCTTTGAACAACGAGGGAGCAATTGCCGCTTTCCGTTTTCCGCCTGCTGACTACTGCTCGCCGCTCCCGCTGCGCGGGAGCCGCTTCGCCATTGTGTGGTGAAACTGACCTGTCGACGCTGACTGCACCAGCCGGTTGAGGGAGACCAACATCAGAGGAGGCTGCAGGGGTAAGCGCGCAGGGACTCACTATCCCAGGAGTCCCTGCATGACCACGTGACATCGGTCAGCGCCCCCCTGCGTGCCCGCCCCCACCGGCAAACTGCTGAAAGCGACGCTGGGTCTTGGCTGTTTGTGACCCTTTCCTGAGGTGCTTTGAACAACGAGGGAGCAATTGCCGCTTTCCGTTTTCCGCCTGCTGACTACTGCTCGCCGCTCCCGCTGCGCGGGAGCCGCTTCGCCATTGTGTGGTGAAACTGACCTGTCGACGCTGACTGCACCAGCCGGTTGAGGGAGACCAACATCAGAGGAGGCTGCAGGGGTAAGCGCGCAGGGACTCACTATCCCAGGAGTCCCTGCATGACCACGTGACATCGGTCAGCGCCCCCCTGCGTGCCCGCCCCCACCGGCAAACTGCTGAAAGCGACGCTGGGTCTTGGCTGTTTGTGACCCTTTCCTGAGGTGCTTTGAACAACGAGGGAGCAATTGCCGCTTTCCGTTTTCCGCCTGCTGACTACTGCTCGCCGCTCCCGCTGCGCGGGAGCCGCTTCGCCATTGTGTGGTGAAACTCACCTGTCGACGCTGACTGCACCAGCCGGTTGAGGGAGACCAACATCAGAGGAGGCTGCAGGGGTAAGCGCGCAGGGACTCACTATCCCAGGAGTCCCTGCATGACCACGTGACATCGGTCAGCGCCCCCCTGCGTGCCCGCCCCCACTGCCATCCTATAACATCAAAGGAGAGTCCGTCTTGCGGGACGCAAGCGGGACGCCGGGCTAAGCCCGGGCAAAGGGCGGGCCGTCTGAGGCCGTCCGAGGTCGGACAAGGTTGGGTTGGGCCTGGTCCCTTGGCTCACTGCCCTGGAGCTGACGTTGCTGCGCTTTGACAACTACCGTGCAGACTGCTACGTAAGTTACATTGACTTTGGTTGTTCATACATTGCACTATGCCTCCAAAAAAGTTAACCACTCCTAGTAATTCTATCGAAAATTATCTGGTGCAAGTAGTAGAAAAAATTAACATCGACAGAAGAGCCTCTTTGGGAATAGACTCATCTGCTCAATCCCCATTCATTGACATCGAGGCTGATGACCCCTTTGGCCTTCTAATCAACAATAGAACTAATAGTGCTACACCTGACTTGTTTCCAGATACTATTACTATACAGCCAAGTGGTACCGTTGCTGGAGTTGAAGACCTGAGTGTCAACGAGGTATTGGCTGATACAATTATCAGTCAGGATCATTCTACTTCTCCTCCAGCACCCGTTCCGGGTAAACGGGAATGTTTCAGGTCAGCTAAGAATAGAGTAGCAAACCCCCCGAGGAAACACTCTGAGGATGAAGAGCATGATCTGACTAGTGAAGCGTACATTACACTTTCGAATGCCCAATTTAATAAATTATTGGCTCTGATGGACACAAAAATTAAAGGTGTGGTCAAACCCCTGGTTAGCAAAATAGACAAGCTAACCTCTGAGGTCAACCGTCTGGAAGGTCTACTTCAAAAATCTATATGTGAGGTAGGGAAACTCCCGGAAAATGTCTCTGCAAAGATAGAGGAATCGGTAAATAAATCAGTAATTACAGCTGTTAGTGGTCTCATCCCTGTCCCTGTACCAAACCCCGTAATGGCAAGTAATAACACTCTACCAGGTGATTCTCACATAACCTCAATCCCTGCTCCTGCTGCTGAAGACCCGTTCATTGAAAAGGGGACTTTCGAACTTGTGGTTGAAGCTTCCCCACTGGTACTTGTCCTTGCCAATGTTCCTCCTTTGGCTCAAGGCGAGCGGGAAACAACATCTTCTCTAAGAAACAAATCTTTATCATGGTTAACCACCAACATGGTAATTACTCCTTGGGGAAAGCAGCAACTTTCTGAAGAGCTCGTCAAAGCGAGAAGGGTACAGTGGATCGGGGATAGGGTGAAAAAGTTTAAAGGGGAGTGTGTCGTCCTGCACTTCTCTGACCCTGGGGTCTTGCCTAACATCCTACCAAACATCTTACCACCTCAAAGGCGAACGACTTCAATTGTTCCATTGACTTTGGACTTCTTCTATCCAAGAAAGGGAAGCGGACCAAACTCAAGTATTTTAAGAACCAAAAGGAACATTGTGTCTAAGAGGGGGAGGAAGGATGTTGCTTCAGTGGACTGGGGTCTGGGGTTGGAAAATCGTTTCTCTTCATTATCTAACCTAAGCGATTGCGACTGACAACCATCTACCTGTAATACTGAGACCGTGCCTGTCTGTGCTAAAAGTACACCAGATTTAGCTTGTAATTTTCCAACAACTAGCCCTCTGGAGCTTTTGACTGTCGATCTACCTGGGGTATCTAATGTAACAACTATAGACCAGGTTACAGGGGGTAAGGTGTTAAACACGCATTCTACAAGCGCCGGTATTCCTATGACACCTATTTCAGGGAATCTTTTGTCATGGAATGTGGCTGGTATATCTTCTAAAATGGATAGCGCAGATTGGTTTGAATTTATAAATAGGTATGACCTCTGTATTTTCCAAGAGACTTGGGCGTGTGAGCCTACTTTTGCATTGGGGTACGTAAACTTTCATGTTCCTGCTATCAAGGGCCCTAAAGGGCGGCCTATGGGGGGCCTTACTATATGGGTTAGGCAGTCTTTAAAAATTGCTGTAAAATGTGTGGAACTTGACCAAAAAGATATCCAGCTTATAAGACTGACCAGTGATTTACCCCTCTCCATGGATATATATAATATCTATGCCAGAGGTGGTAGTAAAGGTAGATCCGAGGTTCTTATGAGCCTTTCTACAATTCTTGAGACCGAATCTGCGGGAAAAAACATCTTAATTGCAGGTGATCTGAATCGGACATTCGAACCTCTTATCACTGGTGATTCTCCTCTGGGGTCGGAGGAAGATAAGCTTTGGGACATTCCTACACTTGAGTCCCCCCTGATAACTCGGTGGACGGCTGACATCTTAGGCCTAAACGCCATGTGCTTGGAGCATGGGTTACGAGCCCTGAACGGCCGAACCCAATCAGACCGTGTTCCCGCCATGACGTTTAATAACGGGCGAAGTAAAAGCCGTATTGACTACGTCATCTGTAGTACATCATTATGGCCATCTCTCAGCGATATGGTAGTTACTGCCAGGATAGAAAGCGACCACGACCCGCTATGCGTCTCGCATAATTGGTGGACATCTAATATAATCACTCCAATTCATTGTAACTTACTTGTGCCGCCAACTATCACGCAATCCAATAATATGCGTAGGTTAAGATGGTCTGGTGTTAAGACGGACCAGCAGGCCCTGGAAAGGATAGGAGCAGCGGCAGACAAGGCCATCCTGGCATTGGAAAATATCACTGCTCATGCACAAGGTCAAGAAGATGTTAATAAAGTTCATATGACTCTTTTTGACGAAGTCAAAAACTTTTTCTTAAAACCCGCACGAAACAACAGGGCTTGTCCATTTAAACCAGCAAAGTGGTATAACCAAGATTGCAGGATAGCAAGATCTAAACTAGGAGCTGCAATCAAAAATAATAATCTGAGTGAGATCCGGTCTGCTAGGAAGCATTATAAAAACTGTATCGCCAGGTTAAAAAGAGACTGGGATGAAGACCATTGGCAGAAACTGAGAAGTGCTAGTGAAAGTAAAAATTCTAGACAATTCTGGCACATTGTCAAATGGGGCCATGATAGTTCGTCAGAGCCTCCCAACAATAATGTCCCTCATGACGCCTGGGTTAAGTTTTTTAGCGAGCAGTACTCTTCAAGGGACCAGCCTGCTAGCAATTCTAACCTTACATATCTGTTCGCAGACGAAGATATTTTTATGCTAAGCGAAATCCTGACTGCTTTGAAATCTGTTCATAGGGGCAGAGCCCCGGGTAATGACGGCGTCCCTGCGGATGTCTTCTTAGATGACACCGACAGGTGGAGTAAGTACATCTGCCTTTTATTAAACCACATAGCCAGGGGGGCTGAAATCCCGGTATCCTGGCGGGGTGCTGTCATTATACCAGTATACAAAAAGGGGGATCGTGCCCAACCCTGTAATTATCGCCCAATCAGCCTAATAGACACGGTCCAAAAAGTGGTAGGACGTGTAATTATTAATAATCTGCTCGATTGGGCTGAGGAGCAGAATGTACTATCCCCTTTTCAGGCGGGTTTTCGCAGAGCAACTAGCACTGTAGACCAGGTTTTTCGCTTCCAATTAATACAATGGCGGACAGTGGTCCTGGGCGGATGCAGTCTCTACGCAGCTTTTGTTGATTTACGGGCTGCATTCGACCTGGTGCCGAGGGCAAAATTGTGGGAGGTGTTGGCAGCCCTGGGGGTCCCGATGATTATTTTAACCTTGATCATGAGACTTCACGAGGGCACTTACGCTAAGATCCAATGGGGTGGCTACGGTAATGATACTATTGACTTCCCTGTCGAGCGGGGGGTTCGGCAGGGTTGTTCAATGGCACCAACACTGTTTACTCTTTTTATAAACGAAATTGTTCCCCTTATGCAAGCTGAGCCCGTAGATGCTCCCTCTCTCGCTGGTGCAAAAGTTCCAATTTTAATGTTTGCAGACGACACCTTAATCTTATCGAAATCCCCAAGTGGTCTGCAAAAGGCATTGGCAATTTTTGATAAATTTTGTTGTGATCATGGGTTGGAGGTAAATGCAGCTAAAACAAAACTCATGGTTTTTAATCCTTGTAAGAAGTATAAATCCAAAATTACCATGAGTGGGCGCTGCCTTGAAGTTGTGAATTCCTTTACTTATTTGGGGATACACATCTCAAATGACAATAGATGGAACCACCACTTGAATCTGGCAATATTAAGACACAAACAACTGGCTGGTACCATCATTAAGGAGCACACAAAATCTTTAACTAAGCCAATCAAACCGCCACTAATCATATACGAGGCTAAAGCAATAGGGTCTGCACTATATGGGGCAGAGCTGTGGGGGCAAGAAAACCTCCAGGAGCTACAGAGGTCAGAGAATAGCTTCCTCCGAAAACTAACTGGCACCCCACAGAGCAGTCCTCTCTTGCCACTCAGATATGATCTTGGAAGGAAGGAAATTTCGGCTATGTGTAAACTTCGACCAATATTATATTGGCGTAGAATCTGGACCACTCCCGAGTTGTCACAATATGCAGAAGGATTTGCTGATGTGATCAAAGCAGATCAATTTCACGAAATTAAATGGTTTAAATCTTTGAGAACTGCACTAAGTGAACTAGGGTTGAGTGAATTGTGGTCGGATCCAACCGGGTCATCCTTTCCATCAAAGTTGTTTATAAAAAACCTTTATTGGGAACAGGTTGAAAACAAGAGTCTCCTTAACAACAATAATGGGTCTATGACAACCGCCTTCCTTGAAGCTAAACTGTTTCCAATGTTTGAAATGTACTGGGATATTATAACTAAACCCATGGACAGGAAACTGTTTTTCCAAATGAGGGCTGGCTCTCTACCTCTTGGTAATTTAACATCTAAATGGAGAAATAGAGGTCCAGCAACTTGCTTAGTTTGTGGGGAAGGCAATGAGACTCTGGGACATTTCTTGTTTGTTTGTCATGCATATTCTGTTCCTAGACGTGTGTGGTTGGCCCCCATGTGCAGAAATTTGGGTACTAAAAGCTCCACGGTAGCCCTACGTATTGTTAAAACTACCTCCTTAAACTGGATTATCACAGCAACCGCAAAGTACTTGGGGTGGGCGTGGGTAATTAGGCAGAGATTGCTAGTAGGGTGACTACTCTCTGCCTAGTTGATCAGAGACTGCTAGTTCATCTATTCTCTGTTCCCATGCCAGGTGTCTGTCTGACAAAAACATTTTTAAACTAATTTTTAACTATGTAATTGGATTGTTTTTTTAAATTTGACTTTATAATATGAACTTTGCACCCCGATGGTATATAATTTGATGAAATGTGTTTTAAAACTCTTTTTTAATGTGTATTGTGCTTAAAGTCATGTTGACTTAGTAATTTAATTGTATTTTATTATGTGTTTGTTTGTCTGCTTTTATGAGTAAACACTCGAATAAAGCACTTTGAAATTGAAATTGAATTGAAATTGCCAGCAGCAAACACAAAACTATGAAGTCTTCTACACCCTGAAAAACACTTGTACAGTGTGTTCAAAACGGACCGATTTGCGACCAGGGGCGACTTTTTCAGCGCTCCAATTCATTAATTGGGGCCACTTTTATTTTGGTGCCTGGCACTATTTTCTGTCTCAGTCTGACTCTGCCCACAAGGATGGACAGGCACTCCAAAAGAGTGGCGTTTGGAGTCATGTATTTTTTTTTCTCTTTGCCACTCTTATTTCCTTTTTAATTTCCTTCCTCTTCTACCTCAATTTAAGAAATTGTATTGGCTTTGAAGTATTTAAAATAACGCAAGAAATTATTTCACTCCTGCTGATGGAAAAAATACATACATAGCTTATGAAGAAATAGGTACACAATATACACCACATTGAGGAATTAAAATCAGCTGTGGAACTAAACAAACTTCTTTACTTTCATTCCCTAATTCAGTACCGTACAAACTTGTTGGGGACTTTTCGCTGCATTTTAGCTTGTGCTCTCATAATACTATATGATGCCGACTACATATAAAGAAATTGTAATCTAAAGGATGGGCTTTAGCTGTTACATAGCAGGTAGCTGATATCTGCACTCTACTCGACAGAAGAGAATCAGCCGCCCTGATCCTATTTGACCTCTCAGCAGCTTTCGACACAGTCTCCCCCACAGACTCATTCCTCGACTACTCCAGATTGGAATCACAGACAAAGCGATCAGATGGATGGCCTCCTTTCTTACGGGGGACAATCATGGAGTCCGCCTACCTTCCTTCACCTCGCAAGTCAAGCACACCATCTGCATCGTCCCCCTAGGCTCATCCCTCAGCCCAACCCTCAACGTCTACATAACACCACTCACAGACATCATTAGATCGCACAACATCAACATCATCTCCTATGCCGACGACACTCAGCTCGTCCTCCCACTCTCAGCGGACCCCATCTCGGCGAAGACCAATTTCCACAGCTGTATAAAGGACGTCTCAGCCTGGATGAAGGACAACTGCTGGTGGTCATCAGAACTCAGACCCACCCTTCCGCCAAAAGACCATGCCCGCAACCTCAGCATCATCCTCGGCAGTGAACTCCCAATGAAATGCCAGGTTAACGCCATCTTCTCAACCTGCTTCCACACGCTCTGTAAAGTTTTCAAATGGCTCCCCATCAGCACCATGAAGACAGTGATGCGGCCCGTATCACCAGCTGGCTGGACTATGGCAATGTACTCTATGCAAGTTCCACCACCAAACTCATGCAAAGACTCCAGATGATCCAAAACACAGCCGCCAGACCGATCCTCAACTTACCCAAGAGAAGCCACACCACTCAGCTCCTGTAGGACCTCCACTTGCTCCTGGTTCAGAAGAGATGCCAATTCAAGCTCCTGACCTACGTCTACAAAGTCCTTCACGACCAAGGGCTCGCCTACATGAACCAGTGCCTGCATTTCCACCGGCCTCCCAGGAACCACAGCTCGCATTGCCCAGATACCTCTCATATGCCGCTGCTACTCCAGAGGATACTCATTCTCTCATCTTGCAACAAAAGGCTGAAACACCCGTCCCTTCCACCTCCGCACCGCACCCTCGTTGATCCACTTCAGGAAGGAGCTCAAGTCCTGGCTCTTTGACTGATACCTTCAGCAAGTGCCTGGATACTGTCTAGATGACAAGCCACGTTATACAATTACAAATTGATTGATTGACATACCACCACAATATTTGGTTTCATTACACTACAAGTACATTTTATATTTTTTTAGTTCACTTGCTGGTACTTTCCCAATTTGTAAAACGCTCAGATCGGAAAAATAAAATCATGCATTATAAAATAAACACCTTAAAATCAAAAGTTTTCTTTAAGTGCTTTTGGCTGAATAACCATACTCATGGCAATCTCAGGGATGCAGCAGCCATCTCAAAACACAATGGCTACTCTAATGGACTGAGGTAGCACAAATCTAACATTATTTGGACACTGTTACCCAAGTTATGGGCAGATTTTAACCGAGCGAAGATGAAAACGGCCTTGTGGAACTATTTTCGCAGGGTTTAGGGGCAAGGAGTATACACATATTAGTTTAAAATAAATGAGCAGAAGGAAGACAGATTGAGTTGAGTGTGTTTGAAGAAATGTTTTACCCATCACAATCCCAAATCAAGCGTTGTGCAGCAGAGGCATCACTTTAGAATAAGGGCCAAAAAAGAAGGTTGATAATGTTTTTACCGCCCTGAAGAAGCTAGCATTGATGTCATGTTGGAGGCTAGATACAAGAACGAATGCTTGTACCAAGGGGTGAGAATGGAGGAGACGAGACTGCAAGTTAACATGTGAAAACAGATTGTAAAAATATATTTTACAAGACCTCCAAAAATCTCTCTGCAAAAACTTCGATCTATACTTAAATTCCTGAACCCAGTCAAAATTAACTTACACATATTAAAGGTCGTAGCTACTTTCCAATTCCATCTCAGGACAAGAATATTTGGGCTTAGGTCCTTAATAGTACAATTTAATGTACAGCGTCCTTTTTGCAGCGATATATTTATGGGAGGTCATGATTTTTAGTTATCCGTTTTTCAGCCTATATTTAAAAAATAAAAACATCTTTGCAGTATCAGTTTCCTTATGCTACAGGGCGATGCATTGAAGAACTGTTTTGTTTTGTCTCTTGGGGGAGGGAGGTGGTAACATGGGGGTAACACGGAGGAGACAAAACACTTGTGCATTTAGAGTATGTACTTGTTGGTGTCCAGATGCAATTCATAATTCACCTTACCAGATAGACTGGGATAACACCAGCATGGAAAGGGATGCTTTCTGTGAATATTTTACTTATTAAAAGGTAGTAACTCACAGTGTCAAATTCAAGACATTCTTGATTTCAAAATATTGAAGAACACCATGTTACTGACAAACATTTTTTTGTTTTTGTCCACAAGATGACTCCAAGGAAATAACCTCATAAATACATTTAATTGACTACTGGAAATGGATCATGAAATATACATTCGTTGCTTCCCTCTCCCTTTATAGTACTTCCACATTTCGATTTTTCAAGTGACCCGTTATATTTTAATAAAATGATTTAAAATCCAAAAACGTGTCTGATGGGACTCCACAATAACCAGGAGCAGCATCAATTTTACAATTCAATTTAATTAAAATAAATGTAGGAGACATCACAGTTTTCTGCTAATGGAAATACTACAAAAAATTCATACAAAATGTAATGACCCACTAAGATAGGAAGTCAAGGGTGGCATCAATAAGAAACATTAACATGTCCAGTACCCTTGTCGGTCATGTAATGCAGATGGTGGCAGTGCAGGAAAGCTGCTCACGGCCATGGCATGACATCCTTGTTAGACAATTTCCAGGGTATATCCACCACGGTTTTGAAACACTGCAGCTTGTGTGCCTTGTTGATTATTGTTTGAGTCACCAATGATTTTTTAAACCAATTATTCTGGAACAAAACGCAGTTTTGGCTACAGCCTCATCAAGAAACTCATAATTTCTGTGGTTTGTTGCAACACAAAAGTAGCAGTCGACACTTCAAAGTGCCATTTCTTCCCAATGAGTTCAGGAAGAGAGGAACCAAGGTCTTGCTTCAGAACTGTGCTTCAGTGCATTTGAATGTCACTGCGGAGCCCGTCGGCTAGCAGGAGCAGTTCCCGCATCCCTTGACGCTGTTGATGATTTCTTCCTGTAGTTTTTTCCTCTCCTCGTCCTTGGATAACCGTTGGCTGGTATCTTTCTGTTGCTTGATGTTGGTGCTCTGCATGCGGCTGCTCTGCGTGTGCCACATCTCAGAGTACAGACTGGAAGGTTGGGCGAGAAGGTCAAAGTGCTTCCCATGTTCCACCACCTTACCCTGTAGAATGAAACAATACATCAGATGGTCAGCAGGTGCAAGTCTATCTAGGAAGAGTTGGCCTACTGCAGACAGCTAAAACAAAATGTATGTATCTGTATATTTGTATGATGGTCCATACAAAATAACATGGTCAGAATTTAAATCAAATACATAAATAAAAACACACCATTACTAACAGACTCACAGACCAAAATACATGCCCACTGGACAGGAGTGTAGTAAATGAAGAGATACCTATTCATTCCTTTTAAGGAGCTCATAAAAGGGGGATTTGTTCTTGGATGCATTGGAAGCAAGGCGTTATGTGCAAATAATCTGTCTGTTTAAAAGAAGAGTCTGGGAATTTTAAACTTTCTGAAGGCCACCTCATCCTTGTGCGGCTATTAAAAGAAAAACTGCAGCGGTTTATTGTTTTTATTGATTCGTGTATGATCCAGAGTTAATTTGCTTCCTTCTGACAGCTGCTCATGAACATGCTGGATAACAAAATGAGCGGCTGTCAATTTTATTGCTACTTATGCTAGTCAGCCCTGAACAAATCTCCTTCTAAAGAATACAGCTAAAAAAAAAAGTTCATTTTTTAATAAATCAGCCACATTTTTTCTTGACCCCAGGCAGTGCACACAAACAAGCAATAGTTTCTTGAAATATTAGAACACACGGCTCCGCCAGTGATCTGTGGGTGTATAGGTGGGCAGAATGTGGCGGGCCGCAAAGCAATCGCAGAGCATGGTTTGTGCTGTCGTGAAGGACCTGACACCCCAATAACATCCAACACAATATGGATGTCAATTTTACAAAAATTACCAGGGTAGACAAAATTGACAGCAAGCTCCCTTTGGTACCACCACAGAGGTGAAAGCAGACAATTCGACCCAATAACGACATATCACATGACCTACAGGAAGTGATATTGCTCGAGTAAAAAGCAAACATACATCTCTAAGGACCTAGTTTATAGTTGCAAACAAAAAGGGTCACCTCGTGAATATTCATCACCTACAGCTAAAGAAACAAGCACCGAATATTGCTGAATTGACAAAGCTCATGGAGGGTCAAATCGTTTATCCTGGAACAAATTGTGTATCTGGTACAAGGATTATCAAAGATTTTAAGGTGCCAATGTATATGAATATAAAAAAGCTATTACGACATGGGCTTACAATGTTAACTAATAAAGACCACTACATTCACATCACTCAAACTAGAGAAACCTAGTAGAGCATTTAGGAGAATGTCGGAGCCTGCATTAGTCCATAGAAAATAAAAGTAACTATACATTACTACACCGAGATCTAGGGCTGTGTTGACTCCACAGCACCCCCTTATGGATGTCTTATTACCCACCCATCAGTTGGGGGGGGAGGAAATCTCCAATTTTCCCGCTTGCTTTAAAACCACCCTCTGATGTCCCTTACCACCCTAAATATCTAACACTCGCTCATACAAACTTGTACGTCATTTGGAACATTTCTATTCATTATTCACACAGTGCCAGGTTTGTAGTATATCGACTCTAAAATGTCTCCAAATATGGAGGTATTATTTCCACTGGTAGGATTTATGAAATGTGGACACTCCCAAGTCATCTTGTTGTGCCTCAATTTAACCAAAGTGAGAATAATACCAGGGGAAACAAAATCCCTGATTGCAAACTCTAAACTCTCAAGCTAGATTGTTAATGTCTTATAAATCCAGGTTCAGAAAGTTGGTGGTAAACTCAAATTTATCAAGCTTTTGTGGAGGACTGTGAACTCCTCGACAGCGCCCAGGTAGGTTTCCAACCATCAGTCGAGAGGTACTAGTGGTTCTGACTGCAGCCCTAAATGACATAACACTGATCTCTGCCACCTTTGTGCTATTAGAGCTTTCAGATAGAATAAATTATGTCTTCCACGCCACCGACTTAGAGCATCATAAAGAGTTTGGCGTGAGGGATCATTCCCGAGAGTGGTTGGAATACTTCCTCAAGAAACATTCCCAAGCTGCTCCTTATACTCAAATGATGGAGGGTCCCGTTCTACCATCTAACATCACCAGAAAGGAGAGTTCTGACAGCCTTGGTAACATGAAGGTCTGATGTGGGCCCTGCGTGATAAAAAAATCTGAAAACATGCTAAAATAACTAGCTTTCTCCATTAGTAAACAAAGGCCCCAGGGCCCACTATGCATGCAGGCTTACAAACACACGTTTCTGTGCACCAAAATAAACAAGGTGAAAATAGGCCTTCAAAAAAGTGTTTAGCTTCACTGTCAGCTCCCAGACCAACACCCACACACACACACTTACCCTGGTACACGTGGTACAGCTTCCTGAAACCCCTGCTAACGTTATATTTTGGAACATAGCTTGCACAAGTATAAGCAGCAATTTCTAGCAATAAACAGCATCTATCATGGGAATTCACACTTTCAGATATGTAGAAATGTGCGTGACAGGAAAATGTCCTTTTTTAGTAATGAACAACATGTAACCATTGTGTTTAGAAAGAAGTGATGAAAATGTTCTCTTCCTAAAGTACAAGATGTTCTGAAAATGTTCTCTTCCTAAAGTACAAGATGTTCTGAAAATGTTCCCTTCCTAAGGTACAAGATGTTCCGGAAATGTTCTCTTTCAAAGGTACAAGACGTTCTGTTCTAAAAATGTACGGAACATAATGTACTGAAAACATTTCCTTCCGGTGTCCAAAACACTTGTGGTTAAACCACCTGCACCGTAAGGCCAGGGGCCAGCGTCATCATAGAACCCTAGTTCCTCAATTTTGGGTATAACAGGCCCAACTGTCAAATCTGAAATCAGAGCTTTCCTGCGGATGCCCTGCTGCATGAGCGTGGAAGGTTCTCTCGGCTAGCCGAAGACTATCTGACTTGGGACGCCGACGCCTCACTCAGGTTGTGGATCTCCCAGGGCAGATAGCCCATCTCTCTCTCTAGATCTCTGACCCTTCAACTATCTCTCTTCATGGGTATATTCCTGTATGGTAGGCTCTTTTTAACAAGGGTAACTGGCCTCACTCTCAGCTGTTTCCAGACACTGAATTAGTAGCAAAATGTTGTATCTTAGCTAATTCTACTTGCGCCTTCTTTGCCCTGCCCTCATAATTCAGGGCTCTGATAGAAATGTGCAATCTATGACAATGGACCTGTCTCAGATGGTTGGCCCATAGACAGTTGGGTTCTATATTCTTGTACTCAGTAGTGTAGAATCTTTGATCATCTGTGTTAGTGTTCTCTTTAAATACATTTCATTCCAGCATTACCTTGAGATATTTTGAGCATTAGTCATCCAGCATTCATACCAGACAGAGCGAAGTCTGGGTTGTATTTAGAAAATTACATTGTTGCTTGAATTGATATGCATTTAGCTCTCTGTTTGTTAATTGAAAAATAAAGTGCCACTCCAATTTGAACGTCTGGTATCTTACCTTTGTATTCCTTCTCTTACTCAGTGAAGTGCTGTGTTGGTGATGTGCGAACTTTAGCCACATCTAAAAGTGGTGACCACTGACCGAAGGGGTCAAGACTTTCCCCTTCACAGGTTGGAATACTTCCTCAAGAAACATTCCCAAGCTGCTCCTTATACTCAAATTATGTTGCACAATAAACACATTACATGATTGGGAATCCATAGTTCCGCCCTACGCCCAACCTTAATCATCAGTTGTTATTCACGGACTAACAAACATACTCCTGTGGCCTGATATTCTTTGCATACACACGCAACACCCAGTTAATCGTTGGGTAGCTAGGGATAGGGAATAGCATCAGCTCCACTTCAGTGGCTATGGTCTATAGCTGCCTACGTTGATACCAGTTATTTCGGATTCAACACCTACAAAATTGAGATTTTGGTTTTTGGTAATAACAGAACATCTTGGCCTGGTGCCCAGTGGCCTACTGGCCCTCCCTCAATTCAGTTTATAAAATAGGGACTCCAAGTTATTTTTGACACAAAGCTCAGCTTCACTGTTCATGTGAAAAAGCTTATCTCTTCTTTTTTTTACTCCTTAAAAGTGCTGAGCAAAAGTCTCCATTTACTCTCCCCTACTCAGAGAGGCTCATCGTTCAGTCAACAATCAGGTTAAGGGAAGATGAGTTGCAGTCCTTTCTTTTGTGGATGCTTCATTATTCCATTTGAAGACTACAGCTCATCCAGAACTGTGTGCAGACTTATTTTGGGCCTCAGCTGCAGGTCTCACATTTTGTTCTATCTTGTCACCTTCAAAGGCTCCTGGTAAAAGGTGTTCTATAGTTAAAATCATTGTGCAAGGCCCCTCAGGCCTTGCACAACCAAGCGCCCCTCTCTTCATTTGAGGGCTTCTTAAAACTCATAACTTAGGGCGCTCTTGGATATTCCTCCACTCTCTTTACTGCTATTCAACAAGGCCTGTATGTTTGGCCGAGCTTTCTCCTCACTGTTTCTGAAAGCCTGGAACATACTTCTTGATCGATGAGCATCGGACGACCATCTTCTTTTGACATAGGAAACTATTCAAAGCCATTCTCTAGCAGTGCACGCAAAGCAACGAATGGTGTATACAGAATATGTCCTCTAAACATACCCAGGTGAACTGTTGACTGATGTTAGAGAATGTATGGATGATTATCTTCATCACCCTAAAATTATGTTTACAAGAAAAGCTACACTCTTGCAGTTTGGGAGAGCTCAAGGGAAGCTGAAGGAAAGAGTGACTGAGGAGATGGGTGATCACACCATAAACTGGTATCTACATACCTGCATGAGATCTATGTATTTGACATTAAATAAAGATTTCCAACTAGTTACCAAGAGGAATCCACATAAACGTTAGACCCGTGAATGGTTTTAGCCGTTTACTGTTATGTAGAATGCTATGTTGCCATCAATGAACTCACAATGCCAACACATTCATGTCCTATGAACCGTGAAAGTCCATATTATCACTTGAAATGTTGGATAGATAGAGGGATCACTGACCGCAAGAATTCACTGGAGTTTGGTGGGAAGGAGGAACAATCTTCATGCCCTACTGAATACACGAAACAGACTGGGGTGTGCAAAATGAGGCGTCTGATGGCTCAATGACGAATGTATCTATCTGATGCAGGGATCTGTCTATCTTTATCCTCATGGTCACCAAGTCGAATACCAATGGTCCACACAGCCTGTCCTTCATCGAAGGTCAATAAAATGAGTGTCACTGAGTTGAATACCAACTAACACCTGCTATGTAGCGCTAAGAACCTGGAGGGTGAACATGTGTTATGTTATTATTATTTATAAAGCAAACCACAAGGAGATGATGGACGGAGCGCTCAATCTTTTCAGACGCTCACCCCCCAGTCACAGATCTGGGCTGAATCCCTCATTGTTCTTTAGCTCATTTCGCCACCCCAGTTCAGATCCATCATATGCAAATCAGTATTGACCCTGTGCCGCATGGGAACAGTCCAGACCGAAATGCCAAGCCAGGTTTTCCCTGGACCGGAAACAAGCATTCTGGGACCGATTTCGGGGTATCACCTGTCATCAGCCAGGCTAGCTTGAACCCAGTGGCGAAGTGAGCAAAGGACCCACGTCTGGGCATACCCTGCCAACGTAGGACAAACCAAGCAAACACAAGGAGATGATGGACAAAGCACTGAAACTTTGACACTCTCCCCCAGTCATAGATCAGTCAAACTGCATGGTATCCAGACAGATGTTTGTCTGTATGTAAGGGACTAATTGCAAATTCATCGCTTTTTCAATAGGTTTTGCTGGAAGGGGGCTTGTGTCTAAATCCGCCCAGGTTTCTTTGCTAGAAATAAGTTGAGGCTTGAAAGTGTTGATATAACAGACTCAATTCAAGACCATGCTTTATTAAGGCGTAACTTCTGCTGGTGGCAGGATCATTAATAACACCATATGATCCCCCTCCCCATGCTCTACCTGCTCCCATTTCCCTCTTTGTCTATTAATTGTTGACCATTGTAATTATAGTCAAAGGCAGTGATGTACCATATTCCCTTTGTGTGGTCGAATGAATGACTTATGGAATGATAGCCGTTTGGATATGATTGTGGCAATGAGTGTATAATGAGAGTTGTGTGTGTGGGACTAGTTTTCTACCTTGATTATTAAATGTTATTGAATGTATTCAGATTTTAACATTTGTAAATGTCGCCTTTTCAATCTGAAGAATCATAAAATCAACAAAAATATGAATAAAACAATCAACTATGAAAAAATGTCAGCCTTCGTGTATTAAAGATGATGTGTGGCTTTGATGGTACCCAGTGTTGCTATTCTAAACCCTAGGATTCTGTTTCAGAACCTTCTCAATATAGCCCGGCAGGGTTCTTTTTGAGAATTTGTATTGTTTAATCCCCATTCCTGCCGTTTATCCTAATCCCCTTGGGGAACCCCCTTCTATTTATTTATTTAATGCTTTATTAAGGACCTTGCTTTGATACGTGCCTAAGGTAACCCTGCATTGAACTGTGGCATGTCAGGTGAGGGCAGATTGTGGGTAGCAGCTATTATCTTAGAAATAAAGCCTAAAACGCCGAGCGGAAAACTGCAGGTGCCGCAGGTAATGGCAGGTACGTAATGGCAGCACTGGCATCCATCCAGCCCGGAGTCAGAGTCAGACTACCTCTGTTCCTCTCAGAAATTACAGAGATCAACTGCGGTGTACCCCAGGGCTCCTCCAAGAGCCCCACCATTTTCAGCATCTACATGGCCCCCCCCTTGCAGCCATCATCAGAAGCTACGGGCTTAACATAAGTCTCTTATGCTGATGATACCCAGCTGATCCTCTCCCTCACCAATGAGCCCACAACTGTCAGAACCAACTTCCATAGCAGAATGAAGGCCGTTGCCACCTGGAATTAAGACCGCTGCCTCAAACATAACTCGGACAAGACCGAAGTGCTCATCCTGAAACCCACTCTGTCAGCCTGGGAGGACTCGAGGTGGCCAGACGTCTGGGATCGCACCCCCTAACCCCATCCCGATGGACCACACTTGCAACCTTGACATTATACTGGACTTTTCGTTCACAAAGAAACGCCAAATAAATGCAATTTCCGCCTGCTCCGAAAGACATTAATATGGATCTCTATAGAACCGAGAAAAACGGTCACCCACGCACTCATCTCCAGCAAACTTGACATCGGCAACGCACTCTACACATGCATCACCCAGAAACAGCTCAAGAAACTACAGAACTCCGCAGCCAGTATACTGCTTGGCGAATTAATCAGGGCCAAACGGAACTGCAGCACAGTTGATAGCTATGAGCAAGAGAAAAAGATAATGATGACAAGGTTTTCTGAAAGGGGATATTCTAAAAAAATCATTAAGCAGGCCGAGACAAGAGTAGCCCAGATGGTTCAGGGGGACCCCCTGATCCCAAAAGATCATCAGAAAGCTGATGTAATTCGTTTTATAACCAATTACGATAGTCAGTCATGGGAGATTAGACGTAGTCTTCACAAATTCTGGGATGTTCTCAGATTGGATAAAGACCTGCGTGAAGTAATACAGGATACCCCTTCACTTACATTCAGAAAGGCTAAGTCACTTAGAGACACCTTAGGTACGACACTAATTAAAGAATGTCCTAATCTAATGCTGTACAGGGATTTTTCCCGTGTAAAAAATGCAAGGCATGCAAATTTAGCAAAAACTGTAAATCATTAAAAATCTCAAAAGATCAGGAGGCACACAAAATCACCAAACATCTAAGTTGTACCACTGATTACGCTATATATGCGTTACAATGTCCGTGCGACAAATTTTACATTGGTTGCACAACCAAACAAGCTAAACTCAGAGTCTTAGAACCCCTTAGGGCTATAAAAAATCTCAATCACCAGTACCCTGTGGCCAGACATTTTGCCACAGAACACAATCAAAACTCGAACTTTACGGTACTGGACTGTGTTGAGTTTAAAGAAAGAGGGGGCAATCGGTGGTTGGATCTAAGGAAATTGGAGTCTAAATACATAATCAAATATAACACGTTTCAACCTGTTGGTCATAACCTTGGGGAAGAATTAGCAGTCCATCTACACGAGTAATTTCAATTGTTGGTATTTTGTTCATATTGTGTATATTGATTTTAAAATCAGTAGCTTGCTGTCGTCTCTTTATGGAATACTGCTTACTTTTAAAGAAACTGTTGATTTTAATTCGCACATGCAACTTTTATATGGACACACAGGCTGAAATCACATTGTTCTCTTGTTGCAGGTATTGGACTCTATGCCCACTTGGGCGGAATTGTGATTACTGTTCTACATTGTATCAGACAGTGCATGCCCACTGGGGCAACATTTGGTTTTGTCGCGCGACTTGAGGAATATTGCGGGACATTTAAAATCGTGAGCCCACTTGGGCACTAATCGCGATAAAATTGCACAAACTTTCTTGTTTAAATAGAGTAACACTGCCTTTACTTATATGCATGTCACGCAATGCTATATGAAGTTTTTTTCAATTGAAACTTTGTTGAAAAACCATGAGTGAACTGAAACATTGTTGCCGAAAATGTGTCTTTTATGTCTATTCACCACGTGGTATATGATGTAATGTACCCATTTCACTTTAAAAGAATAGCAATTTCAATTGTACTCCACCCGTGAGCAAGAGGTAGGCTTACCTCGAAACGCGTAGGGGCTGTTTTTTTGCCAATAAACCTGAGCACTGCAAAATTGATTTGGGCCTCGACTCTGGTGTCTTTACATACAAGGATTGCGCCAGGAATTCATGTATATATATATATATATATATATATTTATATATATATATAAAAATAATTCAATTTAAATGAAAAAATATATATTTAAATAAAGTACTTTTACAAAGTATATGCCTTCATCACGCATGACTTTGCATTGTAATGGCATGCGTGGTAAAGGCTTATGCGGGGTAAATGTTTGCGGGGTCATGGTAGGTCGGAGTAAGCGCACTTGCGTTATAAAAAATGCGGAGTAATGGTATGCGGGATATTATCCCGCAGAATAACATCATATATTCTGTAAGGAGGCCGTAGCTGATCTGTTACTCGGTATCCAGGTCAGGCACGGAGCCTTTAAACATTATGACAACAAATTACCAGATCTAGAATGTTAGAGAAAGACTCCTTGTGGGGTGAGGAGCAGCTGGCTTCACGGAGGCAGAAGGCAGTGACCTGAAACTCACTGGAGAGCTCCCGCCTTGATGCCACTCTCTGGGCTGCCCTACTGGTTTCCCATTAGGCTGCCTTCTGGTTCCTCCTCCTTCCTTTCCTGCTCCATACATAAACCGAATAACATAACATGTACATTTGTAAAGCGCACGTATCACCTGAAGGCCTCAAGGCGCTGAATAACAGATGCATATTGTTACCCAAATCAATAGTACTCATTTTATCGACCTCAGATGGATGAAAGGCTGAGTGGACCCAGCGGGATTAGAACCTGTGACCATGAGGTCGAACACAGGCTCCTACATTGGATGCATTAGTCCACTGCGCCACCAGACCCAAATTAATCTACATATAAATGATTTGCATATTTTGGTGCACGGCCTGAAAAGCTGGCATGGATCTAGCGCTCCCAGGCGTATGTACGCACACCTACATTAGATGAATCACTTTTCTGTTACTAAACACCGGAAACAAATTATTTTCTTTAATGCGTTTCCTAAAGTAGTTTCTCTTTCTTTCGCTTTTGAATAGCTCGGATAATTTTAAGTCGTGTTAAAAACAAGCCTTGAAAAAGAACGATCATACCTGCGTGGCATGTAGAGGACGTGTGTAGGGTAATTTGTGAAACAAAAACCTGGAATATTGCAAGCAGCAGGTGATTCATTTCAATAAGTGTTTCACTTAAAAAAAATATTCAGCATCCCACAAATACAGGAGTGTAGTTTGTAATTACTTTCTCGTTAAGAAATAACATTCTGTGCCACGTGCTAGCTAGCCTTCCATGGTGAATGGCGCACGCTACCTCAGCAATTAGTGAGTTATTCCACAATACAGGGCGCGTTGCTGCTAGAACTAGGGGGGGGGGGAGAGGAAAAACCCGAATGATTGGAGTATGGAGACCGACAATGACCAAAAACTGTCTAGATCAGAAGAAGACACCTCTACATCTATAGAGTCAGAGACACCTACAGTTCTGGCTACAGACCTGAACTAACAAGCACTGACAAATCCAAAAGGCTCTAAAAGGCTTTTTTCCTTGCTTGTGCAAGCATGTCTGACAATCTTGCACTGGGTTACCTATTACAGAAAATCAATTTCCTGAATAACGCCTGTGCGCGCTTCACAATGAGCATGGGCGCATGCTTTACAAAGCACGCGTGCATTGTGATGCCTGGCAGCAGATATGTAATTTTTTGTTTACTGGTCCAACATGGCAAATGGCCGTGAAACCAAAAAAAAGTTCAACACAAAGTGGATACAAAAGAGCAGAAAATGATAGTGAGAAGCCCAAAGCACTGGGGACGGCTAAGCCTTCATGAAAATAAATGAAGTATTTCAAGTGGGGAGCAGGAAGGAAACCTCAGAGTGGGGGAGGAGCAAAAAGAGAACACAGGGTGGTAGAGGAACAAGCGAGGTGAGAACAAAGAAACGCATGCATTGACTGATTGCTAGTGGTAAGGAAAAAAGAGAAAAAGAGTTGTGAGGTTAGCGGTGGAAAGATAAAACTCATCCCATTAGAACACAGTGAGAACCAAATGGTCCAGTGTAGAACGATCACAAGAACGAGGAAGAACGCCATCGAATCGAGGGCAGACAACTGAGATAGACAACAAAGCCATCCAATCATAAACAAGAGGCTGACCCAAATCCCACTTTGGGTATATATTATGTATTGGAAACAACAGGTCTGCTACAAAAACTGAAAGCGGTCTGTGACAGACAGCTACAAATATACCAGTGGTGTTATTAAGCATACACAGACTGGTGCTTTTTGTTTTCAAGCACAAGAGGCAGACAGACGGCAATACCCAGCACTCAATAAATAAAACCAGAAACTACAAGAAAGTATTATATAGAAATCTGCCACGGTACCAGAATATGACGAACCAGAACGATCAAATCACCAACCAAACTCAGGAAGATACATTTTAAGCACCCGGAGCAATCCTCAGACAGGCAATGCTGCAGCTACTGGATCCGCGCACAGGTCCTCCTGGCCAGCAGACTACCTCCCAGGGTCAACAAGGGCAGATGCTGACCTGATCCAGGCTCACTCACCACAAGCTGGAGATTGCAATAATCTGAACCAAACGGCAATGGAGGCCCAGAGGGCAGAGTCCGCAGCCAATGCCATAGTGCAGAACCTGGAACTGAGGGAAACTGTCTCGCGTGGTCCACGATACAGAGCTATCACAAAGAACTCGTTTCTGAAGGCAGGAAAAAGGAAACAATCTCCCAAGAAAAAAATGGAGAATAAAAAGTATGCATCATAAAAGAAAGAAAGATAGAAGGCACAACTGCCATAACACTTGCATCACAGCTGTCGATCTGAAATCTAAACCACACCCTCTTTTGAAGAAAACCAATGACATGTAATTTACTTGTATTCGGATTTACTGCATACACTTTTTTGTGATGCTGGCAGTGTTTATATACCGCTCCAGCTCACGGATGCCACCTCAGAGCGCTAAAAAACATCAAAAACAAAAATGGCAAGAGGTTAGGGTTTACACCAGCTCCCTGCGTTTGATATTGAAGGTCGTCAGTATGGCTAGGTCTGTCAGGTTTAACTACCAAGGCTAGTAGGGTGCAGCAACCCGGTGCAAGGCTGAGGAGATCACAGCGTTTCGTACCGATTATCGGCTTCTCTGAGCTAGATTCACCACCATCTGAAAAGACAAGACTGCCATGAAAGAATTCAACTCTCAGTAAATTGTTGAAGTTTTGAACGCAGTCTGCAGAAGTCAGAATGTAGAAGTGGCCAAAACCAGAGTCAACTCAAAGGAGTGTACATCCTGGCACTGGATGGCATGAAAGCAGACGGCACAGAAGATCAAACCCGCCAGCGCAGGAGACAACAGTGGTTAGGCTGAAGACGGGCGGCTCAGGTGAGCAAGGTTTTCAGGAATTACCTCTCGAGGAAAAATCCACAACAGTGACCTCTCCACTACGTTTAACTGGAAGGGGGACTGAATACTTGTTCGATGGAGAGAAACTGAATGTTCCACTGAAGGATAGAAGTGTGCCCGCTCTATTAATACTTTATTGAATCCTCAAATCTGGCTACTTTGGCCTGCTGGAGGCACGAACTAGTGCCCAGATGTGCCTCTTGGGCTATGAGGCCAGTACTGCACAAGGGAAGAGTGTCTATGCATTGGCTTAGAGTCCCCTCCCCACACCTGCTGCTGCTCTGCCCTTATGCACAATGCCAGACCAAGAGGTATATGGACCGGTTTGAACCCTGCTTAGGATAAGGTTCCTGTTGTGCGGTAACCATGTGCCCCTCTCACTGCCCGGATAATGTGTCACGGTCATTCACGGTAGTCCACTACAGCCCTGACGAATTCCGATATGCGATGTGATTCCGATTAACAATGCTGCTGTCATTACAGAACATTACAGGATACATGCAGAATTGCAAGAGAAACTGAAACTCCAAAATATACAATTTTTCCTATGGAAACTTAGAATATGTAGCATTCCCCCGCCCTCTGTCAGTATTTAATAACAACTGGACACTCGTAACCAGGGCATAAACCTAACTGGATGTTTGAGATTTAACTTTCAAGTGAGGTAACAGCTTGCATACCTGATTGCACAGGTGGTCTTCTCTCTGCCTTCTTGCAAACAATACATTAAAAACAAGCATTTGCAATGCAATAGGTCTTGCATTTTCGCGAGTTTAAGCTATTTGAATTGTAAATGACAATGCCTTTTATTTATGTTTTAAAAACGAAAACAAAAATAAAAGGCATTGTTATTTGAAATGTCAATAGCTCAAACTGTGTAAATGCGAGACCTATTGCATTGCAAATGCTTTTTAGATTAGTGAGTAGAAACACTCTCTTTCGGCCCACCCAGCAAATTAATTAAATAAACAAGCACGGCTGCTAAAGTGAAAGACCACGCTGCAAATTAAAAACAAATTGTGCTTACTGACTTATGAAGTAGACTGTGTAATGCCACAAGTAAAAGCTCCAGTCCTCATTGGAGGTAACAAATGGCGAAAGGGCGGTAACACAGAGGAACTAACAAGCCTCATTATCAATCGGAAGCCAGCATTTACCAAGGACAGTGACACCAGCCAATCAAAAAGATGGGCGCATAGAAGGCAAGGCCTCCACAGCATACTCGACTACTGCATGCCTCGCAGAGCGAGTGGTGCATGGCGCTGCCGCTAGGCTCGAGCTAAAATATATATATATATATATATTTATGCACCAAACAATTCCCACCACTTCCGGCGTGCGGCGAGGAAGGAACTCAGACCACCACAGCAAGTCAGGCAAGATATAGATTTTATTTGCATTTCTTCTTCAGCCTGCAACGACGCGTTTCGGGCTTCAAGAGCCCTTGATCACATTCAGCAAATATTGCAACCGTTGTGGTTTTATACGTTTTTTTAAACATCAAATGTACACGCCCCCCTACACTGAATGGGCTGCAGGTCACATGATTGATAGACAAGAAGAAAAGACTACCAAATGGATATACGTCTTTCCCAGGTTAATTTACAACAGTAGAAAAGACAATGATACTAACTGCTTAAATGCAGGTTATTGAATTCTATAGTATAGCATATTGGTCTTCTAATTGCAACCATAAGGCGAGTTGATATACATCATCAAATTTAAAATAACAGGATGAATCCATTTATGAAATTGTTTCCAATAATAAACCCACTATGGGTCATTTATACAGCCTCAAGGAAATACTGCTTTGACCAACTGACATATGTCATACGTAAATTACACCATGTGATCATGTATTCCGGGTAAGAATAATGTGAATCCTGCTAGACCATTTAGAGTTCCAACAAATTTTTTGCATAAAGTGCTGTTTCTTGTGCTAATAGTGCAAAAAGTTTAACAAATGTGAAGTGTTCGACGTGCAATTAATAATAACAAACTGGTCAATTAAAAATCCATAGCTATACATTACTATATACACATATTACATCTGGAATGAAGTCATATAATATATGTTATGTTTTGTAAAAAGTTAGTATAAGCTATTTAAAGGACAGGGGAGAGTCATGGGAGCGGTCATGGCAGAGAGAATGTATTGGTATAAATCTGGGCTAAGAGCTTGATGCAAAAATAGCTTCCTATTGTGCAGTGTATAATCATCAAAAATTGTGAATTTAATAAAAACAGAAGAAGTCATTATACACAGCGTTCTTATAAGACACAATAGTTTTCTAAAGATATGTTTACATATCTTCTGAATTATTGAGACCCCTGGGCCACTTGCTGTCTAACTCCAATATAAATTTCGTTTCCAGCTGTCTTAGCTTTCTCTCTCTGTTGTATATATATACAAACTCACTGAACTCATTTCAGCCCCTCACAAAAATTAAAGTACATGGTTTCAGGAGGGAAGTGGAGCCAGTGGGCGGATGGCTGAGGCCACCTCTGTACAACAGTGAAAGCGGCCAGTGAAGGACACTGCTTCAGCACACTCGCCGCCCGGGCTAGCAATGTGAACAGAATAATAATGGACCGCCGTCCGCTCCAGCATTGACATCCTGGCTCAGCTATCATCATAACATTTATAAGACACATAAAAAATACATTCTTACTCGGTACAAGAAAAGTCAGGTGTTTCCATTTTGCAAGAAGCCATCGCAGGCAGCCTCGCGTTAGCATTTATAAATGTAAGCGGAACACTTCAACAAGGCTTGACATTTACGAGAGGGTTTGAAGCACTCAGGAAGGCCGCTGCTTGATTTCTTGACAGAATTGGGAAGCGACAAGCAGGTGTGACAAGAGCATCCTTCGACACTCAGTGTGGTCTGAGTCTGCATCCCAATGACATGTAGTGTGCCATCAGGTCTGCTGCCTGAGCCTTCAGAAAGCAGGCAGCAGACTCAATCCACAACACAGAAATGTGCCTCGTCTTGGAATCAGTGTACAGCCACTGGTCCGTAGCATATGGAAACGAGCATCTTTAACACCACCACAACGGAACATGTAATGTTTCTGCCATTTACATAGCGCCAACAACCATCTCAAGGCACGACAGCGCAATCTCACTAAGCGCCCCTTCACAGGGAGCTGCGAAGGCCATTAATCGTGTTTGATGGGGTTTCATTTGAGAGATTAGTGAAGAGTACTGTGCTACACTGACTGAATGTAGCTTGTTGGAAGTAGTATGTCATTCAAGCTACATTATTCAGTTAGAGCTATGAAGCGGGTGCTGGGTCCTCAAGACTTGGCTGGTCGAATAAGCCTCCAGGACCTGCAAGCGCCTGAATACCCTATCGGGTGATTATCTGCGCTTTATAAATCCCGATTGATTAGTGGAGGAGGCGCTTAAGAGAATAAATCTATCTGAAGATACCACTTCTACGCCTGTGCACATTAACCTTCATTACAAGTTTGTTCAGTGGTTAGTCCATCAGTGATCTCGGTAGATCAGTGTGGAAGTATATTATGTTTAGGGCTCCCGGTTTAATGGTATTTATTTTTTTAACATTTCCTTCTGTATTGATCCATATTTATTTTCATGTCATTTTATCTGTATATATCTGTATTTATTTTTGTTGCAAGCAAAAAAAGACGTTTCAGCTAGTATTTTTCCACATTTATAAATAGACATTGCAAAGGGTTGTTATAGGTTTAGCTATATGTATATCTGGGCCAAATATGTTTCATGCAACATCCACCCAAAAACTTTTTTGTTAGATCAAAACAGGAACTCACATATGAGAAATGGGAGTGGTGTCACAGATTTTACTTGCGATAATATTAGTGATCTGATGCTGTGTTACAATATTGAAAACACTGTCATTAGCCATTTTTATTAAATGTAAACACATTTAGAATGTAGACAAGTGCACCTGGGTACTTTCAGTGACCTGGCCAAAGACAGCAGCAAACTCTCAATTCAGAAAAAAATAAAGGCCCTTGCATTAGTTCTGCCAGGCTCTATTTCCCTCACAATCCTGAAGCATGAAGCCTAGAATATCCAACAACAGCCACGTGAGCTGGCAGCTTTTGATTCATATTTTTTTTTAAACTAAGTCCTTCGCTAATGCAAAACCCTTTTTCCATAAGTTAATTAGTCTCTGCTTTGAAGGCATTGGGCGTGTATCACTTCCCTTATTTTACTTTATACTGCCCCGTAGCATTTGAACAATTTACTTTATTGCTGTAATCCCACACAGTGTAGCTGCAGCCACAGAGTAGTGCAAACAGTGAAATACATGTCCACCCCCCACCCTTTGATTAACCTGTGACCTAAAACTCACTGGGGTGCAGGCTCAGTGCAGGAGATGTTAAAGGAACAGCAGAAGGAATTTCCCGCGCCTAGAGTGATTAATGGCCCAGCAGGTGCTAATGTGGGCAGCCATACACGGCAATCAGGAGAGGGTTGTGGCAGGCAACCCTGGCTGGAGCAGGGGTTGCCAAACATTTCTCGGGCTCAGAGAATCTAATTTGGTTGTATTTTTCCACTTCTATTTATAAATACAGACGGAAAAAAAATATTTTTCTGTCTGTATTTATATGTATAAATCCGTATAAACGGAAAACCGGGAGCCTTAATTATGTTTAGTTCAGTCTTGGGAGTTCTTTATCCCCTTGCGTGCTCCCGTCGGACTACCTCCCTAGTGCTGCCGTCGGCAAACGGAGCCCCGCCCATCTTTTAGAACGCCCGCACCGCAAGGTGTTAACACCTTAGCTGCTTCGCAAATATCCCTCCCCAGTGCTGCGCTGTCCATTGGAACTAGTGCTGAATGGACGTCCAATGGTCGTGCGCAGCACTGGGGAGGTAGCGCTCGTGACGACCGTTGGCCGTCAGCAGCGCTTAAGAGGTTAAGGAGTGTGCATGGTTGTGTGAGCTGAGTAGTATGTGTTTTTCTACATTGAGTGGTCAGTTGTTCATTGCTCAGCATAAAGTATCAAAAGCAACACTGCTCAGGTAGCTACCTGTGAAGCAATACTCTGCGAATCAAGAGTTGCTGTATTTATGCTAGATTTGTTCAGAGTACTTCTACAGTGTAGGTTACTACGGTGTGGCACAGTGCTGTTGATTTGTTTGACTGTTTTGTACCATTGTGACAACTATATACCCAAGTTGTGGTGTTTTGCACAAACATCTGTAAAGGATTCTAACATGTGGTATATGAGGATGCCCATCTGAACATCTGTCTGGATTAACAACTGCTATTTTTCCATCAAGAATAGCGATAGAAATCTGATGAATCCCTGAATAAAGACTAGTGGACTTGTGGTGGGTGCAACAAGACAGAAAATACCTCCCCAAGGGACCACAACTGGTGATCAGCTGAAATCTGACTTGGACAGACATTAGCACCCATGTCAGGAACCGCAGAACCATCACTGACATCAAACTGGAAATGACAGCACAAGTCAACACCATCACTGGATCCTGCTTCCACACTCTGAAGAGGCTGAGGAAGCTCGTCAAATGGCTCCCAAGCAATACCAGAAACACTGTCACTCACACTCTAGCTATCAGCAAGTTGGACTACGGGAACACCCTCTACACCAGGATCACTAAGCAACTCCCCAAAAGACTACAAACCATCCAGAAGACAGCAGCCAGATTCAACCTCCCACACGGAACTCGTATCACACCACACCTGATGGAGCTCCACTGGCTCCCTATACACAGATGTGCTCATATCAAACTCTGCACACATTCAAGATGCTACACAACGTAGGCTCCACCTAACTGAACAGTTGCATCTTCTTCCAAGACCCATCCAGAAACCTCATCTCCACAGGACTCCTACTCACACACATCCCACGCATACCCAGAACCAGATCAGGAGGACACACATGGTCTTACATTGCTCCTAAAGCGTGGAACGACCCCCCCCCCCCCCAACCCCCTTCCCCCACTCCCCCACTCCCCCAAAGGTTCATTTTCCTCTCCTTGATTTCCGCAAGAAGCTGAAGACCTAGTTTTTCAATTAACCAATCAGCCTAGACAGGGCTAGGGCCACACGCCTGCTCATCAGTAGGTTACTCTTACTGGTGATAAGTGTGCTTTAAAAACACACATAACATGTGGTATGGACAGTTTATAGTGAACATACGGAGTGAGTTACAGCGATATGTGCACCATAAAACTGCCTTTTTTCTAAGACAGAGTCCGCATAATGTTCAACAGGGCTTCCTGAAGGAAGGGGAAAAGTCTATACTGTGAGATAGAACACAGTATGCAAAACAGGGCGTAACATGACAGTTTTGGAATGAGCAAATACTGGTTAGTGGAGGTAAACCTACACCATAATTTGGGCATAACCTTGCATAACCATTAGTAAAAGTATTTAATGCAGTTCAACATCATATATGAGCAAAGGGTGGTGCCTTAGTATAGGCAACTCCACATGGAAACCTGTTGACAGATAAAATGATGAGGGTACTTCTAGTTTTGATGCTTGTGGCAACTGGCATGAAAACTAGCAGTAAGGACCCACATAATGCTATCTATCAACTATACCACTTTAACCCTGAATATACATACAGAATCATGAAGTGGATGAGCAGATATTTTACTATTAAAATAAATAACAAGAATAATGGCATATCCCATAAAATCCTGTACCCCTTAAACTTCACGGTCACAGTAGTCACCCCCTCACTGTGTGGCCACAGAAGTAGTTTAATGTCATCAACCTAGGCAGAGTAGCACTCTCTTTTCCTTCTGCCCAGTCCACTGAGGTATGGGACCTTTCCTTGACCCAAGGCAACGTCAGTTTGTTTCCTCTTCCTTCCCCTGCCTGACACTTTGGGAGAGAGAAACAGGTCACTAAAAGCATACCTGAGATCTTTGGAAGTGAGAGGGTAGAATGCGAGTCAGGAAAAAGCAGGAGGGAAGAGAAACACTGCAGTAGGAAAGAGGATAATTGATACTTACTAGTATCAGCAGGTGCTCCTTAAGACATCAACAGGGCTTCACCTCTCCCACTTTCCCTAAGCCCAGTTATCCCAAGTAGACACACTTGATAGAGTCAAGAAAAGAAGGGTAACGCTTTGGGAGAATACACTTTGCTTCAGTTCAGGTCCGGCAAGTGCCGCGCACCCAGCACACATGTTCCATGCCAGTTGTATTCTCCAAAATAACAAATCGCAATGCACCCAGAGGCAAACTCAAGACAACAATCTCCATAATATTCATCAATGCTCCCCCTTGGAGAGGTGGGTGGGTGGAAAACAGACCTTGTCAACATTGAATTGTATATTCATCGTACTTTGTAATTAATGTACAACATCACCAAAGTATGGATACTCGCGTCATCCCACATTGTCCATCTGCATACTACAGGTGCACCTGGCATGTTCTACCACAACAGGAGGTCATACGCAGAAACACTTGGCCATGACCAGCTCTCATGTCTACACCCACAACTACCTTCAAAAGCGCTCAACCTTTTATCAACAGTGACCCTCACACTCCTCTGGAAGCTACCAAAGTTCAGCAACTTCCCAGCGTCAGCAGTCTCCACTATATTAAACACCAACTCCACCCTCCTTAGAGACTCACCCCCCCCCCCCCCCCCGCCCCCCCAGGAGATCACAACCAAGAGCACAAGAAACTTTCCCTAATGTCTACACCTATTTTATCAAACCACATTAAAAGCACATGGGTATTCATGTTACTGCCTCTTCCGTCAACTTTACATCTGCCTTCACTCGGAACCCCTAATCCATTCACATCCACTGGCACATAATATACCCTTCCACATAATAAACCATCCCAGAAAGGACAACTAATGCCAAATAAAAAGGAAAAACACAATTACCCAGTGCGTAATTTGAAAAACAATAAGCCCTGGGTTAAAAATGTCTTCATCAGAAGTCTGCAGCCTGTGCTCTGGTCAGGGGTGCCGATTACTAAGAATGCATAGCCTTAATTCCCCCTCGTGCCACTTTCATCTACCACCAGACACTCCCTGCCCCTTTATCTCACTCTTGCAGCTTCTTTTTCAACCCTGCATTTTTCTTTGTCACTCTTTTTCTCAGTCTTTCTCTTTCGTCTTCTTTCCCCCTTTTGTGTTTTTCTCTCTCTTTCTCTGAGTCCAAAGTCTGACAAGGAAAATTCAGTGTCGGTCCCTAATAATGAGTGGCGGGGAGCCCCACCGGCACAAATTAACCACTTGAAGTACCTTTAAAAACCTATCATTATCAAGTCCAATAAGCAGGGATCTTACTCACAGCTACAAAAACACAAACTCTGTTAGTGACACTTAACAAAAAAATGTTAGGTGTGATCTCCAAAATCAAACACAAACTCCTAGATGCTTCCGAGACAAACAACTAATCTTGAAAGAAAAATATGCAATGTGAAAATATCTAAGCACACGCCACAATCACATTGAGCAGCATACAAAATGAAGACCGTAATAATATCTTTTGCAAACCAAACAAAAAAAAGGCGGGGCGTGGCTTGGTGAGCCAGCATGGCGGACGTGCTCTAAGCCGGCTCCGTCCAGACCGCCACATATCCGTCATTGATCCTGTCATCCCGGTTAGTTTGGGTCAGTAATCTGCGTGTATGGTGCGCAGCACCGGATACCCTGTGTGCTGACTGGTGTAATTAAGGACCTGTAGTGCCGCGATTCGTGTGCGGGGCTTGGCCTGGCCGGAGGGCGCACCTGGAGGCAGAGTTCGGCCTGGAGCTGCCGAGGACGACCGGCCGACCGAGTGGGCTGTGCGGGGCCCAGGAGACTTGGAAGACAGGCCTGCTGCGGTGAGACCGAGAGATTCGGCGGTCATCCCGCGCCGCGGCAGTAAGGAGGAGTGCTTGTGGCGAAGGAGGCAGTCGATCAGGGGACTCACTGAGGTGTGCGGCAGCGAAGGCAGCGGGCGACAGGGGCGGCAGGCCTGCTCCCCGAAGTGCTCTCCTGCATTGGTGTTGTGGGGGGGAAACTGGTGGCACTATCGGGCCACGCGGGGAGCCACCGGAGGTTTGGTGGGCTGCCTCGCCCCTCCCCCCCCCCAATCACGCTTGGCGGTCACCTGGGGGCTCAGGTGTTGCAGCGGTGGTTGGCGGCAACCCCCTCATTCAGTGTCACAACGAGGATCGGTGGCCTAGCCGGGTCGCAGAGGGGGGGGGGATGGGGACGTAGCAGTGATTAGCGGTCCTGCCCCTCTAGTTGAAGCACATCGGACGCTCTGGGGCCTTCACGTGGAGTCGCGGCGTACTCCTCCCCCATCAGCAGTGTAGGTCATCGTGGGAGAGTGATGGGGCGGTGGGACTGCGTGGTGGCAGCCTGGAGGCTCTGTTTTGCGCAGAGGTGGCGGGGAGGGCCTAGCGCGCCCAGCGAGGGCACCCCATAGAGGAGTGAAGACCAGGGGATCGGCGGCATTATCGGGCCGCGGGGCAGGGACGGAGGGGCCGGGCCGCCTGCCTGCGTCTCGACGCTTGCTTCTGGGACTGCTCCGGCCCTCTGCTTTTCTTGGTGGTTCATAGACCGGGCCGCAGGAGAGAGGACTGGGCCGCTTGGGGTGCCCACTGTGGACTGTGAGAGGAGCACAGGTGTGTGGGCTTTGCCGGCTTGTCAGCAGAATCATCACTTTGTGAGCCACCTGACCTCTACACACCGGTCCACATGTCCCTGGGGTGTGCGGAGAGCCAGAGTCGTGGGGCATGGTGCAGGCGTGTGTACATACGGCGGTCGGATCGGGCTGCGGGAGCTGTACTCACTTATGTAGGTGCATCACTCGGTCAGGGTTGGGCCAGTCTGGGCCGCTCAAGGCATGACCATGACCGGGGACAAGGGAAGCAGTGGCTAGACCAAGCAGGGGCCGGTTGACAATTTTACCGGCCCGGGGGCGACAGGAGCCTCTGGGGGCCAGCCTGGAACTGTACCAGATAACGCAGCTCTTATGGCTGCCATCACCCAATCCAGGGACATGTTGGATGCAAAAATAGGGGTGTTCGGAGCAGACGTTATGCTGATGCGGCAGGATCTACGCAACACAGTGTCCTGTATCTCTGAGGCCGAGACCCGCATTTCTGGTGTGGAGGACTAGGTCACGGAACTGAAACGGAAGGTGGCTGCAATGGAGACCGTCCAAAAGGGCCTCATTCACCGAGCGGAAGATGCGGAAGGACGGGCCCAGCGCAATAATCTCCGATTTGTTGGGTTTCCGGAGGGCTGCCAAGAGGGAAACATGGAACGATTCCTTACGACCTGGCTGGACGGCTGGCTTCCGCCCTCACCCTCCCCCGAGTCTTTGTCCAAGTGTTTTGTAGTGAAGCGGGCCCATCGGGCGCTAATGCAGAAACCTCCAGTGGGGGCCCGCCCGCAGCCAGTCATTGCCAAATTACTGAATTATCTGGACAGGGACACTATATTGAAGCAGGCCCGGCCCAAAGAACCCTTGCTCTTCAACAATGCTCATATCCTGATATTCCCTGACTACACGCGGCAATTCCAGCAGCAACGCCAGTCGTTCATGGCTGCCAAGGCACGGCTGAGAGAGCTCAAACTTCCATATGCCCTGCTCTTTCCGGCCCGCCTTTGCGTGGTATTTCATTCTCGAACTCATTTTTTCGATAGTCCAGAAGAGGTCTTCCGGTGGACGGATGAAACAGTACGGGTGAGGCCTCATACCCCACCAGGAAGGGAGTCGGACTCATCCTTGAGCGACGCGGTTCAGGGGGGCCCCCGTGGCCAGCGGCAGAGGGGTAACAGACGATCAAGGTCCAGGCGATGCTCGCAGTCATGCAACACTGCCCCCCCGAGGGGTGCCGGCCCTGGGTGATCAGACAGTGGAACCTTAGCGGGGGGGTGTCGGTGTAGTGCTGCAGAACTTTCTCTGTTGATTACCGGGATGTCCTGAATTGGGTTTATATTACCGTCTGGCGTGAGCTGGCGGGAGCCCTGCCAGATGCTATGGGCTGTGAGTTGGGGATCCATTGGTTGGGGCGATGCCCATCCCTCTGTTGGGGAATGGGGATCAGTCCTGCCGCGACAAATACTTCAGTGTTTGGGTTGAGGTATGGGGCGGGGGGTTTGTTGGGAAGGGGTAGTGTTTGTTTACAGGTCGCACATCCATCACAGGTCTGCATCAGGCTACATATTTGGATTGAACAACGATGCAACCCCCTATGGTCTCCGGATCCTAAGCTGGAATGTGCGAGGGGCTCTAGATAAGGTAAAGCGTGGGGCTATACGCCAACACGCGAAGCGGGCGAAGGTGGATATTCTTATGTTACAAGAGATGCATCTTATGGGCACAAAGGCCCTTTGTCTGCAGCGGTATGGGTTCCTACATGTTTTTCATGCCGGCTTTATGAGGGGGCCCGAGGCGTGGCCATACTGATACACCGCAGGGTCCCGTAAACGCATGAGCAGCAATGAATTGACATACAGGGGAGCTACTTGTTTGTCCAGGGTAGGGTCGGGGAGGACCCCTTGATGTGGTAGTGTATACGCCCCTCCTCCTTTGCAGTGGAATCTAATCAAGCGGTTGCAAACCATCTGTGCCGATATGCCTGATATAATGTTGGTGGTGGCGAGGACTGGAACGACGTTATGAATGTGGCTCAGGACAGGACGGGGGTTGGGGAGGGTCATAGGAGCGATATACAGACTAAACTGCATGCCCTGGTGGTAGGAATGGATTGGGTTGACGCATGGGGGGCTCAGGGCTACACTTAACTCTCAGCAGTCCACAATTCCTTGTCCACAATTCCTTCTCTAGGCTGGATTATATATTTGTTCCCTGGACATTGGCTGGTAGGGTCGTCGTGGCAGAGATCCTACCTCGGGGTCTATCGGATCACTTCCCTGTACTCAGACTTGGATACCAGCAGGGGAGGGCAGCCGTTTCAGTGGTGTCTGGCGGTGTGGAATCTTCAGAATGCGGAATATACCGCCTATATGGGAGAACCCATAGCTCAGTATCTGACTGGGAATGTGGGAACTGTGTCCAGTGCTGCCACATTGTGGGAGGCGTTGAAGCCCACTCTGCGAGGGGTGGACATTTCTTGGTGCGCAGCAGCACGCAGGCAGCATAGGGTGGAACTGATTCGCGCTGAGGCGAACGTAGAGATGCTGGCGCGACAACCATGATGCGGGGAGTGCCCTGGGAGTGAGGCAATTATTATTGGCCCAACAGGAGTGTGCTGCCCTGCTGATGGATGAGGCACGTCAGGTCTGGCTGGCAACGCCTAGCAGGGTGGACCAATGGGGGGACAAGTCGAGTAAGATGTTGCATCGCCTCGGTCAGGGCACTTTTCACTCCCGGGCCTTACCGGGAATCTTGGATTCGACGGGGACCCCGGTTATAGATCCTGCTGCTATTGCAGAGAGTTTTGCTGCATATTTCCCGGACCTCTATGCCCCCAGGGAATGTATGTCGGCTGCTACAGTCGAGAAATGTATTATTGATCTGCCACCCAAGGCGTTATCGGACGAGCAGTGGGGCCAGCTGGAGGCCCCCCTGTCGGATGAGTAGCTGGGAGCTGCCCTGGGAGAACTAAATCCTGGGAAGGTGCCCGGACCCATTGGTTTTCCGAGCGAGTTCTTTCGTCGGTACAACGTGCAATTGGCCCAACATTACCGGGCGGTGGTGGAGGAGGCTCGGGACAAGGGTATGCTTCTCCCGGACTGGAGACACACAGAAGTGGTTGTGTTCAATAAGCCTGGGCGTCCCCCGGAGCACCACGCCTCGTATCGCTCCATCTCCCTCTTAAACGTGGAGGCCAAAATTCTGGCAAAGGCACTAGCCAATCGACTGTTACCCCATATTACGTCACTTGTGCACCCCGATCAGGCGGGGTTTATGCCCCAGCGGGCTACCCGACACAATATCAGAAGGGCGCAAGTGGCAGTGGCGGAGATTCTTCGACTGGGGGAACCAGCGGCATTATTATTCGCAGACATGGACAGGGCGTTTGATTCACTGACCTGGGTTTACCCATTTGCTCTGCTCCCTAGACTCAACCTGGGCCCGCGATTTCTTTCCCATGTGAAGCTCCTATATATGGGCCCGACAGCGTTGGTGCGAGTTTGCTATCCAGACGGGCAAGGCCAGGGATGCCCCCTATCGCTGTATGTGTTCGCCTTGGAGCCCTTAGCAGCCTGGGTGCGCATGGACGCACAGGTTTTAGAATGGGCCATAGGCCTCTCCGATAGAATAGTGTTGTATGCGGATGACGTCCTTTTCTTCCTGACGGCAATAGACAGAACGGGGCCACGGCTTTTACGTATAATGCAGATTTTCGGGGAAACGTCTGGTCTCTACATGAATCCCCCTAAATCCACTCTGTGAACCTGGGTGGGGAGACGAGGGTGGGCTCATGGGCGAATGCGGTTCAATCAGCTGCAGGTGGGTTGAAATATCTGGGGGTGGTCCTCTCAGATGTACCGACCGTTGCCTGGGAGCGTAATGTGACACCTGTGTTGGCAGACATCAAGTCCTGGTCCTGTATGCCTCTGACACCGTTTGGTAGAACGGCAATTTTTAAAATGGTAGTGCTCCCCCAACTTCTCTACCAGCTGCAGAACCACCCGTATCCGATCTCGCCCAGATGGTTCCGACTGGTGAATTCTGTGCTGGGGTAGTTTCTGTGGGAGGGTGCGAGTGGCCATACGCAAATGCTTCTTATCCACCTACTCCTGGGGGCTGGCATTCCCGGACCTCCTCTCGTAATATCAGACCTCACATCTACTGGTCCTCAATGAGTGGTGGTATGGGGATAGGGAGGACCCGGCGTACGCACTGGAACACTGCCTCATGGGTCATCACACGCTGCACACACTTTTGTACTCGGTGCGGCTGCGGAGCATGCTGCCATCGGTTACACGGGTGGTATTCATGGTTTGGAGGCAGGCGCTGCGGCGCATGGGGTGTCCTGACCCTGGAGACTCCTCTATTAAATAATGGGCACCTGCCCCACTTGGCGGCCCTTTCGGGGTTTCGGGGATGGGACGCCATTGGTATCTCCACCCTGGGTGATGTGCTGAGGGGCACAACACTTAAATCCTTTCGGGATCTCCAAGAGGCGTTTCATATGCCCCGGACACAATTCTATTGATACCTACAGTTGCGGCATGCGTTATCCCCTAGCCTGCAGGGTCTGGAGTCCATTCCTGAGTTTAGTCCCATCGAAGCTAAAATCTTATGGGGGATTTAAAGGAGAAAAAGATTTTGCGTACTTATCAGTCCCTGGTCATACATTGCTACCCTACACTTCAGAAACTACGAGGGGACTGGGAGGCAGATGTAGGCAGGTTGGAAGAGGAGGACTGGACGGAGGCCCTTAAAGCCCCACGGGGCAGCCATAGCGATGCGGCTTCGCCTAGTCCAATTCAATACCTCCACAGGGTCTACTTCACTAGGACGCGATTGTGGCGGGCAGGGATGATCGCCTCCCCGGAATGTCTTCGCTGCGGCCGGGCGGAGGGCACGTTTATCCACACAGTTTGGCAATGCACATCACTGGGTCGCTTTTGGAGGGGAGCATTTGCCTGCCTTTCCCAAGTTTTGGGCTGGGAGCTAAGCCGTACGCCACAGCTGGCACTGCTGCATGCTATGGAGGGGGTGGGGGGCAATACCTAGAAACAACACCTTCTGCTTCTCAGTCTTACCGTGGTGAAACAAGACGTTGCCAAAGCTTGGAAGGCGACGAGGACCCCCTCAGCGGAGGCTTGGAAAAATGGCCTGGACTTCTGCATGGGTCTGGAGCAACCCATATTTGTGGCCAGAGGTTGTCCGCGTAAACATTACAAAATATGGAACCGATGGGTGGAGTATCGGGGTCTCTGGCTGGAACCCCCGGCGATAGAGGAGCCTGCGCTGGGACCTTCTGAACATTCTTCTTTTAACCCCTTCCCTGCTCATGACGAGCTCAGCTCGTCATGCAGTACACTGGTCGGGTGCTTATGACGAGCTGAGCTCGTCATGAATAATAGGATTCAAGGATCTGCAGTACAGAGGGGGAATTACTGCAGCAGTCAATGTGTTAATACTGTGGAAGAGGCAGTATGGACCTGTGCAATCTTTGGGGGCAGTGAGTGGGAGGGGGAGTTGGGGGTGGGGTGTGTCATTGTTTAATGCCCCAATGTTTTGTATTGTTGATCATGGGGGGGGGGGGGGGGGGAAGAGTACAGGAGGAGGGGGAGAAACTAAAGTTGTTTGCTGTAATTAATGTATTGAGTATGCTTTGGCAGATGACTCTGGTCTGCAGAGCCCTGCATGGCATATGCGAATCAACAAATAAAATATGTTTTCAAAAAAAGAAAAGGCTCCACCTTACACTCCCTGAAAAAATTCGATCTGCATCAAATCCCATGATCAAACTCATGCCACCAAACAGGTTAAGACTGGAGGTAAAACAGTAAACTAACCAAGTCCTAAAACATGGGAAGAGGCTTTTGTTGGACTTGGCAATATAATACAAGCTGAACTGTGTGCTGGGAAGTATTTATGTAAGGTCTATATTTTTGCCATATATATGTTAGAGGTTTTTTTTGCAAGAGCTGTTTTTGCAGTCTAGGTTTTCATAAGTAACTACAGAAAGGTGTTAGTGTTTTGAAAATCACCACACATCAAACGCATGGCATTGCAAAGCGGACTTGTACCCGAACATTACACTGCACATCCACAGGCTAGCCATACCCGCAAATAGTTTCCTATACTCCTTGACACAAAATAAGCAGCTCATGATAACCAGTGGGCTGAAAACTACTGCTCGTCCACTAGTCATCTCTTGTTTAGTCTTTGGCAAGACCATTTTAGCAGCTGTTCACCAGACACCAACTTCCATCAAGGGCGTAAATCCAGTAACGCACAACTCTACAAAGAGGAAATTTGATCACATCTCTCCGGCTTTGAAGGAACTACATTGGATCCATATAGCGCCCATAATGACATTCAAAATCTGCGGTCCCAGGTGTGAGGCTCTGGAGTTTGGGTATTCCACCTTCTCCGGCTTCATTGAGCACTATCTCCAGATGACTGACAGGATGAAGGAGCAAAACAAACCTTCAACTGGAAACATTAAAAATGACTATATCTCCAACAATAAAGTTTTATGGCAAGGGACAGAGACCAGTAGAATGCCATCCTAGAACAATCTGAAACCTTGAAAACATTCCTAACTCTTTAACCCACAGAACTGGCATAAGTCTTCCTTCTTTTCTTGCTGCTTATGATCTGGTAAGTACTCAGTGCAAGGAGGAAGATGGATTTCTGCTTTTTCAAAAGACTGATTACTAGTTGCTAGCAGTACATTCATTTAGGTGGGAAGCGTTTTTTTTAAACAGTGTTTTAGAGATTGCCTGCTGTATTTCTCAACAGATAGGTATTGTATTTTTGTTTGTTTATCTGTCAATGAAAATCTTTGGAGAGCAATAAAATGAAGTAACACGTTGGCAATTCGCATGTTTTTTTCTTTATAGTGAGACGTGTTTAAGGGCTGACCTTATGAGGTTGTGGAATTTTTAATGTTGGTTTCGCCCATTGGCAATGGTTGGGTTTCTCCACCTGCGCGTTAAGCTGGGGCGGGCAATGTATACACACGCAAGGGTGCCCGACAAACAAACCTTGTTCATTGTGGAGCAAGCAGATCAAAGGAGGCATGAAGCGGGTGTAGAGGAAGGCGCATGCGTGAGTCTGAGGTGTGGATGTTTGGTCAGTTTGAGCTCCAATTGGATTGACGTGGAGGAAATTTTTAGAGAACTGGGATCCTCTAATAGACTTGTGTTACAGTTGATTCAGCTATATTTTAGGATGTTATTAGAATGTTGCTGGGCAACGAACAGAGCGTTTTGTCGGCTTCAGCGAGCAGTGCGATTCACAATGGAGGGGCAGCAGAGTAAGACTTGGATATGATGGAAGTATCAGTAGAAAAAAGGGCAGGAGATGCTATGGCATATAAGATCCTTTGTGAAATGCAATTAGTTGCAAGGTCAGATATGACTCAAGGGTCCCATCAGATGGAGCGGAAAGATTTTGTTCAGTGAGGACACTGATTCTGATTTGCCTGGTCATTCTACAAGGTACAAGAATATGGCTGGCAAACGTATAAAGGGATAAAAAGAGAAGAGGGGAAGAAAAGCTGAAGGGTTCTGTAGGGATGGGAGGACATGACTGTCCAAATAAGCTTGGAAAGGCTGATGTTTTGATGGAACATAAGGGTGAAGATGGACAGCAAAAGACATATAAGAAGGTGGTAAAACAGAAAAATACATGTTTCATATGATAGAGAATTCCTCCTGTGGTGGTGATGCGAGTTTAAGCTGTTCATCTGATTTAGATAATGTTGAGGAGATTTTGCGAAAAAAAAATTGTAAGGTTTTTGATGAAAAGGTAAAGGTGAAAGAGCAATATTTTATTGGACCACTTAGTATAGAGATGTTAGACCTGTTGATGATTTACCATCCTATATCCCATGAATTGTTTCTGTTTCACAATGAGATGGATTATGAATATTACTGGTTGAGGAGTGTTAGACCTGGCATCTTTGGCGTGGTTTCCCCTTTCTTTTTGGCCTCTACCTCCTGTATTTTTGATGCTATGCTGGATTTCGTTTTTGCTGGTTTAGATGCTTTGGACACTCTGCCACTGCTGATCAGTGCCAGAGTGTAAGTGCTCCCTGTGTAAATTGTTATGATGATTGGATATACATGATTGGCATATTTGTATCACCAAGAAGTCCCTAGTAAAGTGCACTGGGTGTGCCAGGGCTGGTGATGACAAATGCTACTAGTGGGCCTGCAGCACTGATTGTGCCACCCACATGAGTAGCCCCAAAATGGTGTCTCAAGCTTGCCACCGCAGTGCCTGTGTGCAGCCTGTGAACTGCCATGTCCTCCTGGTCAGTGTCCCCACTGACCAGGCCTAAACCTTCCATTTTTGTGCACATTGGTCACCCCTATGGAAGGCCCAAGGTACCCCCATGGGCAGGGTGCAGTGTATGTGAAAGGTAGAGCATGTACTGGTGCAGGTGACATGCTCTGGTAGTGAATTACAGCCATTTTCGTTTTTCACTATTGTAAGGCTATCTTGCCCAATAGGTTAACATGGGGGATGCTGGCTACAGTGGCTACCAGCATTTCTTCCCATAAGAATAAGATAGGACATAAGAGTCTAGTATCCCTGAACTCAGAATTTATTAACACATCTTTTAGGGAAGGTTGTTTTTAAATCCTGTGTTTGAGAACAGCACTTTTAGAAAGTTGCTATTCTATTGTCTGACCCTTCTGTGTGCCTTGGCCTGTTTGTGTATGGACTGTTTGGTTTGAGAGTGACAGGGGCTGGGGATTCCCCAGGAGGCTGGCTGAGTCAGCCCTAGGCTGAATGACTGCATTTGCAACTTGAGTGGTGGGAGGAGGAGATAGCACCTGGGCCTGAATAGGGCTGTGCCTGCCTTCCACAATGCTGGCTCCACCTCCTGCTGGGCGGCTGACGACCCTGCCCCTCACTCTGAAAGGAAAGGAGAAGCCAGGAAAACAAAGTGCTCAAGAAACACCCAGAACTGGTTCAGACCGGGCTCAGGGCCCACTTGCACAAAGAGAACAAAGACTTTTAGGGGTATAAGTACAGGACCCCTGACAACAGAAAATTAGATCATCCTTGAACCAAGAAGGAACCTCTGCCAAGGAGAAAGCTGAAACTGAAGAAGGAAGATTGTCCAGCTGTTGCTCTGCTGGATTGCCCTGCTGTTGCTTTGCTGCCAAGGAGAGGGGAAGGACTTTGCTTTGTGCTGTGTCCCCTTGCTTTAAGGAATCTCCAAGAGCCTGAGAAGAGCTGGCTCCCTGTTCTGAAGTCCTAGGAACAAAATTACTTGACCCCCAGCTTCCCCTGAGCTCTACTGAGAGTGTTCTGTCCTTCCTGGAGTGCGTGGCCCATGTGTGGCGCCTCTGGAAGTTGTACCTGTGCTGGGAAGCTGGAAACTAAGCTTGAGAGACTTTGCTACAGAAAAGTTATCGCATTGCTCGCTGCGGAGCACATCCCCGACAGTGCGAGGAAATTTGCACCGCTACGAAGGTCGAGATCGTCGCAGCGCCTGTTGTCGCTGTCAGAGCTGTTGCATCCTTCGTTTGCGGGACGCACCCGATCGGTGCGGAAAGTCTATCATTGCTGCGAGTGTCGTCGCAGAGCCTGTCGTCGCTGGGTGAGATCACCGCACCACCTGCTTGCGGACCGCTTCACGTCGCTGCGAGAGTCATCGCCGAAGCCATCGCATCGAGGAGCTGCGGGAGAGAAGATCACCGCTGGTCCGTGCATCGCCGCCCCGGAGCTCGTCGCAACTCCAAAGATCGTCACATTGTGCCTTTGCGAGAACAAACTTCCTACGGAACCTACGCACCGGAATCCATACAAGTGGCCTTCCTCCCCATACAGACCGGATTTGTCGCAACACGCCCACTGCTGCAGCGGGGATGTCGCAAACACCTCCCCAGGGTCTCAGGAGCAACGCATCGCTTGTTTTCCACCGCACCAGCTTCTGCTTTTGGAACTTTGTCGCAACTAAAGGTACTGTGAGCTAAACGTGTCGCAACTGTGAAATTTTCACGCAACTGTGGATTATTTTATCGCAACCTAAAGAACTTTTATCGCAACCTTAAGAACTCTTTTGAAACCATATTCTTGAACTATGTATGTTGGATTTTTGTCTTTTTGGTCTTGTGTAGTTTAGATTAAATACCGTTATTTTTCTAAAATGTTGTGGAGTCAGTTCTTGGTGTTTTCACTGTATTACTGTCAGTGTTGGTACAAATACTTTCCACATTGCCTTCTGATTAGCCTGGACTGCTCGTGCCAAGCTACCTAGAGGGTGAGCAGGGGTTATCTCAGAGGGTTTCCTCCTTACCCTGACTAGAAGCAAGGGTCCCTATTTGGACAGTGGTACCTACCTCTGCCAACTAGAGACCCCCAGTTCTAACATTGTTGGTCAGCGGTGGGGATTTGAACGTGTATTTGTACTAGACCCACAGTGATTGGTGTACATCACTAGTGAGTGCAGACCACTACGCCACCGCATACTACTGTTTTGGATTTTTGATTCTATTTTTGAGTAACTCTTCAAAGCATCATGTCTGCAAAAGGAAAGGCACTCAGTGAGGGGGCAGAAGTAGAATTGGAGTTTGTCATTGGGGACTTGTACTTCTACAGAGCAAAGGATCTTAGGAGATTCTGCCAAGAGTTTGAATGCCCCGTAAAGAGTACCTTCAGGAAAGAGGAGCTGCAGAAAATCTTCAAGGCCCATTGGGAGGCACAAGAGGGAAATGATGTGAATGCAGATGATGGTTTTAAAATCACAGATATGCCAGTGAGCAGAATAGGCTCAAGGGCTGGCAGTAACCATTCCGGTAGGGGTTGGACCCAAGAAGAGTTAGAGGAGAATCAAAGAGTGAGAGAATAGGACTTGGAAGTCATGAAGATAAAAATGAAGCAATTGGAAATGGATAAAGAGAGAGAAAAGGCGGCGGAGGAGAGCAAAAGTGCCCGCGCCTTGGAGGAAAAGAAATTGCTTCTGGCTCATGAGTTGAGCATTAAAGAACTGGATCTTAAAGCAAGGGAGGTGGATGCCAGTTCAAATGGTGGCAGCGCACAGCCAGTGCATGGGGGTAAAGTATATATTGCAAAGGATGTGGTACAGAATTATAATAGGAGTGAGGATATTTATGCCTGGTTTACTTCCTATGAGATTGCATTGAGAATGAATGGTGTGCCTGAACAGCATTGGGGGGCGGGCCTGTGCAAACATTTTGAGGCTTCTGGGAGGAGTGCTCTAGAGCCCTTAGAATTAGCAGGTGCCATGACCTACCCCAATATGAAGGAGGCCCTATGTCTCAGTATGGACTTACTCCAGAGCAGTACAGACTGCAGTTTAGAAACTCTAAGAAGAAGGAATCTGAGACTAGGATGGAGTTTGTGAATTTGTACTCGCGTGCACTGGAAGGTTGGATGAAGGGCAGCAAAGTAACTGATTATAAGGAGTTGTTGCATTTAATTAGTTGGGAGCACTTGAGTAGTCTGTGTGTTCCAGAGCTGCGCCACCATCTTTTAGACAGCAAGCTGACAGACCTCATTGAGCTTGCTAAGGAGGCGGACCGCTTGACCAGTACCAGGGTCCACAGAGGAATTGTGGGTACCACAGCCAAAGGTAGGCAGGGTCCCCAGCAGAAGAGTGGGGGGGGGACAAGGGTAACCAAAAGCAGTCCTCTCAAGGGCCACAAAATAGTTCCCAGGAGAAGGAATCCCAGCCCCCCAGACCTAGACAGCCATGGCCCCCTAGGGGCAGGCGGAACTACAGAGATCCCAGGGACAACAGAGGTCCACCTACCTGCTTTCACTGCAATGAGGTGGGTCATGTTATCAACCGGTGCCCCAAAAGACCCCCAACACCCACTGGTGCTCCAGCCCCAGGGTTAGCAAGTGTAGCTTTGGGGGGGGTTTGGTTTCTAGTGGGGAGGTGGGGCTAGCAGTGATGTCCATTGTCTCTTTAGGAGACCAAGAGATGGTCCAGGAAACCTTACTGCCCATGTACACTAAGAAATATGGGCAGAAGGTGACCGTCAATGGGAGGGAGATAGAGGCTCTGAGAGACACAGGGGCCAGCGTGACATCCGTGAGGTGTCAGTGGGTGTCTGAAGAGCAGTGTATCCCAAATGTACTCTGTCCTGTAGTAGCAGCTGACAGTTCAGTGCGCCTCTGCAAAGTGGCACGTGTTCCCTTTGAGTGGGGGGGGGGGAAGAGACTCTGGTCTTTTGGAAGTTGTTGTCAGTGATGCCTTTGCTGTAGACTGTCTGCTAGGTAATGACCTGGAGAGTTCTCCATAGAAGGATGTAGAACACCGAACTCATTTGGAGATGGGGTTGCCTGCGTGGATCTGTGTGACCATGCGTGCTATGGCAGCCAGTAGGGGTAATTCAGCAGGACTGGAGCCTGAAACAGTGGCCCAGAGACCTGCCAGGAGAGGACAGGGCAGAGGGCGCGGGAAACCAGCCCCAGCCGTTCCCACGATCTAGGAGGAAGCAGACCCTGAGGGGGATGCCCTGGAACCTACAGGGGAGCAGGTAGCCGTACTGGGCGACCTACCTGAGCTGACCCATTGGCAGCAAGAGGGTGGGCCCTCTAGGGAGGAATTCTGCCAGGAGCAGAAAGAGTGCCCATCTCTCGTGGGTATGCGGCAACAGGCTGCAGACCAGGCAGCAGGTGGAGCAGCCAGAGATCACTTCATCTACTGGGAAGATGACTTATTATATAGCAAGACTAAGTTTGCTGAGCCCGGTGCAGCCCGTGTGCTGGTGGTACCTGCGCGCTTCAGGAACTTCCTACTGGGTCTGGCCATGACGTGCCCCTCGCAGGACATCTGGGGCAAGACAAGACCCTAAACAGGCTTGTCACCCACTTCCATTGGCCCCAGATGAGGAAGCACGTTGGTTCCTTTTGTAGGTCTTGCCAAACATGTCCGGCTAGTGGCAAGACTGGAGTGAAGTGCAAGGGACCCCTCCAACCCTTCCCTGTGGTGAGCACCCCTTTCGAGCGGGTGGGCATCGACATCGTGGGGCCCCTGGACCCCAAGACAGCCTTGGGCAACAGGTTCATCCTGGTCTTGGTGGACCATGCCACCCGGTACCCGGAAGCAGTCCCTCTCAGGACAATCACAGCCCCTGTGGTGAGCCGTGCATTGATGGGGATCTTTTCCGGTGTTGGGTTCCCCAGAGAGGTGGTCTCCAACTACATTCACGGTTCTTCAACTGTGGGATTTTTTTGTTAAATATTTGTCACGCAATTAAGTTGATTTCTGAATTGTGATTATTTGGCTGTGAAATATCCGTGCATCGGATAGGTCTGTTTGTGCTTTGTTGGCTCCATTAACTCAGTGTCTGATACAATACTAGTACTCTCCAAATAGCGTCCTGCAGAGATCTCAATATCATGGATAAACTTGAAACATTTGGGTTCTCCGATGAGGAGTTCACCTCCCTATTGGGTCTGGTTACGGATGGGAATAACCCTGCCCCAACTACATTGGGAGACAATAGTGAGTGGCAAAATCTACTAAACTTAAAGAAAAAAATGAAACGTATAGAGTCACATGCATTTTACATGCTTGCATATCTTAAAGAAGGAGTTATACCATCTGGCCTCAGGGTTCGTAATGCCCCCGCATTATTTATTGAGGTTCGCAAGTTTCTGGAGCGGTGGTCACTGATTTCAAACCGCTGCTCCAGAGACTGGATGATGTTAATCATAGAGACTGCGAAAGACTTATTAATAGCCCTCAGTAAAGAAATTCAAGAGTTAGAAGATAAACTACAGACCTCTAGTGCTGTAGATGATGCCAAAAACAAACTTGAAAAGATACAATCAGAAATGAAAGATTTTGACACTTATCTGACCAATAAGAAAACCGAAAAACTAAAAAAAGATGTACGTTGGTTTGCGAAAGAAAAAATCTACCCTTATTTGAACCCCAACTACTATCAAGGAGGCAATCAATCAGGTTATAACCCCAACTTTGACAACACCTATAGAAGAAATTACACAAACTTCTCAGATACTGGTTCCTCTGACTCTGAGAATGATAATTACCAAGACTCAGGAAGGGGACGTTACAATGCCAGACCTCCCTTCAGAGGTAGACAAGGATTCCAAAATACCCACACCCGAAGTTTTTTATCGAGAGGCCCATACAGGGGGAAAAATGTGCACTGGCAACAAGACAGGGGAGGACACCAAATGATGAGCCCTCAACCTCAGCAACAATATGTAAAGACACGAAACCAGCAATATTGGTGGTAGCCCCAACTGACAAGACAAATGCAGATAAACTTATGGACACAATACCAATATATAACCTATCGTCTGTCCATCTTAATAATGAAGAAACAACACTTCTCAGTAGGGGGTTGTCCTTTGTACCCTGTACCCCCCTTAATAAGTTTAAACTCCATGAGGACTTGTTTGCATTTTTCAGAAAAGTCAGACTCAAGAAATATTTTGAGGATAGAGCAAAAGAAGAAGAAAATCTCAATCTATCGGGTTGCAAACCACCTTCCGTTTTTACACCTACCCTTGATATGGTAGGACCCGAAATGCAAATTTTTGAGCGTAAAGTACTACAAGACATCACACGTCTTCTAACAGGTGTGAATAAATCTAGCTTTAATTTGTCAAAACAGGAAAACCTAGCCCTTAAAAACATCGAGAGAAATACAAATTTGATCATAAAACCATGTGACAAGGGCGGGGGTATTACTATTTTTGATAAAGAAGAATATAACAAAAAAATGCTAGACATGCTGATGGTTGAGGAGCACTACAGGCTGGCCCATCCCAGAGAGTTACAACGGCTTAGTACTACGATAAAAGAAGTCACCAACACTGCCTTTGAAGAGGGATTCATCTGCGAAGATGAGTTAATCTTCCTCAATAAAACTTGTCCAGTGATTCCAGCACTGTATGGTCTACCTAAGACCCATAAAAATCAAATCAGTCCACCCATGCGACCAATTATCTCTACGATTGGGTCCAATACGGAGCCACTGTCCAAATACGTGGACAAGTTCTTGTGCCCTTTAACACAAAAATACGAATCATTCATCCGGGATACAGGAGACATGATCACCAAAATAGAGGGGATGGCCTTTGATACAACTACAGACATCCTAGTAACGCTTGACATTGAGGCATTGTATACCAACATTCCTCAATGTCAAGCGTTGCAGGCAGTGTCATCCTTGCTACGCAGATATCCTGGGAATAGACCAGATGGGTTTATCTTGCAGTGCCTGGAAATTGTACTGCTAAATAACTTTTTTGACTATGATGGTGCCCTCTACAAACAAGTGAAGGGCACCAGCATGGGGGCTTCTTGCGCTCCCAGCATAGCGAATGCCTACATGGGCGAGTGGGAAATAAGAAATATATATAATGAGGTCGCCCCCTTTTTTGAAAATGTCCGCCTATGGCGTCGATTTATCGACAACATTTTCTTCATTTGGCACGGGACGGAGGTCCTACTGCAGGAATATATAAGATGGTTAAATTCTAGTGACCCAAATCTGAGATTTACTTCTAACTATCACATAGATAAGGTAGAATTCTTGGACATAGAGATTAAGGTAAACAATGGAGCACTGGAGGTAAGTCTCTTTCGAAAACCAACTGCAAAAAATACAATCCTTCAATTCGGCAGTTTCCATCCACACTGCCAGAAGGACTCTATACCGTTCGGCGAATTCCTTCGAATACGCCGTAACTGCACTGATCTAATGGAATATCATCGTCATGGAGAAGCATTGAAATCTAGACTAATCAGCAGAGGTTACCCCCATCGACTGGTTAGGCAAGCTTTCAAAAGAGCGAAGTACTACGACCGTGACTCTCTATTGAGTGGCACCAAACGGAAACCCACAGAGAGATTAACTTGTGTCATCAACCACTCATCGCTAAACTATAAGATCAAAAATATAATTAACAGAAACTGGGGTATATTGGAAACAGAAGAGAGTGAGACTTTTACCTCGAAACCGCTAGTGGCGTACAGAAGAAATAAAAACTTAAAGGACCACTTAGTTCATACTAGGAACAAACAGAGAATGGGCAATACACAGACATCCATAACAGGGCAGAATCCAATATTGGGTAACCATAGATGCGGATCATGCCATGCTTGTGATGCCGCAATCACAACTGATTCCATAAACTACAACAACTATAAAGTAACTCTAAGATCACTGACAAATTGCAGGAGTAGCAATGTCATTTATGCTATCCTGTGCCCATGTGATCTTGCCTATATTGGTGAGACAGGGAGAGAATTCCGCATTAGATTCAGCGAGCATAAGTCAGCAGTGCGATTGAAGAAAATTTCAGCACCTTTAGTGCAACACTGCATAGACCTGAATCATAATGAGATAGAATTGCGATGGTGTATCTTAGAAAAGGTACAACACAAAACAGGTCAGCCTATGGAATATACCCGTAGAAAACGGGAGAGTTTCTATATTTTCCAATTTGATAGTGTACGTCGAGGACTCAATGAGAATATAGCGTGGTTTGTCACGAAACACTTATAAATTGGACACTTTAAGTAGACAACATCACTGATTGGATGAGAAACGCTGTTTAAAAAGAACCCAGTTTCCCCTGATTCTGTCCCTTAATCATTGATTCTTTAGGCATGAATAGGATTGGACTCCACTTACAAATGGCGTCTACAAATACACTAGTAGTGTGGTAGTCCATGGTCCATTATAAAGATATATACGTGTTAGACCTTATATTCGGACACAAATTATTTCACACATTATAATAAAATATATAATGTGTTCTGACACTTTTTCATATTTCACTTTTTATAATAGCTTCATTTCTGTCAGGAATAACTCACTCGCTATATGAGAATATCAAGATAATACCGCTAAAATATGGCGACCGTACTTCAGGATCGAAAATTCAAAGGAACTGTTAACTTGAATCACTTCCGGTTTACAGAACGCCAGTGTCACTAATCGCGCGCACTTGCGACTATTTAACTCATGGGTTTGAGTAATCCTGGTCCACATCATTTTGCACGAGCGGCATGAGGCAAGACGACCGAACGGATTATAAATTACATCTCAGCAAGGTACGTTGAGCTGACAGCGCACATCGTAGGAGGCGAGTGCTGCCACGGTTAAGTAATTGTATTTCCTAGGGCTCGGCACCGGTAGCTAGTAGTTAAAATAGTTTTACACAATAGTTTAGTGAGAACGTGGCACTACAGAGTTAGAATACTTCTGATAATAGTGTGTTTGACTTGCAGTTAGCTTTTACGGGATAGGATAATTATCTTTGATTATATCAGGCTGGCATTTGGTTCGTGACATTTACCAAATACTGCATACGGTAAACTTGGCAAACTATGTTCACTAGCTGGGGATTGATTACGATAAATTCGTATCTTTACTGTTGGCTGGCATGCGACTTTCTTAAATACATGCCAAACAAATAGAGTAAAAACTGGAGATAGAGGACGTATAGGAAAGGGAATGTAGACAGGGGACGTAGTACAATTACCAAGGCAAAGTTTGAGATGACTGCTTATTAAGACATAGTTTTATTTATAGATTGCAGCTACCAAGGAAGAAAGGAACCAAATTAGTTTGAAAATGGCATCATTTACATTCATAAAATAAAGGACTGAGAAGTACATCCTCCCGTTTTTAAAAATCAGGTCAGTTTATTTATATAATTTCATGCAAAATATAGGTATACAACGGATATATAGAGCAATATGACTCAGTCTGCATTTACCCTGTCTAGGACGTCTCTCCAAAAAAGCTAAACAACGAAACGCTTGCCTCCCCTCTACAACTCAAGATAAGAAACTTTCCCTGAGTGAGGTACTTATGATATAACTCGGGGGTAAGAATGCTTTCTATGTTATTATCTGCGCACATTAGTTAAAAGAAAGTTGTGAACAGAGACCCCAACCCTTGTGATCTCTTTCTCCCTTTTAGATCTCTTTACTGAATTGACTGTGAAAATAAGCTTATTTACATGAGAACCCAGATAGTTCAGGCTACTATCTTAACTTAAGGTGAGAATCTCTCTGCAAATAACATCTGTAGTAGGTGATATGCCTTTAGTTACCCCAACAGTATTAATGCCATGCCCTAAGGTGATTATTATACCTGTCTGCAGACATCCAAGTCCTTGTACTTGGCTCATCACCTTTCAAACTCATCAGAAGTCATACAAACCCGGATAATACAATATATATATTTTTTCACACTCAGCCACCCCAGATGCAATGTGGTGTTTCACAGCCTATGTAAAAATGTAATGATTGTATTAAGTGTTGGTGATTAAATCACATGTCCTTCTTGTCTAGTTTAAGGCATGGGTATATTATATTTTGTTTGTAATTTCAGGTACCCTGCACACACTTAAGGAAGAGAGAGTAAATACTCTTTCTAGTCTGGTCCTGAGGAAGGTGGTCTCAACCCACCGAAACGCGCGTAGACCTGGCGTGAACAAGACACGAACAACATCTGTGTCACTCAAAACCTTAGAATCAGCCTTTTTTGTTGGGATTGGAATAAATGTGGAAAATGTATGAATGTGTCAGTGTGATTGTTGGTTGATGTGTGGATGGCAGGGTTGTATTGTTTTTGTTTTATATTAAGGATTGAATTCTAATAACACTGTGAAGATTATAATTGTAATTGAATTGAATTTAAAATGATATTTATGAACTTGAAGTATATACAAAAAAAGATCCGAAATAGTAAAAAAATATATATATCTTTTGATACTCTTTTAAAAAAAAGAAAATAAACAAAATATATAAAATGAAACTCTTGTTGTTGCTTCACCTATGCTTTACAGAAGGTAAATAAACTTACTTGATGAAATTAGTTATGTAAGTATGAACTGGCCGAGGGGGGATTTTTTGTATGCTTATATTGCTGTTTCTCTCTCTTTCCCCTGGTCATCAATCTAAACACAGAGAGGGTCCCATTTTTTATGTTACTACATTCACGGTTCTTCAACTGTGGGATTTTTTTGTTAAATATTTGTCACGCAATTAAGTTGATTTCTGAATTGTGATTATTTGGCTGTGAAATATCCGTGCATCGGATAGGTCTGTTTGTGCTTTGTTGGCTCCATTAACTCAGTGTCTGATACAATACTAGTACTCTCCAAATAGCGTCCTGCAGAGATCTCAATATCATGGATAAACTTGAAACATTTGGGTTCTCCGATGAGGAGTTCACCTCCCTATTGGGTCTGGTTACGGATGGGAATAACCCTGCCCCAACTACATTGGGAGACAATAGTGAGTGGCAAAATCTACTAAACTTAAAGAAAAAAATGAAACGTATAGAGTCACATGCATTTTACATGCTTGCATATCTTAAAGAAGGAGTTATACCATCTGGCCTCAGGGTTCGTAATGCCCCCGCATTATTTATTGAGGTTCGCAAGTTTCTGGAGCGGTGGTCACTGATTTCAAACCGCTGCTCCAGAGACTGGATGATGTTAATCATAGAGACTGCGAAAGACTTATTAATAGCCCTCAGTAAAGAAATTCAAGAGTTAGAAGATAAACTACAGACCTCTAGTGCTGTAGATGATGCCAAAAACAAACTTGAAAAGATACAATCAGAAATGAAAGATTTTGACACTTATCTGACCAATAAGAAAACCGAAAAACTAAAAAAAGATGTACGTTGGTTTGCGAAAGAAAAAATCTACCCTTATTTGAACCCCAACTACTATCAAGGAGGCAATCAATCAGGTTATAACCCCAACTTTGACAACACCTATAGAAGAAATTACACAAACTTCTCAGATACTGGTTCCTCTGACTCTGAGAATGATAATTACCAAGACTCAGGAAGGGGACGTTACAATGCCAGACCTCCCTTCAGAGGTAGACAAGGATTCCAAAATACCCACACCCGAAGTTTTTTATCGAGAGGCCCATACAGGGGGAAAAATGTGCACTGGCAACAAGACAGGGGAGGACACCAAATGATGAGCCCTCAACCTCAGCAACAATATGTAAAGACACGAAACCAGCAATATTGGTGGTAGCCCCAACTGACAAGACAAATGCAGATAAACTTATGGACACAATACCAATATATAACCTATCGTCTGTCCATCTTAATAATGAAGAAACAACACTTCTCAGTAGGGGGTTGTCCTTTGTACCCTGTACCCCCCTTAATAAGTTTAAACTCCATGAGGACTTGTTTGCATTTTTCAGAAAAGTCAGACTCAAGAAATATTTTGAGGATAGAGCAAAAGAAGAAGAAAATCTCAATCTATCGGGTTGCAAACCACCTTCCGTTTTTACACCTACCCTTGATATGGTAGGACCCGAAATGCAAATTTTTGAGCGTAAAGTACTACAAGACATCACACGTCTTCTAACAGGTGTGAATAAATCTAGCTTTAATTTGTCAAAACAGGAAAACCTAGCCCTTAAAAACATCGAGAGAAATACAAATTTGATCATAAAACCATGTGACAAGGGCGGGGGTATTACTATTTTTGATAAAGAAGAATATAACAAAAAAATGCTAGACATGCTGATGGTTGAGGAGCACTACAGGCTGGCCCATCCCAGAGAGTTACAACGGCTTAGTACTACGATAAAAGAAGTCACCAACACTGCCTTTGAAGAGGGATTCATCTGCGAAGATGAGTTAATCTTCCTCAATAAAACTTGTCCAGTGATTCCAGCACTGTATGGTCTACCTAAGACCCATAAAAATCAAATCAGTCCACCCATGCGACCAATTATCTCTACGATTGGGTCCAATACGGAGCCACTGTCCAAATACGTGGACAAGTTCTTGTGCCCTTTAACACAAAAATACGAATCATTCATCCGGGATACAGGAGACATGATCACCAAAATAGAGGGGATGGCCTTTGATACAACTACAGACATCCTAGTAACGCTTGACATTGAGGCATTGTATACCAACATTCCTCAATGTCAAGCGTTGCAGGCAGTGTCATCCTTGCTACGCAGATATCCTGGGAATAGACCAGATGGGTTTATCTTGCAGTGCCTGGAAATTGTACTGCTAAATAACTTTTTTGACTATGATGGTGCCCTCTACAAACAAGTGAAGGGCACCAGCATGGGGGCTTCTTGCGCTCCCAGCATAGCGAATGCCTACATGGGCGAGTGGGAAATAAGAAATATATATAATGAGGTCGCCCCCTTTTTTGAAAATGTCCGCCTATGGCGTCGATTTATCGACGACATTTTCTTCATTTGGCACGGGACGGAGGTCCTACTGCAGGAATATATAAGATGGTTAAATTCTAGTGACCCAAATCTGAGATTTACTTCTAACTATCACATAGGAGCACTGGAGGTAAGTCTCTTTCGAAAACCAACTGCAAAAAATACAATCCTTCAATTCGGCAGTTTCCATCCACACTGCCAGAAGGACTCTATACCGTTCGGCGAATTCCTTCGAATACGCCGTAACTGCACTGATCTAATGGAATATCATCGTCATGGAGAAGCATTGAAATCTAGACTAATCAGCAGAGGTTACCCCCATCGACTGGTTAGGCAAGCTTTCAAAAGAGCGAAGTACTACGACCGTGACTCTCTATTGAGTGGCACCAAACGGAAACCCACAGAGAGATTAACTTGTGTCATCAACCACTCATCGCTAAACTATAAGATCAAAAATATAATTAACAGAAACTGGGGTATATTGGAAACAGAAGAGAGTGAGACTTTTACCTCGAAACCGCTAGTGGCGTACAGAAGAAATAAAAACTTAAAGGACCACTTAGTTCATACTAGGAACAAACAGAGAATGGGCAATACACAGACATCCATAACAGGGCAGAATCCAATATTGGGTAACCATAGATGCGGATCATGCCATGCTTGTGATGCCGCAATCACAACTGATTCCATAAACTACAACAACTATAAAGTAACTCTAAGATCACTGACAAATTGCAGGAGTAGCAATGTCATTTATGCTATCCTGTGCCCATGTGATCTTGCCTATATTGGTGAGACAGGGAGAGAATTCCGCATTAGATTCAGCGAGCATAAGTCAGCAGTGCGATTGAAGAAAATTTCAGCACCTTTAGTGCAACACTGCATAGACCTGAATCATAATGAGATAGAATTGCGATGGTGTATCTTAGAAAAGGTACAACACAAAACAGGTCAGCCTATGGAATATACCCGTAGAAAACGGGAGAGTTTCTATATTTTCCAATTTGATAGTGTACGTCGAGGACTCAATGAGAATATAGCGTGGTTTGTCACGAAACACTTATAAATTGGACACTTTAAGTAGACAACATCACTGATTGGATGAGAAACGCTGTTTAAAAAGAACCCAGTTTCCCCTGATTCTGTCCCTTAATCATTGATTCTTTAGGCATGAATAGGATTGGACTCCACTTACAAATGGCGTCTACAAATACACTAGTAGTGTGGTAGTCCATGGTCCATTATAAAGATATATACGTGTTAGACCTTATATTCGGACACAAATTATTTCACACATTATAATAAAATATATAATGTGTTCTGACACTTTTTCATATTTCACTTTTTATAATAGCTTCATTTCTGTCAGGAATAACTCACTCGCTATATGAGAATATCAAGATAATACCGCTAAAATATGGCGACCGTACTTCAGGATCGAAAATTCAAAGGAACTGTTAACTTGAATCACTTCCGGTTTACAGAACGCCAGTGTCACTAATCGCGCGCACTTGCGACTATTTAACTCATGGGTTTGAGTAATCCTGGTCCACATCATTTTGCACGAGCGGCATGAGGCAAGACGACCGAACGGATTATAAATTACATCTCAGCAAGGTACGTTGAGCTGACAGCGCACATCGTAGGAGGCGAGTGCTGCCACGGTTAAGTAATTGTATTTCCTAGGGCTCGGCACCGGTAGCTAGTAGTTAAAATAGTTTTACACAATAGTTTAGTGAGAACGTGGCACTACAGAGTTAGAATACTTCTGATAATAGTGTGTTTGACTTGCAGTTAGCTTTTACGGGATAGGATAATTATCTTTGATTATATCAGGCTGGCATTTGGTTCGTGACATTTACCAAATACTGCATACGGTAAACTTGGCAAACTATGTTCACTAGCTGGGGATTGATTACGATAAATTCGTATCTTTACTGTTGGCTGGCATGCGACTTTCTTAAATACATGCCAAACAAATAGAGTAAAAACTGGAGATAGAGGACGTATAGGAAAGGGAATGTAGACAGGGGACGTAGTACAATTACCAAGGCAAAGTTTGAGATGACTGCTTATTAAGACATAGTTTTATTTATAGATTGCAGCTACCAAGGAAGAAAGGAACCAAATTAGTTTGAAAATGGCATCATTTACATTCATAAAATAAAGGACTGAGAAGTACATCCTCCCGTTTTTAAAAATCAGGTCAGTTTATTTATATAATTTCATGCAAAATATAGGTATACAACGGATATATAGAGCAATATGACTCAGTCTGCATTTACCCTGTCTAGGACGTCTCTCCAAAAAAGCTAAACAACGAAACGCTTGCCTCCCCTCTACAACTCAAGATAAGAAACTTTCCCTGAGTGAGGTACTTATGATATAACTCGGGGGTAAGAATGCTTTCTATGTTATTATCTGCGCACATTAGTTAAAAGAAAGTTGTGAACAGAGACCCCAACCCTTGTGATCTCTTTCTCCCTTTTAGATCTCTTTACTGAATTGACTGTGAAAATAAGCTTATTTACATGAGAACCCAGATAGTTCAGGCTACTATCTTAACTTAAGGTGAGAATCTCTCTGCAAATAACATCTGTAGTAGGTGATATGCCTTTAGTTACCCCAACAGTATTAATGCCATGCCCTAAGGTGATTATTATACCTGTCTGCAGACATCCAAGTCCTTGTACTTGGCTCATCACCTTTCAAACTCATCAGAAGTCATACAAACCCGGATAATACAATATATATATTTTTTCACACTCAGCCACCCCAGATGCAATGTGGTGTTTCACAGCCTATGTAAAAATGTAATGATTGTATTAAGTGTTGGTGATTAAATCACATGTCCTTCTTGTCTAGTTTAAGGCATGGGTATATTATATTTTGTTTGTAATTTCAGGTACCCTGCACACACTTAAGGAAGAGAGAGTAAATACTCTTTCTAGTCTGGTCCTGAGGAAGGTGGTCTCAACCCACCGAAACGCGCGTAGACCTGGCGTGAACAAGACACGAACAACATCTGTGTCACTCAAAACCTTAGAATCAGCCTTTTTTGTTGGGATTGGAATAAATGTGGAAAATGTATGAATGTGTCAGTGTGATTGTTGGTTGATGTGTGGATGGCAGGGTTGTATTGTTTTTGTTTTATATTAAGGATTGAATTCTAATAACACTGTGAAGATTATAATTGTAATTGAATTGAATTTAAAATGATATTTATGAACTTGAAGTATATACAAAAAAAGATCCGAAATAGTAAAAAAATATATATATCTTTTGATACTCTTTTAAAAAAAAGAAAATAAACAAAATATATAAAATGAAACTCTTGTTGTTGCTTCACCTATGCTTTACAGAAGGTAAATAAACTTACTTGATGAAATTAGTTATGTAAGTATGAACTGGCCGAGGGGGGATTTTTTGTATGCTTATATTGCTGTTTCTCTCTCTTTCCCCTGGTCATCAATCTAAACACAGAGAGGGTCCCATTTTTTATGTTACTCCAACCGGGGTACCAACTTCATATCTAGGTACATGAAGTCTCTGTGGTAGGAGTGTGGGGTAACTTATAAGTTCACCACTCCTTACCACCCTCAAGGAAATGGGTTGGTTGAAAGGTTCAACCGCACCCTGAAGGGTATGATTATGGGCTTTGAAGAGCCCATGAGACGGAAGTGGAACGTCTTGTTACCATGCCTGTTGTTTGCCTACAGGGAGGTGCCTCAGAAGTCCTTAGGGTTCAGTCCCTTTGAACTCCTGTATGGCCACCCTGTTAGAGGACCTCTCGTGCTGGTGAAGAAGGGGTGGGAGAAATCCCGTGGGAAAACCCCCCAGGATGTGTTCAGCTATGTGTTGGCCATCCGCAACCAGACACAACGCTTCAGGAAGCTCGCTCAGGAGAACCTAGAAGCTAGCCAGGAAGAAATGAAAAGATGGCCCGACCAGAATACCACTCTGATCGAATTTCAACCTGGACAGAAAGTGTGGGTGATGGCCCCAGTGGAGCCTTGTGCGCTCCAAGACAAGTGGACTGGGCCATATGAGGTGGTGGAAAGGAAAGGTGAAGTAACCTACCTGGTTAACCTGAGGACCCCCAGGCAGCCCCTGAGGGTCCTGCACGTGAACCGCCTCAAGCCACACTTTGAGAGGTCTGAAGTGACAATGCTCATGGCTACAGATGCTGGAGGGGAAGAGGATAGTGATCCTCTCCCTGACCTCCTGGCAGCTAAGGAGCAAGACGGGTCAGTGGATGGTGTGGTCCTCTCGCCCACCTTGACCCCAGAACAGCAGAGGGACTGTTGCCAAGTGCTGGGTCAGTTTGCCCCCCTGTTCTCCCTGGCCCCAGGTATCACCAATTGGTGCGTCCATGATGTGGACACTGGAGATAGTTTTCCTGTGAAACAAAAATTTTACAGGGTAGCTGACAAGGTCAGGGCCATCATCAAGGAAGAGGTTTCCAAGATGTTGGCGCTAGGGGTGATTGAGCTCTCCAGCAGCCCCATGGCTAGCCCAGTGGTCTTAGTGCCAAAAGCTGCTGCGCCCGGTGCCACTCCAGAACTCAGGTTTTGCGTGGACTACCGTGGGCTCAATGCGGTCACGAAAACTGACGCACACCCCATCCCCAGAGCTGATGAGCTCGTGGATCGGTTGGGAGCTGCCCAGTACCTCAGTACATTTGATTTGACATCTGGGTACTGGCAGATTGCCTTAACTGATGGGGCCAAAGAAAGGTCTGCATTCTCAATGCCAGAGGGGCACTTCCAGTTCCGAGTCATGCCCTTTGGGTTGAAGAATGCCCTGCCACCTTCCAGAGACTGGTTAACCAGGTACTGACCGGGCTGGAGAAATTCAGCGTTGCATACCTGGATGACATTGCGGTGTTCAGCTCCACATGGGAGGACCACCTACAACACCTCTGTGAAATGTTGAAGGCTCTGCAAAGGTTAGGCCTCACTATCAAGGCCAGCAAGTGCCAGATAGGGCAGGGATCTGTGGTGTATTTGGGACACCAGGTGGGGAGCGGCCAGGTGGCGCCCCTACAGGCAAAGATTGATACCATTGAGGCTTGGGAGCCCCCCCAAGACCCAGACAGAGGTGAGAGCCTTTTTAGGTCTCACCGGGTACTACAGACGGTTTGTCAAGGGATATGGCACCATTGTTGCCCCCTTGACAGAACGGACTTCTAAGAAGTTTCCCAAAAGAGTGAACTGGACCGAAGCCTGCCAGACTGCTTTTGATACCCTGAAGACTGCCATGTGCACAGCACCGGTGCTCAAGGCACCTGATTTCTCCAGTGAGTTCATAGTGCAGACAGACGCTTCAGAGCATGGTGTGGGAGCAGTACTCTCACAGATCACTGAGGAGGGCGGGGACCAGCCTGTGGCTTTCATTAGTAGGAGACTAACTCCCCAGGGAACAGAGGTGGAGTGCGATTGAAAGGGAAGCTTTTGCTGTGGTCTCTGAGCCTTGAAGAAGCTAAGGCCCTACCTGTTTGGGACTCACTTCCGTGTTCAGACTGACCAGAGGACCCTCAGGCGGTTGATGCAGATGAGGGGGGAGAACCCAAAATTGTTGAGATGGTCCATCTCCCTACAGGGAATGGACTTTACGGTGGAACACCGCCCTGGTACAGAACACGCCAACGGTGATGGTCTGTCCAGATTTTTCCGCCTTAGGGAAGAGAACTCCCAAGAGGGTGGGCAGTTCCCCCCATTTTCAGCTGGAGGGGACACGTGTTAGACCTGGCATCTTTGGTGTGGTTTCCCCTGTCTTTTTGGCCTCTACATCCTGTATTTCTGATGCTGTGCTGGATTTCGTTTTTGCTGGTTTAGATGCTTTGGACACTCTGCCACTGCTGATCAGTGCCAGAGTGTAAGTGCTCCCAGTGTAAATTGTTATGATGATTGGATATACATGATTGGCATATTTGTATCACCAAGAAGTCCCTAGTAAAGTGCATTGGGTGTGCCAGGGCTGGTGATGACAAATGCTACTAGTGGGCCTGCAGCACTGATTGTGCCACCCACATGAGTAGCCCCAAAATGGTGTCTCAGGCCTGCCACCGCAATGCCTGTGTGCAGTCTGTGAACTGCCATGTCCTCCTGGTCAGTGTCCCCACTGACCAGGCCTAACCCTTCCCTTTTTGTGCATATTGGACACCCCTATGGCAGGCCCAAGGTACCCTCCCTGTGCAGGGTGCAGTGTATGTGAAAGGTAGAGCATGTACTGGTACAGGTGACATGCTTTGATAGTGAATTACAGCCATTTTCGTTTTTCAATATTGTAAGGCTATCTAGCTCCATGGGTTAACATGGGGGATGCTGGCTACAGTGGCTACCAGCCTTTCTTCCCCTAGGAACAAGATAGGATATAAGAGTCTAGTATCCCTGAACTCAGAATTTAATAACACATCTTTTAGGGAAGGTTGTTTTTAAATCCTGTGTTTGAGAACAGCACTTTTAGAAAGTTGCTATTCTCTTGTCTGACCCTTCTGTGTGCCTTGGCCTGTTTGTGTATTGACTGTCTGGTTTGAGAGTGATAGGGGCTGGGGATTCCCCAGGAGGCTGGCTGAGTCAGCCCTAGGGTGAATGACTGCATTTGCAACTTGAGTGGTGGGAGGAGGAGATAGCACCTGGGCCTGAATAGGGCTGTGCCTGCCTTCCACAATTCTGGCTCCACCTCCTGCTGGGTGGCTGACGACCCTGCCCCTCACTCTGAAAGGAAAGGAGAAGCCAGGAAAAAGTGCTCCAGAAACACCCAGAACTGGTTCAGACCGGGCTCAGGACCCACTTGCACAAAGAGAACAAAGACTTTTAGGGGTATGAGTACAGCACCCCTGAGAACAGAAAATTAGATCATCCTGGAACCAAGAAGGAACCTCTGCCAAGGAGAAAGCTGAAACTGAAGAAGGAAGATTGTCCAGCTGTTGCTCTGCTGGATTTCCCTGCTGTTGCTTTGCTGCCAAGGAGAGGGGAAGGACTTTGCTTTGTGCTGTGTCCACTTGCTTGAAGGAATCTCCAAGAGCCGGAGAAGAGCTGGCTCCCTGTTCTGAAGTCCCAGGAACAAAAGGACTTCACCCCCAGCTTCCCCTGAGCTCTACTGAGAGAGTTCTGTCCTTCCTGGAGTGCGTGGCCCATGTGTGGTGCCTCTGGAAGTTGTACCTGTGCTTCGAAGCTGGAAACTAAGCATGAGAGACTTTGCTACAGAAAAGTTATTGCATCGCTCACTGCGGAGCGCATTCCCGACAGTGCGAGGAAATTCCCACGGCTATGAAGATTGAGATTGTCGCAGCGCCTGTTGCCGCTGTCAGAGCCGTCGCATCCTTCGTTTGCGGGACGCACCCGATCGGTGCTGTAAGTCTAACATGGCTGCGAGTGTCGTCGCAGAGCCTGTCGTCGCTGGGTGAGATCGCCGCACCGCCTGCTTGCGGACCGCATCACGTCGCTGCGAGAGTCATCGCCGAAGCCATCGCATTGAGAAGCTGCGAGAGAGAAGATCCCCGCTGGTCCGCGCATCGTTGCCCCTGAGATCGTCGCAACTCCAAAGATCGTCGCATCATGCATTTGTGAGAAAAAACTTCCTACGGAACCTACGCACCGGAATCCATACAAGTGGCCTTCCTCCCTATACAGACCGGATTCATCGCAAAACCCCCACTGCTGCAGCGGGGCTGTCGCAAACGCCTCCCCAGGGTCTCAGGAGCAACGCATCGCTTGTTTTCCACCGCACCAGCTTCTGCTTTAGGAACTTTGTCGCAACTAAAGGTACTGTGAGCTAAACGTGTTGCAACTGTGAACTTTTCACGCAACTGTGGATTATTTTATCGCAACCTAAAGAACTTTTATCGCAACCTGAAGAACTCTTTTGAAACCATATTCTTGAACTGTGTATGTTTTATTTTTGACGTTTTGGTCTTGTGTAGTTTAGATTAAATACCTTTATTTTTCTAAACTGTTGTGGAGTCAGTTTGTGGTGTTTTCACTGTATTACTGTGAGTGTTGGTACAAATACTTTACACATTGCCTTTTGAGTAGCCTTTACTGCTCGTGCCAAGCTACCGAGAGGGTGAGCAGGGGTTATCTCAGAGGGTTTCCTCCTAACCCTGACTAGAAGCAAGGGTCCCTGTTTGGACAGTGGTACCTACCTCTGCCAACTAGAGACCCCCAGTTCTAACAAGGAGACTAATTCTAAAAGACGCGAGGAGGATGCATTCAGAATGTCCTAGACCTTCTTTGCCTGGTACTGCTGAGCTGATAGCCAGGATGTTGACCTTCCAAATTAAAGGGACAGATTCAGAATGAGTACTAAATTAGTCCTCTATGGAATTGCCACAAGACAAACCTCAAGAAATGGGCACCACATCCTTGTCCCCGCAGGGAGGTGGGAGCAGAAAAGTCCTGCTGCCAGGGGTGTGCATAGAACAGACCTTCGCATGAATGGCCACCAAAGGCAGGTCAGCATTAGGCTGGTTCTGAGCCACAGGCAAGCAGATACCCAAGAGCTACTCTGGCCCCTCATCAATTCTGCCGTGCAGGAACACGGTGGTGATTACAATTAGATACGCAGGACCTGTGCCCACTAGTCTTGTAACAGGTAGCAAGTGAGAACAAGTGGCAACTCTCCACTTAGTGGTTGAGAAAGGCGTAGGCTAATCTTATCCCAAGTCTTCTGTGAAGGGTCCTGCATGTAAGCTGGCACACAGATATCCTAGTATAGGTTTTCCTCTTTATTAGCAGTGCTTAATTTTTAAAAGAACCAGTGCAGGGACCCATGGATGTTCTCAGAGGCCCACCGGCGCTGCAGCCCATTTTTGGTGTTGCCTTTCTTCCAGTTGGCAGTTCGGGCTGGACTGTTCCCATGAGGCACAGGGTCAGACTGATTTGTATATGGCCATGTCTGAACTGGGGTGGCTGAGTGAGCTAAAGAATGGTGATGGATTAAACCCAGATCAGTTAACTGGGGGTGAGTGTTTGATTTGCTCAAACGCTCTGTCCTTCACCCCCTTTTGTATCGCTTTGTTCGCCCCAAGTTGGCAGGGTATGCTCAGACGTGAGTCCCTTGCTCACTTGGTCACTAGATTCAAGATAGCCTGGCTGATGAGGATTATGAATCCAAAACCGGTCCCAGGATGCTTGTTTCCGGTCCAGGGAAGACATGGCTTGGCAGCTGGGCTGGACTGTTCCCATGAGGCACAGGGTCAGACTGATTTGCATATGGCCATGTCTGAACTGGGGTGGCTGAGTGAGCTAAAGAATGGTGATGGATTAAACCCAGATCAGTTGACTGGGGGTGAGAGTTTGATTTGCTCAAACGCTCCGTCCATCATCCCCTTTTGTATCGCTTTGTTTGCCCTAAGTTGGCAGTGTATGCTCAGACGTGAGTCCCTTGCTCACTTGGCCACTGGATTCAAGATAGCTTGGCTGGTGAGGATTATGAATCCGAAACCTGTCCCAGGATGCTTGTTTCCAGTCCAGGGAAGACCTGGCTTGGCAGTTCGGGCTGGACTGTTCCCATGAGGCACAGGGTCAGACTGATTTGCATATGGCCATGTCTGAACTGGGGTGGCTGAGTGAGCTAAAGAATGGTGCTGGATTAAACCCAGATCAGTTGACTGGGGGTGAGTGTTTGATTTGCTCATACGCTCAGTCCATCATCCCCTTTTGCATCGCTTTGTTCGCCCTAAGTTGGCACGGTATGCTCAGACGTGATTCCCTTGCTCACTTGGCCACCGGATTCAAGATAGCCTGGCTGATGAGGAATATGAATCCGAAACCGGTCCCAGGATGCTTGTTTCCGGTCCAGGGAAGACATGGCTTGGCAGTTCGGGCTGGACTGTTCCCATGAGGCACAGAGTCAGACTGATTTGCATATGGCCATGTCTGAACTGGGGTGGCTGAGTGAGCTAAAGAATGGTGATGGATTAAACCCAGATCAGTTGACTGGGGGTGAGTGTTTGATTTGCTCAAACGCTCCGTCCACCATCCCCTTTTGTATCACTTTGTTTGCCCTAAGTTGGCAGGGTATGCTCAGACGTGAGTCCCTTGCTCACTTGGCCACTGGATTCAAGATAGCCTGGCTGATGAGGATTATGAATTCGAAACCAGTCCCAGGATGCTTGTTTCCGGTCCAGGGAAACATGGCTTGGCAGTTCGGGCTGGACTGTTCCCATGAGGCACAGAGTCAGACTGATTTGCATATGGCCATGTCTGAACTGGGGTGGCTGAGTGAGCTAAAGAATGGTGATGGATTAAACCCAGATCAGTTGACTGGGGGTGAGTGTTTGATTTGCTCAAACGCTCCGTCCATCATCCCCTTTTGCATCGCTTTGTTCGCCCTAAGTTGGCAGGGTATGCTCAGACGTGAGTCCCTTGCTCACTTTCCACTGGATTCAAGATAGCCTGGCTGATGAGGATTATGAATCCGAAACCGGTCCCAGGATGCTTGTTTCCGGTCCAGATGGCTTGGCAGTTCGGGCTGGACTGTTCCCATGAGGCACAGGGTCAGACTGATTTGCATATGGCCATGTCTGAACTGGGGTGGCTGAGTGAGCTAAAGAATGGTGATGGATTAAACCCAGATCAGTTGACTGGGGGTGTGTTTGATTTGCTCAAACGCTCCGTCCATCATCCCCTTTTGTATCGCTTTCTTCCATTGGCACAGTTTTCCATCCTACTATTTCTTGTTCTTTCGCACTTTGCTGCCTTTCTCACTTTTATTCTGGGTCAAAGTCTGTTATTGAAAAAGATGTCCTGGTCCCCAAAAGTAGAGTCCTGATGGGCCACACCTGCGACCAGCATCTCAAATGAAGGGCTGGTTATTAGTATGGCTACAAGGGACACAAAAGAGATTTGCTTCCGGTTCCAAGACCTTGAATGAAGTGATAGAGACTTCTTATGGAAATCTTCTTAGGAAGTATAAGTGCCTAGCAGACTTAGAAGAGACACAATTACATAAATTCCCTAAATAGAATTATATATTAAAAAAATATACATCTATTTGTGCTCACTGCAGCAATGCTGTTGAACACTATTCATCTGTAAGAATTACAGACTGTATATCCAAGAGGCGTACATGAACTTAAGGAGCCGATATGAACATTTATAATTATCACTCAAATAACCGGTCTTGTTTGAAAGTAATATACAGTACATATTTAAAATGTAACACAGTATTTACTTACGAGAATGGAAAATGGTCACAGAACAGACGGTGAGTGGGAGGAGGTAGCTGAACAGTGATTATTAATAGTCAAATACAGACATAACGGGAAAAAAACATTTTTTCAGGTTTGCGAGTTAGAATGGAGTGGCCTTCAGAACAGGAAAGCTATTATAGAGCAGGGCTTCACAACAAGGGAAAGATGCGTATATTGAACAGACCAGAGGTCTTTCAACTGAGAGGAAGGGATAACAGCGAGAAGATAGACAAGGAAATGACGCCTCGCGCAGCAGGATGGAAGGGAAAAGTGAATTCAAACCTGGGCTCGACTGAACCGAACAGAAAAACTCACAAGAAATCGGAAATAAGCGGCACTGCATCTTAACCCAATCTGACCTACAGCAAATGCATAAAATAATGATCTTGCTTTTTGGTATCTACATACTCGACTTATTTATTTAGTGTGCTGCACTCGGGTTGAATTTAGTATCAAATTAGACGTTTAAAAACAATATATATTTATATTTTATATTTAGTAGGTTTCTAGTGAAGAAAAGCAGGTGAAAAATAGAAGGCAAGCACAGTGGCTTGTATGAAATGATCAGGTCGTAATTTGAGAAACACGGCATATTTTAAGTATTGTGATTCACCCCTATTGGCGTACTGCGCATAATGTACCATGAGGGAGGAAATAAGGAGTGAGACAGAGGGGGTGAGACAATCACAGAAGTACACCATGGTACATTAAACAACCCCCTACCAGTTCACGCCCACGAGCATTGGAAAAACACAAAAAAAATCCCAGGTTTCACTGACAACAACAGTATTTCCTCCCCATCCCTCCAAGTCTGGGTTCACTCAAATGGACATCACACACCCTCAAGTAACAAACTAATCACTGCTTTTCCCCCTTAATATCTGAGACGACTGCTGTAGAGACCTCTTCTGGGGTAGCGACATACTCTTTACATTGGATGTCGCTCTCAGCCTGGCATGTAGACCAAAGAGGGATGTAGTTCAGATCATTCAACGCTCTTCACTGTGAATGAGACCTTTCGACCGTGCTAGAGTTTCATGTTCCAGGTCGTTAGAAGTGGAACACATTTAGTGGATTGCCACTTCAAGGTGGACGTCACTCATTTCTGAGGACCACACTACGATCATCACTGTCCTCTCCTCAGACCTCGACCCATGCTTGCACAGTGTTTACACTTGCATGATTTCACTAAGAGTAGTAAAGTTTGCTCCAGGTTACCTTGAAGCCTAGCGTTCGGTATCTCTGCCTGGACTCCCAGGGTTCTCCAAGTCACTCTTCTCCGCAGAGTCTCCAGTGTCTTCATCTTGGTCACCACAGTTTCCAACAACCACCATTCTTTACCCCACACACAGGTTGAAGGTATCCACAGGATCCCATTGCGGCATGTTGTGTAAAAGTTGCTAAATCCAGCTTTACCACATAATTTTCTAGGGGGTGATGGTCACTTCCAATGTCACACACACACATTTGCTCAATCTCACTCATTCAGTCATTTGCAACACCCCCTGCAGTTTTAACTCCAGGACTTCAACGATAGCATCAGTTTTGGAGGCGAGTTCTTCATGAAGGTTATTATTCGCTTTAGTAATGCCTTCTTGCTACTTGTACACTAATATTCTTCTTTGCTTCCCTGCGAGGCGGTTCCCTTCAGATGTTTTTTTTTGTGTCAATTTTTTATTGGAGATCAAAGATAGGCAATTTCATAGGATACAAAACAATATAGTAAATATAAATCAGTATGTGACAAATAATATACATCTGTGATATATTAAGGCAGAGGAAAATGGAGAGAAAAGGAATAAAGGAGGGAAAAGGAAAAAGGAGAAGGGAAAAAGCTAAAAAATAGGGAGGGAAAGAAAAGAGAATTAGAATTGTAGGAATCGCGACGAAAGGGGGTCCCACACCTGCGGGAATAATTGTTCTTGGTCTTGTATCCTATAAATTAACTGTTCATAGGATGCCGTCTGTATCTTTGCAACCATCCAGTCCTCTTTAGAGGGAGGGCTAGGTGATTGCCACAGTCTTAAAACATTTAGTTTAGAAGTAGTAAGTGCAGTGTGTAAGAGTCGACTTTGAGGTCGTGAAATAGTAGGAAAACTTCTAAAGTTAGTAGCAAAATAGTGGCAGGTGTGAAAGGGAGTGAAAGAGGAATAGTTTTTAGTAGTGTAGCTCCTATTTGCTGCCAAAATTGTTTTATAAAAGGACTTTGGTCACAATTAGCTTCAGAGCATCTCCAACAACTAGAATCCGATGATAATCCAGATCGTTGCAACTTTAAGGGAGTCCAATGTCAATCATGTAAAGTTTTAAAAACACAGAACTCCCTTCAGATGTTTTCAATGTGCAGCATTCCTGGTTTGGCATCATTCTTAAAGATCAGCCATTATGGCTCTTGAGAATGGAATCAGCCCAAGATTGTTCTCACTTCTTCAGAAGTAGGAAAACAAAATAAATGAGACTCGGATATCCTTCTCTCCGGCCCACTTCAAGGAATCTCAGGGGAAGCAAAGTAAAAGCAGAAGTTGACAGAGGTCTGGCTCCATCTAACAGGCTTGATGGTGGAGCACCAGTCACCAGGTCAATACACCACTTTTATTCTTCAAGGCTCTGGCGATGCCTGAGGCAGCTGTCATTTTGCAGCAGGAGCAGTAGCTTCATGCATCACAGCAGCCACAACGCGACCTCATCCCCCAAAAGTTGATACTCGATGGCCCAGGCCCAAACATCTATGGAGTGGACCGGATTCACTCTGCCATTCTCACACCCAATGTGTGGCGCACGATTTAAGGAGGAATCACTAGGTGTCTTCCACACTCTTCCAGGCACTTTCCTCTGACTGGCACCTGAACAGCTCTAGAGGGATAACCACTGCTGGAGGGCACAACTCTTGTGGAGTCATCAGATGGATATCCTTAGGAGTGAGGTCCCCAGGAGACTAGCAGTTATTTTTCACTGACAAAATGATTCTTTGAGAAGAGATTGTCTCACCTAACTGAAAATGCTTTACTGTGATTGTTAAGTAATATGGAACCAGATCCACAAATCTGGTCTCACACATCAGCAAGGGGCAATTTACCGACTAATTACCTGCTTGAATGGGCCAATTTGCTGGGACAGTAGGCCGTACTGGTAAGGGAATCTGTGTCGGCTGGCTGTTATGAAGAGAGCAAAGGCTATTTTAACTGGTTGCTTGAAACAAACCTCCTAGAGAGGTGCACAATATGAAGAGTCCACCAGAAGCTCCGGATCTTCAGGAAGAGGGCAAGTGTCAGAAGATACAACACTACGTGTCGTTAGTATGGTTCAAAGGTGTAATATCTTGGTCAGTGTCCAGTTGAGCCAGACCCAAGGCGAATGAAACTCTACTTAACATTTAAAAATATATATATACTTTTATAGCAGCGTTCACAGATTCCACTACATAGTTATGTTCCATTGTGGAATGAACTGGGGCTTAGGGGGACGATAACTGGGTGGGGAACTGTTTTTTTCCCTCAAGATGTACGTTGAGGCAGCAATTGTAAAAAACTGTCTCACAACACCGGCTTCAATTTGACACGATGGTGCCCAGACATAGGGGTCTTTTTTCCTGTGTTTGTTGTTAGTGTATCTTAAAATCTTAAGGAAACTCTTTTTGTGCATATAAAAAGCTCACTTGAAAGAATCTTTCTAGATATTAAATTTTTCTTGCCCGTTTCGGGTTGTTGCCTCTTCAGTAGGGTCACTTGACTCGGGTCAAGAAATACACAGACCTCTGCTTCTGACATGTCGAGATCTGACTTCCAAGTAGATGTTCTCAATGACGGCTTCTGCCTGGCATTGGATCGTTTGCGTAGCAATGTGCCTGCACCCTACTATTTCCCAAATTGTCTCGTAGTTGGACTGTATTCTGCTGGCTTGGATGACATAAATCCCCGGCATCTCTTTTTGAAAGAAAGCTCTTTGTGTCCAACTGCATTCACTTTTATTCCAATGGAGTGAGCAAAACCAGTACTCTGAAGTAGTTGGTGTTTCCCTCACTTTCAAGAAATTCTACTTTTGCCTTCGTCCGGGTGACCAAAGTGGCTGCAAATTGCTCAAATTGCTCTGTGTTTAGATTTAGTCCAAAAGTCTTCTGTGCTTCCAAAGACAGACATCAGACCTGCTCATTCTTCACTAGAACGCCCCTAATGTTGTAGACTACCTCCTTATTTTTGACTTGGTTCACTGGGACATCTGCAAGCCTTTTAAAACGGACATCTCTTCTCCACTGGCCCTCCCTCTTGGGGACCGAAAATTCTGGGCACAGGCATCATGCAAATCTTTCAATCTTCTTTGCCTGTTCTCTTTCAGAGACGACCTCTGACCAGAGGTGACAGCTCATTTTGAAAGGGGCTGAGGTTTTGTTTCTTCCACTGTCCGAATCACCACTTCTCCACAGTTGTTATACATGTTGTCAAGCGTCATCCAGCCCAATTGCAGCTTCAGGACAGGGCAGTCCATCTACTCTTCTGCAGAAGACTTCTTCCCCAGGTTTTACGATTGCCACAGTGTCAGAATTTGATGTAGGCGCTACTGTGGGAAGGGTATGAACAGTTGGTCGGCACTAGAGAACCGAGGCCGTCAACGGTTCGTGAGGCTCGATACAGAGGGCAGGTACAGTTAGTCACAAGACCCCTTTACTTGTGGCAGGAAGGAAGGGGCTTCGGACTCTCTGAAGTGGTATCTGACCCAACAGAGAAGAGATCCAGAGGAAGCATAGTCCTAACCACCACAGGAGGAGTAGAACAGATGGGAAAAATGGCGGAGGCTTCTGACCAGGAGGCTTCCTAAGTGCACTGAGAGAGGAGGCCAGGTGTATTACCAATATGAAGTGGAACTGCGGGGCTGAGGAGCACTGAGTGTTGGGGGAGACAGGATATTTGGCCACTCGGTGGGGCAGTAGGCATGGATGGCAGATCCTTCAGAAAGTCAGTGGGGATGGAGGGGCGAGGAGTGTTTAGGGGTAAAGGGAGACACAGTGAGCGGACGCTCTGCCATCTGGGGGCACAGAATCAGCAAGAGACCACCAGACCTAGGGGAGAGCTGCACAGCAGGGGTGGGGGTATGCAAACTCGTTGCAAGGACCATGAAGAGAGTAGGTGGTTGTAGGCCTATAATAACGTAACTGTGAGATCTGTAAAACAGGCACAGTGGGGGCATGGGAGATTAGAATTGGCACTGCCTGAGTCTGTCGCAGATGGGAGCAGCCAGAGTCTGAGGCCAGAGAGGAGTATGGAAGCCCTCTATCATCATTAACCGTGTAAGCCGAAGGCTTATAGTCAATGAAGAGATATGTTGATCATTTTTGTCCAATTTCACGATTGTGGAAATGTACAGCTTTGTCTTTTGTCATGTTGACTGTTTAACTCATCTGCTACTGTTGTGACCCTAATCCCAGGTGATTGCAAGTGGCAGGGCAGCACAGAAACAACCATAACAGCTGCAATTGGCCAGGCAGGTGGAAATCAAATTCTGATTGGTACACATTACCAGAGTTAGATGCTTACCAACCAACAGTTTTACTTCTCTGCTCCTGGCCACCACTGAGAAAGATTCGCTGCTTTCTCTCTTGCTGTCTCCCCACCAGCATCTCCTGCTCCCGAGCATCCAATGAGGCATTGGTTCAAATCGAGTGTCAATGGTTATGTGGAGTTCACGGACATGGGCCAGCGCCACCAAGGCTGCAGCACATATGGGTACTGATTTGGGCAACCTCACCTCCCAGCCCCTGTTAGCACCATTCATCACATCGTGGTGAAAAAAGGAGTGCTGCTGTAAGTGGTTCTACAGATCTGGGGCACCTCCATGCATGGCGAGAAGGCCGATGCAGCAGAGTGCAGATGACACCAGGGGGACGCACGCCTCTTTGGTGCCACTTAAGCACCACATAGGCACACTGCAATCAGGCTCCTGCCTTTCCTCCACCAAATACAGCTACTGGCACTGTTGTGATTTGGTTGTAGGGGTTTCCTGTCTTATTTACCTTCTTGCACTGCCACAGGTCTACTATCCCCACGTAGTTTAATATTGATCGGTGAGGATGAGAGAACGTGAGCAGCCAACCTCAGCTGTTTTTCGGTGCCTACTAGTGGACATTCTTGGCTACACCATATGGGGCTCGCCTCAGCATCACCTCGCTGTGCAGCTCCTAGCCCCTTCTCCCCAGTGGCTGATCACTGCCCGATTCAGGTGGTGAAGAGCATGAGCAGCCAGGTCACCAGGGGGACGCACACCTCTCACCAATGCTGCCGGTTTGGGGTGTCCCTCATCGGATTAGTCACCCAGGACCCTACAGTCAGTATTGAAAGAGCCTTATATTGCCCTACGGATTCCAGCCCACCAACCCTCTGTGGACGAATGCAGTCTGGTGAATGGGGGCGGGGTGCATAGGTTGTGAGGTCTCACCTGGCGCTGGCGCTCGCTTTCTTCCTGTAATTAGAAGTTCTACTATTCGAGCTCCACTGCAGACTGCACAAGGCCACTCTTGTATCCACCATTCCTGTTGTGCATGCTTTCTGGGCCCCAAGGTGAGCTGCCATTTTGTGGTCTTCCACCCATCAGCCTTAAGGAGTACTTTACTGTCACCCAGTTCTTCACCATCACTCAACGTCTTACACAGTAGATGTACATGTTCAAAGTTGCATCGCTCTGACCCTCTCTCATGCTTTGCTGCTGTTAAGGACAAAGGACTTTTCTGCCCCTCAACATCTGGGCTAACTTTCCACCCATAACCCGCCTAAAGAGGAGGAATAGGTCTTACTGAAATTCAATTTAAAGATTGCTCTTAGTATTGAGGATTCAATGACCTCAAGGTAGGCCTTACAGGCTGTGAATCATGGCCAGTGATGACACTGTATATAGAGTTGCTATCTGAATTGCTGTCTGGGTATTGGGCTTGTCACATGCAGTCATAGACCTCTCCACTTGGACCCCGAAGGTCCTCGCACAGTTATCACCATATCACACAACTTTACATCATCCGTAGTTCTTCTTCCCTCCGGATTCATATTTGCTGTGCATTTGTACATACTTAGAATGACACAGACAGAACAAGTAGGAAAAGGACAACAGTGTAAGTAACACTGTAAACTCAAATGCTTGCTCAAACAACTAACAATAAGCAGTTAGCTGCACTCCACGTGGATCCAAAAGACTCCTAATTCCCCAACAGAAACTCACATCTCCTCCAAAATCCTAGCAAGAGGCGCCATCAGAGGGCAATAAGGATACAAAATGAAGGTTACTCAATGTCCCAATATTAATTATAATGTGGGACTCGTAGCACCCCCTCCCCTCACCCCCTCGAAATAATTCCCCCTCATCTGCAAACCCAGGTGGATACTTCTTGCTTACAGGCTATGGAGAATCTCAAGTGCTGTCATAAAGGAGCTAAAGTAGACCAATAAATGGTTATTCTTTAAAGTAAATGGTTTTCTAGTCACATACTCTTGGGTACACATGGTTATGATGTCAGAAAATGTGTTTTTCAGAGGTGTCCATTGATACTATGGAGGCACTGAATATGGATACTGTTACCATGCTAGTAGAGAATTAAGACAACAAAAGCATGGACCTAGACCAGCTCCTTTGGCTACTTTCTTAGTTAGTCTCATTCCATTAGTCTCTCTCCACCTAGTGGATGAAAAGAAGTATAAGCACACTGTTAGAACTGGGGGTCTCTAGTTGGCAGAGGTAGGTACCACTTTCCAAATAAGGACCCTTGCTTCTAGTCAGGGAAAGAAGGATACACTCTTTAGATAACCCCTGCTCACCCCCTTGTTAGCTTGGCACGAGCAGTCAGGCTTATCAAAGGAAATGTGCAAAGTATTTGTACCAACACTCACAGTAACACAGTGAAAACACCACAAACTGACTCCACAACAGTTTAGAAAAATAAAGGAATTTAATCTAAACTACACAAGACCAAAATTACAAAAATCCAACATACACAGTTCAGGAATATGGTTTCAAATGAGTTCTTGAGGTTGCGTTAAAATAATCCACAGTTGCGTCAAGTTCAAGCCAACAGTACCTTTAGATGCAACAAAAGTTCCTAGTAGCGTTGATGAGACAACCCCGCTGGACGTAGCGGGCGTGTTGCGGTGACTCCGGTCTGTATGGGGAGGGATGCAATACCTTGCGTGGATTCCGGTGCACAGGTTTCGGTGGAAGCGGCTCGCAAAAGGTACGATGCAACGATCTTCGGGGCTGCGACGATCTCCGGTGGGGCAACGATGCGCGGCTCAGCGGCGATCTTCTCCTCTCGCGGCCCCTCGATGCGATGGCTCTGCAGTGACGTGATGTGGTCCTCAAGCAAGTGGTGCCACGATCTCACCCAGTGACGACAGGCTCTGCGACGATACTCGCAGAGATGGCAGTCTTCCTGCACCGGACTTGTGCATCCCGCAAACGAAGGATGCGACGACTCTGGCAGCGGCAACAGGCGCTGCGACGATCTCGCCTTCGTAGCGGCAGGAATTTCCTCGCACTGACGGGATGTGCTGCGCAAGCGAGCGATGTGTTAGAACTTGCAGAAAGTCTTTAAAATCTTGGTTTCCAGCTTCCCAACACAGATAGAACTTACATAGGCACCACAATTGGCCCAAGAACTCTAGGAAGGACAGAACTCTCTCACCAAGTTCAGGGAAGCAGGGGGTGAAGTCCTTTTGTTCCTGGGACTTCTTAACAGGGAGCTAGCTCTGCTTCAGGCCCTTGGACATTCTTTCAAGCAAGGGGACACAGCACAAAGCAAAGTCCTTCCCCTCTCCTTGGCAGCAAAGCAAATGCAGGTCAGTCCAGCAAAGCAACAGCAAGACAGTCTTCCATCTTCATCTTCCAGCTTTCTCCTTGGAAGAGGTTCCTTCTCGATTCCAGGATGATCTAATTTTCTGTAGTCGGGTGTCCTGTACTTATATCCATAAAAGTCTTTGTTCCCTTTGTGCAGGAGGGCTCTGAGCCCGGTCTGAACCAGTTCTGTGTGTTCCTTGAGCACTTTGTTTTCCTGGCCTATCCTTTCCTTTCAGAGAAAGAGGGGCAGGGTCGTCAGCCGCCCAGCAGGAGGTGGAGCCAGCATTGTGGAAGGCAGGCACAGCCCTATTAGGCCCAGGTGCTATCCCCACCCACCACTCTAGATGCAGAAGGAGCTATTCATCCCAGGGATGGCCTACTCAGCCTCTGGGAGCCACCCAGCCCCTGTCTCTCACAAACCAGACAGTCAATTCACAAACAGGCCAAGGCACACAGAAAGGTCGGACAAGAGAACAGCCACTTTCTAAAAGGGCTGTTCTCAAACAAAGGATTTAAAAACCGCCTTTCCTAAAAGATGTGTTATTAAATTCAGAGTTCAGGGATACCAGACTTTTATGTCCTACCTTGCTCCTATGGGAAGATATGCTGGTAGCCACTGTAGCCAGCATTCCCCATGATAGCCTATGGGCAAGGTAGCCTTACAATAGTGAAAAACGAAAATGGCTGTAAATCACTACCAGAGCATGTCACCTGCATTAGTACATGCTTTACCTTTCACATACACTGCACCCTGACCAAGGGGGTACCTTGGGCCTTCCATAGGGGTGACCAATGTGCACAGAAAGGTAAGAAAGGTAAGGGTTAGGCCTGGTCAGTGGGGACACTGACCAGGAGGACATGGCAGTTCACAGACTGCACACAGGCATTGGGTGGCAGGCCTGAGACACCACTTTAGGGCTACTCATGTGGGTGGCACAATCAGTGCTATAGGCCCACTAGTGATACAAAAGGGGATGATGGATGGAGCGTTTGAGCCAATCAAACACTCACCCCAGTCAACTGGATTTAATCCATCACCCTTCTTTAGCTCACTTAGCCACCCCAGTTCAGACATGGCCATATGCAAATCAGTCTGACCCTGTGCCTCATGGGAACAGTCCAGCCCGAACTGCCAAGTTATGTCTTCCCTGGACCAGAAACAAGCATCCTGGGACCGGCTTCGGATTCATAATCCTCATCAGCCAGGCTATCTTGAATCCAGTGGCCAGGTGAGCAAGGGATTCACGTCTGAGCATACCCTGCCAACTTAGGGCGAACAAAGCGATACAAAAGGGAATGATGGACGGAGCGTTTGAGCCAATCAAACACTCACCCCCAGTCAACTGATCTGGGTTTAATCCATCACCATTCTTTAGCTCACTCAGCCACCCCAGTTCAGACATGGCCATATGCAAATCAGTCTGACCCTGTGCCTCATGGGTGCAGTCCAGCCCGAACTGCCAAGTCATGTCTTCCCTGGACCGGAAACAAGCATCCTAGGACTGGTTTCGGATTCTTAATGAATAATAATAATAATGATTTAGGCCCAGATCGCTGTATTGGGGTGAATGTATGACATTGTTCTGCATTCTGTCGATCAACTGTCGTTTTGCATTTGTCACCCCCAGTGGGACGGGTATACTCAGACGTGAGTCCCATGCTCTCCACACCACTGGAGTCAAGCTATCCTGGCTGAAGACAGCTGATAGCCAGAAACCGGTCCTAGGATGCTTGATTCCAGTCCAGGAAAGACATGGCTTGGCAGTTCGGGCTGGACTGTTCCCATGAAGCACAGGGTCAAGGCTGATTTGCATATGGCCATGTCTGAACTGGGGTGGTGTGGAGTGCAAAAAAACGATGGATTTAGGCCCAGATCTCTGTATTGGGGTGAATGTATGACATTGTTCTGCATTCTGTCCATCAACTGTTGTTTTGCAGGCCCACTTGTAGCATTTGTATCACCAGCCCTGGCACACTCGGTGCACTTTACTAGGGACTTCTTGGTGACACAAAAACGCCAATCATGGATAACCAATTACAATAATAATATACACGGGGAGCACTTGCACTTTGACACTGATCAGCAGTGGCAAAGTGCTCAAAGCATCTAAACCAGCAAAAACGAAATCCAGCACAGCGTTAAAAATATTGGAGGCAGAGTCAAAAAGACAGGGGAAACCACGCCAAAGTTGCCAGGTCTAACACACACTATATAAGTTCTTGGCATCTCGGAAAAGAATTACAGCCATTCATCATCATTAATTTTGATCTTTATAGAAGGAGTCTTCAATCAAATGTGACATTTGAAAGGTGTCCCCTCCTTTCCCACCATCTGAACCAAAAAAAGTCAGTATCATATCATTCAAACTGTCCACACATGCAGTGCCTGCAGCCATCTTCCCTCTCTTCACAAACTAAAATCAACCTCCTTGCCCAGCGCCTCGTGCAGTACCAGATGAACTTCCAAATGTATGCATATGACTCTCAATCCGTTTCCGTTTAGAAAATGGGTCAGAGAACCCAGCCAACATCACTTCTTGCCTGGACCAATGGCTACACAGAAGCAATGAGTGTCATGAACAGTGTCAGTACTAAGTTCCTAGTAAGCAGTCAACAAGTCCAATTCTCTAACATTCCAGAGACTCTTAATCCATGGAACCGTGCCCACCATTCCAAAATTAAGGAACTTGAGAATTCTTTCTGATGCACACCTCTTTTGTGTTCCAAAAGAACATTGTAATAGAAGGTGTAACGCAGTACTTGTCTCTTAAACAACTACAAAGTTGAACTGACTCGAACCCTAATCCTAGCCAGATGCCTACACTTAAGTATCATCTGCAGTGTCCTCCCCCACAAATCCCTGCCTGGAGGGGAATGTATAAGGACCTGGGCTCTGGACTGCACCAATTTCAGGTCTGAATGCAACCATATACTTTAAGGAAGCTTTTGAAAACTGCTCTATTTTGAATTACCTATATTCTAACTCAATGCAGGACTGAGCATACAACAACAGGATCCCCAATGATGTACACTAGTTTTATTTACATTCCTTTTCATGCAAATGTACTTTAATTGGACATTCTGAAAACATTTGGCATGGATGCAGCCCTTCTAGACCTATGGTGGACACCCTGATCTAGGACAATATTTTTCTAGTTAATCCATCAGCAGCATACACTATTTCCCCTACTGAGTTAAATGCAATTAAAACTATGCGACGGCCAAAGGACTGACAAACAAACCAGGCGCATGGAAAGAAAGAAGTTCCAGCATACTGCACAGAGACAAAGCTCCCTGCCTGCAGCTCCAGCAGGGGGCTCTGTCTTCCTTGGGTAGAACCGGCAGAGGGTTCTCAGCAGCGCCAGTAAATTGCATGAATATGGAAATATCTCCTGTTCAGAGCTCTAACATTTTTTGTGGAAACCCTAAATGAAAACAGGGATTTATTCATTGAGGGTAATTGGGATGTATGGCTGGGGTAGTTTATTTAAATATTTGTTGCATGCACACAAGGCCGAGGAGCCAATAAGGGTGAAGCTTCCATTTGAGGACTGAGTGCCTTCAATTTGGAATCTACTCTTCCCCCGCTGATGAGGTGTTTATTCAAAGACAATAAGGTTAGAGTGAATAGAAATGATTCGATTTGACACAAATCATGAAATTCATAGGACAGTAGAGTGCATTTTTGATGGCATGGGTGTAGCGCCTCGTTGCCTAACAGATCTACCGTCCTCACCACCTAGAACAGAAATAACTCTCTAATCACTAAACTAATAAGAACCCGCTGGCTCGGATTTCCAGGCATGAGGTCTTTGAGCTGGAGTGAAACAAGCCTCTTTGCACAGGGGCGCGCACGTGCAGAGAGGGAGCAGACGGCGGGTGCACAGCGCAGACTCACCTGGTCCAGGACAATGATCTCATCAGCATCCACCACTGTGGACAACCTGTGGGCGATGAACACCGAGGTTCTGTGCTTCACCATGTCCCTCATGGCGCCCAGGATCGTCTGTAGGGGTGAAAGCAAGCAGATGTGTCAATGTGCAGAGGAAAAAAGAACTGCAGTCCAGTAAATAAGACACGTGGGACAGGCAACAACACTAAATGGAAGAGCACAAGTCTTCAAGGACATGACATCGATCTACTAGATTCAAAACAGCCCAGATTCTGCTTTAAAGGGGCCACCCGGGGGAGAGAAATAAACACAGTTCTGCATCTCGAAGAGTCACTCCAGAAGGCCTGAGGACGTCAGCTGGGGTCTGAGATCTGTTGGGCCATCATTAACTGTATGATCTCCAAGTCTTTACCCATATTAAAAGTCCTGGAATATGGAGGGGAAATAGTGCCCTAGTGAACATCCTGGTGAACATCGAGTACTACACCTGCAGAAAAGAAGCAAAGGTGCCACAGGACGAAGGGCTCACAAGTTCAATCCAAGAAGCGCCTATACAAACCTCTACCTCTGCAACCCCAAGGCACAAGAAGCGAGAGTCACCATTACAGCTGGAAAGGCTGTAATGAACCGTTATTGCCCGCACCCACAAGCAATAACGGCTGTTAATTACCCTCTCTGTCATCACAGACCCGCGGTGCAGGCGAGGACACATCATGAGGGGAGTGGAGTTAAAAGAGGTTATTGCCCTGCAGGTAAGGGCAATATGGCTATTGGCGCCCTTTACTTCCACCCCCAACGGTGACGTCATCTCATCGTGTTTGAGGGCAAGAGTGGGCCAGCCGAGGGCCGCAGCAGCGCAGGCCTTGCTCTCTGCAAAGCCAGCCCCCACAAAAAACACATCTTTATGTTTTTTCTGCTCGACGCGTGGTCTTATGTTCCCTCTACTATAGCAGGGCCGGCCCTAGGCATGTGCAAAGTGTGCACCTGCACAGGGCCCCCAAACCCCAGGGGCCGCCACGACGAGGATCAGATCGGAAGGATCAATGATACATTGTGGCACTGGCGGCCCCCTGGCAGGATTTGGCGGTCCGGCTCCGACCCCGGCTTCCAATACTTCTGGCAAATCGGACTGAAAATGCAGAGCCACCGTGCAAGATTTCTCAATACATCCTTTAACAAGCATCAGGCCCATGAATAAACACACCGCTACATTTAATTGTCGTGAGCATGAACGCTGCCAACGCTGGGTTATTAAAAACGGACACAGGTTCAACAGGTCAACCACATGTTGATTATGAGTCAGTTACAATAATCTAGCCGGCTTTGTCCTGTCAGGGGTGATTTAGCATGTGTTGAGATAGTTTGCCATGTCCAAAGAAAGTCACCAGTGCCTTTGTCTGCTATATTAAAACAAAAATGCTTTTTAAAGATGAAATATTTTCTTATAGTTCCAGTGAACTTTAACCTTCACACACATATGATTTGCTCAAAGCAGGTGAATAAGTTCTGTTATCCACAGCCAGGGAGAAAAAATGTCAAAAGAGATTAGGTTAGAGTCTAGGCAGCGCTTACACTGCCTCTTGCAGTCATATTGTAGTTTATTATATTAAGAACATAGAGGGGCTTGGGGCCTGCCCAATGCTTAACATTGGTTGGCTTTCCTTGTCACTCTCATTTTAGCTGCTTCTTATTTCTCTCCCAGCTTGCCAATCTTGTGTATGTCCTTCCCACGGAACATTGCCTTATTAGTTTCTTTGTTTGACTGACATCGCTGCTTCCACTGCTTGCTTTCGAAACACTACTTTTTTTTCTCCTTTTCTGTGAAGCACTCTATTAACTGCTGTGTTTTGGAGCCATCTCTCGTATGTGTTTCTCCCTGCACTCTGTGTTGCTGTCTGTTGCCCAACTGCTTCTCCTCGCAGTCCTCCCTTCTGCTCTCACCAAAGTGCTTCTCCCTATTCCTTTCCCCACTCACATCCTGCGTGTTGCTTTCCCTCACCCCCTGTGTTGCTTTCGCTCCCGCCTACACTCTGTTGCGAGGGCCGGCTTCTAACAAAGTCGTCAAAGTTAAACTATGCCCAGAATGTTATAAAGGTACTAATTTTAAGATTGCTACATACTCCGCCCCGCCCGGACCCCCTCTTCCGGGGCCCCCTACCTACACTCTCTGCACAGGGCCACCATGAGCCTAGAGCCGGCCTTGACTATAGGAAAGGGAGGGCGTGGCACAGCGACAGACAGAGCCATGCAGCTGCAGCGCTGGAAAGGAACAGCTCCACCCCTAGCGTAGCAACAAATTAAGCAAGCAGTGGCAAAGTCAATAAGTCTGGCACTGGCTACTAGTCTTTTCAGCAGCGGTCGCTGCAGGTAAGAGCGGTGGGCTGGGGGGGATGGGGGGGGTATGGGGGCTTCGAGAGACGACCACAAGGGAAAAATAAATAATTAATTTCCCCATGTGGTTGTCTCTTGAAATCCCCCCCCAAGTCGGCAGAGCGGTGGGCTGGGAGGGGGGGGGGGGGGGGCTTCGAGAGACGACCACAAGGGAAAAATAAATAATTAATTTCCCCATGTGGTTGTCTCTTAAAATCCCCCCCCCCCCCCAAGTCGGCAGAGCGGTGGGCTGGGGGGGGGGGGGGGGGCGGGGCTTCGAGAGACGACCACAAGGGAAAAATAAATAATTAATTTCCCCGTGTGGTTGTCTCTTGAAATCCCCCCCAAGTCGGCTCCGCAGATCTTACATGCAATGGCCGGGCATGTCTTTTGGCTTTGTCAATGCTTGCTTTGTTTTCTCATGGTTGTTGCAAGACTTTATTGTTGGGGAATCTCTCGGGTCCCCGTCAATGTTTAAAAAACAAAATCTCTATAAGACAAAATATTTTTGACTCAAAAAACACACATGGTCATACTAGATAGAACCTGGAAGTGAAGGGAATGACTGTGTGTAGAAAGGGCAGACTGCTGCCACTCGCAGTGAAGTTAGCCAATGGCTGAAGTGGGCTGACCCTTTGTCAGATGCTGGATACTGTCGCTGGCAGAAGACAAATGTGAATGACACAATAACAGACCAATGGATGAAGAGGGCTTGCTAAAATACCTTATAACACAGATACATTTAGTAAAACCAAAAGATAATGGCTAACTCCAGACATAAACAGTGAGTTAATGGGGTAGGGAGCTGGCAGTCAAGGAGTGCTCCCTGCGGTGAGCTGCACCGGTTACTGTGGCTCCCAAAGGGAGGATTCTAGTTGACGGACTAGGCACTAGGCCATCATTCCATACCAAGTGTTGATGGGTGTCAGTCTTGCGCAGACTGCCTAAACTAAAGGCGTCAAACTGCACTTCAGAGCATTTAACACCACTAAAACAACTCTCTGTGTTGGGGCAACTTTTGGCACTAGTCTGACTCATATTTCAAAAGCTAGTAACATTTTTAGCACCAGAGCCGGATGAAATAGAGTAATTTACCACAGCGTCCTCCAGGTGCAAGGGAGTCTTTTGTACAAGTTCAGTTTGTTTTGAGCCAAGCAGACTGATTGAAGCAGGAGCCATGGGTCGTTGGTCATAATCTTGCATGTTGACATAGATATCCCACGACAAATGAACATCATTTGCAAGTATAATTCGCAAGGTATTATAGATTAGACAAATATTATTCTGCACATTTGATTCGAGGGTTAGCACGCGATCCATGCTGTAAGACAAGTAGCCCTTTTCCTCTTACAGAGAGCTTTGTAATCGACAGGTGAGCCTACTTAAGGGGTACTCCTGTGACCTCAGCGTGACACTACCTGGATATCTGGCAGCTCCTAAAGTGTGAGGCACATGCGCGAGGCAGCAGAGCAGGTCACACAAACACCTGACTTGCATCCCCAGTGAGATTACCACAAGCGAGCAGAAGATTTTCAATTTGCATGAAATCGGAGTTATTTACATAAATTAATGTAATGAATGCTAAAAGGCACGCATTATTAAAATGGATGAAAGAACTTCGGCTGTCCATGCAGACTCAGCAGCAGACGGGTCATAATCGCAGCGCCCAGGCCCTCAAGCCGAGGACATCCTTCGGACAACAGGAGACTGTTCAGGAATAAATGCGAATATCCTCGGTGATTCAGCAGGTAGATCTGAGAATCTGGAGACATGTTTCTTCCCAGCATGCATTCCTGTAGCACTGCCAGACACTGCAGGGGTCCTCTTAACACCTCTAGATCAACAACAGGGACGACTCAAAATATTCTGGACGCGCCCACTGAAAAGTATTTTAGTTGACCCGCAGAGCAATCACTTACTTAAACTGGGCAGCTGGTATATAATGAAAGCAACACTTGTGCTTAAAATGCAAAAAAAAAAAAAAGGCAATTTAGTATTATTGCTTTTCTACATTGTCGACTGCAACCTTTTTACAAAAGATACAAAGCGAGCGACATCCTCAAAGTGTTCCATTCAACTAGGAATTCTTGCAACAACATAAAATACAAGAATAATGGGAGTATAATTAGGTTGTGTATAAAGCAATATTAATCAAGAACACATGCGAGCTTGAAAAAAACGATACGTCTATTGTTAAATTACTTAAAGCAGGAATCTTACTGACTCCTCTAGTCTGGTACACTATGTGATGAAAATGCTTAGAACAGCGAAAATGTTGTTTTTCCCTTTAAAAAAAGGAATATTAGCCACAAACATGATCATCTCTGAATCTAGACCTCCAGATGCCTACTGGTCTCTTACGAGACGAGGGCTGCAGACTATGTGTTAACATGCAATATAAAACATACATGAACAGTTATGGTGAGCAGCCTGTCCTTGCTCCTGCATCCCGTTCCATAATAACAAGCACTATCCTACAGACGAGAGAATGAATCGGACAGTGAAGAGGGCTCTACAGAGACAGCTCGGCAAAACCCACCACGGCTTGACTGAAGCGCGTCCACGAGCCCAAGTACTCCTGTGAGAAGAGCGGCGACTCCGGACATCAGCTCCAGATCCCAGTCAGCCATAGGCTAAAATGACTTAGGAGCTAAGACAGGTTAAACAACATTCACGGCCATGTCATGGAAACTGCCTCTGAGGGGTCCCGCGAGGCCGGATGCATCTCCCTTGATCTACGGCAAGCCTTCGACACCTTAAACTGGGAATACATGGCAGCGGCCATGAACAAATTTGGCATACCATCGGGATACATGGGTTGGGTTAAGCTATTATATACGGCTCCTACAGCCCGGGTCCGTTCAGGCTCTCATATATCACGTTCCTATCCAGTAGCAAGAGGTACGACCCAGGGCTGCCCCATGTATGTTATGTTATATTGCATTTGTAGCGCGCACTGTTACTCTAGAGTGTCCTGGCACAAGAGAGAGCAAAGGTAGGAGCAGGAATCGAGTTAGTAGATCATGCTGAACAGGTGTGTTTTTAGCTGCTTCTTAAAGAGCTGAAACTCCGAGATGTGTTGGAGATCAGCAGGGAGCGTATTCCAAGCTTCCGCAGCCTTGACAGAGATAAGACTTGCCTCCCAGTCGCACTCTGCGGAAGCGAGGGACAACCATCCAGCGTTGTGCCGCTGAACGCAAAGGGCGTTTTGGCATGTAGAAAGCGAAACGCTTCCTAAGATAGATGGGGCCCAGACCGTGAAGCGCTCTATGGGCCAGAATGATCGCTTTAAACTGCACCCTCTGGGCTACAGGAAGCCAGTGTAATTCACGTAAGTACTGACGCGCGCTGGATCTCATTGGGGCATTAAAGAGAAACCTAGCTGCGGCGTTCTGAATGATTTGGAGCTTGCGCAGCAAATAATCTGGCTGCCCCAGGAACAAGGCATTAGCATAATCCAGTCTAGACAGGATTAGAGCGAGGGTGACCGTCCCTTTGGCTGCTCTCGGGAGAAAAGGAAAACATTTCCTAAGAGTTTTGAGAGTGCCAAAGCAGACCCAGTCAGTTATTTTATGTGGTCGCTGAATCGAAGGTCCTTGCTAAACCAGATGCCCAGATTCTTTGCTGGCCCTGCTTTGTACACCGGGAAACCTCCTTTGCATTCAGCGGCACAACGCTGGATGGTTGTCTGAGGGGGCTGAGGGTAGAACCCGGTGGCACCCCAGTAGCCAAATTCCTGACAGAGAAAGTACAAGAGGCCATGCACACCTGCTGTGAGCGGGAGTCCAGAAAGGATTTCATCCATTTCCAGACCAGGCCCGAAATCCCTACAGCAGACAACCTGTCCAAGAGCCTCTGGTGGGGCACCGTATCGAAGGCGGCAGAGAGGTCAAGATAGATCAGGGCAGCCCTGCCGCCCCCATCTAGACACTCTCTGATGGCCTCCGACATCTCCACCAGGGCAGTCTCCGTACTGTAGGAAGATCTAAATCCTGACTGGGCTGGGTGGAATGCCCCTGATGATTCCACGAACGCCTCAAGCTGCCGGAAGACCACTTTTTCACATACTTTAGCGAGTGCAGGAAGAAGAGAGATGGGTCGATAGTTAGCCGGCCGCAGGGGGTCCAGTGCCGGTTTCTTCAGGAGGGGGAGAAGTTTAGCACGCTTCCATTTAGCAGGAACGTAACCCAACCGAAGGGAGAGATTAACCATACCCACTACTGCTGGACAGACTACCTCTGCTATACCAGCTAAGACCCGCGCAGAGCAGGGGTCAGCTGGAGAGCCAGACTTAAGGGCCCTCAGGAGGGCCAGTACACCCGCCTCAGTAGTGGGTAGAAATGAAGAGAACAGGGCGGGTCCTACTAGGGGGTTTAAAGAGGATTCAGGAGAAGGGGTCTCAGTGGGCCTAGAAGCAGGGCCAACACTCTCTTGAATCTTGGCAATTTTATCAATAAAGAAGGAGGAGAGCTCCTCGCACCACTTGTTAGATATAGGTAGCGCGCTTTGTTCCGCACAAGGGGAGAGGAAACTCCGGACAATCGCAAAGATCTCCTTGCTGTTATTCCGGGCCAACATAATCCTCCCGGCGAAATAGACACTCCTCGCCTTTCTAATAGCCATGTAATATTCTCTCTGGGCTAGTCGTAGGGTCGCCTTGGCTCTCGTGCAGTAGTTCGGACGCCAGCAGAGCTCCAACCTCTTGCAGCCCTGTTTCAGATCCCTAAGAGTGGAGGAATACCACGGTTGCGAAAGAAGAGAATGCAGAGTGTTACTCCGTTTAGCATTTGAGCAGGTTCTAACTCCCTGGCTGATCCAGTGATCAAAACTGGCCACAGCCCCCTCTAGATCTGTTGCAGGAGTAGGGAGGGACTGACGCAGGAACTCCGAAAATGCAGGGAGATTTACTTTCTTGGCTTGTGGTCCGGAGGGAAGTGTGGGACCAGACCTGATGTCCTCCCACGAGAACCTGCTCAGGAAGTGGTCAGTCCATGTTGTAGGCTCAGGATCTATGACTGATATGGGGAAGTTGGAACAGACCAGATCAATAAGGTGGCCCCCAATATGGGAAGGGAGTAGCACGTGTTGAGTAAGCTGGGCGAGGTTCAGGGCATCCAAAAGGGCCCTGGCCTCCGGAATGGAAGGGATGTCAAGATAAATATTAAAATCTCCTAACAGGAAGTATTTAGGGTAGCGAAGGGAGCGCAGGACTAGGATGTCCTCTAGAGTTTTCAGACAAGCTCCAGGAGGGCCTGGAGGACGATACACCAAAGTCCCCCCTAATGTAAAGTGGGGAGAGATGGTGAGGGCGAAGTCGAGGGCCTCTCCCTCCGCCCCTCCTCTTATGGCTTCGCTGGTGAAAAGCCATGAGTCCCTAAGCACCACCGCTATCCTGCCTCCTCTACCGTCCCCCCTATCAGCCCTGATAATTTTGTAACCTCTAGGGACACATGATTCTTTACGCCAAGTCTCAGTGATAAACAGAACATCTAGCATGTCATCTGCTAGTAGCTCAAAAATATCAGCCTTATGCTTGACCATAGAGCGTGCGTTGATGAGCGCTTCCTGAATTCTCAAGTTGCCCTTGGCATGGGTAGCGGGAAGGGGCACTGGGGTCAACAAACTAAAGTCACATGCCGGACATTTCCTAAAGGGATTATCCGGGACAACCCTATGGCCGCTCGCCTCGCCGCTGGAACCTCCGACAGCGAGCAGAGCATCCCGCGAGTAAGTGAGCTTCCTTTTGGCAGTATCGGGCAGCAATTGGACAGCGTGCCTGACGCTGGGCGCGGACGGGCGCAGACGGGCGCAGACGGGCGCAGACGGGCGCAGACGGGCGCAGACGGGCTTGCCTTTGGCGCGCCGGCGGCGCCCCCGCTGCGCGCGTCCGGACAGCCATGTGCAGTAAATAGCTTAGCCCCACCCCCAGCTCGACCGCAGCGAATGGCCCCACCGGGATCTGGGTCCTCACCCAAGATGGCGCCCCGCCCTCCACTCAAACGGCACAGTAGCCGCGGTGGACACCTCAGCACAGGTAAAAGATGTAAAACACAGCTATTTCCCAGCTAAAATCAGGCGAAGTTTAAAAAGATATTAAAAATGCTTTAAAAAGCGTAAAAGAGAATGGCAGTATGGCAGGTGACAGAAGAGCTACACACCTCCAGCAAGGCTCGCAGTCTGCCGCCAAATGCTCAAGTGGGACCCCGGAAGTGCTGCCACCAACCTACGAGTGCAGCCACTGTTATTTGTGCTAGATCTCAAACCCCTTACCATAAATCTCCGGAGGGAGGCGGTGAACAAAGGGATCCGATTAGGAGATACAGCAAATTTAGTATCAGCATATGCAGATGACCTCATTCTATACATTCATGATCTGACAAAAGACTTCAAACCTACCCCGAATATATTCCAACAATTTGAACCTATACAAGGGTTGCCCATTGATGAAAATAAATCACATGCGTTCTTTGTTCACCCAAGGGAGGGCCCGAAGTCCATCAAATTTGGACAGCTCACCCTAGCAGTCGCCACACAAACCTTCAAGTATCTGGGTATTCAGATATACAGGGCCTCACAAGATCTTATAGAAGGCAATTTGCTGAAAGCAATCAGAGCACTGCCTGTCCAGGTCTCCTTCTGGAAATCCTTACCCTTTTCGATGATGGGTAGAATAGCCATCTCTAAGATGGTGTCACTCCCACGACAGCTATCTTTTTTTTTTTACAAATCTGCCGGTCCTGATTCCCGCCACTATCTTCCAGACATTAGACTCTCTCCTATCGAACCGCATCTGCGGGAAGGGGTGCAGAAGAGTGAGTCTGACCAAAATGCAATTGAGGTCAGACGAGGGAGGGCTGGGAGTCCCAGACTTTCATGCATACTGCCTGGCTAGTCAATTACAATGGCTGTCACATTGGCTTGCAGGCCGCAACCTTCACAAAATAGATTACACGTCACAAACTTTTCCGGGAGAAAGTACAGGCCATCTATAGTTCTTTCCCGATGGGATCTCCAACACTAGAGCGGGTTAGCTGTACTTTGAGAGACAGTGAGTGTCTCACGACTCTGCCTCCCCTGTCTATGGAGGCCTTTGATTCTCTCAGCCTTAAAATCAAATCAGGATCTCCGGCAGATCCATTGAAACCGGCCCAGCTGATGAAGCTATCGCCGTCATGCCGCACTCCGGTGCTCTCTTTGATCAACTTATCGCTCTCCTCTGGGAGAGTCCCCGCTAGATGGAAGCAGGCTGTAGTCACTCCTATTCTGAAAAAGCCAACTCTGGACCCTCTCAAGCCTGAGAACTACCGGCCTATCTCGTTGCTTCCTTGGGCCACGAAAGTCACGGAGGCCCATGTGAACACCATTCTGGTAGACCATCTAGCTAGGGCTAACATTCTTGACCCTACCCAGAATGGGTTCCGTGCGGGCCACAGTACGGAGACGGCCCTACTCTCCATGGTCGAACACCTGCGTTCTGTGCTTGATGCGGGTCGAACGGCGGCACTGTTGCTATTAGATCTTAGTGCCGCGTTCGACACGGTCTCGCACAGGATTCTGCTTCAACGACTTGAGGAGGTGGGGGTTACAGGCTCCGCCCTGTGCTGGTTTCGATCTTTTCTTGCTGACAGGTCATTCCAGGTCGCGATCCCACCCGGTAAGTCGAAAATCCATCCGCTAGACCTGGGGGTCCCACAGGGGTCATCGCTGAGTCCCACTCTATTTAACCTCTATGTGAGGCCGCTGGCTGCGGTCGCAAGCTGTGGGGCCTGACGATGGTCTCATATGCTGACGACACGCAGCTGGCGGTCACGCTGAGTGGGGACTCAGACACGGAGGCCCTCAGGTTCTGTGACGGCTTACGGGCGGTGGCCAACTGGATGAATACCAACTGTCTCCAGTTGAATACCAAGAAGACTGAGATCATGGTAGTCGGCAAGCAGGCGGCACTGTGGGATGACAAGTGGTGGCCTTCTGAACTGGGTGTGACTCCGTCTCCAGTATCGGAGATAAAGAATCTGGGGGTATGGCTTGACACGTCCCTCGGTTTCATCTGCCATACCAAGAAGGTGGCAGCTTCTTGCTATGGCATTATTAGAGGACTCAGGCCAATCCTTAAATTCTTTAATGCTCCCACCAGGCAGCTGGTGGTTCAAGCATCAGTGCTGTCTCGGCTGGATTATGCCAACTCGCTTCTGGCTGGGATCAACCAATCCGAACTCTCTCGACTGCAGCGAGTTCAGAATGCTGCAGCCAGAGTAGTGATGGGTCTACCAAGGCGTAGTTCGGTCGCTAAATCTTTACACTCTCTTCACTGGCTTCCTGTACACCAAAGGATTAAATTCAAGGTTTTATGCCTGGCATTTAAAAATCTCAAGGGTACATCTCCCCAAATCTTGGAGAATTTTCTGACACCGTATGTCCCCTCGCGAACCCTCAGATCCTTAGGTCTAAATTTGGCTGTGGTTCCGCGTTTTAGACTTAGTAGAGCTGGTGGCCGCTCCTTTCGAGTCTTAGCGGCAAATTGGTGGAATTCTCTCCCGGTGCATATTCGAGCTATGGACAATCTTCTTCAGTTCAGACGGGCCATCAAAACTATTTTATTTGTTTAGCCCCCTCGCTGTGTTCTATGGTCCCTTTAGTTTTTTGTGGTGTTGTGTTGTGTTGATCTTGTCAAAGCGCCAGGACGCCCCTTTGCTGGGGCAGCTGTGCGCGATACAAATAAAAATAACATAACATAACAAACATTGGGCCGGGGCACTCTCCACACCTTGCTACTACCTGGAAATAAGACACCCCCTGGCATCCACCCTCTGCTTCGAATGGCTTTCCTTTATTGGAAAAGGGCCTTACAATACACCAGACGGAATCCCCCATATGCACAGAATACTCAGTTACTTGGTATTCCCACCACAACAGGGCTCGTCACTAGACATTTCTCCCACTGGACACAAGAAGAGGTATCCACAGTCGGAGCGTTGTTCATTGACGGTACACTAGCAGACCATGAGAATTTCGCTCATAATCAGGGAGTTCATTTCTCCCTATTTATATTACACGTCACCATCACCTGTTACATTACAAAGTACTGGTCCCCAGACGGGAGCGAACCCCCCCACACATGAATTAACACACGCAGTATAGCTAATGGGGGAAGGACGCCACCTAATCAGATGGCTATACACGGGTGTCCGAGCGCACACAGCTCTACGAGAGACATGGACTGGGAGCCAAGTAGAGACCTAACTGAAAAGGAATGGTCCTCTCTCCTGGGATTCCCTAAAAAGGTGTCTTGTACTGCCAAATTCAAACTTACAGTATATGATCCTACCCAGGGCATACATCCCCCCCCCACCGCCTTAATTGTATATACCCTGAGGTACAAGTCTGCTGCCCTTTATGCCAGACGGCAGACGCGGACATACTGCATATGTTGTGAGCATGCACACGCTTGGGTGGGTTCTGGTGCATAATTGGACAAGTGGTTAGAGACACAACGGGTATCTCTGGTTGGGACACAGCGGAGAGCGGCCTGCTAGGACTATGCCGCTGCCCGAAGACACAAAGTACAATACCGTTTTGAGGATTTGACTATCCTCATAGCGAAATCAGCCTCCCCCCTACACTTGTCACTTGGCACAAAGATGGTCCGATGGGGTGGAGCAGAGAGTGCCATTATCATGAGAGAGAACTCCGAGGGGTGCGCAAAACACCCATCTCTTTGGAATGGGACCAGATGTCAGAGTTACTTAAGGCCACTGACCCCTTTACGCCCTCCAATACCCAAACATGTCACCCCCTGCCGAAACGTAGTATAGTCACCTCACAAAGAAATGCTCTGATTATTAAGCCGCCCAGCTTTAATGCCGTCTCTAAAACACAGTAACCCTCTTCTACATATGGAAGGTAAAACCAACCCTCATGCAAAATGTAAGATGTTGGGGTGAGCCAGTTGAATGGGTGGGGGATGGGTAGTTATGAGAAGTTACGTTTTTATTCGAATTTTTTGGAGATGTATAACTGTAACAACAAATGCCAATGGTGGATCTTGAAATGCAAATGGATGACCTACGAAGATGCGATTGTACTTGGAATATCTCAAAGACAAGACATCGCTGAAACTATTTAAACGCAAATCCGGAAACAAAGCAACAATGTACAATTGGCTACGGCTCTGTAATACTGTGACAACCTATGTAAAATCAATAAAATTATGTTTTAAAATAAAAAAAATAAACATTTAAGGCCAAACCCACCCACTTTCCGTAAATGGGCCTAATTTGGGAATGGCAGCAAGACGATGCTGAATGGCAGAAATCCATCCCCCCTAAGTGCAAAGCTTGGAACAGTCATCTTGTAGCCACTACTTGAGCTATGAAGGTCTACATTTATGACCTCTTCACACAAACAGAGGAGAAGCACAGTAATGGCCGGTCACATCAGGGCAAACAAGGACCCGGCCCCCGAGAAGAAGGCCAGCCATCATGGATTCCGTTGGAGGGGCAGGCGGAGGTGTATAAGACTGAGGTACTGGCACAGAGGCTGAAGGTTACATTTCAGAGATCAACTCTATAAAAAATGGAGGCAGTCAAGGGTTTTGGAAGCATAATTCTCAAAATGGCAGGAGCAAAAACAGGAAAAGCAGAGGATGCCTTGTCTGTGGCTTTTCTGAATATAATGTGTCTTAGGGTTCAGACTTCAGCCTGGTCACATGGTTACTCTCTCGGAGTAATCTGCACCCCCTGGAGGCTTTAAGTAATTACCATCCTTGAAAGTGTAGTACTAGGGAATCAGAATCTGACCCACAGCGGTACCAAATTCTTGAGATTGATCCCCAAGAGAGAGAGTGGGGGTATTTACCATGACGCCGCTGATGCCATATGGGCCATGCAAGGCAGTTCATGTTTGGGTTTCTCCTTGTTCACAGAAGCCAAGAGCTCTATCTTAAATCTTAATGATGCTTGCTTCTCTTAGGAGAAAATACGCTCTTTACAGTGCATCTCGGTTTAGGTCTTGGCCCGCTCGGATCAGGTCTGTACCAGAAGAGGGATTAGGATGGTGAAACATATCGGGATGAGTCTCAAAACCATCAGGTCTGAGTATATTTTATGGTAACTTATCTGGTGGGGAAAGGAAATGTCTTGTTAGAGGCTCTGGTTGGTAGATTTATGCAGGGTATGAAATGCAGCAACAAAAAAAGTACAGTGTTCGTAAGGATTGCATTGCTACCACCCACATTAATCTTCAACACTAAAATGCCAAGGGTATAAGTGCTGCTAACATTTACAGAGATTTCCTTTAAGTAATTTCTTAGTAACAGCTCCTCTGTTCACTCCTCTGTTCTGTAATGCAGTAGCAGATTTTTTTTCAGTGCCTTCCACTTTCTTTAGGTGGGAAAAGTCACTAACTTGGTTATCCAAGTTTTCTCTGCCTGTACATTGTATATTCGTTCAGGAGTCAAGTGTGTCTTTAATGGAATCTTGATACTGAACAGTACAAAGTACAAAGTAAGAACAAGGATCCAAAACATTACTGCACACCTTTTTGCTTGAGGTAAAGTTATCTTAACTCTCAAGAACAGCCCTAATCCCTTACTTGTAGCTTTATTCTCCCTAGGATAAGGGAATGCAGGGTGAACAGCTTCCTAATAGGGTCTGTCGGCCAGGAGACACTTGCTAGAGGTGATGGACACTAATCAAGCTCAGGAAAATACCTTATTAAAAAACACATAAGGCTTCTCGGTGTAGTTGAATATCGCGGTAAGATGTAAAATGGCCAAAAAGTGTATATTAGAAGAAGACATGAGCTCCATGGGATGTATCCTTTTTTACAGTCCTGGTTCTTCAGCCACAGTACAAACTGGTGTTTTTCTTAGTCAGTTCATTGTTTGTCATGGGAAAGATGATGTTAATGGAAAGTGTGCACTCATCCCAACTGCTTTGCATGCTCTTTTAGCGACCTTCAAAAGGGTGTGTGTTGCTCTTAGGCTACCATGGTCCTTGAAAAAACATCTGAGGATAATGGCCAGTCACTTGAGAATTGATCGAACTCCAGCATATACCTGAACTTGTCTTGACACTTAACGTGGAGCTGTTCAGGCATCCTTTGGACGAACAAGAGAGGGTCATACAGCACAGTCTCATGGAACCAAGCCTGGTGTTGGGATGGTTGGGCACCTTAGGGTGGAGCTGGACCTGGACAGCGAGCCCGATGGTGGGTCTCAAAGGTGCCTCAGTGTAAAAACACTGAAGAGTTTGCAACAAGATATTGATTGCTGCTGCGTCTCCCCCTTCCGAAGCCAGAACATGGCATAGAGGGGAGAGAGGACCTCTGTAAAGAAAAGATGATACACCTCTCACACAACAGACTTACAAGAACTCCTGGAGCGGTTAGAACCCAAACGTTAGATAAATCATGGCTGAATCGAAATACACCGCATATACTGTAGACTATGCTGAACACACTGGCTCTACAAAAATACTTTCAGGAATCAGTCTTAGAAATGACAGCAGATGTCACTGAAGCCTTCGAAAGTACAGGGAGTAAAAGATGCTAGGAGGAAGGAACACTCGGTTAGCCACAATAAGCACAGAAGTGACAAAGAGTAGACCAAACGGCATGGCATCTGTGTGTGCTGTGCCCAAGCGGGGATTTCCAGAGAACAAAGGGCAAATAAGACATGGAGCATGGCTGCGGGCACTGCCTCTTGGGCAGAGCGACTACAATTCAATTCTTTATTTATGTTTTGGAACTCATAAGAGATCCACATAAAAGAAATACAACATACATTTGTGCATACACAGACTTTGCATAATACAGAATAAGAAAGCAAATACTGACAAACATTTGATTCCTAAGCCCTACACAGTTGCTGTAATGTGAACCGCCAGTGCTTTACAAAGCAATTAAATAAATGCATAAATTAACAAAATGTAGAGCTACACCTTGCAGAAGTTCCTGCCCAGTCCCTCATCGCAGAAAGGTGATCTCAATATAGAGGGGCACTGGATTCAAGCATGCTATTTTTAAATGAACACACTGAATTTTAGATTGCGACTGGACCACAGCTTATTCTGGTCTAACCTGCCTTTCAGTGATGAGCCAATGACCTTGCTTTAGTTCACTTTCTAAAAGGGAGGGTCTTAATTAACACTGTTTGGCTTCCTCAGTCATTGAAAAGCAGAGGGCCACCATGCTATAACAGGGGTTCAATGGATCGGAGTTCTGGGCTGCACTAGAGAGGCTTTGGGGAAATCCCTGTGACGGGCTGTAGAAAGATGGTGTTCAACCTTCATAATGGTCTATCCATGTGATGATTACATTTGGCAAAGCTCTGGCTCACTGGGCAAGCAGCATACACAGCACTACCGTCATAATCCCCAATCTTACTTATGTGCCATTCTGGCATAGATGTCTATTTACAGGCAGCTGCATGTTTGATCCTTCCTTTCACACAGGGCTAGTACTTGATTAGCCTCAGTATTATACTCTGTAGCAGAAGTTATGACCCTAAGATTAATTTCTTTTCCGGCAACCAGAATGGACCCAAACATCTCTGTTGGAAGGCAGAAGGCGAGCAGTCACCAACCCTGTCCGGCATCTAGATAGAAGTTTGCCAGACCACTTCTTGCTGGAGCATGGTTGTGGTGGCCATCTATCGCATTGACTACTGAGATTGCATCTATTTGGGCCGACTGAGCTCAAGATTTACAAAATCATGTACCCCATTCTATTCTTGGCCCAAAACACAGATCACACCTCTCCAGCTTGAAGGACCATTGGTCATATTAGATGTGTGGATAGCCACACTACTCCATGTTGTCCATTTTGTTACAGAGCCAGCCTAAAATATCAGATAAATAGACCCTCAGTGTCCCCACATGTAGGAAGAGGGGATGCCCTTTATTCAATCTCAGGTGACAGACACGGAAATATCGTAAGAAACTTACAGATGACTCACGCTGCAGATTCTGGGCAGGTGTGGTCTGCACACAAGATTATCATAATGGAATGGGTTGTTAAGAAGTTATTCCAGGGATGGTAAAACTCCTAATTAAAGAAACCCCATGGTTTGAGACAGACCCTCAGAGAACCACAGAATGGCTGCATCTAGAAGTGGCAACATACATTATCGTGGAATAACTATCAACTCATCTCTATTCTACTCATAGCCTCTACAGCTGATTAGATTTGAGAAGTATATAGGAGCATATTTTGCTGTTATTTTCTATATGTATGAATGTGACTTAAACATAGGAAGACTAGCTGAAAGCCAGGGGGTCCTGCGCCCAATAGGAGTTTCAACGCAGCTAGTGAAGATGAAGTAGAAAAGGGCTGGTAGGGCAGAGCAGAGAGAATTAAAATGGAGGTTCACAGTGTGGAGAAGGGTGCTGGGGTGAGGTTCAGAAGGATGATCAAGCAGTGGCTGAGCTGTGGATGGGGCAGAGGGTGGAAAGTAGCGGTGGGAATTCTGCAAGTTGTTTCAGCTTAAGTTTGCCAGTTACTGATAATTGCAATATTATGCCACAATACCTCCGACAATAAAAAATGACCTACAAGCAAACTAAAATTGATGTAAGTTTGCAAATTAAAAAATCAAGTTAGATTCAGAACAAACATATTTCAACAATGTCTGAAAAAGACGGAAATCAGCCAAATTTCCAATTTTCAGTGGGAGCTTGTTCCCTCCAAGGATAAAATAAAAGTATTAAGTTTATTAGGTACAAGCATGCACCGCACATCTGAGGCCCTCAGTGGATAAATAACCATATAGCGAGTAAGTGTTTACAGAAAAAAACAAGATCCAGTTTGATAGTAGGCCGGATACGCCATACTCAACACCTCTTTTTGCTGATAGTTTGAGTGAATAAACGGATGTGACGATTTCTTCCGGGAATAAAAACTCCCGTAGCATTTTGGACACATTTAATGGATTAAGTATTTTGGAAATCCGGTATGAGATGGTTTGGAATAATTAATCAGTCACCGCCAAACGGTCTCCAATTCAGTTTTCAATGTAGAAAAACCAAAATAAAGAGTGCAGAAACTTCAAATAAGAACCACAGGACGATATTACGTCCATAATTTGTGGGGTAAGGTCGGCCCCCATTTAGGACTCAAATGTTTTTCCTCAGCTACTGGGGTTGTATAATTTACTATTTGAACAGCCCATCTTTAAGATGACCTGACAAGTTTACCTGTGTTCCAAGCCACCATCAATTCAGTATTAGCTTTTAATTTCATCTTGTTTGTTGCCATTCATTCTCCAGCTGACAAACATTTAAGTTTTCCACATTTGTAGGTGCCCTTCCTATATAATCTGAAATATTGCGGAATGCCTGCAGGATGATTATAGTATTTGATCAAGGGGGCGTGGCTTGCCGGACCCTAAAATGGCCGCAGCCTGAGGGAGCTCCGGCAGCTGCCCAAACAATCCTACAATTATCTGCGCCATCTGGTAAACTGGGGTGAATGTAAGACATTGATCTACATTCTGTCCATCCAATTGTTTTTTGTAATTTTCTCCCTGAGTGTACTGGGGTATCTCAGACGTGGGTCCCAGAGCCTCCACACCACTGGAGTCAAGCTAGCCGGGCTGATGAGAGGTGTTACCTCGAAACCGGTCCGGTCCTCGGATGCTTGATTCCGGTCTGGGAAAGATATGGCTGTGTAGTTCGGACTGGACTGTTCCCATGGGGCAGAGGGTCAGAGCTGATTTGCATAAAGCCATTATCTAACCCAGGGCGGTGTGGAGTGCAAAAAACGATGGATTTAGGCCCAGATCCTTGTACTGGGGTGAATGTAAGACATTGATCTACATTCTGTCCATCCAATTGTTTTTTGTAATTTTCTCCCTGAGTGTACTGGGGTATCTCAGACGTGGGTCCCAGAGCCTCCACACCACTGGAGTCAAGCTAGCCGGGCTGATGAGAGGTGTTACCTCGAAACCGGTCCGGTCCTCGGATGCTTGATTCCGGTCTGGGAAAGATATGGCTGTGTAGTTCGGACTGGACTGTTCCCATGGGGCACAGGGTCAGAGCTGATTTGCATAAAGCCATTATCTAACCCAGGGCGGTGTGGAGTGCAAAAAACGATGGATTTAGGCCCAGATCCTTGTACTGGGGTGAATGTAAGACATTGATCTACATTCTGTCCATCAAATTGTTTTTTGTAATTTTCTCCCTGAGTGTACTGGGGTAGCTCAGACGTGGGTCCCAGAGCCTCCACACCACTGGAGTCAAGCTAGCCGGGCTGATGAGAGGTGTTACCTCGAAACCGGTCCGGTCCTCGGATGCTTGATTCCGGTCTGGGAAAGATATGGCTGTGTAGTTCGGACTGGACTGTTCCCATGGGGCACAGGGTCAGAGCTGATTTGCATAAAGCCATTATCTAACCCAGGGCGGTGTGGAGTGCAAAAAACGATGGATTTAGGCCCAGATCCTTGTACTGGGGTGAATGTAAGACATTGATCTACATTCTGTCCATCAAATTGTTTTTTGTAATTTTCTCCCTGAGTGTACTGGGGTAGCTCAGACGTGGGTCCCAGAGCCTCCACACCACTGGAGTCAAGCTAGCCGGGCTGATGAGAGGTGTTACCTCGAAACCGGTCCGGTCCTCGGATGCTTGATTCCGGTCTGGGAAAGATATGGCTGTGTAGTTCGGACTGGACTGTTCCCATGGGGCACAGGGTCAGAGCTGATTTGCATAAAGCCATTATCTAACCCAGGGTGGTGTGGAGTGCAAAAAACGATGGATTTAGGCCCAGATCCTTGTACTGGGGTGAATGTAAGACATTGATCTACATTCTGTCCATCAAATTGTTTTTTGTAATTTTCTCCCTGAGTGTACTGGGGTAGCTCAGACGTGGGTCCCAGAGCCTCCACACCACTGGAGTCAAGCTAGCCGGGCTGATGAGAGGTGTTACCTCGAAACCGGTCCGGTCCTCGGATGCTTGATTCCGGTCTGGGAAAGATATGGCTGTGTAGTTCGGACTGGACTGTTCCCATGGGGCACAGGGTCAGAGCTGATTTGCATAAAGCCATTATCTAAGCCAGGGTGGTGTGGAGTGCAAAAAACGATGGATTTAGGCCCGGATCCTTGTACTGGGGTGAATGTAAGACATTGATCTACATTCTGTCCATCAAATTGTTTTTTGTAATTTTCTATCTGGTAAACTGACGGCATAAAAAGTGGTGGATTCTATGACTCAGGAAGAAAATTACAAACCCTGGAAGTCTGGTGATTTTAACTAGCTCAGCGACCAAGAGCAGATGTATGACGCAGCAGCAACCCTGCTGAGGCCTACGGAGCAAATCGTGAGCCGGGAGTCATGTTGCAGAGGTTTACACACTGGCTCGGAAGCTGCTTCCTTGAAGACGGGGGGTGAGTGCCTCCGATCCGTACTACCTGGCTGTGTGCTCCGCCGCGGATCGTGGCGCGGTAGCTCCTGTATTCAAGGATAAACTGCGGTATGACGCTGTGGGGCCGTTGTAGGGACTGAGTGGGCCTGAGCAGCGGTGCTGCGGCAGAAGCTGTGCATAAGCGCTAATCGCCCGCCTTGGCTTGAGTTGCTCTTGTGCCGCCCCCTGCATAAATATTGATTGGCCCTTATGGGCGTGTGGACATTTTGGAACTAACTAGGGGCGGAAGGCTCACAGAAATTATCCCTGGCAACACCCTTGCTTGCTCCCCGACCTGATGCGGATGCCGTGTGCCCTGGACCATCCAGCTACCTTGGCAGCTTTGGACCTGACGAGCTGCCTGGGGGGCCTGTAGCAGCTGCTTCCGTTGTGCGTGAGGGTGGGCTTCCGAAATTCAACCTGATAGATCGGTTTCGCTGGTGTCCTCTTGCGTCAGACGTGGGAGAGGGTTCCCTCCCCCTCGATGGTCACCTCTGAACACTTCCTCTGCCACCTGCTGACACCACACGGTGGGGTTCAGGTCTGTCTACAAACAGCCTCTATCTACAAAACACTGCTCTGATCACTGCCGCAGTGGAGATTTGTTTGGGCCCAAGCGGGCCTCATAGTTTGGCTGGTGCGGTGTGCCCAGCTGTCACATAGCGGTACAAAAGGGGGTGGTGATGGACGGAGCATCTGAACCAATCAAACACTCACACCCAGTCAACAGATCTGGGTTTAATCCATCACCGTTCTGTACCGCTTTGTTCGCCATAAGTTGGCACGGTATGCTCAGATGTGAGTCCCTTGCTCACTTTGCCACTGGATTCAAGCAAGCCGGGCTGAAGACGGCTCAAATGCCAGAAACCGGTCCTCGGAAGCTTGTTTCCGATCCAGGGAAGGCATGGCTTGGCAGTTCGGGCTGGACTGTTCCCATGAGGCACAGGGTCAGACTGATTTGCATATGGCCATGTCTGAACTGGGGTGGCAGAGAGAGCTAAAGAACGGTGATGGATTAAACCCAGATCTGTTGACTGGGTGTGAGTGTTTGATTGGTTCAGATGCTCCGTCCATCACCAACCCCTTTTGTACAGCTGTCACATAGTACATCTCCGAGAGGCCTTTTGTGCAGCCTCACGCAACTGGAGAAAGGCAAGCTCCGGTCAGACCACTTACCCACAACCTGTTGCACCATAGGAAGCGCCGACTATGCAGGACTGATTTGCACTGGCTCGTCGCTTGCCAGGGGGGGAAATCATGGGTAAAGGTGACAAAACACAGACGAAGATGTATTTTGAACAGCGCAAATCGTCCAGGAATAGGGATGACAACCCTGACCCCACAATGGCGGAGCAAGATGTGGACCTAGTTACACCTGATGGCAATATACAACAAATACTAGGGGCTATGCAATGGAGCCAGTCATCCATCAATGGCAAGATAGACTCTTTGGCTTTCCGCATGGATCAAATGTCTGAGAGGGTGGATAAGCACGCCGAAAGGCTAGATATGGCGGAATGCAGGATTTTGGAAGCAGAAGAAACACAAACAAATGGGGTCCGCACAAAAGCAAATGGCGAAGTTATTGTCAGTAATGCAGGACAAGGCTGAAGATCTCAAAGCACGCTCTTGTCGTAATAATGTGCGCATATTGGGTCTGCCGGAGATCACAGCCAATGGAAATACGGAAACCTTTGTGGAACAACTACTAGTGCAACTGTCGAACTTGCACACCGCACATTGGGCCCCAGAGCCCCTCCGGGCGCCGTGCATCGCCCTCTGATTGCCAGAATTTTTAAATATAGGGACAGAGATGCTGCCTTTAGACGTGCCAGAGAATTAAAAGAGCTTAAATATGAAGGTTCAGATTTGGCTCTTTTCCCAGACTTCACCCCGCAGGTACAGGAGGCACGCAAGAAATCTGGGCCGGTCAATCATTTTCAGCAAGTACCACGCAGAAAAAGCGAATCAGCACAAACATCATCGGCAAATAATAAGGACATGCTAGGTGACACTGGGCAAGAGAGTTGGCTCGAATAGGACAAGCCAGCCTTGTAAGGGTAACTCGGACACTAGATTGGGTTACAAACTATGCTGGACTATATCCGTTCCGTTTCGCCTGTGTTGTGGAAGACACGCTGTACCTACACTGCAATGTTTTATTCCGTGTAGAGCCACTACTTAGAAATATGGTAGAACTATTCAGATGCCTGGATGGCAACGCAATGGGTGGGCAGCCGTAGACTATCTAATAACAGCACAGGTCTGGCTGCTACCGCGTTCGCGTGTATTACACCTGAGTAATTTTTGTGAGGGTATTGTTCTTGGGGGGGGAGGGGGAAGGGAGGAGGAGGGTACACCTCTGGGTGGGGAGAAGGCTAGTTGAGGGAATATAGCCTTACCATGTCTCATTGTTTTGATAGGGTGTAGATGGGATTGGGGGTGATATGTTCATTCTGCAGTCCAGTTATTATGCTCAATATATCAGCAGGAAGAGTACACAGCAAAATGCTATGATGCATGTATATTGTATGATATGTCAGTATGGATAATTAAGATTACACATGTCGCAGCACCATAAGGCCTAAGCTAACGTCAGATTTTTGTCCTGGAACGTCAGAGGTCTTAAGGTCCAAAGAAAGATACGTAAAGTGGTGGCTTATTTATGTAGACACGATATAGATGTTGCAATTCTGCAAGAAAAGCATCTCACCCCAAAAACTGGGCATCCAACTCACAGAAAAATGAAAGACACTTGCATATCATCCGGGTTCACCTCGCACACTAGGGGAGTCCTAGTCTGGGTACATAGAAACTCAGGCATTCAGGTCCAGGCAGTGGAGGTCGATGTTGGCGGCAGGTATGTGTTAGCCTAATGCCGCAAAGAAAATTTCAATGTACTTCTAGTGGGAGTCTATGGGCTAAATTATGACGACCCTCATTTTTATCATATCTTACAATACAAGATGAGGTACTTGCACATGCCTTTACTTGGGGGAGGGGGTAACTTCAATTGCATACAGAACCCTGAATTGGATAGGTCAAAAGGAACACCTAGGCCTCCATCTCGCGCTGCTACAGCAATAGCCGGTATTGCTGAGGCGGAGGGGCTATATGATGTTTGGCGACATCGGGTTCCACTGGGCAGGGAGTACACACACTACGCATCAGTTTATGATACACACACCAGAATAGACTATTGGTACGCCTCATGTGCTTTACTCCCCTTAATATCAGATTGCACACACAGGGCTCGGCCCCTTTCAGGCCATTCTCTGGTGCTCTTACAGATAGAGCCAAATAACTTTAATAATAATATGTATGCCTGGCTTTTTCCTCAATACTCATTATTAGACTCTGTTTTCCATGCAGAACTCGGCACGGCGATTGATGATTTCTTTCTCACAAACCTAGGCATCGTCTCCACTACGGGCTCCATCTGGGAAGCTTTCAAACTGTACATAAGGGGAATTGCGATATCCCAGCATGCAGGGATCCTCAAATCAATTCGCATCTAATTGAAAAAGTTGAAAATACGCTTAAAACACTGGAATGTAGCAGTCAAGAAAAAGGAGATCCATAGATACTTGCACAAATTAGAACACAAATTGACAAATACAATGAACTGGCAGAAGCCGATGTCAAGCATCTAGGCAAATACGCTATTGCCAGGGTTTACTCAGGGTGACAGGCCTAGTGCAACATTGGCAGCGATGGTTAAGCCCGCCAGAGGTGATAGTTATGTCTTATAAATTTACAATGACAAGAACGAGCTAGTGGATGGTACATAGGATATATTGGAGGCTTTTGCTGATTATTACACAGGTTAAAATACCTCCAAGGGGGCCACAGCCTTGGAATCAGATGAGGAATACATTGCACATATAGCAATGACATGGCTGGAAAATGTTGATAGGGAGAAGCTTATTGCCCCCCTGAGACCTACTGAAATTTTAGCAGCATTAAAAGAAATGCCCAATGAAAAAGCCCCCGGTGCAGATGGACTAACAGTCGCTTTCTACAAGGCGCACCAGGATCAATGTATTCCCCCACATGGTAAAATTATTTGAAGAGATGGCTAAATTGGGCAAGATGCCGCCATCTATGAGAGAAGCTACATTGCTTACCTTACTTAAGCCTGGGGAACCTCCCGAACAGTGTTCCTCCTATAGACCCCCGTCATTGCTTAATATAGATACTAAATTGTTTGCAAAAGTATTGGCGAATAGATGAGCACCCCTCTTACCTAAATTTGTGTAAATGTAAATGTACAGGAATTTATATAGCGCAAATCACCGAGCGGTTTCTAAGCGCTTGCTTAGGGAACCCGTCCTGGTATTCCCCTGTGAGATAACCCCAGCAGGGTATCCGCAAGGTGAAAGCCAGGCATCCCGCCGCGAGGGGCCGTTGTGGAGATTAAGCAAGCTATTGCCCAGAGTCTCAGAGTGTGAACCCGTGAATCGAGTTTGCACCGGAGCGAGAATTGTCGAGTCCATGGACATTTTAGGACTCAAGACCCCGCCGAGCCGGGAATTGAACCCTGGTCCCGGGCTGGCCTCTGCTTCCAGGTCTGCCTCCTCTAACCAGTGAGCCACACTTCTGGATTTGTTCCTGGGCATTCGTTAACCTGTAATTTACACACCCTATTCAGAACTATAGCACAAATTGAACCTCAGGTAAAAGCAGCAGCGCTATTTATAGATGTCGAGAAAGCATTTGACTCAGTTGAACGGAGGTTTTTATATGCATTCCTAAGGAGGGTAAGTGTGGGTGACATCTTTCTGAAACTAGTGGAGGTTCTATATGTGTAGCCTGCAGACCAGGTTAGGTTTAATGGTGCTCTATCGGGTCCAATAGAGATAGCAAGAGTGACAAGGCAGGGGTGCCCATTCTCTCCCCTACTGTATGCTTTGGTTGCAGAGCCACTCGCATGTGCGATGGGCGAGTGCCACGCATATCATGGCATTCGCTCCCTACATTATAATCTCACCACTGCAGCATATGCTGACGATACTTTACTATGTATACCTAATCCAGAACAAAACCTTGTACAGATGCTGCAGGAAGTGGAGAGATTCGGTCGACATTCAGGACTGTATATTAATTGGCATAAGTCACTAATCTTCCCTTTAACAGCTGCCACCACCCCAATACAGACAGACCACCTACCCCTTTGGAGTGAACTACAGACCCAGTCAGATACTTTGGCATAAAAATACATACTAACCCTTAGATCGTGCTGGCTGAGAACTACCGATGTGCGATATAAAGATTAACTGAGGTCATTAAAAAATGGATTAAGCTACCGTTGTCGTTGGTGGGCCGTATTGCCCCAGCGATAATGTTGGTGCTTCCTCAGTTTTTATTTCTCTTCGCAAACATCCCCATCAGTTTGCCCAAGTCCTTTTCCCATAGCCTGCGCATATTGTTGACACGCCTTGTCTTGGCTGGTAAGCAGACCCGAGTGAAATGGGAAAACCTAACAAAACCATTTTCGGAAGGTGGACTAAACACCCCGATATGGAAAGATACTACAGAGCCGCACAGACACTGCATGCGTATGGCTGGATACATGGTCCTCCTAATTTACCGCATCTTCATATAGAACATAATATGGTTTCCCCCATACCACTGCCAAAATTGTTGACTGGTGGCTCAGTAAATAAACCGCGCATAATCGACCCAGATAATATTACTTGATCTCAAGTACTCAGGATAGCGAGCAAGCAACAGCTAAACCCAATATACTCCCCCAAGATACCCATAAATTGGTGTGATTGGTTCCCACTTAGTAATGACTGTGCAGAGATGCTAACCCGTAATAAACTGAAAATAGCACATATGGGAGACCGGTTTCAAGACAGAATTGTTAGAACATAGGAACCGGTGGCCTCGCAGGTCGGAGGGGTAACAGCATTGGACACGTTTGAGTATCATAGGGTCCGGGGGACTAAGCACAGATATGCATGAATTGTTAGAAATGAAGCCACTGACATATTTGCTGCAGTCGAACTCCCCACAACATGGCATCACAATACTTGACGTACTTTTTAAAGAGCAGTGCATACAGGTAAAACAGAAATTTCAACTAGAATGGGAGGAAGAACTAGGAATGCAAATTACAATAGCACAGTGGCCTCACTGCTTCAGTAACATTAAGTCAATTTGGCAAAATGGTCGGCATAGACTGCTTCATTTAAAATATCTACATAGAAATTATTTCACATCAGCGCTGCTATATAAAAATGGGCTGAGGGAGGATGATGGATGCCTGAGATGTCGCAACAATTAATGCCAACTTTACACACCTGGCCTTGGAGTGCCCTGGAATTCGTGCATTTTGGGGAAAGGTGTTCACCGTATTGACCAAAATGTTGGATCTGGTCATACCAGAGTCGCCGCTGGTTGCTCTGTTGGGGTTTGACAAAAATATTCCAAAAGGCGATCGGAAGCTTGCCTCTATTGGATTTCTGCTGGCCAAGTGCAGGGTTGCAATGAGGTGGATGCGGGGCTCTTTGCCTAAAATAACAGAATGGCACACCGACCTAGCATACAGTTCAACGCAATCTGAAAATGATAATGCGTTGATGTTTGTTAAATGTCAAGCTAAAGACACTTGGGGACCATATCGGCAGTACCTATTGGAGAACGTTGCCCAAGCAGAATTAGAGCGGATGTGGGTTGAGAAATGTGTTGATTTAGGGGGCAAATGGGAGTATGGGCTGTGAGTGTTAAGGCCGGTCGAGCCGCACCTAGAAATATGGAAATTGTCTCTGGAAATGTAGTAATTCTTTTTTGACATTGAGCTGGTGGGTTGTTGATCATGCATTGGAAATGACATACACTGCATCCTATTGTAATACCGACTACCGTATATGCTGTGGCATCTTCTATGTGTACATTCTGAAAATACTGCTGTAAAGTTTTGTTTTTCTTATTTCTTTTCCTGATTTCTTTCTGAAAAATTCCTCACCTTTTGAATATCCCCAGGAGCAATACTGTGTCTGAATTTTTTCAATTACATGCTCCTGCATGGCAGCAGATGGCTCTATCGGATTCTATGGCAACCCGCACTGCCTCCAGAAGTAAAGATGTGGAGCTCCATAGAGGTGCTACCCCTGCATCAGTTACCTTGAACACTGCCATGCCTTGAGACACAGTAACAGGAGTCTCCTCCACAAAACAGGGAGGAAGGATATGGGTGATGGAGTCCTTCCACGTGGCACAGATACCCAAGCAGTACCTCCCGAAATGTGGAAAGTCAAAGGAATGGACTCGCATCGAAATGTTTTGCAGTAACTGAGTGGGCAAAATAGCCCCCCCTGAGGATTGGATTGTCTTGGCCAGGTCATAACATGTCTTTACACACAGGATGATTCATTTGGGCATGGTTTGCTTCGGCTTCGCTTTCTCCTCCCAAAGTTGGTCATTTACCTGTGCTCATCCCTGAGAGCCCTCTTTAGTACTAGCCCATAAAGCCTCTTCTCCCTCTTAGAGGGATGTGGAGGAGAAAAAAGGGTGGAAGGGTGACTGTCTTACCCACATGGACGGGCAACACAAATTTCAGCAGCAAGGTCTTAAGACAGAGTCCTGAACATCAATCGGTCAGGAAAGGAAGAGGTGCATGTGGGTTGCACTGACAGAACCTGCAGCTCACTGACATGGTGCTCAGAAGTAATCGACAGTAGAGTAAAGCTGCAGTAATTAATGTTTTTAAATCTATTTGTTCAACATACGTTTTATCAAATGCTTTCCTACATGACCATATGCTTGCCTTGCAAACACCCAGAAGTGGGATGTAGCCCAAGAAAACCATGGCTGTCCCATTTCTGTGAGGTGAATGAGCTTGTGGATTGTCTGAGAGTTGTCTGTGTGGTGAATAATGAAAACTTGAATGCATCGCTCAACTGAGCGAGATAAGCCTCCTTTGGAAAAGGGATGCCCAAAATGTGAGGGCACAAAGGAAACAAATAGCGGTTTGTTTGGTGTAAGATCGTTTTTCTTTATGTTGTACAAGAGTGCATGTTTGACATCTAGTGAACACAGTGCCCTCTCCGCTTTGCTTTGAAGATTCGGAAAGAATGTTTGAGGGTGGGGACTCGCTTCGATCTTGAGCCTGGCAGGGACTTCAGCCCCCAGGCTCCTCCACTTCATTCTTGCCTGCATCTGCGCCATGTGCAGCTAGGTCAGTTGGAACTCGTTTTACTCGGTCACAGTTGACACAGGGGGGACACCACAAACCCCAGGATTCCATGCGGCCGGCGTGCCACGGCAGACGCCGCCTGATCGCGCCCAGAGGCACACTTAAGCACCTGGGATCTCCCGCAGATCAGGATGCGCGCGGGCGTGCCCGTCTGCACCCGTCAGCGACAGGAAGAGAAACAGGGCAGGGCCCGCCCCCATGGCTTCATCTCTCTGCATAGGTTTGCGGGTAAGACTTCTTGAACTAAAATATTTTCAAACGACATTCATCTCTTTCCTTTCCCTGGAAGTGGCATCTACCTAAGTACTCTGACAAACTCAATCTAGCTACCAGACAATAACTACTCCTGATTGCACCGGGTCAAAAAGGGAACACTCCTTGTGGTTGTGGGATCACTTGTTTTCCTCTTATCAGAATACTTCTGTCCTTTATTTTTTCTGCAAGGGAATCAGGGTTTACTTGACACATTTATTCCTCATATGAACATTGAAGTCCTAATTATTAAACTGCCTGTCTACAACTGTACTATTACACATACCCTAGCAGGCTGGTGAATGTAGTATACTCACGTGTTTGTTGACTATTAAAATTCCCCTTCTTCACTCCCTTGGGCCATTCTTAACTATTATATTTATTTATTTATTTATTTTTTAAACCTTTATTGTACCTTTAAGTTTACACAGCTGTTGGCCTACAACCCGGGGGCTGGCCGCTATCACAGTCTTGTATGCACAATGCAGTAATTTGAGGCTGGAGTTTGAATATTTTTTTACAGTCCTTGTTACTGCATAGAGTTGATAGGTACGACATAGTCAATATTGTGCTGATCAGTACAGGTTTTTTGGATTTTCTGTTTTAAAAAAAATAAAAACAACAACTAAACAACAGAAATCTAAGGAATCACATTTCGGTCGTTCAGTTCAGGCGATTGGTCGCATTAAATGAGTGCAGATGCGTCCTCCCAGTATCGACTCAATCTGAATCCCTCCTAGACTACTCTAACACATGGCAGTGAGAGTGCTCAGATTCCTTTGGGTGCCACCCACCTAGACCCCCCCTCCTTCCCCTCTGGCCCGTCATTTGATCTGAGGTTTACCCCCTATGACCCGTGACATCCCCTCCTACGTGGTCCGTGAAGTTTAGCAGTCCTCCTCCCCTTCCTCATCTGACATTGCAAGGGTTCACAGATCTCCCCTCTGTACACGTTCCATGGGGTCCAGATTTTGTTCCATTTTCCCAGACAGGCCCGGTTGGAGTACACCGCCCTTTCCGTCACCATCACCCTGTCCATGTTTAGGCACCATTGTGTCTTTGTTGGTACTTCCGCCGCCCCCCAGCGTTGTGCAATGTCTCGCTTAGCTATTATCATGCCCAACGTGACCCATAGTTGACCATGTCTGGACAGGTCATCGGCGTCCCAAACATTTAGTAGGCACTTTCGTGGCTCAGGGAGTAGGGAGATCTCTAGTGTCTGTGACATTGTTCGCATTATTTGCCTCCAGTATTCCTGGACACGGGGGCAGTCCCATAATGTGTGAAAGAATGTGCCCTCCTCCCCGCATCCCCGAAGGCAGTAAGGGTGTTGTGCTCTGTGAATGCGGTGTAGTGTGGTTCTTGTGTAATATACCCTATGTAGGACTTTTAGTTGCACCAGCCTTAATCTCGCATAGATGCCCACTTCCTTAGGTGACGCCATTGCCTCATTCCATTCGTGTTCGTCCATATCCTGGACATCACCCTCCCATTTTTCCTTCAGAGGGGTCATTGGGTCCGGTAAGTTGTTAAGTAGTTTACGGTATATGAGTGATATCGCACGTTCAGGCATGAAGTCTGTGAGAAGGCGGTCTTCTAGCGGGGAAGACTCCGGCACTTCCATTTCAGGGGGTATGGCCGCGAGCAACGCATGCCGTATCTGAACAGATCTGTACGATTCCCTCCCGCCCAGGTCGTACTGTTCCCTTAACCTGTCAAAAGGCACCACTGCGCCCCCTTCCCATAGATCTCCCACGGCAGACCTCCCTATAGCATCCCACTGTGAGAAGCCCCTGCTGTTTCTAAGGTTTCCCAGAGCGCGCGAATCCCACAATGGTGTGAGCTTGGTTATTCTTCCCTTCCATCCTAGCGCCGCTGTCGCCATACGCCACAGCGCCGCGGTGAGTCTGGTGGGGCCTTCCAGTTTTCGAATTTTACTTTGGTCGTACAGCGGAGCCAGTATGCTATTTGTGCCTAGTTGTGCCCTGTCTGCTTGAAATGCCGGATCATTTTGTGGGGTATGTATTCATTGATTAATGGGTTTCAGGTGTGCCGCCCAGTAATACAATTTTAAATTAGGCAACGCGATTCCGCCATCGTACCAACCCCTATGTAGTTTGGTCTGCGCGATACGTGCCGGGAGGTTCCCCCACAAAAGATTTGACACCAGTGCCGCTACTTTCCTGAAGAAACTCGGAGCCACCGGATATGGAGTGTTCTCGAGTATGTACAAAAAACGGGGCAAGGACATCATTTTATAAAGTGCTGCCTTTCCCAATAGTGTTAGAGGCAGTCCCGCCCAGAACTTAACATCCTGTTTGAGTCGTTCCATGGGAGGCCCCAAATTTTTATTCATAAATTCCGTTGGGTCCCTCGTAGAGCCAGCTGCCCTTAGTGGGCATTCCGTACTCAGCGCTGGGACCGGACCCTTTAGGACATACATCTCCGATTTATTCCAGTTGAGCTTGTAGCCTGATATCTTACAGTGACTGTCGCAGAGAGTCAGGAGCGTCGGTACCCCGTTTTCCGGGTCTGTTAGGTAGACCAGCATGTCGTCCACATATAGGGAAAGTCGGTCTTCCCATCCCTCCGCCCAGCGTATGCCTTTCAGCAGCGGTGTTGTTCGTAGTAAAGTGGCTAGTGGCTCCAGTGCAATCGCAAACAGCAACGGCGAGAGGGGACATCCCTGGCGAGTGCCCCTCCCTAGAGAGAACGTTCGCGAGATATGGCCATTTGCGACTACCTGCGCCACCGGGTCAGCGTACAATAACCTAATCCATGCAATAAACTTGGGGACAAAGCCCAAGCTGGTCAAAACTTCGAATAAGTAGTTCCACTCTACAAGGTCAAATGCCATTTTCGCGTCTAGAGCTAGTATCACTGCTTGTGTAGAGATTGAGTCCGCTCTAGCTACCACCCTGTGTAATCTGCGCAAATTGAGCGCCGTATTTCTATGAGGCATAAATCCGGATTGGTCCGGGTGAATGAGGCTGGGTAGATGAGGCATAATTCGGGTCGCCAGAAGTTTGGCGAGGATTTTAGCTTCTGCGTTAAGTAACGAGATGGGTCGGTATGAGGAACACTCCTATGGCGGTTTCCCGGGCTTAGGGATCGCCACTATGGTGGCCAGTCTCTGATCTGGTGGGAGTATTCCCTTCTCTAGACACTCGTTATACATCGCCAGTAGATGCTTGCTTAGCCTCTTCGGCGCTGATTGATACCATGCTATAGGTATGCCGTTTGGGCCAAGCGCCTTGCCTGGATTCAGAGCGCCTATGGCCAATTGGATCTCTTCCATGGTTATATCCGCATCTAAGTCCGCCGCAGTCTCTGAGGGAAGTGTCTGTAACCCAATCGGCTCTAGAGCTGCCCTAGCCATTTCCACTCTGACTACCTGTTCCGGGGTGTATACTTCTTCGAATTGGGCAGCGAGGGCCTCAACTATTTGTTCCGGTGTGGAATTTTAGTTTGCGATCTGAACATCATCTGCGCCATCTTGTCCATTCAGACTCACGTACAAATATGCACGGCAGCCATTTTAGGTACCATGGTCTCCCTGTTCACGATCGATCGCCAGCGCACTCCCCTGACCCTGCAAGCATCCCCCGTGCACCCTGGCTGCCCCCGCTCTCACATGCACAAGTCATAAAACCTCTTCTTCTGTGTGACTCTGCCCCTGAGAATCACACCCCGCGCCTGACCAACACCTCCCTTCCCTTCATGAATACCCCTCTATTGATACCCATTCCTTGCATGAATACCTCTCCTTTGATGACCCCTTTCCTTTGAGCCCAATTGTTTGCACGCATCCCCGGTCATCACCTAGCCTGAGGATACAGTTTAAAGGAGCTACGATTGGTCCTGGCCCCCACCCCTCCCCCCCCCCCCTGAGATCCGATCAGGCGCACACATTCTAAGAATCGGCGGAACGTCCGGCTGTGTAATAACCATCTCCTATTGTATAGGGGGTGGGGACCTCTACTGTGGAAATGTGTGGGAAGGGGTCTGAAGCGGGGATTCCGGGAATGTCTTTTCCATACTTCACAGTGTCTTTATTGTAATAAAGAATGATCACTTGCCATAAACCAGTGTACAAGAGGCCAGGCCTCAGAGAGGCTGTTAGAGCACCTCGAAACGATACCTCGTTGTCCGATCTGATGTGTTCTGCTCCGTCGGAATAAAACTTTGTTTCCTGTCTTCCTGTCTCCAGCGCCTGCCTCTTTGTTTGATAACCCTTGCATGGTATTAGAGGCGTTTAACGCCGGGCAACCACTTGAGGGACATCGACCCAATCGCCTGACCTTTTTTTCACTTTCATCAATTGGCGTCCCAAGCGTGGGGCCCATCAGCGACACGTGGATCCAGTGGGAGAGGTCCCGACGACAGAGTGAACGACTGCAACGATCGGAAGTGCACCTGCCCGATAGACCCTCGTCTGTCAGCCTGTCATCCGAACTTCACTGGTTCCAAGCAGACCTCTCTCGAGTGATCTACGGTCCTGACTGGGAACCATCAGGAGTGCCGCAGTAACAACAGACAGTAGAGGACGATCGGGCGCTGGAAACGGAAGACGAGAAACTGTCCATGCGGTCCAAGTAAGGTCGTGAAACACGACGAATTGCGAATTGATTGATTGTTTAATTGATTGAAATACTAGTATTTACTTTGTCGCTCCTTGAGACATTCGCTGCCTGCAAACGGGGAAGAATAGGAATATTCTGTCTCCCTTTGCAGATAGTGAAGGGTAGGTAACGCGGACTTTTGTCCCCCGTTGTAACCCGTCGTGCCTATCTCTTCTCCCCACTGATTGATTGTTGGATTTGTTTGGTTCTCGGGTTCGTTAGACTCGATACCTGAGATACTCGGTTGCTCCTTGAGACATTCGCTGCCTGCAAACGGGGAAGAATAGGAATATTCTGTCTCCCTTTGCAGACAGTGAAGGATAGGTAACGCAGACTTTTGTCCCCCGTTGTAATCTGTCGTACCTATTTTTCTCCCCACTGATTGATTGTCCGAACATAGATTGTTTGCAGTATAGTTCTTTTGAGATATTCTCTGCTTACAAATAACGGAGAATAGAAATATTCTGTCTAGTCTTTGCAAGTAGTGAAGGATAGGTAGTGCGGACCTTTGTCCCCCGTTGTAATCGGTCATGCCTGTCTTCTCCCCACTGATTGGTAGTTGGTACAGCCCGGACCGCTTATTAGAGATGAACCATCCAGCTCCACTGGAAGGCACCCCTAATAAGGACATGTTCACTAAGCATGGACTAGTCGCTGTAGCTTATAGTAAGTTATGGCATGAATATACAAAAAAGGACCCCGAAAGTCAGTGGCCACTGATAGGTTCTTTTGACGACCATAAATTAGAAACGTTAGAAGCAGCTCTTCGGAAAAATAAGACAACGCCCACCATGCTCGATAGTGTCGGCATGTGGCGCAAAGAAGCAGAGCAACGAAAGAAAAGAGAAGAAACAAAAATAGGAAAAGAGTTACGAAAGGCAGCCCACCTGGCCGCTAAGAAACTAGAAGAAGAAATAAAAGAAAGAGAGGAAGCTAGACAAAAGCAAGAATCTGAGTCGGCAGGCCAATGCCCTGTTAGGACCCCCTCTACGCTCTACCCTGAGCTGCCCTCCAAACAACGGGCGAACGATGAGTTACTGCTAGGTCCTCCGATCATGTATATGCCCCCTCCATATGCCCCCTCCCAACCTCTAGTACAGCACCTGCCAGCTCCGAGTGCAAACGAGAATGACCTTGGCGCTAGTGCCCCAGCCCTCACGGTCTCCGCACCAGCCGCAAAAGCAACAACATCAGATGAACTCGAGGCTAGCAAGCAGCCACCAGCCAGACCGAATAGGTTGAGCAAAGATGAGCGGGATGGAATTGACAAAATAGTAAAGACACTGGTAGAACGGAAGGAGAGCGAAGAATACGCAATGGATATGCACAATTCACATGCCGGTAGCCACAGAAGGCATTTCATTTTACAATTCAGCTACCACACCCTGAACGCATATGAGGATAGGTATCAGAATCAAGGTCCTGCTAAACTGACAGCTTTATATAGAAAGGTCGATGTTGGGGATGGGACTGAGCGCCACGTGGCGGACCTCTTCATGCAAACGCTTGAGGTCTTCCGCCACCTCACGGAACAAAAACCAGAAGTTAAGATTACAATCCCTGAAACGACTGGGTCCTCGTCAGAAGTAACCAACACCATGATGCCTATCAGAGAAGCCGCCCCCTACTGGGTTCCCCCGCGAGGTCAGGGAACGAACGACGATATCAACCACGCAGATGCGAAGGGGAGGGTTGTGTACAACTGGGTTTACCAACCATGGGATCGGCAAGATATTTTAACTTTTAGGCAAACCCTGCCCGATTTAAGAAAGAACCCAACAGCATTTTATACCGAACTAGGTACAGCCTTGGGTTCAACGATTATGACTCTAGCGGACATTGACTTGTTTTTCGGGCTATGTCTGCCGGCTGACGTGTGGAAGCAAATCCGGAAAGCCGACCACACAGATCTGTTCGGACATACCTGGAATCAACTCAGTGAACTAGATAGACGGCGAGAGCCCGGAAAGAAACATGCAAAAGACATACTAGAACTCCCAGACAAAATAGTTCAGAAGCTAAAGACATTGATCCCAGAAAAGAAGGTAGACTGGTCAATAGTTACGGCTTGCCGCCAGAAACCCCAGGAAGACGTATCAGAATGCTTCTCCCGATTTGAGACGGTGTTCTCAGACTACAGTGGCCAAGACATGACCACTGCAACCGGACAACACCTATTCGTGCAAAATTACGTAAAGGGTCTATCACAAGAGGTCTCCCAAAAGTTACAGACGAGCGAGAGTAGTTGGGGGGCTTCCAAACCCGCAGCTATCCTTCAGATGGCTCAGTACTACGAACACCAAAAGAATGAGAATGATAGGGCGTCCGAGAGAAAGAAGAAAGATTTGAAAGAAAAGGTGATGATAGCCCAGATACAAGGGGTGGCAGTCGGAAGAGAACCCCACAGGGGGAGCTACCAATCAGCCGCCCCTAGAAATCCACCCCCAAAGGATCGCGCACCTACTCCCTACTCAGGACGTAGGGACATAGAGGATAATCAGTGCGCATTTTGCAGAGGATTCGGGCATTGGAAGTCTCAATGTCCGGTTCTTCTGGAAATAATTAAAAATAAAGAGACAAGGGACATGACGAATGGCCCCAAGACTAGAGGGCAGGGACGAGGGTACACAAATGACACCAACAACGACAGACCAGGGAGATCGAACACGTTTGACCGTCCCAGACAGAACCAGTATCAATTATCTGACTGCGAGAACGCCCCCGACTTTGCATAGGACTGCCAGGGGCAAGGGAGGGATCCAGTCGAGCTCTGTGTTGACCAGCAAGGTCCTTACGTCACCACTAAGGTCCTGGGCACTAAGTCTCCATTTTTGGTAGACACTGGGGCGACACGTAGTGTGTTATCAAAACGACTGATTCCAAGGGCACCCTTGTCTGGCTCACACATTACATCGATAGGGTTTGATGGGACGCCCTCCACTAATCCCCTGTCCGTACCTATCTCCTTCGACCTAGGAAACAACCCAACTGACACAACATTTCTGCTCTCCTCCAACTCCCCTGACGCCATTATGGGTATTGACTTATTAAAACATTTCCGAGCTACCATTAGATGTTCCCCAGATGGAGTCCGAGTCATCCTGTATGACAATCCGAACATGTCCAAATCCTGCTCCGCGCGACACATGTAATCTATAACTGTTGCTGACCTGTCTCTGCTCGACACCCTGCCTCCGTACCTATGGGCCAAAAACGACTCTGACGTAGGGCGGATGATGATTGACCATGTGCACATAACTGTTCGACAAGACGCAATGCTCCCGAAACTCCCACAGTACCGGATATCACCCGAGGGCGAGAAGGCACTGGTAGCGATTATTCAGTCCCTGGTAGATGCAGGAGTGGTAGAGGAAGTAGTTAGCAATGTCTGTAACAGCCCTATCCTACCCATTGTTAAGAAACAAGGCGAGGGAGATGAGAAAGCGTACCGCTTCATCATCGACCTGCGAGAGGTTAACAAAGTGGTTGTGCCTCAGTACCCCGTAGTCTCAGACATCACCACCATTCTGACCCTCATCCCGTCTACTGCCACCACCTTCTCTGTTATCGACCTCAAGAATGCATTTTTCTCTATCCCCATCCACCCAGACAGCCGTTACCTCTTCGGCTTCACCCTAAAAGCCTGCTCGTACCGATTTTGTAGAGCACCCCAAGGCTACACTGAAAGTCCCAGCATTTACAGCCAGGCCCTCAAAAGACAGCTGGACACCGTCCAGCTACCAGATGAAGTGGTGTTGATCCAATATGTCGATGATATCCTTTTGGCGGCCGACACCACTCTGCTTGCAATCACGGCCACTATTCAACTCTTGCACTTTCTTGCGGAAAATGGCCACAAAGTCTCCAAAAAGAAATGACAGTTCTGCCAGCCTCAAGTGACATACCTAGGTCATCTCCTGTCCAAAGAAGGGAGGAAACTTACGCCCGACAGAATCCAAACCATCCTAGACACCCCCGTCCCAAAAACACAGAAGCAAGTCCGTTCTTTGGTGGGTCTTACCTCTTTCTGCCGACAATGGTTACCAAATTTCAGTCTCATTGTAAAACCTCTACTTTCCTTGTTGGCCAAAGATGTCCCCTTCCCGCTCCCTTGGACCCCCGAATGTCAAGCGTCCTTTAAAGAGTTGCGAGATGCCCTTTGTTCAGCACCTGTCCTGGGAACACCAGATTACTCCAAGCCCTTCTCCCTCTTCACTCACGAAAGGGAGGGATGCGCGTTGTCTGTTCTAACTCAGCCCATCGGCCCTAAGCAACGCCCTTGTGCCTACTTCTCCGCCACTCTTGACCCCGTAGCCAGAGCCTTGCCTGCCTGCCTTCGACCAGTAGCCGCCGCTGCTGTCTCTATACGTCAGAGCGAGGGAATCGTACTTTCGAACTCCCTCACTGTGTTAATACCCCATGCGGTCGACACCCTTTTGAACCAAACCAAGACTCAACACCTGACTAGTGCACGACTGACTGGGTACGAATTGACACTACTTGCACCCCACATCACTCTGAAAAGATGCACGACTTTGAATCCTGCCACACTGTTGCCCTTGCCTGAAAATGACCCCGATGTGCCCCTATACACGACTGTGTGACCCGCACGGACGAACAGACTAGAAGTAGAGTTGACCTCCGAGACACTGCTTTCGCAGACCCTGATGGAGAGCTATGGGTAGACGGCTCTTGCATCAAACTCCCAGACGGCACCACTTCGGCTGCCTATGCGGTAACGACAGCCCGAACAATAATTGAGACAGCCCGCATCACACAACGGTCCGCACAGGCAGCAGAACTGATTGCCCTCACACGAGCATGTATCATAGCGGCAGGGACCACGGCAAACATTTACACGGACAGCCAGTACGCCTTCAGAGTGGTACACCATTTTGGGCTCCTGTGGAGGGAGAGGGGATTCCTGACGTCCCACGGCACGCCCATCCTCCACGGAGATCTAGTCTCCGCCCTGATTGAAGCAGTTCTCCTCCCCAAACGATTAGCAGTGATTAAATGTCAGGCACATAAGAAAGTGACGGACTTAGTCAGACAGGGAAATGCGCTGGCCGACATCACTGCCCGAACCACAGCTGAGAATAGGACGATGACACGCATGTATGTGACCAGGTCACAAGCAGAGAAATGGACTGACGCTAGGGAGACGATTAGGGACATCCAGTCGGCCAGCACTCCTCACGAACTGACCGAGTGGGCACGGGTGGGTTTAAAGGACGATGAAGGCTGCTGGCGGACAAAAGATGCAAACAAATGGCTGCTGCCTGACTCATACCTGATTCCCATACTGACTATGGCACACTCCCCCGCACACATAGGATCTGCCCCCATGATCAAACTCATCTCCAAGGTCTGGCACAACGATAAGATCCCCGACTCAGCCAAACGCATGGTCCAGCAATGCATTATCTGCCTGCAACACAACCCTGGGAAAGGAACTGTGGTACCTCGGGGAGGGTTTGGGGTCCCCGACCATCCCTTTGAGGTCCTCCAGATGGACTACATCCAACTAGAAAGATGCCAAAGCTTGAAGTATGTATTAGTCATGGTGTGTGCCTTTAGCAAATGGGTAGAAGCCTATCCACCCCGTGATAACACTGCCATGACTACTGCCAAGGTACTACTGAAAGAGTTTTTCCCTCGCTACGGTCTTTGTCGAATTTTATGGAGCGACAAGGGCCCCCACTTCATAGCTGAAGTTATCCAACTAATCTTGAAGGGGTTGGGTGTAAAACAGAGGTTTCATGCAGTCTTCCACCCCCAATCCGCTGGCTTAGTTGAGCGACACAACGCCACACTGAAGCTAAAGCTGTCAAAGATAGTGGCCACCACAGGACTTAAGTGGCCAGATGCCCTCCCACTGGCGTTGCTATCGATGCGCTCCACTCCCACTAAGCACCATTTGACCCCCTACGAGGTTGTATTCGGGCGGCCGATGAACCTCTGGACTGCCCCCAAACCGACCTCCATTCACGACGTCCCGGACGTCCTACTGTCTGATTACTTGTGCAAATTAACTAAAACGTTGTCTGTCATTCATCAGCAGGTGCAGCAGGCAAACCCCGATGCTTCCAGGGGTCCGGGTCACGACATCCAACCGGGGGATTATGTACTAGTCCGGAATTTTCAACGGGCGAAGAGTCTGGAACCCCGGTGGACGGGCCCCTGGCAAGTACTGATCACCACCCGGACGGCCCTTCGAGTGGAGGGGAAACGGCACTGGCTGCATGCACACCACTGTAAGAAGGTCTCCTCGACCCTGGCCACAACAGAAAACGTCGACACCCAAGAAGAGCTCCTGAACAAAGATCGGCCATCACTGAACTGCTATCCTGATATCGAGGCACTCGAACTTGCAAAGTTCTCTGATCCCACTGTGCCATCCAGGGAAGGGTATTTCCTGCGTCGAAAGGAGGGAGCTTCGGCTAAGTAGACCACGGACTAAGTTAAATCTCAGAACGGTGGCCTAGACACAACCAAGGGTTACCCGGAGAGAAGCTAAACGAAGTCTGTGGTTCTGCCCACTACCGAGCACCTCGAAGATGATGGAAGCGCCAGATAAGAAGATGATGGAAGCAACCGGAAATACCCACTACAGGAACCCAAAGACTGACAGTATGCACAAATCAAAGACGATCGCCCTCTTCATTGTCTTCCTCTTTTGCCTCCTCCTCATGACTTCCTTCTGGATCTTGGAGGAAAGCGCACCCGCTCATCAGATATTGCTGACCACTGCACAGCCAACCACTATGAAAGAGCATCACCTGTTCTCCCTTTCGCCTCAGCTCCGAGAAAGGCGTAAGAAGTTCTGGAACAATTCCTTCGTGCAACTGTTGCACCAGCACAACCTTGCTGCCAACTCCACCAACTGCTGGATCTGCGGGTTGCTCCCGCATGCCACCGGACACTCCATCCCTTTCATCCCTTCACCTTTCTCAGTCCACGGCTCCTGCCTTGCCTGGTTGATCCTCATGCAAGAAAGCCACAAGGACAACGCCACTTCTGGTCAAACAGTATCACACTTCTACTATGGGTTCTGGCTGAACAAAACCGGAAGGACGTCTGCTCCCTTTTGTCCCTTGACCTCTGGTTCCTCCTTCCATATGGACATCCCTGCCAAAGAACAAGTTGAAATGCAGGTGTTCCATAATCCAGCTAGACCCACCTTCTCCTATCTACGGAAACAAACTGCTGCCACTCTAACTGTAGCTCTATCTGTTATCAATGTCACGGGCCTTGTGTGCATTGAAGGCCTGGGAACACAGCTGGTGGGTCACAGTTCCTGCCACATCACCAGGACATTGGACTCAACTGATCCCCCCTCCTTTGTTGCTTCTCCGAATATGTACTTTGTTTGTGGCACCAAAGCCTACACTTGGCTCCCGAAAGGTTGGGGGGTACTTGCTACATCGCCTTCATTCTCCCTCCAACGTATGTAGCCCCAGCAAACCATCACCGGCAGCAGCGCGCAAGAGACATCGAACAAGCCGACTCCACCGGGGCACAGTTCCTGGATGCAGTGAAGGGACTTGTTCCTCTGTGGGGCCCAATGGCAAACAGCCGCGCCATCCGACACCTGACCCAGGCAGTAGAAACGACCATAAACATCACGGCTGGCATCCTCGCTAACAACACGGCCAAGCTTCAGGCAGTCCGCCTGGTGGCTCTTCAAAACCGCCTTGTTCTAGATGTGGTTCTAGCTGACCGTGGAGGAGCATGCCGCATCATCGGATCCAGCTGTTGCACCTTCGTGCCAGATAACTCGCCCTCAGTCTACAAAGCAATCTAGCACCTCCACAGACTTTCCTCAGAGGTTCACCAGGAGCAAGAAGGATGGTACCTTGGGAGCTGGTTTTGGGATACTTTGAAGGACTGGGGATGGAGGTTGTTTACATTTCTACTGATACCGGTCGTGGTACTGTGTGGGTGTTGCCTAGGCGTTCAATGCTTGCCACCTTTGTGTTCGCTCATTGCTAACTGCATGTGCCCTAAGACTTTGGGCTCCGGAACTGAGCGCATGAGCCCCCTCTATGAGGTAGAAATACGTGGCCTTAAGGGGATAGACCCAAATTGACAAGTTGGCGAGACATGTTAAAAGGGAGGACTGTGGAATTTTAGTTTGCGATCTGAACATCATCTGCGCCATCTTGTCCATTCAGACTCACGTACAAATATGCACGGCAGCCATTTTAGGTACCATGGTCTCCCTGTTCACGATCGATCGCCAGCGCACTCCCCTGACCCTGCAAGCATCCCCCGCGCACCCTGGCAGCCCCCGCTCTCACATGCACAAGTCATAAAACCTCTTCTTCTGTGTGACTCTGCCCCTGAGAATCACACCCCGCGCCTGACCAACACCTCCCTTCCCTTCATGAATACCCCTCTATTGATAACCATTCCTTGCATGAATACCTCTCCTTTGATGACCCCTTCCTTTGAGCCCAATTGTTTGCACGCATCCCCGGTCATCACCTAGCCTGAGGATACAGTTTATTACCCCTTACTGTATGGAATCGCCCCTCTTCAAAGGAGCTACGATTGGTCCTGGCACCCAACCCCCCCCCCCTTAGATCCGATCAGGCGCACACATTCTAAGAATCGGCAGAACGTCCGGCTGTGTAATAACCATCTCCTATTGTATAGGGGGTGGGGACCTCTACTGTGGAAATGTGTGGGAAGGGGTCTGAAGCGGGGATTCCGGGGATGTCTTTTCCATACTTCACAGTGTCTTTATTGTAATAAAGAATGATCACATGCCATAAACCAGTGTATAAGAGGCCAGGCCTCAGAGAGGCTGTTAGAGCACCTCGAAACGATACCTCGTTGTCCGATCTGATGTGTTCTGCTCCGTCGGAATAAAACTGTTTCCTGTCTTCCTGTCTCCAGCGCCTGCCTCTTTGTTTGATAACCCTTGCGTGGTATTAGAGGCGTTTAACGCCGGGCAACCACTTGAGGGACATCGACCCAATCGCCTAACCTTTTTTTCACTTTCATCACCGGGTTGGTACGTATCTCCCCTAGTTTGTTCCTCACTTGTTGTATTCCTCTAGAACTGCCTCCCCTCTTATCCAGCCATGCCAACATTTTACCCGCCTTATCCCCTACTTCATAAATCCTGTTTTGTGTGTCAGTAATATGTCCCTTCACTTGATTCTGAACATGATCTGCGTAGAGTTGCTGTTGGAGGTGAAGTGCGTGGGACGTGTCTGGATTGGGGCTTGCTTCATGTGCTGCTGATAGCTCCCGCAGTGTTAATTCCAGTCTAGTTAGTTCTTGTGCCTTCTCCCTTTTGTAGCTGGTTATCAAGTTTATGGCTTGTCCCCTTAATACTGCCTTATATGCTTCCCATACAACCTCTGAGGAGCGTACGGAGTCTACGTTTTCAGCAAAGTATTGTGTCGTCACCTTTTGAAGAGCTTTTCGAACTAGAGGGATCTTAAGGTATGTGGCGTGGATGGGGTATATCCGTTTGTCAGGGTGATCGGGGAGTGGTCTGATATTCCCCGTGGGTGAATTTCAATAGTGTATGTGTTGGATTCCTTTGCCCAGGGCCAGGAAGTGGTCAATTCTAGACATGCTGCCATGCACAGCGGAGTGGAAGGTGTATTGCTGTGCTTGGGGGTGAGTATGTCTCCATATATCGATTAGACCTATAGCTGTCAGGAAGCGCTGAAAGCGGGAGGGCCCTCCAGTGGGTGTCGTCGTCGGGAACCTGTCTAGCCGTGTGTCTACAATTGCATTAAAGTCGCCCCCGATAATAACATCCCCCTCGGGAAGAGTCAGTCTTAATTCTGCTAGCTTCGGGAGCTGCACTGAGTGGAGCGCTGGGGGAATGTACACTGAAACCAAATTGAGGAGTTTACCCTCCCACTGTCCCTGTATGGCTGCAAAACACCCTTGTTCGTCAATCTTGGTGATCAGTGGAATGAATTGCGAGGATTTCTGAAGTAAGATGCCAGTCCCTCGTGACCCTGATGTAAATTCTGAATGGGCTACCATTTTGTACCCTCTCCTGTCCATAGCTTTGGATGCCCCCCCCGTTAAGTGCGTCTCTTGCAGGAGTGCCAAGGTGGGTTTCTGCCTCTTCAGTGCGGTCAACACCAGCCCACGTTTTACCTTGTCTCCCAGCCCTCTTACGTTCCACGTCAGTATTCGCAGGGGCGGGCCCTGTGAGTCCGGTTCGACTCCTTCCGCTTTCAGTGTCGGGTCGTCTGCCATATGTATTTATGTGAACATGTGTGTGCCTGACGTGATTCATGTCATGAGTGCTTTGTTTCCACCTGTTCGCCGGACGGCGTAGATTCACAAAATAATAGTTAGACCTTATTCTTAGATATCGGACTGTTGCTGAGCATCCCAGATGTGCCCCATTACTCCTCGACCATACATGTGAATTCCGAACAAATCCAAAACAATCCCCCCCCACACCTCCCCTCCCTGCCCCCCTGCTTAACGGACTTCCAACTGCCCGCCTCCCCAACTGAGCAGAGTGCTTAACTCATCCCACAACCAGAGTACTTGCGTGTTGGGGGAGAGTGTCTCCCCTAGCAGGCGGCATCCCTGCTCCCATCCGGGGCGAACCATGCCAGCGTCCAGTCGCGACTGCGAAATATTAGTTCCATAAGCAAAAGACAGCGGCTACTGTTATTCCATGCAGACCGGGTCATTCTTCTCAGTCAGCCTCCGTGAGTTCATGTGTCGGGGAGCCCCCCGCTCCTCCCCTGCCTGATGCCTGAGACCCTGTTCGGCTATCATCCCGGCGTCCGTGGTTCGTTCTTTGAGGTCTTCGCGGCTGGTCCATGGTGCGCCAACCCTCAAGCCAATCTCTCGCCGCATCGGGGGAGTCTAGAAACCAGACCTTTTTGTCAGCTACTACCCGGAGACGAGCCGGAAAGAGCATTGAATAAGGCAATTCCTTTTCTCTTAGCGTCTTTTTTACCTCAAGAAAAGTTCTCCTTCTCCGCGATACTTCGGCCGTATAGTCTGGGAAAAAGGAGACCCTAGAGTTTTGGATCTGGATGGCCGGTGCCACTCTAGCCGCCTGTAGAATAGCGTCCCGGTCTCTAAAGTTAAAGAGTCTCGCTAGTATTGGCCTCGGCGGGCCTCCTGGCTTCGGCTTCCCCCCTGGCACTCTATGAGCCCTCTCCACAGAGAAGAAATGCGAGAGTCCCTTGGGCTGGAGCTGGTTTTTGATCATATCTTCTACGTAGAGGTCCATAGCACCTGTGGTTTCAGATTCCGGCACACCCAAAATTCTGACGTTGGTCCTCCGAGAACGCCCTTCCTGATCGTCCAGATTTTCTCTAAGCGTTTTGCTGTCCGCTTGTAATTTTCCCATTGCAATTTGTAACTCAGGCACGTCCTCAACCAAGGATTTGGTCACCACTTCGACCTGTTTTACTCTTTCGTTCATTTTCTGCAGGTCTGCGCGTATTAGAGTAACTTCAGTCGCCGTTGCCCCCACTGTCTCTTGTACCCGAGCCAATGCTGCCAGAACATCCTCCAGTGTGGCCTTCTTTGTCCCTTCGGCGTCCGCCACTCTCCCCGTGGGCTTGCGTTGTTCCAGGGGGGGGGGGGGGGGGGGGAGTCTGTTTATCGTAGGCAAATTTATCGAGTTTGGCCTGCGTAGAGCTGTGCCTGGGGCCTCTGTTCGCCATTTTGTGTGACCTGTAACCACTTTCGTCTCCAAAAGTTCGTGGTGCCTATGCTGGGGTGGAGCACCACTCGTTTCTCCTGTGAGGTGTCTGCGGTTGACTGCATGCACCCCCCCTTATTGAGTGATACTTCCTTTTCCCCACGTGGACGTGTTCACTGGCTAGATCGTTGGTAGTTGCGCGAGCCCGGGCAGGGTCAATTGCCAAGCGACTGTCATCGGGGGTGCCTCCCGCACCCCACCCACCAAGTGTCCAGCGTGATGCCCCTTTCCCGATGCCCCTCCGCAGTGTCCTGGGGAAGTGAGTCTTCTGGTCAGAGGAGGAGACGCCTCTAATGTCTATGCCCACGTGATCGTGCTTCGCCGGTACCTTTTCGTCTCCCAGTGGGTGGATGCTTGGTGTGCCTGGAGCGCATAGATTCATGTCCACTTCTCACCCCTTCGTGTGGTCCCGTGCCGCCCCGATCTCTGTAGTGTGGGTGGGAGAGGGAGCCACCCGCACCCAGTCAGCCCGGAGCTCACCCTGCCTCGCTGATGGTGTGAGCTGGGGGTCCGTGGGGAGCGTGGACCGCCCCACTCGCTACCCGGCACTGACCTTCCAGTTGCCTCCTCTCGGGTTTCCAGGCTCAGGGATTTATCGTTTGCCCGCACGGGCCGCTCCACCCAGAACGATCCTACCTCTCAAAATGGCGGTTCCGCCCTCGGGTTGCGGGGGTCACCGCGGAGCCTCCTTTTCTTTTCTAGTGTTTGCGCCTGGCAGCCCAGCTACCCGCGAGCCAGTCCGATGGTTGTGGAGGCGTTCCGAGTCTTTCCGATGTGTTTGCCGACGGTCCGTCACTTCCGGCGAGAGAAGTCCGCCGAGGTCTCACTTCCGCCCGGATTCCTTCTGCAGTCCACACCGCTGCGCAGAAGAGGATAGGAGGCCCCTCCTCTCACAGTGCCGTTCCTCCTTGTGCCGAGCCGCCGCTGCCTTCAAATGTTCCCAGTGGTCGCCGCACGGTCGCCAGACCCAGTCCGCCCCGTCTGGATTATAAAATTGTCGGATATTTCCTACGGATTTAGGCGGGATGCTGCCTTACAGTGGGAGCCTCTCTAAGGTGCTGCCGCCATCGCCGGCTGCTAGCCACGCCCCCCTTAACTATTTTTATATCGGATTGTATAGTTTACACTTCAATTTGGGACATGTTTAGGTTGATTCCATCGGGGTGGCTGTGACATCGGCTGGTTTAGACTGAAAAATGGGGAAGCTTACCAGTCCTCTGAAGCCCAAAGCTACCCCTTTATCCTGACTGCCACTTCAATTGTCAGGATGTTACAGAGGATGTTACAGAGCTCACTGAGAGGGGCTTGTCACTTACTCCCAATCTATGCATTCCAGTGTCTGACTTTCGTACCTCGCAAACAGCCACCCCAGCCCCCTCAGCTGAACCACCCTCACTCCCACTCCAAGCTACACCAAAAAAAGTGTCACATAAGTGGAGAAGTACTACCAGTATTCCAAAGAACGGGAAGCGTAAAAAAGTACATGGGGTGGGAGCTAAAAGAAAGAAAACAAGTGAGGACCTATCATTCAGTGCAGAGGATTCTGAGAAGTCTGATTCAGATGCAAGTTGTCCCCCGCTTATTAGGGTAGATGCTGATTATCCTACCTGGGTACTGAATCTGTTGACTGACCTACAGAACCAACTCAGAGCCATTGTAAGGGAAGAACTCGCCCCCTACTCAATCGTATAGATAAAGTGGTAACAGTGGGGGAAAGTTGGCAAGTAAATCCCAATATAAGTACTATCCAAGTAGCAGTTAGGGGGATTGATTTTGGCTGCCAGGTTGAAACCTCAAACCTGTCGTCTCCGGACGGGTTGGGTGTGCCGAGCAACTTAGATCCCACCACAACCCAAGAGATAAGGTTCCCAACTCCAACAAACCACCAGGCAGGCGCGAGTTCCAACCATGAGGCTGGGAGCAAAATTGTAGTAGCCCCAAAGAGGGGCATGGATAAAAACAGCCCCTCTGGAGATTGTGAGTGGGTTGGTGATGGACAAACATATTGCTGGTAGGCCTGAAGTAGTGAACTTACCAACCATAAATCTACCCCCTGCCTGTTCCCCATACCTAGTTATATTGGCAGGAGTTCCCCCAATTAAAAATGACCAGAGGGAAACACAATTGGACCTTAGGAACAAATGCCTGTTCTGGTTAGCGAAAACCACAGTTGATGGACAGAATGCAGAACAATGTCATACTGTAGTGACTTGGACAGAATGCAGAACAATGTCATACTGTAGTGACTTAAATGCTCCTGGTGGGACTTCTACAATATCTTATTTGATTCCCTTTTGGACATCTAATGAACTTAACAAGACTTACAACTTATATCTACTGGAGCAACTAATAAACCTTTACATGGTAATACTTCATGGCTACCTCTGGTCATCCTTGAAATCTACTTATAACACATACATTCACCCCAGTACAGAGATCTGGGCCCAAATCCATCGTTTTTTTGCACTCCACACCACCCCAGTTCAGACATGGCCATATGCAAATCAGTCTGACCCTGTGCCTCATGGGAACAGTCCAACCCGAACTGCCAAGCCATGCCTTCCCTGGACCGGAAACATGCTTCCGAGGACCAGTTTCTGGCATTCCAGCCGTCTTCAGCCCGGCTTGCTTGAATCCAGTGGTGTGGAGAGCATGGGACTCACGTCTGAGCATACCCATCCCATTCGGGGTGACAACTGCAAAAACCACAGTTGATGGACAGAATGCAGAACAATATCATACATTCACCCCAGTACAGAGATCTGGGCCCAAATCCATTGTTTTTTTGCACTCCACACCACCCCAGTTCAGACATGGCCATATGCAAATCAGTCTGACCCTGTGCCTCATGTGAACAGTCCAGCCCGAACTGCCAAGCCATGCCTTCCCTTGGACCGGAAACAAGCTTCCGAGGACCGTTTCTGGCATTCCAGACGTCTTCAGCCCGGCTTGCTTGAATCCAGTGGTGTGGAGAGCATGGGACTCACGTCTGAGCATACCCATCCCACTCGGGGTGACAAATGCAAAAACGACGGTTGATAAACAGAATGCAGAACAAGGTCATACATTCACCCCAGTACAGAGATCTGGGCCCAAATCCATAGTTTTTTTGCACTCCACACCACCCCAGTTCAGACACACACTACCAAATGCCATCTAGGGGCCACATTACCCCAGAAGCATGCAAATGGCCACTAACTGCAGCTGGTTGTTCCCCCCCCCCCCGACCCTTATTATTCAACATACCAGTAAACAAGAGATTTGGGGTTCTGGAGGAGGTAGAATGACAAATAGTGACTGACTCCAGACAGGGGATCTGTAACGTAGTGGTCGTAAATAGAATTGGAAGACCAGAGCGGGAATTATCTCACCCAGATAACATGCCCTGGGCTAGGGGAACAGGCAAGGACCACCGATTAGAAACACCCAGGACCGTTGGCCCAGTAGGAGCAGGGGTACATTTGCCAGGAGCACTCCTTGCCCCGTTACCTGCTCCCTTGAATGAAACACCGAGAGAATGCTGGTCTACGAGGTCACCAGACAACCAGCTCACTACCCATATGAGGGACACTCAAGCCCCTAACATCAATCCCCTTAAATGTATCACTAGAAAGAGCGCACAAGGTAACACAATGAGGGTCTTATCCTCTATCCTGGAATGTTGCTTAACTCAAAAGCAAACTGTCCTGCCCAGACTAGTGGGCTTTTTGTGGAGAAATACGATGTATGAATGTCCCACGAAACCTGGTCCCCGGGAAGACTTGTGAGGGTGGGTTTTGCTTCATTTAATGTCCCTGTTAGCTCGGGGGGGAGGGGTAGACCATCGGGGAGTTTAACCATTTGGGTAGGCTTGCACCTGGGCTGCAGAGCTGAACAGTTGACTACCCTATCAAATGCCATCCATTGTGTAGTACTTACCTTTTCCTCAAAGATAAAAGTTGCTTTTATCAATGTTTAGTCTCGACCGGTTAGCTTTAGCCAGGAATCTGTGACATTAGATCAACTGAGCCTCTTTATTTCCACTGTTGATCTAAGCATCTGGTTGATCGTAGGGGGTGATTTCAACTGCCAATTTGAACCCCTCTCTGATGTAACTTACACCACCCCAGCGAGGATGACCTTGAATGGCTAATCCTAGATCCACAAATTGAACATATTAAAGCATGGTCCCCATTGGCACTCCAGATTAATACAATAAAGTTAACTCACTCCCTAAGAGCATGCAATGGCCGCACAAAATCGGACACCCATGGGCAGCAAACGTTCAACAGATTAGGTCAATCGTCCCTGTTGGGTTAAATCTTAGTGGTGACTAGGCTATGGCAAAGGGTTCATGATTTTGCTGTTGTGATGGGGCTGGACAGTGACCATAACGCTTTGACCATGGATTTGGAGCTGCCGAATCTGGGTCATATTAATTCTAAAGCCACCCGTAGATCTCAGGACAATGGATTAATACTGTGAAATAATAGAAGGAAAATAAGGTGGGGCCTAATTCAACAATCACCTGACAAGATGGCCATAGTATATAAATCGGCAATCCCGATTTTAATAAAAATGTGGGAGGCCAAAATTGCAGAGGATACTCCATCAATTATTGAGAAGGTTGCAAAACTAAAATGGTAGATGTATTTTATCCAGTGGTACCTCATAGGGCGAAAAGACGGCCTAAACGATCTTGGTTCAATGCCAAATCCCGAACAGCCAAACGGGCTTTGCTGGAAGCTATTAAAGCAAAGAACAAGCATCAAACTAAACTGAATCGAGTGCTGATTTCAGACAGCATTCAGTAAGCAAAAAAGAGCTGGGAATTGGACAGATGGGAGGTCCTTAAATCTGTCTTAGCAACAAAGACATGAAGGCTTTCTGGACCATAGATGATACCGAAGTTATGTCAGCAATTGAGCCGAATATAGCATCTGAAGCACGGGAGACTCACTTTCAGGCTTTATACGCCACCAAGGAAGCTGTGGCCCAAATTGATGAACCTTCTATAATTATCACTGAGTTCCCCCATGAGGCGGCCCTAGGGATTACTATGTCCGAAGTGCTAAATGCAATTAGCAAGGTAGCCTTCGACAAAGCGCCGGGTCTGGACAAACTACCGGGGACCCCTTTCGAGGGGAACGAAAAAGATTGGAACCTTACTTATGGGTCTTATTTAATGCTATTATGAATGGCATGGAGCTCCCTGATACCTGGCTTGGGGCAGAAATTGTTCTAGTTCTTATAAAGGGCTCACCTCTTCTACCCATTACAGGCCAATCAGTTTGATTGACGTTACCCAGAAACTGTTTGCACTGGTACTTTTTTATCACCTTCAGGTGTGGGTGGAAGAACAAGATATCTTGAGCCCCTAGCAAGCCGGATTCAGAAAAAATACATCTATCGTCAACCAGATATTCAGACTCCAACTCCTCTTCTGGGAAAATGGTGACAATAGAGGGTGGCAGCCTCTACCTAATATTTGTTGATCTGAAGTTGGCTTTCAATCTCATGCCCAGGCCCAATCTATGGGATGTACTTAGAGATCTGGGGATCCCCGTCCTACCTCCTTAGCATCTTGATGAGACTGCATGCAGGTAATTTTGCTCAAGTGAGGTACGGAAAATGTGTTGAATTAACCCTCGTTTTCCAGGAAGCAAAGGGGTACGGCAGGGGTGCGTGGTCGCACCTACTCTATTTTGTTTATTCATTAATGCTGTGGTTGACCAACTCAGGAAAGTCAAGGATAATGATGCCCCTAAGATAGGGTCTCGTAAGGTTCCAGCAATGATGTCCGCTGACAACACTCTTTTACTTTCAAAGTCGCCTATCGGAATCCAGCGGATTCTCGGTAGCTTTGCTGCCTTCTGTAAAATCAGGGGGTTGGAGATTAATACACAGAAGACCAAATTTATGGTTTTCGATCCTGCCAACAAGCAGGGGTGTGGAATTTAATCAAATATCTACTTGTCCATTGGGCAGGTTGCTTCATGTTGCTACTTGTCCTGTAACAAAATCCACTTGTCCCTTTTGCGCAATGTAATGTGGCGACAAATTATAGCAGCAATCTCATTATATATGAGCTCTGAAATAGCCTCTCTGATTATGCCAGGGCTCCTTCCATAGTGCGGTTTGAATACTAGCAATTCCCTTATGTAGCCACGTTTCCTCAGTGCTACATACTGGTACTGAAGGTAATGGTAAGCAACAGTTCCAGGGTTGGAATGCCCTTTTGAGTCTGTGCAAAACTTTTAACTTGCATGTTTTAAAGGTTTTCACCATCGCATCTCTAATCTTTTCCCGTACTGAGAAAGGTTGGAAATTTAGTCCTGACAATGACAGACAAAACTTCTTCCAGGGTTGGGGAAAAAGTGGTTGGAGGGAAAGTGAACATGCAAACACTCTGATTTTCACATGAACAAATCTACACCTGCATATTTGCTCATCCTTAAATGCCAGTTCACAAATATTTTCTAGGAGTACTATTTCTTGGCCTACTTCTGTGAAGTCTTGTGAAATCGTGAAAGCCGTATATCTGTACTTAATGCAAGTACATGAGTGCACTTTTGAGACTTTATTTAATAATTGGGCCCCTAATTAGGTCTGGTGTTAACCATGACCTTTTGTGTTTATTAAAATTCTGTCTCTATCTATTGGATAGCTTCAGTGTGAGTGACTGCATTCTGTTCTTTCACAAGGAGCATATCGACAAACAGTTGTTTTGTTCAATGCCAGCAAATACTGTGGCAATGTGTGCTTTTTGAGACCAAACAATTTTTGCTTTTGACCATGGTTGTTATAATGGTGAGAGCCCTGCAACTCCCACACCACTAAGGTTTTACAAAAACCATGCCAAAACAAGTCACACATTGACAAAACCAAAAGGCTGACCAGCAATTTCAGACCAACTGGCTTTACCAATGCTTGTTTATTTTGTGAGAGAACACATCGAACCAAGCCTAGTAGTTAATCTCAGTAGCAAAACTCTGTCTACTATTGAGGTGGTGGTTCTCAATAAAGGTTTAGGGTAGATCATCACCAACAATGGCGACCCTTTTAGACTACAGGTGGAATTAGCCCAGTTTTTCCGCAAACTACGCTGCACTACTTTTTCAGAGAGAAAGTTAACATTGACAATGAGGTGAATGATGATAACACAGGGTTGAGGACTAAATCCTACTTTTTACCTCCAGTACATTCTGTACCGCCACAAGTAGCGACCTTTGAGAAGGCCGTTAAAGATGATGTGGACAAACTTTGGAATACACAGAGTAGTACTTTCAAGAATCTGCCCAGGTTGGAAGAACAGGCTTTACAATCATTGGCACAAGATCCCCTGATCACTATAAAACCCGCTGACAAAGGGGGATCTATAGTCATCCAAGACACAGAGACATACAGAGAGGAATGCCTCCGACAGCTAAGTGACACCAGCTCTTATGTTCCCCTTAATATGGATCCTACGGACAGACTGGCAAACGAATTTAAGAACATGGTTGATGAAGCCCTTAATGAAGGGTGGATCACTAACCAGGAGTCACAGTTCCTACAAGCACAGAATCCCATCGTGCCTTATTTTTATACTTGCCCAAAGTTCATAAGGTCCAAAGACCACCACCGGGCAGACCAATAATATCGGGCCAAGGCTCAATTTTCGAGCCCCTTTCGGCTTTCGTAGACTTTTTTCTAAGGCCATTAGTGCAGACAATGCCCACATATTTGAAAGACACCAAGGATGTCCTACGGGAAATCCCGGAGATCGACTTCAATGCTGAGACAGACCATCTTGTCTCGTTTGATGTCGAGCCTCTCCATACCTCCATCCCCCAAAATGAGACCCTTGATACCATCACGTCCATCCTGGAGGGCACCAATTTGGAGTCGATCACGCCAGTCCCTTTCACCATGGCTCTAGCAAGCATTGCCATGAAAGAGAATTTCTTTAAGTACAAGAATACCATCTATTTGCAGGTATCAGTGACCAGCATGGGAAGTATTTTTGCGCCCAGCCTGGCGAACCTCTACGTTCATACCTTTGAACAGGAACATGTTCTGACCACCACTAATCCATTCTATCCACACATCTAATGATGGAAGCGATATATAGATGATATCCTCGTGGTGTGGCGAGGTGACAAGGAATCTATTTTATCGTTTCATCAGTGGTTAAACACTCGTAACCAGTTCCTGAGATTTACCGTAGAGAGCAGCAAAGAGAGAATATCCTTTTTAGACTTGTCTATTTATGTGACCCCAACAGGTCTGGAGACTGAGCTATTCAGAAAATCGACGGCCAGAAACTCGCTACTACTGTACGAGAGCCAACATCCAAAAGCCCTTAGGGACAACCTGCCATATGGGCAGTTTTTACGAGTACGGCGAAACTGTTCCACACCTGAAACCTTTAACAAGCATGCTGAGAAGCTCTCTAGCCAGTTATTAGCTAGGAACTACCCGAAACGGTTGATCACACGCTCCTGGAAGAGAGCAGCTAATAATCAACGTGAGGCACTCTTAGAAGTCGCACCTGCAAAGGCCCCCCTTTAACGTCTAACATTTGTCAGTACGTTCAATATGAAATCATACCAAGTCCAACGCATTGTACGACGTCACTGGCGAGTTCTAAACTGCTGCAACGATAACATTGAACCACCGCTGTTTGCTTTTAAACGGTCCAGCAGTTTGCAGGACCGTTTAATACACAGCCGACCAAGGGAAACCCCCAGGAGAGCAATAGGCACACTATGGGATTTAGCGGCAGTGACTGGACACCATCCGTGTGGAAACTGCTCTGTTTGTCCCCAGACCTCAAAGGTTACCCAGATTGACATAGGGACGGATCGTCCCTGGATTTTGAAAGATTTTTCAAACTGTAACAGTTCACATGTTATTTATCTACTTACATGCCCTTGCCTAGAGAAATATATAGGCATGACAACCAGGAAGGTCCGTACCAGGATGTTAGAGCACAAAAGTGCTTTTAGATGCAAGAAAAGTGTTTTAAAGCTAACAAAACATTTCATAGAACAAAATCATTGCGAAACTGATTTCAAATGGACGGTTTTGGAGAAACCTTATATACCTTCGTATATTGGTGATGTATCTAAGTATCTGTTTGCTAAAGAACAGAAATGGATATACAAATTATCCACAGACACCGTGGCCTGAACGATGAGATACCATGGACCACGCTCTGAGGGGGCTGCTTACAAACCTCTAGGCGGAGGTCCAGTCCATTTCACTGAGTTTAGAATGCAGGAATATCTCTCCTTATGCACTTTATGGACTGATTTGTTCTGAAACTATGTGGATATTCCATACATGGGTTAAGAGACATTATGGGCCCCTTGGGGCTGCTGAAATGCCTTTTCCAGCAGCCTAGCTGCATGTGACATACTAGGTAGGGCAATCCTCCCAATATTTGTAACATACACCTTCTGTACTTTATTACAGTATTGAGTAAACTCTGATATCCATCTCTTGGTTATAATTATCGCTACAACTGGGGATTATATGATGTCATAATGTAGTCCGCGAGATATCACAAGACTTGATTCTGAGCCCCTACACAAGTTGATGTGGTGCAGATTCAGTGTTAGAAATCAATACTTAATATTCTAATAAAGCACAATACATGCAGGGCGCTAGTCATACGACTCTGTTTTCAAACATATTAGTTGCCGGATATCATGAGCCTCTGATATATCTTTTGGCGACTGACAGCCACGTGAACTACAATTTTGTCTGAAATTACGTCATTATGTAGTTCGATATATCCAGCGAGATCTTATCAAGTCCTAATACATAATAAAGACACAATGTTCGCAATAACGCTAGGGCGCTAGTCATATAACTTTGATTTCACATTTGCCCGATATCAAGAGCCCAGCAGGCAGCCTCTGATATACACCTTCTGGTGACCCACAGCCCCGTGAACGACCATTCAGTCCGGGATGACGTCATTTTGTAATACGATATGTCCCGCAAGATCTTACTAAGACCTTCGTTCTCACTACGAGACTACGCTGTGTAAACACTGATTCCCGATGATGATGCAAGCTTATTTTTGCCCGTATTAGACAGCAGGTAGTAGGTTCCTTTTTAAATATAAAAAAACTCGATCTGAACCCCTGTGATCGCGATACAACACGGTACCTATTTTGAACCATCGAGTTAGGTGCACTCTCATTGGCTGATGCTTTGGGACAACTCGATCTACAAATAAGACTCGCCTTCCTCCCCACTTTGCCTCCCCCATACTCAGGTCCAGTCTGAGGCAACGACGGAGAGGTAAGGAGGGTTTGGGCTTGTTAAGGCTTTGCTTCTGAGTCTAGAAGCAGTAACGACTACTAATAATGAGACTGGATATAGTAGGGTTATACTTATACTTTCCAAATGAATCTCTTTTTAAGTAAAATGGAAAGGAGTAATTGCTAATTCAGACGGCTCGTGGGTGAGCCTGATACTGAGCTGCAGCATTACAGGGGTGGAAGTTAGGTGAATAATGAGAGGTGTATTATTGATGTGGAAAGGTGTAGTACTTGTTGTCCTCCCTTTATATCAAGCACCCTATTCCTTAACTCCACAGCGCGTGGCCTCCTCTATCCTGAGCCTTGTCCAGGTGAGGTGAGGTCCTATCCCCTGCCATTATGGGTGAGTAAGGAACTTTGAGTGTTATGTTTAATTTATAATTTAGAAGAATGTTATACCCAACAGTGTTATGCACTTATACCGTTTTCATTTGTTGTAGGTGAACAATATACCATTTGACATGGAGGAATAGTAATGCATATCCTTTATGGTTTGATCTATTCACAGTTCAATACATGGTTTATTCATATGTAGCAAGCACAAGCAGTGGCAAGAATTATTTAGAACAGAGGCCCTGAAGAAAGCCTTGGGAGCTTGTCCCCTCTTTGGCAGAAACATGTCGGCACCTATGCAGTTATTTGGTGAAACTGTTTTTTTGCGCTGTTCTTAGTTTTAATCAGAAAGAGGCCAACGGCTATTAAAGAATTTTCGCTGTTTTCCCTCTATTCTACTTTTAATCACTACCACTACACTTATATTATTTTTTGCACTGCACATGTTCCCATTTAGTGGTCATACGCATGGTCTACTAGTAATTGCGGGACGAAACCCTGTCTTTCATGCTGGGCATGGAAACTGTCTCAAGGATCTAGAGACGCACCATCCCAACTTTTGGATGACCAAGTGATAATATTGATCACTAACAAGACTTTGATGGGAAGCCATCTCTGGACATTGGGTCTCACCTACTATTGCTGGTGGTTGTGTGTTTTGGGTTTTGAGTACTTCTTGTAAGACTTTAAGGTAGTTTACCTGGCACTTAATCATTTGGTTCTGAGTCTTATTGTTTTTGAGTACGTTTTACTCTCTAGCAGACCCCCAGGTTTATTTGGTTTTTCATTTTGGCTAATAGGGGATGATAACCTGGGCAGGTCTATAAACGTCCCTTAGACCCTCTGTTTCTCGTTATGTTGTACATATTTTTGTGTTTCCCATAATCTTGTTAAAACCGGTTACACTGATTTTCCACTATGAACATTTTTTGGAAATACTAGCATACATCAACACATTTTACTAAATGATGATGCAAAGAAATGGTACCTAAAACTTTACAGTAGTTTAGCAAAATGTTTTTGCATATTTTGTGAACATTTGATTTTGAAAGCAAAGAATAATCAATCTTGCTTTCCAATTTCTGCAAATATTGCATCTAATCAAAGAGCATTATACATAGCCTTATATTGCTGAACATTGAAAACGTGTGTACACATTTTTATACTGGAAACAGTGTCAGTAGTTCAGTTTGAGCTTACAACATTTTCTTAGAGCGCTCACCATACTAATAGAGGCTTTGCATTAATGAACCATAAATACAAGTTTGAACAGCATTAATACAAGGACACAATATTACTGTTGTAAGTATACTTGTAAGAATGACCGAGGTAGCCAGGAGGTATATTTTCATGTAGAGGATTTATTCATAAGAAGTTACAGGTTACAAGAAGGTTTCATGAAGGTCTTAAGGAAGTCCAAAGGGAAGTCCCACCAGGAGCAGCATCTTTGCTACTCAGCCCACTCACACAAACTGTCATTCTCCACACAAGCAGGCACACCAACATTCCAACCACTCTCTCATCAGGCATTCCACGCAGACACCACATTCATCCTGGCTGAGTAGCTAAGGAGAGGATGCATCTGAGGTAATCAAGTTACAACAATTACCTTAACTACCTTACTATCCCTTTTCCTGATCCATAATGTGGTACTGTAAACTGGCAGCCAAATGGTTTGTGCTGCAGGGGATTGGCCTACTTGTGCCAGGGACAAAATATACATGAAAACGTGTTGCTTTTGACCCCAAACAATATGTCCCTGGTGTCGGGTATATGTTTGAAAGAGTCAGTTTTGGACTACTTAGGTGTCACCCTTACAGAAAACCTGGAGTGGGGGCCGCAAATGTCTAAATGAAGCCTTAAGCTTACGCAGACCGTAGGAGGAAGTGCAAAAATTTACAGAACTTCCGTCCACAAACCAGCCGGACCAATAGCTGAGATTTATCCAGTTCAAGCAAGGGGTGCTGCATTATACGGGGTAGAATTATGGGGGCATTGTACGGCTAGTAGCCTGAATAAAGTAGACAATTTTAGGAGGCAGTTCTTTGGTCTTCCCCCTAGCACCCCCCTCACCCCTCTATGCCTGGATCTGGCATTAGGCCCATTGGGGACGAGATCGATCTTAGAACCGTAACATTCTGGCGTGGATTGCGGGTGACCCCGGAACTGGCCGCCTTTTTCAGTCTGACCTCAAAGAGCTATTGAGTTTCCTAGGTATTAGCAAAATACCTTGGTTTGTATACATAAAGGATGTCTGTAACCGGTAGGGCAAAGCAGGCTTATGGAGTAATCCTGAAGAATCGTGCCTTTTAATCTCACGGCCAGAATTGGTTAAATCCTTCAGGAGGCATACATTTGCTGACATCCAGGAAAGCTCGTCCTCCGGCCGTTTGACAGCTGAATTTCTAAATATCAAGGACGAGTACATTATGGAATCTTTCCTGAATGATACTCAACCGATTCTGGAAAAGAAATTATATATACAGTTCAGATTTGGGACTCTACTGCTAGGTGCCTTTTTGAATAAATGGCCCAAAACTCTATCTGGAGGGTGCCCTGCCTGTAATTATAAGGAAGAGAGAGTTACATGTTTTTTTTCGGCCCTGGCTACAAATTTCACAGACAACGCTGACTTATTCAACTCTGCAGGAACCTAGGCTTCATACATTGTGCTGAGGCATTCAGAGACTTGAAGTCAGACACCCATGCCTCCATTGTCTTTGCCGTATCTTGTTTCTTAATTTCAATGTGGCGTGTAGGTTGGATTTTTTTTAAACCAGCCATTACAGCCCTAGAAATTTGCATTTTTTTAAATCATTGTATCAATTCCTTCCTTTTTAACAGTTTTGTTAATAACATCTTTTAATGCCATTCGTTTTTAAATCTCTGATTGCACTGTACTATATACGTTCCTGTCCCAGAGACTCCCAAGCAACTTGTTTTGGGAGATTGAGATAGGATTTGCCCAGGCTCATTTCTTGGAAGATTCTAAAATGCACTTCATTATCGCCAAATGTGTCAAACTGTATAGTTTTGTTATTGGGCCTCTTTTTAACATATTTTCTTCGATATGAATTAATAGTATGGTTTTGTATGATCTATGGATCATTTGTGTCTACTTTATGAATATGTACTTTTATGGTCCATGACACCGAAATAAAGTTATGGGATGGAGGTTCAATGTTTTGATTGAGGTCAAAAGTCGATATAACCATGAGACAAAATGATGGATGCCTGCCTACGACCACTTACACTTTCTGGACCTGAAGGAAAGATTCTTTCACTGTCTGTGATCAACTCTGAGCACGGAAGTGACTGTTATTATTAAATACAATGTGCCCTGTTATAGCCTGTAGAAGGGACCCATATCAGAAGTCTTTTCAAGACTATACAGAGATCCTAACTAAGTACCTGTTGTTAGTTGAATAACTACATCTTTCCATGAAGGCTTTAATGCAAGGTATTTTCCAAACACAGCTGGATTGTCTGCAGCTGTAGTCAGTAAAGTAACTGGAATAGAACTGCTAGTCCTCCTTCCATATAGGGATAGAGGTAACACCCTAGCGGCCTGATTTAAGGCAGAGCACTATGGCCCTGTGGTGTCGCCACGGCTTGATTAATGGCGGACTGGTTTCTGACGGGTGCACACCAAACCTTTGCTTTTACTCTCAAAGCAGAAATTTGTTTCTGAAAACAAATAATAGGCCCCATACCTTGGGAGGGTTTTTTGGTAATGTTTCCTTCTCTTGGAGAACGCCTCTGGCAGAGATGGACATCAGATCATTAGCACTAAATAGGATCCTACTCCAAGGGCCCCTACTCTGTGGAGTAAGTTTCCTGACGGCAAAGGCAGCAGTGGCACCGCATTGGGAAAACTGAGGATTCTCCTGACTCTAAACAGAGATTGTGTGCCAAGGGCTTGGCAGACAGGGTACTCTCTCACATTTATAACGGAATGCCCTGTCTGCTAAACTCTAAATGTGTCCCTAAGTAGGATGCACGCACAGTGAGTTCACAGGAATATAAAAACGGTTTCCATTTTGCAGCATAACATGCCCTAAATATTCGTATTGCAGCATAACATGCCCTGAATATTCGTATCGCATACTCATATTTTGATGGTAAATTAAGTTCATTAAATTCTGAGATGTCAGAAGCTAAACTGTTAAACTGAATGACAGAGAGTGGATGGTACATGTGGTTGTGTTGCATTGCCAATGAATTTCTGCACTTTGAGTTTCCAATGCGACTGTATGCACATCCCCAACACTTGGGAATAGCCTACTTATCGGGTCCAGGTTGGGGAGGCTACGTCAATGTCATGGACTCTTGCCTCATAATTCCCACCACTTTGGAAATCAGTGAAAAAAGTGTAATTGTAAAGCACTAGTTCACCCGGAAGGGTTTCTTGGCACTGAAATACTACATGCTTATTGTCACCCAACACAAAGATACTCATTTGATCGACCTTGGAAGGATGAAAGGATGAGTGGGCCTGCCGGAATTGGAACCTGTGACTATAGAGGCAAACACAGACCCCTGCACTGAATGCATAAGTCCACTGAGCCATCAGACCTGGGTAATGGTTGAAAAGCCTATGGAAAGATCACCGACCAGATTCGCCAGACAGTATCCTCTTGGGAAAGAGGCGGTGGTAACTTGGATGCAAACGGGGGCATTTTATTGTTTTAGAGTGACTGATGAGAATAGATCTATGTCAGGAGTGCCCCACCTTAGAAAGAATGCATTACGATGGAGTTCCTCTAGAGGATGTTTCCATTGTGCTTGATGAGTAGGTCTGCTAAGTCACTGACATTCCCTGGGAGGTGTTAAGCCAGGAGGTGGATGTGGTTTTAAAAGTCCAATACAATTCTTTGTGCAATTTGAAACACAAGTAGGTGCCTCCCTGTTTCTGTAAATAGTACAAGAGTACATGTGTGTCCCTTAAGTGTGTCTGGAATACTTCCAGTGCTTGAAACACTGCTTTCAATACCATAACATTGTATGTATGCGCTCCTCATCCTGAAGGGAGACATCAGTATTAATGTGTTGCTTGTGGCTGAGGTTCTGGAAGGGGGCATCCAACTGTGAGATTGTGTGTCCCACAAAAGAAGTTTGTGCTTGATTGGAGGTGACACAATGCTAGTTCTTCTCAATTCCCACAAGCCTGTGCCCACTGTGACACCAAACCATTGGCAACTCCTCCGCTAAGGCAGAGGAGAATCACCCACTGGTTTTTTCACCAGTGTAAGAAAAAAAAATGATAAAAACTGTTATTTCCTTTTTTCCTTTTTGGTGCATGTCAGCTTTTGGAGGTGAGGCGAGGCAGGGCGGGGCTGACGGAGCCGCCGAGGAGTGGTTTGCTCCCACTCCCAAGTGTACAATGACTGTTAGGCCGGACCTCTCGGGCCGCACACACCAGTCATGCGCACTTTCCCCACTCTCCATGCAGGCTGCATTCCAGGCTGGGTGGAGAACATGCCCAGGCCCCCATGCTCTGTATGAGTGCTGAGTCATTGCAGCTTTGCGATTGGCTCAGGGGACAGGGGCGGCTCTAGGCTCAAGGTGGCCCTGGGCAGGGAGCGTAGGTGGGGGGGCCCTGGAAGAGGGGGTCCGGGCAGGGCGGAGCGCGGAGGCCAGTGAAGAGGGGGAAGGGTCAGGGCGTTTGGAAGTGGAACAGAGCCGGAGGCCACCAAATCCCTGCCAGGGGGCGCCATGCAAATATGTATCCATCCTCAGAGGAATATTATATTAACCACATGGCTGCTGCCCCGATTCCCCCCGGTGCTGGACTTCCCTTAACTGGGTGTGGTCATGACGGAATCATTCCGTCATCAGCACAGCTCAACCGTGACTGATGACGGAATGGTTCCGTCACCAGCATCGAAGGGGTTAAGGATATATATTGGCGTGGTGGCCCCTGGGGTTTGGGGGCCCTGTGCAGGTGCATAACTTGCACATGCCTAAGGCCGCCCCTGCAGGGGAGCCTGGATGCCTCCTAACTGCTTTCTGTTCCTGCCGCGGGAGGAGGAGAAATGTGTCCAGGAGGAGCAGTAAGGGGGATGCGACAAGCAGATAAACTTTAATTTAACCTATCCCCACCCCTGTGCTGCTTCCCCCCACCTCCCCCCCCCACTGCCCCTCCACCCCAATCGGTGCCAGCCGTTGCTGCACCAAACACTCCTGAAACGGAGGCATCTGCAAATGTTCTTTAAGAACTAAATCTAAGCGCAAAACCATCACGCCAAACAACTAATCACCATTCTCACTGGCGGAAACTGCAAAGTCTGGAACACAGGAATCAGTCTATGAGATGCCTGGACTCTCTCAATTGTTTTTTTTAGAAACGTTTCAGCTAACTGGGTATTCAGAGTTCCTCACTGTTGATTGTGAGTCTGCAGTGATGGAAGATGCACTTTTTGATATTAATGGTAAACCCTACCTAAAAAAAAGCAGGGTTACTGTGTGTGATTAGGGCAGGCTTTGCGGAGCAGTCTTTTCCTTTAGCAACAAACAGTCCAAATAACTAAACCACGAACTGCTTGGCAGTGGAAGTGAGCCGCCTACACGGAAAACATTTTGTAAACACCCCATGTGCTGATTTGTGCATAATAAAACTGATTATTGATAATGCTTTGTGCCCACTGTAAAGTGAAGAATGCTTTCAATGACTTGCAAGCATCACAAATGGAAGTAGGTGCCTTCGAGGTACAGTCCTGCCAAGTTCTCCTTCTATGTGAAGACGAGGGATCCCTTCTTGTCATGTTGTCATCTTGATGAGAATGGCTTGAAGGGATCCAATATGGGACGCAGCGTGCCGTCCTTCTTTGGTGTTAGGGAGTACATGGACTAGTAATGGCGCGTCTATTGTCCAACAGGGAAGCAATCTCTTCCAGCAACAATGGTACATGGACACTATTGATTTTGAACTTTCCTGGAGGTCTATTCGGGGATAGGTCCCTGAACTTCACGGTGCAGCGGTGCTGCACAATTGACAATACCAATTCATTTTATTGTTACTGCATTCCACTCCCGAGGACCATCCTTTCCCTGGCCAGAGCCCTGTGATGGGGAACACGTGCAGTCAGTGCACTTTCTGATCTCAGTCCTACACTGGTGGATAAAGAAAAAGGTGACTCCTCCTCCCTGATAACCTTTACTGGAATTTGAAACATTACAATAAAATCCTATGATATTTTGATACTTGTCAAAATGTAACCTGTAAATTAGTTTTGGTAAAATCACCAGAATAGTTACTGTATATCATAGGCAGAATTTGTGCATGAAATTAACTGCATATGCATGTGCTTTTCAGCCAGGACTTAGCAGCATATTTCAGTGCGCACATGCTTATGCCAGCTTCTACTACTTTTCTCTTCCTAAATGGGGCAAAATGGTCTTTGTATGTCTTCCTCTTAACGGAATGCACAGCTCCCACCACCAGCTATGGGCATCTATACCCTATTTAAAACAACATTGGTTGTTGTGGAGGGACATTGCTATGTGTCTATGAATCTCCATCTCAGTACAGAAGAGTTAGACTTTATAGTGAGCTGTCCTCTCTCGCTTATGCTCTTCACACCCAATAGCAACTAGATTTTGATTGCAAAAAACGTGGCTGGTTCCAGTACTAGTTCTTTTTTAAGTCTAGAAAGAAACTTATATTGTTTTTAGTTACTGCTGTTCCATATGCTTCCTATCGCTAGACACAAATGGGACACCAATCCATGCACGCTTGCTCTTTCCTTTTAAGTTTAAATCTTTTTATTAGGGTTTTACATTTATGAAACAGGTCAGATGGCAATCTGCATATATGCAAGCAGTACATAGCAATTATAAACGTGGTTCACTGACAACAGTTTAACTCCAGTCTCATGAGCGCGGCATTTGCGCAGTATGTCCCTTGAGTTCGTTAGTGGGTTGTCTCGTCGCAGGGTGCCATGACCGAGTGGACCTGATCCCTCGGGTGATATATTGGTGGGGTCGGGTGAAACTATTCCCCCTCCATTGGCGTACTACCCTATTTGATGAGTGCAAACATCAACTTGTTTGTGGAGATGTCGGACTTCAACCTTCCGACTAAAACTGAACTGGGAACCACAGGAGGGGATACCTCCAGGGGTAGAGAGGAAAAACGGGGGGGAGGGAGGGTTGGGGGAAGGGGGCGAAAACTGAGAGCGTAGGGGGGCAAGGAGCGCTAGGGGCGTTTCTAAACAGCGCATAAGTCAGACAACAGCCAGGAGGAGCCGGCGCCGTGCACCGCGAAGGGGCGATCACGGCGGAGGGGGGAGCTGGACCAAGAGAAAAGAAGAATAGGAGGGGGGCTGGGGAGGACCCCCTGCCATGACAGGTGATTATGAATGCAACGGCGGAGGTGCCTGCGGGTCGGGGCCTCTAAGTGGGTTGCGAAGGCTGGGACTGCGTTGGCCCAGGAGCATCTTGTGCAGTCGTTTCGTGTTTAAATTTTATCAGCAGGTGTACCCATTCCATAGAGATTGGGTGTTGGCGCGTTCCTTTTACCTCCTCGTCCCTCAGGATCTCTTCTTCCGCTGCCCCCAACTTGTTCACAGCCCCTATCCAGGTCGCTTCTGGTGGACCCGTAGGGGCCCTCCAATGCATGGCTATGGTTCGTTTGGCTAGAAGGATAGCTAAGGATGCAAACCGCCATTGCAGCTTCTCGGATTTCTTTTTCTTATAAATACCCAGGGCACACGTCTCCCAAGTGGTAATGTGTTGTAAGTGTACCAGCGCGTGCAGTATGTGGTGCACCCTGCCCCAGTATGATTGCAGGGAAGGACAGTCCCAGAACATGTGTTTAAAATCCGCATTCAATGTGTGGCAGCGGAGGCATCTGAATTCTGTGTCTGGGGAATATTTACGCAGCTTGTCGGGTGTAAGATAAGCGCTATGTAGAACTTTGAACTGTATATTTTTGAAGCAGGCATTTCGAGAAACTTTTTTGGGGTATTCTAGTGCCCGTGTCCACTCCGTGTCGTGGAGGACCCGCCCTACGTCATCCTCCCAGGATTGACGCAACCTGTCTAAGGGAACCTCGATGAGTTCCCGGATGGCTTTGTAGTGCCAGGTTATTAGGTGTCTACCTGCCCCCATCCTCAGGATCGTGTGTAGCACTGGGTGTGTGGGGGGTTCTCCTTCTCGCAAGTCCCAGTATGCTCGGCTGCTGTCTATTATTTGCCTATGTGTTAAAAATTGCCCCTGTGGAAGGTCATACCACTCGACCAGCTGCTCAAATGACTTCAGTTGCCCCTCGAGGAACAAAGCCTCTACCTCATACACCCCACTGTCAGCCCACATCCGCAGGTCCCCCTCGGTGTAATATCCCTCCTTCTGGGGGAAGCCCACCAAAGGAAGCAGTGGGAAGTATAACGGTCGCCCTTTTGACAGCCTATGGATGCGCTGCATGCATTTGCGGGCTATAGTGACTTGCACCGGGTGTGTGCGGGCTGGTCTGGAGCCTGGCATTAGTAGTCGTCGGATGGTGGGTAGAGGCACCCCTCCGCTATCGGCGATCGTCTCCCCCATACGTCTTTTGGCCGTCCAGTGGGACAGCCACTGAAATTGCGCGGCCAGGAAATAGGATTCGAACGACGGGGCACCCAGGCCACCGCTCGCAGTGGGTAACTGCAGTGTACGTAGAGCGACCCTGTGCCGTCCATCCCCCCAGATCAGTGTTGTGAGGAGCGTGTCCAGCTCGCGGAAGAAGGACCGAGGTAGAATAACTGGGAGATTTGTAAAATGATATAGTAGTCTGGGTACCATTATCATTTTAGCGTTGGCTATCCACGCTATAGGTGCCAGGGGGAGTGTTTTCCAGAAGCCCATCCGGAGCGAAGGCCTGCCAGCGCGCTTCGGTGATTCCCCTCATAGAGGTCCTCTGGGGAATGGTATAATCTCACACCCAGATATCTGGGGGCCGCTGTACTCCATTTCAGGGTGTGTGCGCCAACCTGCAAATCGTGGGGTGCCAGGTCTGGACTGAGTGGGTAGATTGTGAATTTGTCCCAATTCACCTTGAGACCTGATGTGTCTCCGAACTCTTGCAGAGCATGCCAGAGCGAGGTGACATCACCCATCAAGTCTCGGACATAAACTAGCTGGTCATCTGCATATATAGAGACGCAGTGGACCGTGTCCACTATTGGGATGCCCCATCTCTCCCCCTCCCGAGGCAGCCGAACGGCCAGGGGTTCCACCGCCAGCGCGAAAAAAAGGGGGGAGAGAGGGCACCCCTGTCTGGTCCCTCTCTCCACCGGAAACGAGGTTGATATTAGTTTCCCGACCCTTATTCTGGAGGCAAGGTCCCTGTACAGGAGTTGGGTATACGCCATCAGCGTAGGGCCGATCTGGATTTCCCGCAGGACTGCGAATAGGTGGGGCCAAGCCAAGGTGTCAAACGCCTTTTCCAGATCGAAGATCAGGCTGGCCGCACGCTGGAAGCGGTTTGTAACCTCGTGTTGTATATGAAACAGCCGACGTAAGTTATGGGAGGTGTTGCGCCGGGGCACAAAGCCACACTGGTCGGGATGTACAAGCGTCTGAAGGATTTGACTATAGCGGTCGGCTAGTATTTTCCCCAGGAGCTTAAAGTCCGCGTTTAGTAATGAGATCGGCCTATAAGAGGCTGGAAGTGTGGGGTCTCTGTGCGGTTTTGGGAACATCACAACTAGTGATTCGCGGAACGAGGCTGGCAGTATGCCCTTAGACAAGGCTTCCTCGTATGTGGACGCCAGATGAGGTGTTATTTCGGTCACGAAGGTTTTGAAGTATTCCAGGGGGAAGCCGTCCATACCGTGTGCCGCTTGCTCTTTCCTTTAATATGATCTTTTTTAGTATATTATGGAAGCCTTTGAAATAGTAGATGGTGACTTCTGCCGCTCCACGTGATTTCACGTTACACTACAACGACCACCGTAACACTATCTTATAAAACGTCAGAAATAAGAAAAGCAATCGTGAATATCAATACTAATAAGTAGATGAACTGGCACAAATTGGGGCGCTCAGCAGGTATGATACAAAATAAGATGCTTTGCATAAATGGACAGTTTTAATCTCAAAGTACAAAAACATTTTAAAAAGAGGGAGAAATTGTGGCCCCTCAGCGTCAAACATACCTCTTCAGTGATTGAATCTAATGATGATGTTGCTTCGTCATACAGAATAATCGGAGGGTTCTTCAAGATGGCGCGTGCAATAGCAACTCGCTGTTTCTCTCCACCTAGAAATTATGAATGAAAAGTTTTATGAGTTACGTAAAATGTTAATTATTTACAGGTCTATTTGTAGATATGTTTAGGACATTTAGAAATAACACAAGTAAACAACTAGATTATCAACGATTTCTCTAGCACCAACACCATCCCACTACAGACTTCAAATTCTACAACAGAGGAAATTAATTCAACTAAATAACGTCCCTGAGCCCCCCAACAAAACGGTAAAACCATTTTTAGGCTAGCTTATATCTGTTTTGAGAAATCTCCTCTTCTCCCTAGCATTGGATTGTACAGGATAGGACACCCCTCACTATTCCATTAGTGTGAATTTAGAAAACATGTATGTTCGATGAAAAACTATATAAGATCCAAGTTCTAGTTTTAGATATTGAAAATTATACCAATCTTATTACAGCAGGCAAAAAGACAAACGAAATGATTTTTCAGTGGAATATGTGGGCCATGAGTGCAGACATGGAATTTTAGTAACAAATGCTACAACATCTATGTTTGAAGTGCAAGAAACTCGATTTTTGTAGAAATTTAATGATTTCGTTTTTTTAAGACAGTAAAGAGAAGATCTAGTAATCATTTGACAAATACAGAATGGAGCTGTGAGGATTGGTTTACAAGCTCACATATGGCTGAAGTGTTGGAAAACTTTGTAGGCCATATGAAAGAAAAGAAGGTGGCAAACAAACTTGCACGACAAGCTGGTAAAACAGATGTCCTCTTTAGGAGGTCTGACCCTTTCATCTCTAGGATGCCTACAGCGGACACTGAGGAAGAGGCTAACACATTACTACAACACTGCTATTTAGCTCACATTCATGTAGTGTGTCTTGAGCTCTCGGCCAACATTTACATTTTTCGTTTCCGCAATACAGAGGACCAGAAGGAAAATGTGCTGATGACTCAAATAATTGGTGAATTAAAAATAAAATCTGTGAAAAAATAAATTACATTTTGATGCTTTCACTGCTTAAAGATGATCCTCTCCTGGCAAATCGAAATGGCTATATAGCTCAGGAGGTGAAGTCTGGAAGGCTGCTGTGTATCTTTTTAAAACAGCAGTGAAGGATTGAGAGACAGTCCAGTGTGCCACCCTATTAAATCTTTTTCTGATGTGCACTTTTGGGTGACAAATAATTTTTGCAAATTGATAATTTTCAGGTTGCATATGGTGTAATGTTTTGAATGCAGCAACTCTGCTTCGAATTGCAGACAAAAATTGGGAAGGAAGGGAAAATGAAATTTATGATGAATCGCATCAAGATTGTTTGAAAGTAACCCAATTATGCACAAAACAAAGAGGAGACATTAAAGAAATTCCTTTAGAAATAGTTGAATTGACATTGTTTGTCGATAGTTCCTTCTTAATATGGAGCATTAAAGGCCGCCTATACAGTATGCTCAATTTCATACACTAGAAGTGCTTTTTACCAAATGCGACTTCAGCACAAATGGCAGAATGGATTGCCTTTACTAGAGCTTGCTGCTTGTATAATAATGTTGTGTGACAATGTACATAAATAGCCAATGTGGTTTTGTTAAGGAATATGGTCAACTTTTGTCTCAAAGAGGGTTCAAGACATCCTTGGAAGCTTCAATAAAAATAAAATGTATATATTGGACTTGTTAGGAGCAAAAGGAAGCCAAAGGAGATAGCCATTGTCAAGTACACAACCCATAACACTGGCAAGGATATGGTAATCATTTTTTTGGTCCACAGGTTCAGCCGGTTGTCAGGGTATATCTTGTATCTAAGGTGCCCTTGTGTTGTAGGAGATGGCTGAGCTTCGCTGCTATCTACAAAAATTAGGAAAATATATAGAACTGACTGGAGTTAAGAAAAGCAGCCTGAAACCTGAACTTTCTCCTCAAAGATTATTGTGGCTTGGGTGGGGGTCAGTGGGAGTATGTCATTTGTATTGAAAAAGACTGACTAAACACAGTTCGGACATACAGAAGAAGGGTGGAGCACACTGCCTCACATCCCAGCACTCAATTCGCCCCAATGCATCGTGATACATGCAGGGAATTATGACACTTACTTCAGTTGTACTCTTTAATTTTTCATCCTTGTTGGTGCAGCCTTGTAACTCTAGACAAGTCAACTGGGATGTGAGGCAGTGTGCTCCCACTCTCCTACTGTTTGAAAAGGCTTCCTTGAGCTACTGAACTGACAAGCTTGTGTTGATGCACCTACGCCCAGTGAGTGGTACAGAGACCTGAGAAGACTTTGGGCTGCATTTCCACCACCCCTAAAAAGACTTGTAGCTCTCTACTGCTAAAGGAATAAATCCAGGAACATGTGTCTAGAGTTATCCAGCACAGGCTGCACCAACAAAAGTGAACAGTTAAAGACTACCACCGAAGTGAATGTTATCATGCATTTACCATGATGCGTTGGGCAGATTGAGTCCTGGAATGTGAGAGTTTGCTCCAACCCTCCTATTATTTGAAAAGGCTTGTTTGAGCTACTAAGCTGACAAGCTTGTGTTGATGCACCTGTGCCCAGTGAGTGATAGAGAGAGCTGAGAAAACTTTGGGCAGCATTTCTAGCACCCCAAAAACGATTTTTTCTCTTCTGATGAAGGAAAGAATTCAGAAACACGTGTAGAGTTGCACAGCAGAGGCTGCACCATTAGGGTGAAAAATGAAAGACTCCTTCTGAAGTAAATGTTCTCATGCACTTAATTTACCATGATGCATTGGGGCAAATTTAGTGCTGTGATGTGAGGCAGTGTCACCCACCTCCTACAGTTAGGACATAAGCTGCAACAGGGGGTGAACCAAGCCCATGGAGAAGATGAAGATTTCAGCCACACCCATTTCACTGTCAACGACTGTGAAGGACCAATAAAAAACAAATCAGCCCCTGTGACCGCTTTACCAAGGGGTTGCCGCATCTACTGCTGAAGAGATGAAAAACTAATACACAACAGAAATTTTCTTTTTTTTTAAATAATATTTTTATTTTCCGAGCCAGAAAAAAAAGAAAAGAGAACAAAAAAGCAGTCTTAATACAGAGTACAATTTTAAATTGTGAGATAATCAGGTGATAAAAGAGAAAAAAAGAAAAAAATATATATATAAAACACAAAGTATACATTGAAAGAAAGACCATAACAGTAAGCAATTAAAATGTATATATGCTTAAACCCCATTCTTCCACTTTATTAGGGGTAGCCATATCGCCTCTCCACGCTTAGCAGCTTTGGGACCTCTAGAGGCATAAATAGCATTCTCGAGATTAAAGATCGCAAGTAGGCGTGCGAGCCACATTTGAAAGCTTGGAGGCTTTTTGTCTTTCCACCTTGCGGCCAATATAATTCTAAAGACCGCAGTACCGATAAATAGGAGTGCTTCCTCGTTTGGTTTTAAATTAAGTGAATTATCGTATCCGAGCACATATAATGTAGGAGAGACGGGAACTTTGTAACCAAACACCTCATCCCAGCACAACAGAAATTTTCAAATGTATATCATTCACGAGGCTGACGATTCCAACCTGTTCATTGCTTTGAAAATGTGTACTCATTTAGTATATTTTCATGGATTTCATATACCCTATTTTGTCCTAGTTTTTTTCCCCCTCTTCGGAGACATACACGCTCCTACTTACAAACACCCCTTTTTCTCTTTCTCTATTCGGACTTCTCCTGAAGGCCGCTTGAGCCCTTTATCTTACCTGGCTGCTTGTTTTTTTTTAATTTTTGGAAGACCTTTATTTAGAAAAGGGTGCACACAGCTATTCAGCCAAACATCCCGGAGGCATGGCAGCAAAAATAGGAAAACAAACTGTTTCGGCACCCCCAGGAGAGCAGCTCAGGAAAAAGAGGTCAATTTTTAAAAAATAAAACAGGATATACACGGTAAGTACGTAATACAGTTCCATATGTTAACGAGAAGAAAAGAGAGAAAAGAGAACAGGAGGGGGCCGGCTACGGGATCTAAAGTAGATACAATCACCAGGTGGGCCGGGAAGCATTTCCAACTGCAGAGACGACAACATTTTGAGGCGAACAATATATGCAAGCATACATTTCTGAAAACTCCCGATTAATGCCCCACCTGACGAATCCGATGACAGGAGAGACCGAGCGGCCACAGTCCCAGCCCCGCCCAAATAGTCCAAACAGTAACCCGGTACACTGACCCCCAACCCAGGGAGAAAGAAAAAAGGGAAGTCCAGTCAAACTAAAAGAAGAGAAAAAGGCCATAGAAACAGAAAACACAAAAACAAAACACTGTGGCACAGACATCGCTATCCAGGCTTTGACACTAGATGGGCCTCGAGTCGCAAATTCCGGGATCAAAGTGGGAGAAATGGCTCGCTTAGGGGGACCAGACAGATCAGAGTCCTTATGCGATCGGGTAGTTTCGGTGTCATCCACGATCGACTTATGTGAAAGAGCAACCATGTAGGAGCACAGATCCTTAATGGCGGCCATCACAGTTCGCAATGATGGCTCTACTTTACCCCGCACCGCCGCGAACTGATCGACTCCAGACATCAATGCGCCCTTCGGGTCACCCGATTCCCCCAGGGACCGAAGTGCGATGAGGGCGGGCGGGGGCAGGAGGTACACAGTCCAGCAACGATAGGGCCTCTCGGAAGGGGGCCCCACCCCGGCGGGAAGGGAACGCCGAGAAGGGGACCCCCGACCTCTCAGCCACTCACAGGATCATTACACCTCCACAGTGCGGGTAGAACGGCAGGCTCTCCACCAATCCAAGGGCAGGCTGCTCTCCACTGCTAGCGACCGGACCGTTTCTGGGTCCCCTGGCCGCCGTTGTTGCACTGCAACCCGGTAGGATCAGTACTCGAGGTCCCGGCTCTCGGTCAGCGTTAGGCCAAGAACTTCCACTCGATGTGACTCCGGCAATCCGGGCCGTAAGTTTCCCAGGACCACGTCGCCAGTATCAGCGACGAGTCACCCACACGGGGGTGAGGCGAAAAAGCAGGATTTGTAGCAGGATAGTCAAGCAGCAGGAGGAGGTCGACGGAGCCGAGAGCTTATGCGGCCATCTTCATTCGTCGCTAGGCTCCTCCTCCTGGCTGCTTGTTTTATTAATGCTGCTCCACTCAGTCTCCCGCTCTTGCCAGTTCTCCTGCTGCATCCCTTTCTTAGGACTGGCTGGACAATGTAGAGGTCAGCGAGACGTACAGATACCAGCTCTTTACATTCTACATGGAGTGGGCTTTGGCTCTGCCCAGTGGAGTAGTTCTCTCACGCCTCATGCTATTTGACTGACCCTCCAGCCTCCTATGGAACAATTGCACTGCAATGCCTGAGGGGCTATTTTACATCTTGAAAGTAAATCATAACCCGTTCGACTCTTGATCTCAGAATGACTATGTTTTATTTTTTCCCCACTGTGTCAACCTTTTATAATGGTTTTGCTGGCTGTCAGCTTGTTTAAACATTTCAATCTCAGTGTTTGTAAAGTGAGGGTATGGTGGGCTTTGTGTAGAATAACAGCATGTAGTTGGATATCTGCTGGGCTAATGGTGACAGTGTACACAGCTGGATAAGAAGTCCAAGGGTCCAGTCCCAATGTGGTGTCTTTCATATTTTGTTGAAAATTCATTGTTTATTTAAAAGGAAAAACCTCAAGGTTATTATTGACCATCTCTCCCATTCCAGTGTCCGCTAGCAGCATTCCATCTTCTGTAGTTTAATCTGAAGGCAGTCAACACGAGGACTACATTTCCCAGCCGCTCTAGCACTGTCATTTCGCACCACATGGCAATCTTATGAAACATTTAGCCAGAGAGATCCCTCTCCTCCCCTCACCCAAGCACCGGTCCAAAATGCTTTGCATCACAGACAGTCTGCATCGAGAACATCGCAGGGGGAGGGTGGCGGGGCTCTTTGCCCCTGGTCCTGAGCTACTTGGGAAGCCAACACTCCAGTAACATATATTGAAATAATATAATGGGACCTAAGCTGTTCCTTTGAGACACAGCGAACAATCAATCAATCAATCATTACATTTATATAGCGCGCTACTCACCCGGGAGGGTATCAAGGCGCTGGGGCAGAGGGGTCCGCTACTGCTCGAAAAGCCAGGTCTTGAGTTGCTTCCTGAAGGAGAGATGGTCCTGGGTTCGCCGGAGGTGGGTGGGGAGGGAGTTCCATGTCTTGGCTGCCAGGTAGGAGAAGGATTTTCCTCCGGCGGTGGTTCTGCGGATGCGTGGAACGGCGGCGAGGGCGAGGCTGGTCGATCGTAGCTGGCGGGTGGGCGTGTAGAAGGTTAGTCGGTCGTTGAGGTATTTGGGGCCCAGGTCGTAGAGAGCCTTGTGTGCGTGGGTGAGGAGTCGGAAAGTGATCCTCTTGCTGACGGGGAGCCAGTGCAGGTCTCTCAGGTGGCCGGAGATGTGGCTGTGTCGGGGGGTGTCCAGGATGAGTCGTGCGGAGGCGTTCTGGATGCGTTGGAGTCTTTTCTGAAGTTTGGCTGTGGTACCGGCGTAGAGGATATTTCCGTAGTCCAGTCGGCTGGTGACGGGTGCCTGGGTGACCGTCTTCCTGGTTTTGGTCGGGATCCATCGGAAGATCTTACGGAGCATGCGCAAGGTGCCGAAGCATGATGATGAGACGGCGTTGACTTGTCTGGACATCGAGAGGGAGGAGTCCAGGATGAAGCCCAGGTTGCGTGCGTGGTCCGTTGGCTTGGGAGTGGTGTCCAGGGCAGGGGACCACCAGGAGTCGTCCCAGGCGGAGGACGAAGATCCCAGGATGAGGACTTCCGTCTTGTCTGAGTTCAGGTTCAGCCGGCTGTTCTTCATCCAAACGGCAACGTCTCTCATCCCTTCTTGTAGGTTGGTTCTGGCGGTGTCGTTGGTGAGGGAGAGGATCAGCTGGGTGTCGTCGGAGTAGGAGATGATGTTGAGGTTGTGTTGGGGTGCGATGGCTGCGAGGGGGCTCATGTAGACGTTGAAGAGGGTGGGGCTGAGTGATGATCCTTGTGGTACGCCGCAGATGACTTCGGTGGCCTCTGATCTGAACGGGAGGAGACGGACTCTCTGGGTTCTTCCGGTGAGGAACGAGGTGATCCATTCCAGTGCCTTCTCTTGGATTCCGACGTTGCTGAGGCGCTGTACTAGGGTGTGGTGGCAGACAGTGTAGAACGCTGCGGAGAGGTCCAGGAGGATGAGTGCCGCCGTTTCCCCGTTGTCGAGCAGGGATCTGATGTCGTCAGTGGCTGCGATGAGGGCGGTTTCAGTGCTCTGGTTGGCTCTGAAACCGGACTGTGAGTGGTTGAGGGATCCATTTGTCTCGAGGAAGGCAGCAAGCTGTCTGTCGACGGTCTTCTCGATGGCCTTGGCCGGAAAAGGGAGGAGCGAGATGGGGCGGAAGTTCTTGAGGTCGGTGGGGTCCGCTGTTGGTTTTTTCAGGAGGGTGCTGATTTCGGCGTGCTTCCAGCTCTCCGGGAAGGTGGCGGTGTTGAAGGAGGTGTTGATGATGTTCCGGAGTTGGGGTGCGATGATGGAGTCTGCTTTGTTGAAGACGTGGTGGAGGCAGCGGTCGGTTGGGAATCCGGTGTGGATGGTGTTCATCGTGCGGGTGGTGTCTTCGGTGCTGACTGGGGTCCAAGCGCAGAGGGTGGAGGTGGGGGGCGTTGGTTCGGTGGTGGGGTGCGTGGTTGGTGCGCCGAAGCGGTTGTGCATTTCGGCGATCTTGCGGTGGAAGAACGAGGCGAGTGAGTCGCAGAGGTCTTGCGAGGGAGTGATGTCGTTGTTTCCGGCGCTGGGGTTGGAGAGCCCTTTGACGATGCTGAAGAGTTCCTTGCTGTTGTGGGCGTTGTTGTCCAGACGTTCTTTGAATGCTGTGTTCTTGGTGGTGCGGATCAGCTGGTGGTGTATGCGGTTGGCGTGCTTGAGGGCAGTCATGTTGACTGCGGTCTGGTCGCTCCGCCAGGCTTTCACGAGGGTGCGGCAGTTCTTCTTGGAGTTCCTAAGTTCGTCGGTGAACCAAGAGGTTTTCTTGCTGCCAGGTCTGCTGGGAGGGGTCTTCAGTGGTGCGAGTTCGTTTGTGCAGTTGGTGATCCACTGTGTGAGGTTGCTGGCTGCTTCGTTGGGGTCCGTTGTGCTGGCGGGGGGGTTCTGGCTGAGGGAGGTGGTGAGCTGGTCGGCGGTGATCTTGTTCCAACTCCTGCGAGGGACCTGTTGAGGGTGGTGGTGGGTCGTGGTTCTTTAGAAGCTGAAGTGGACGCAGCTGTGGTCGGTCCAGTGGAGTCCGGAGGAGTGGCTGAAGGAGATGTACTTGCTGGAGGAGAAGACTGGGTCAAGCGTGTGGCCGGCGTAGTGGGTGGGGGTGTTCAGCAGTTGCTTGAGTCTGAGTTTGGCGAGGTTGTCCAGCAGTGTGGGGGTATTGCTGTCCTTGTTGTTCTCCAGGTGGAAGTTGAGGTCCCCTAGGAGGATGTAGTCAGCGGATGGGAGGGCGTGTGACCTGATGAAGTCTGCGATGTCTTTGCTGAATCGTCTGCGTGGTCTCGGGGGTCTGTAGATGAGGGTACCTCTGAGTGTGGTCTTGGGGTCGGTGTGTATCTGGAAGTGGAGGTGTTCGGCGGCGGTGAAGGTGTCGTCGGAGCTGGTCGTGATGCGGATGGTGTTCTTGTGTACGATGGCGATGCCTCCTCCAGTCTGGTTGATGCGATCCCTCCGGGTGATCTTGTATCCGTTTGGGATGGCGATGTCGGGCGCTGAGGAGGCGTTCATCCAGGTCCCTGTGAGGAAGGCGACGTCTGGTGCTGTTGTGTCGAGCAGGTTCCAGAGTTCGACGGCGTGTCTGTGGACGGAGCGGGTGTTGAGCAGGATGCACTTGAGGTGATTCTTGCTGGTGGTAGGCTTGGCGGGTGCCAGGCCTGGTCGGAGGCAGTGCATTTGCAGTCTTGGCAGGTGAAGGGTCCGTGGGTGTGTTTCGGGGTGGCTAGGTAGCAGGCTGGTTTCCGGCCGGTGTTGAGTGCGCGGAGGGTGGCGGCGTCGTAGACTTGTCGGGTGCGTTGGCACCGTCGAGATCCAGGGTTCCTGGCGCTGGGCGCGGTCCAGGCGTGGACGGGCATAGACGGGCTTGCCTTTGGCATGCCTTCGGCGCACAATCGGCGCGCCCGCTGCGACTACGCGTGGACTTTGCCATAAATGGAGAGTGGGGGGAGGAGCGAGGGAGGAGCAACTGGGAGGCGGGCGCGGGGTGGCGAATGGGAGGGCAGAGGGTACAGAGAAAGAAGGGGGGCGGGGCCGCAGGGGAGAAGCGGCAGGGAGCGGGGAGCGGGAAAAGCGGAAAACGGGACAAGCGGAGAAAAGGCAAAAATACACAAGTGGACACAAGTCAGGGGCACACAGGGGAGGAAATGAAACAAAGCTGGCACAGACATCGAAGGGGAAAAGGCAAAAGTACACAAGTGGACAAAAGGCAAGGGCAAAAGTCAGGGGCACCACACAGGGGAGGAAATGAACAACGAGCTGGCACAGACAACCAAGGAGAGGCCGGGGAAGCAGCAGTCACGGCCTCAGGGGCGGCAGCGGGCAGGCGATGGTAGCGAGGGGCACCGGGCGCACTCAGGGAGAGCCAGGCGGCAGGTGGAGCGGCCGTCTCTGACGAGGTCAGGTCAGGTCAGGTCACGATATTTGGGCTACCTGGGTGGCGCCAAACAGTGAGTTTTATCCTTCTCCAGCACACACATTTCCTTAAGTACTAGTCCTTGGACCGAAAACCAAAGAAAGGCCTGCAAAATATCTGGCCCACGGCCCCGCAAAAGCTTCTGACATGTCTACTGTGCATTCAGAGTTACGGCAAAGATTGCATTGAATGGCAGACCTAATAACCAACCTCTCCTGCAGGTCAATGCACCCCACAGACCGTGACACCATGTTGTTGTGTTTGAAATGGATCCTCTCAGCTTGTGTGTGGCATCTACTCAGGTCTGCTTTGGTAACGGGGACTTTACAGCGCAGAGTAGGGTTGTTAGCTCTGTGAACCGCAGATGAAAAGCGATCAGTTGTTTTGCCTCGCTCTGCTGCTGGGTGGCTCACACAACCTTCACATCCATTAATGCATCCACTGCTACACACCTACATAATACACAGATATAAGAGGCCACTGATGCCCAAAAGAATATGTTCTCTCTCTCTTTTTTAGGTCGAGCGTAGCGATGAACTTTTGTTGGCGTGTTAGGAGGAATGTGAGACAGCGTTCAGGCATGAGCCTCGCTGTCTCAGATTCCTCCTCGAGGGCGCGCACGGCGCTGTGCCCATCTCCTGCCTCGGAAGCACCACACACGCATGCGCATTCACAGACACACACAAGCGCCCATGCACGCACCCATGCATACAGAGAACACATCCCCGCCGTCGCATACACACACACACACACACACACACACACACTGCATACACACACGCATACACAGAGACACACACACAAGCACGCACGCACCCATACATACATACAGAGAACCCACCCCCGCCGTCGCATACACACACGCGCGCGCGCACACAAGCGCACCAAGACCCCCGCCGCCCCACCGGGCCTGCCCCACTCACCAGGTTCTTCGTTCGTGTCCCTCGGCAGCCATCCGGTCATTCTGGGCAACAGGCGGGTGCCGCGCTGAGACGCAGTCACGCAAATCTTCCGGCGGGCATGGGAGCGCGGGGTAGACTCCCGTCTGCTTCCTGTATTTGTCTGGCCCCGCCCCCGTCCCAACAAAGGTTGCCTGGCTTCCTGTTGAAGCCGGGCTGCGGCGTTTCATTATTTTTAATTATGCCTATAAAGCGGACGCCCTTTCAAGATCGGGACAACAACAGTAACTTCAGAAACACAAATGAATTATGAAGCAGTGGGTCAATAATGGTCATCTTAAATACCTAGATGTTGAATCCGCCTCATTTAAAGAGGGATTATTTCCATTCTTTTGCTGCTAAATTAGAGAAAGGTGAAATTGTTGCAAAATGTCTTCTGCAAGATCTTTTGTCGTCAAGTCGAATTCGGAAGTGGAGTGGAAGCTCCGTCCATACTTTTGATTAGCATGTGTCATCCATTATGGTAAACGCTGGCTCCCCCTCCTCCCTATATCCCCGTGCTGTGCCACAGGTACCGCAGTGTCACAAACGCAGCAAAACACCAGCTGGGGCAACAAAAACATGATACCAGCACCAATTGAATTACGGCGGCACCCTATTTGCAAACGCTCCATTGCAAGCCGAAAGCGCTTCATCTGCACCCCCCACATCAACAAGCCACCACAACTGCAGGCACATGGGGGCACAGCTCTGCACAGCATGACGGACGGCCGACACTTCCGTAGGTGCGCTTCGAGCTGCATGAACATCAAACTGGCCTGCCCCAGCCGTTAACCCCGCTGATCACCGCTCACCGCAACTCCTGTGGCAGAACCCCAATGCCCTCGCGACTGACCTGATGGTGTCACCGTGGAGCCACCCCCCCAACCCCCGGCATCCCTGCAAGAGCATTCCCAAGGACGGAGCAGTCCACAGCCAGGTACCAGGCGTCATCCCCCAAATTCTCCTTCTCCCCACTGTGAACCAAAGGGGGGAGCCTGCATGCACCCCCGTGCACGCCTCCTCCGCATTACTGGATCAGCGCCTCTGCCCCCCATGACACATAAGCATAAAATGAAAAACAAATAACAGATTGAGTATGGCCTTGGGATACTCCCCCCTCATTCAATTCCTGGCTTCGCAGTAGTGGCATCATCTCATATGCATAGGAAAGGACTGGCTTTGTTTGCACACCGCAAACCAGCATGAGATAAAAGCATTCTCCACGCGCACTAGTGCTCACTCTGTATCAGTTGCACTAGAAGGCCGTGCACTGCGCCCATTGCATTCTGTCCTCAGTTCGACATTTCCGATTCAATTTGCTGTGACTGCCAACCAGAGGAGAGCTTTACACAAGTGGACACATGACCACAGGGCAATGGACTCAGGCCAACAAACTGTATGAGGTCGGCCAGTGATCTCGCGCCGGCGAGGATTAGGTGTGACCTGACCACTGAGCACACTCCTAATTCCTGACTGAAAAGTGATCAGTGAACAACTCACTCTTAATATTGAGCCCACTTTGCCTTGGATTTTCATTTTCATTATTAAATTACTGTTTGCGCTAGACGGCTTCGCATTGTTCCACATTAGCATATCACTGCTGATAAATTACCCGTAGCGCTTGTCTGCCAAGGTGCGCTTCAATTATAACAAATATCTCTGCTGCCTGTTCATTCGTGCCTGATTGTGCCAGCGCCATTACCGTCAGCGTAGCGCTATTCACGTGCATTCAGCCCCAACCCTGAGACTAGAATCCTTGCGGCCATTTTAATTGTATTTGTTGTTGTTGTTTTGCCTCCCTGACCTGAGCTCCACCCCGCTCCCGCCTCCCAGCTGACCCCCCCTTCGCCCCTCCCCCTCCCACTTTCCACATATGACTGATGCCTTTTCGCGCAGCGTTCACGCGCAGCGGTCGCGCCCCATTCGCGCCGAAGGTGCGCCAAAGGTAAGCCCGTCTGCGCCCGTCCGCGCCTGGACCGCGCCTGGACCGCGCCCAGTGACTGTCCCCCTGGTCCCCGCCGCTCCCAACCCACTAGAATCACTTATGATGCCGCAACTCTCCTCTCCCTCAATCCTGGACGCGCACCACAATGCTGCGAAGCTACCCCAGGATGTACCCACGGCCCTTTTGCCTGCCTCTCCTGCAAGTTCAACTGCTTCAGGACCCTCACCAAACCCACTTCCTCCTCTCACAGCTCCAAACCCAACCGCCTGAACTGCATCCTACTAAACACCCGCTCGGTCCACAGACATGCAACAGAACTCTGGGACCTAATCGACACTGCGTCACCGGACATCGCCTTCCTCACTAAAACATGGATGAACGCTTCCTCTGCTCCCGACATCGCCATCGCCATACCGGACGCTAACAAGATTATTCGAAAAGACCGCACCAATCAAACTGGAGGAGGCATCGCCATCGTCCACAGAAATACCATCAAAATCACAAAGAGCTCCGAGGACAAACTTGCAAACGCCGAACATCTTCACTTTCAGATCCACACCGATCCCAGGACCACCCTTAGAGGCACCCTCATCTACAGGCCTCCAGGTACCCGCACTCAATTTAGCGATGACATCACGGACTTCGTCAGCCCACATGCCCTCGCATCCGAGAACTACATTCTTCTAGGAGACCTCAACTACCACCTTGAAAACACACTCGACAGCAACACCACCACCCTTCTGGACAACCTGGCCAACCTCGAACTCAAACAACTTGTTGACACCCCCACTCACACAGCCGGACACACACTCGACCCTATCTTCACCTCCAGCAAGCACATCTCCTTCGATCGCACTACAGCTCTCCACTGGACGGATCACAGCTGTGTTCACTTCAGCTACAAAACCACCCTGACCCACAACCTTCCACAACCCATTCCCCGAAGAAACTGGAACAAAATCACCACCGACCAACTCCTCACATCACTCAACCAAAACCCTCCCACCCTAGCAACAGACCCAAACCAAGCGGCCACCAATCTTAAGCATTGGATCACCCACAGTGCGGACGAATTAGCTCCCCTGAAAAAGCCCCAGTTGAAATCAGCCAACAAAAGGGCTCCCTGGTTCAATGATGAACTTAAAAAATCCAAGAAGCTATGCCGCACCATGGAGAAGAACTGGAGAAAAAACCCAACCTCAGACAACATGGCCTCCCTCAAGACAGCCACCCGCAAACACCACCAACTGATCAGATCCACCAAGAAATCAGCATTCAAGGATCGTCTCGACAACAATTCTCATAACAACAAAGAACTCTTCAATATCGTCAAAGAACTCACTAACCCCACCGCAGCATCCAACAACATCACTCCCTCCCAAGACCTCTGCGATGCACTATCCTCCTTCTTCTACAACAAAATTGCCGACATCCACAACAGCTTCAAGAATACTCCCAGTGATCAACACGCCCCACCCCCTTCAGACCCCACTCCTCCAACCAACAACCTCAGCGCCTGGAACCCAATCACCACTGAAGACACCATTCACCTCATGAATTCAATCCACTCTGGCTCGCCCTCCGACCCCTGTCCCCACCACATCTTCAACAAAGCTAACTCCATCATCGCACCCCAACTCCGCGATGTCATCTACTGCTCTTTCAACTCTGCTACCTTTCCAGAAATCTGGAAACACGCCGAACTCGGCGCCCTTCTGAAAAAACCCACAGCAGACCCCTCAGAACTGAAAAACTACCGACCCATATCCCTCCTCCCTTTCCCGGCCAAAGTCATCGAGAAAGCCGTCAACAGCCAACTCGCCGCCTTCCTTGAATCCAACAACTCCCTTGATCCATCTCAATCCGGATTTCGGGCCAAACACAGCACCGAAACCGCCCTCATTGCAGCGACCAACGACATCCGAACACTCCTGGACAACGGAGAAACAGTGGCCCTAATCCTACTCGACCTATCCGCTGCTTTCGACACAGTCTGCCACAGCACCCTTATACAACGCGTCAGCAACATCGGCATACAAGGAAAAGCCTTGGACTGGATCATCTCGTTCCTAGCTGGGAGAACTCAGAGAGTCCGACTTCCCCCATTCTACTCAGAGGCCACCGAAGTCATCTGCGGCGTACCTCAAGGATCCTCACTCAGTCCCACCCTCTTCAACGTCTACATGAGTCCTCTCGCCTCTATCGCGCGTCAACACAACCTCAACATCATCTCTTACGCCGATGACACCCAGCTAATCCTCTCCCTCACCAAAGACCCCAACACCGCCAAAACCAATCTTCACGAAGGCATGAAAGAAGTAGCCGAATGGATGAAACAGAGCCGCCTAAAACTTAACTCAGACAAAACGGAGGTGCTCATCCTAGGATCCTCCCCCTCAGCTTGGGACGACTCCTGGTGGCCTTCCGCTCTGGGCACAGCACCCACACCCACATACCATGCACGTAAACCTTGGCTTCATTCTAGACTCCTCGCTCTCAATGTCCAGACAAGTCAACGCCGTCTCATCCTCCTGCTTCAACGTCCTTCGCATTCTCAAAAAGATCGCCCGCTGGATCCCCCTTGAGACAAGAAAGACTGTCACCCATGCACTGGTCACGAGTCGACTAGATTATGGCAACACACTCTACGCCGGAATTACAACAAAATTACAGAAAAAACTTCAACGCATTCAAAACGCGTCAGCGAGACTCATATTAGACATCCCGCGTCATGAGCACATCACCGGACACCTAAAAGACCTCCACTGGCTTCCCGTCAACAAAAGAATTACTTTCCGTCTTCTCACCCACGCATACAAGGCCCTTTATAATATAGGACCCGAATGCCTCAACACTCGACTGTCCTTCTACAATCCCACCTGCAAACTAAGATCATCTAATCAAGCCCTCGCCGCAGTCCCGCGCATCCGAAAATCCACCATGGGTGGCAGATCCTTCTCCTTCCTGGCTGCCAAGACCTGGAACTCACTCCCCACCCACCTCCGCCTTAATCAGAACCACATTTCCTTCAGAAAAGAACTGAAAACCTGGCTTTTCGACAAATAACGTACCCCTCCCTCTAGCGCCTTGAGACCCTCTGGGTGAGCAGCGCGCTATACAAATGCCTGAACTTGAACTTGAACTTTTATTATTGAACTCGCCCCTGATCCCAAACTCTTCTAACTATAGCACATAAATAATCTTGTTTTATGAGTGCTTAAGTTCATCGTGTTTTGTGGCTTGGAGATAACACAGGCACAAATCTAGTCAGGCGCAAATGCTATTTCAAAGTGTTTGTATATTGAAGTCAAATCGTTTTCCATCAACAAGCACATTTTCAATGTCACTTCACATTGTGACATGAATGGCAACGAACAGCTGTGTTAACACCTTAGCTGCTTCGTAAATATCCCTCCCCAGTGCTGCGCTGTCCATTGGAACTAGTGCTGAATGGACGTCCAATGGTCGTGCGCAGCACTGGGGAGGTAGCGCTCGCGACGAACGTTGGCCGTCAGCAGCGCTTAAGAGGTTAAGAGATATATTGTTTACATTAAGAGATATATTGTGTGCAACTACTGATTACAGAATATGCAGCCCTTCATGTGTGCGTCTGTACGCAGACACACATTTATAGCATATCTAGTTTTAAAAACCACCATATTTTTCGTATTTTACATTGGCAGTGAGCGGCTCTTCAAGCAGGGGCCATTGACACTGTCCCCAGCCCTTACAGTGTATCTGAAATGACAACATGGAATTGTTTACTTTTACTAGAAGGCACCACAGTTTTCACCTTTTACAGTGGCAGTGAGTTGCACGTCAATCAGGCTTTGCTATTCCGCTAATACTGCCCCAGCCCTTCCAGACTTTACAACTCACAATCCACCTACACATAATACCAGTACACTCAAAATCACATAATTACTATCCATATAATGCCACTGCACACTATGTCACATAATTCCACTACACACATCCACTCCACACCACACATTTACCCGTCACACAATTCTACAACCAACTAACAATTCCAACCCAACCTACATAATTTCATACTACATACTTGTACAGGGACACCACCACATCACTCGGGGACACCACCACTTCACTCAGGGACACCACCACATCACTCGGGGACACCACCACTTCACTCGGGGACACCACCACATCACTCGGGGACACCACCACATCACTCGGGGACACCACCACATCACTCGGGGGCACCACCACATCACTCGGGGGCACAACCACATCACTCGGGGGCACAACCACATCACTCAGGAACACCACCACATCACTCAGGAACACCACCACATCACTCAGGGACACCACCACATCACTCAGGTACATCACCACATCACTCAGGTACATCACCACATCACTCAGGTACATCACCACATCACTCAGGGGCACTACTACATCACTCAGGGGCACCACTCTGGGGCACCACCACATCACTCAGGGACACCACCACATCACTCGGGGACACCGCCACATCACTCGGGGAGACCATCACATCACTCAGGAACACCACCACATCACTCGGGGACACCACCACATCACTCAGCCCAACCACATCATCACTCAGCTCCACAACAGCACTGTCCTTGCTTGCTACCAACAAGCATTGCCATAGCCAATAGGACTCGCATTAGGAAAGTGTAAGCTATTGGCTTTGTGAATAACAATGCTAATAATTTATATATTTTCAAAGCCAACACATATTGAAAATAATGTTTCATTTACAATACCAATAGCTCACACTTTCCTAATGCGAGACCTATTGCATTGCAAATGCTTGTTCTACAAGAGTTTCCTAAGGTTGCATTCCTTGATGGACAGGCTTGTGGTCTTGCCTGCTGAGTAGATCTGGGATGTAAGGAAGCCCTGCCTGCTCCCTGACCACACACAGTGTCTTTGTTGAAGTGCACAGACTCGCCCGGAGCTGGGCTCCTGTGTGAGATCTGAGTAACATGTCAGCTGTTCAGGCGGTGCTCGTAAACATTACTCCAGGTGACACTTCACAGCTGGTGGCAACATGAGGATATACTCAGCAACGTATGGAGCAAACAGCATGGAGTAACCTCGTGGCCTAAGGGCTACCGAGTTTATGTTTGATTAGAACATCGCATGCTTTGAGTTTTGCTGGATATGTACCTTGATTTTGTAAAACAAATAACACAAGGTCAACATCTGGCAGTTCTAGCAGTCCGGGATCAGCAGGCAGCACTTCCTTCATTATATGTGCAATCTAAAGCAGAAGCCGCAGTGACGTCCTAACGCCACAGCTGTATGCAAGGACCACCACTCCCTGCCAGTCCAGCAGCCCACGCCACCTGTATGGAGCATTTAGGCAGAGTCCACTCTTATCCCTTCTTTCAAACAGGGGGGCCGAGTGTGGTTATGTGTCATCTAAAGCACAGGAGATTATTATTTTTTTTAAATATCTTTATTAGTTTTTTTTCCCAAATTTACAAACCCCTCTCCCCCCCCCCCCCCCCCCCCCCCAAGTCAGACAAGTTCAACAATAATATTTCAAATATAAACACAGAGAAATTATGAATTTTAGGTGAGTTCATAAATCATACATTAATAGCTAAATAGGTAAATAGGTTAATCAACCAGCCAAAACATTTCCAGTCTGTTTGGGTAGATACAAACAGCATCTAAATAATTATTAATTACAAAAAAAAAACACCAAAAAAAAAAAAAATTACAGCCATAACAAATTACATTTTGGCAGTTCTTAGATCACGCTGGTTATGGCCTTATGTTACAGAGAATTGCCTTGGGATTGAGACCACTCAATTAAGGGATTCCAGATTTTTAATCCCCGGACCCTCCGTCTTCTGCCTTTTCTTTTATATATAGCCATTTCTAAGTTAAATATAGCTAACAATCTAGAAAACCACTGTTGAAAAGATGGTGGGTTAGGGTCTAGCCAGGCGGTGGCGATACAGATTCTTAAGACCCCCATTGCGATAAATATTAATTTGTGTCCAGGAGATAGTTCTGCGAGACTAGTCGCCCCAAGCAAAATCATTTCATTAGAAAGGGTTATTTCCGTTTTTAAAACATCAGTTAGAAACCGTTCAATGTTCAATTTTAAAAAGGATAAGTTTGCACAGGAGGAAAATATATGTATGCTGTCTGCATTAGATAAAGTACATCTAAAACAACATGTACCCCTCCCACTTCCCCATTTGGCGATTCTATCAGGGGTATAATACATAAAAAAGCAGGTTTTATAAAACTGAGTTTGCAGTTTAGTTGACATGAGGATAGTTTGAGATAAATCATATGCATAATTAAATTCTTCTATGCTGATTGCTAATTTCCCCTGCCACTTCTGTGCTGTTTTCTCAAGATTGTTCGGAAGGAGGGATAGCAGGTGAGAATATATCTCACCAATTGTGAATTTTTTGGTTCTTTTTAAGGTTTCTGCTGTCGGTATTTTATCAAATGGGGTATTTTCCCTAATCCTTCGTGTTAAAAAAATCTCTGATTTGCAGATATTTAAAAAAATCCCTCCATTCCAAGTGATATATTTCCCTCAAGGTTTCAAAAGAGTGTAACCCTTCATTTGAAATAAGACATCCAAAATGTGTAATTCCTGCCATATTCCATCTATCAATACAGGCATCTCTGAATATTTCAGGGAGGGCCGGATTGTTACTTAGAGGAGAGTAAAGCGAGAGTCGTCCTATACCCAGTAATTTCCTCACAGCTTTCCACGCTTTAAATCCTCCCAATAAGGTTTTTAGGCGGACCCTTTGGTGGTAGCTATCATAGAGAAATCGCCACATATAGCCTTTGCTCTTATTACCTAATACCAGCTGGTGAATCGATGGTTGGTCTTCCCCTGAGACTGTCTCATTATCATCTAATAGAAAGAAGAGTTCATGATTATATGAAAGCATACAAGCCCAATAATATAGCTTAAGGTTAGGAAGGGCTAAGCCTCCTTTTTCTTTAGGGAGAGTCAAGCGCTTGTAGGCTCTTCGAGGTTGTGAATAAGACCAAATAAAACTGGAGAAAGTACGCTCCATCAGTTTAAACCAATATTCAGAAATTTCCAGATTAATTGCTCTGAACATATAGAGCTATTTAGGGAAGTAAACCATTTTTTAGTGCAGCACAGGAGATTATGATGTGAGGGTTTAGGGGTTTCTTGAAGCATCAGTTTGTGCTAAACTCCTGTCCATTCAATTTGTCACACAGATTCCTCCTAACTCATTTATATGCACTCTGAACATCAAACCTTTTCAGGAAGGGGCTGACATAAGGTAAAGGGACTATTTCAACATTTGACCTCTACAGTAACTACTGCAAATTTTATAACTGGTTGTGTACCTCATCCAGCGAACTAACTTGGCCTGTCATTGCCAACCCAGAGAGGTTATGCGAGGTAGAATAGTTGCCACTTTAATGGAGGGGGCCAATCAACGTCATGCATTATTGGCAACGCATGAGGACTGTAGTCTGGACCTCAGCCAATGGGATTCTGTCCCTGGACACAGCATCACTGGTCCACCTGCACCTGCGTGATGCCTTGGAACCGGGCTCGGGAGCCTGATGCAGTCTTCCCAGCACACCTGGATCTGGCCGGGCTCCCCCCCCCCCTCGCAGTTCTAGAAGCAAATGAAAGATTTACCTGACAGCTTGAGTCCGCGCTCTCCAACCTGCGTGTTGTAGCCATGTGGCATCCGTAGGATGGCTTCGTGGAGGCCGGCCAGCTTGGCCACCTCATACACGTCCTCTTCAGAAGCATTCATGTTTCCGTACAAAAGATTATAATACAGCGTGTTGTGGAAGAGGACAGCATCCTAGGAGGAAGGAAAGAATCTTTCAGCACAACAACACTTCTCGGGCAAGCTGCGTCCCTCCACTGGAAGAAGACGAGCAATTTCTAAAAACATCGACGCGCTTTATAGAAAGAGACACAGGCTCATTTTTACTCAGATTCTTTCAAATCCTCCAGGAAAGGCTTAATTAGATGTTCCGATACATTAAACAGCGAGGTTATAACAAAACAATTCTGCCTGTAATGCATACAAGCAAAAGCGAAATTCTCTGCAAACAACTGTTTGGAGGGCATCATTGAAAAATGGGCAAATTAAAAAAAAAACAGCATTGGTAAAGCCAAGAAATATGACGTTAATAAACTAGGGGATATTTATTGTAAGGAATATGCAACAAAAAGGAGAAAATATGCTGGTGCCTAAATGCTGTAGCCAGGCACTTAGGATACAAATTTGACATGTTAAAACTAGTCACAATGAGATATCATTTTAGCAGAACGATATCCGTGATTCCTGGCAAACAGGTGTAGTTAGAAAAGGTATATAAATCATTTTTACTTCGACAGTACACTACAGGACAACATGTTTCCTATTGTTGCAACCGAAAGGCACGGTTGGCTTCGAATTGCAGTAACCTGGAGACATAGTTTAAGCGCACATGGATGTCTAAAAGAATACAAAAGGATAAAGAATGGACCGCAAACTAAATTGGAAAAGTAACGTATGAGCAAACCAGTAATGGCACTAAAGTGCACTTGTCTTTAGGTGCATGTGGACATGTGGCCATCTGAGCGCCAGATAGTCAATGGCTGAAGTGGGCTGAGCTACTGCACCTTCTTTTGTGCTTTCATGGCAACGTTACATGTGAATAATGGCTCAATAGATGACCTAAGGCCACCCTGCGCAGATATCCTTATTCATTTATTTATTATTATTTGTTTATTGCATGAGGATGGAGAAACCGCTAAGCAGTAGCTAGGCCAGACCTTAAACACAAAGACAAGTCAATGATTAAAACAGGTTTTCATATTAAACAAAAACAAGCAAAAAATGTGGCTAGTAAGAAGGGCTGCTTTGCCGGTAACCTTGCCATACTAATAATAATCTTTTAAATGACTTGCGTGGCTGGACTTGAAAAATCTACCCTTTAAACAGTCCAAACTTATTCTAAGCAAGTGAAGCAATGGGATTCGAAAATACAAATTTGGTCAAAAGGAGTGGGAGTTCCATTCTTCTCCCTTCACTGCCCCCTCAAATACGAGATGCATTTTCTAAAAACACGGGCAGGTAGTCCAAAAATAAAAAAAGCCACGATTTCTCAGATATTTTTAAAATATGTAGGGTGTGGTGGTACAACGAGTAAAAAGCTTGCTGCTGACATCTGCAGCAAATTGCACATCACAAGACTGAACCTCAGCTAGTCCAACTCCGCTTTCGATCCTATTGAGCGCAAAAGTGAGTACCACTGTAGAGGAATATCCGTGAAAGATTATGTTTAAGGCGTATAAAGCGCAGACCTGTGGTATGAAGTGCAACATAAAAACATAATTATTATTATTTATAACGTAAACGTTTTGAGCACTATGTTCCACCCTGCGGTTCAACCCTAATGTAACGCTCCAATGTACTGTAGCTGGAGAATGTGTGGACCATGGTTGATGCTGAACTTCAACAGCTCATCGGTAGTGTACTAAGTAAAGCAATGGATCCCAGACTTCTCGCCAGAAGCTTCAGAGGCTCACCACCAGGACATTTTTGAATGGGACTTATACAGCTCAAAGTCAGACAAATCTGCTAAAAAGCTTTACTAGTTGAATTCAGTTTTGAAGGGCATCCATGAAATATTACAATATGATCATGGTGTGCAATTAAACTTGGCTTCTACACATGGCAATCTGGAGTGTATGGTAGTGGTCGCCAATGGGTAGAGTTAGGCCAGTGCTTCTATAGGAAATTTGTTTTTTGTTTTTAAATAACTTTTCACCATTTGACAAATCTTCACAAAACTTTCCAAAAAAGTTCTCTTTTCTGTATAGTTTGTTCATGGAATATGTCAGGGTAATCTGTTAAATGGAAGTTGAGAAAAAAGGGGGGTCCCAAAACACAAACCCCCCATGCATATTCTATAGACTTCATAAAGAAGCACAACCGCAAACATTGCTGAACAGAATTACACCAAATTTGGCAGGAAGCTAGATTTTGGTTCACAGATTGTGCTTTTTAGGTCTCGGCCTAGAGTACACTGCGCAGCAGTGTCGCGCAGCCGAGAAATTTTGATCCCCAGTACTGGGGCTTTAACCCGCCTCTCTCTTCCATTGGCTAGCTCCATAAATGGAGGCTAGACATTGGAAGAGAGATGTGGCAATCATTCTGGGAGCAGATTCGTGGGCGTTTGTGTGTTTTTTAAGCCCTGCCCCCTTCATTTCGTCTTTCAGAGGTGGGGCATTGTGAGTGTTTCCTTTTTTTTTTTTATACATGGTTGTTTTTTCGTCAGTCTGTGCCAGCTCGGTCCCGGTCCCCGTCCCCTTTGATGCCTCTCCTTTACATGTCATGTTTTTGTGACTCGGTTCTTTGACTGTTGAACCCTGCCAGGCCCCTGGATCCGTCTTCCAGGCTCGCTGTGGAGGCATTACTGTGTTTTGAACATATTCTCTTGCTTGTCTGCGCCTGTCTGTCTTCCAGCCTCGCCGTGCAGGCATTACTGTGTTTTGTGAATGGCCTCTCACTTACATATTATATATCTAGGCTATTATTATTATTTTAGAAAACTCAAGCGTCAATCTTAATCAGAAAAAATTGAACTGTGTATACACGTTCGGCAATTTGACAAACACAGCGCTATCATGTAGTCCTTCTTTTATGCCCATGCCGGGGCCTTTTGCTCTCCCCTGAGAGCTTCCTACACAGAGCCGTTCACTGTAGACCAATCGATGCTCTTGTTCATTCGTCCACCGTCAGCGTCCAATGGTTGCGCGTCTTGCTGAGCAGCCGTCCCCGTTAGCTGCACCCTGCAGTCTGGGCGGGGCTGTGTAAGATCAGAGGGGCGGGGTATGCGCGGGATCAGCGAGAGGCAGCGACGCAGCATCCCAGGCAGGGAGCCCCCGAAGACGGGCAGGTGTTGCCGAGGACAGCTGCAGCCCACGCCTCCGCCCACGGTGAGTGGTGTGTTACTCGCTGCCCTGGGCACTGCATGGCCACGGAGGGACGCTGCTGGTGCCATCGTTTCCTGGTGTGCATGGGGAGGCGGCGCCCGATGCAGACACTGCGCCTTGTGCAGGTTTACGGGATGCTCCGCTGTGGACGGGGCTCCCAGTGCGCAAGCATTGGCAAACGTGGGAGTGCTTCAGTAAAACCTTTTTCCTCCTTGGATTTGCGACGTGGGAGTGCGTTCTGTACCAGTTCACTTGGCTCTGTATAGGACCGTTTACTATGCCTATCTGCTTGTCAGACCTCCTCTAAGCAGGCCTGCTTATTTACTAACGTGGTCTTCTGTACATGTCTCTTACCCGATGCCTATGAATCTTCATGACAAATCCTGATGCCTTATTGCCTGGGAGTCGGTGCTGTGCTTGCAGCAATCTCCATTAAGTTTATATGAAATGAAAAAAGACTTATATAGCGCAACTTAGCCCTTCGGTGTTGTGATGGCTGCCTTTTCTTTCGCCTCAGCCACTTTTCTCGTACCGCCGTCGCATGCACGATAGTTCCTTGCTCCACCCTCCACTTCCTTGGCCCTCCTCTGTCCCTCCCCTCCTGATTCTTCATGCCCTCTGTGTCACTGCCCCTTCCGTTGGCCCTCCCTCCTCCCTTCCAGTAATCCTGCCTGCCCTCTATTGCCTCGCCTCTCCTCCTCGGCCCCTCCATCTCTGTGCCTCTTCAGACTGGGCTGTGCTGGCGCCGGGCCGTGCTGGCGCCGGTCCGGCCCCGGCTAGGGGTGTCCCTCTGCCCCCTGCCACAGCCTGGCCTCTTCCTTCGCTCAAACCTACCGCAGAGGGACACGTTTCCTGGTTATTGTGTGCTGAAGAGGTGAGCAGCGGGCGGGGCAGGAGAGTTGCCGAAGTTCGGGCAGGCTGGCCCTGGTTCTGCGGGAGGACAGCGGACAGTCTGTCGAGGTGGGTGACCGCCTGCGTTGAAGGATCGGCTCCGGCGTGAGGTACTGCAATCTGTAGTGTGACCCGGAGCTCTAGGTGTATGTATGACTGTACTGGAGTCTCGATATGCTCTGGAGTTAGACGAGTCTCAGAGAGGTGCCAACAGACTACTACTATCTGAAGTGTATGTCTGCCTCGATGTGAAGTGGAGGTCTGCGTGTGCCCCTGTCTGTGAAGTGTAGGTCTGCGTGTGCCCCTGTCTCTATGTCCCTTTTTATTTGAAGGTCTGCGTGTGTCCCTTTCTATTTGAAGGTCTGAGTGTGCCCCTGTCTTTTTGAAGGTCTGCGTGTGCCCCTGTCTATTTGAAGGTCTGCGTGTGCCCCTGTCTATTTGAAGGTCTGCGTGTGCCCCTGTCTGTGAAGGGGAGGTCTGCGTGTGCCCCTGTCTGTGAAAGGGAGGTCTGCGTGTGCCCCCGTCTGAAGTGGAGGTCTGCGTGTGCCCCTGTCTGTGAAGTGGAGGTCTGCGTGTGCCCCTGTCTGTGAAGTGGAGGTCTGCGTGTGCCCCTGTCTGTGAAGTGGAGGTCTGCGTGTGCCCCTGTATGTGAAGTGGAGGTCTGCGTGTGCCCCTGTATGTGAAGTGGAGGTCTGCGTTGTGCCCCTGTCTGTGAAGTGAAGGTCTGCGTGTGCCCCTGTCTATTTGAAGGTCTGCGTGTGCCCCTGTGAAGTGGAGGTCTGCGTCCGTCCTGGAAGCAAATTTTTGTGCGTTCTGTTTGCATTGTGAGGTGGAAACTACTTTTCTGTGTGGCTCTGTGTGTGTGTGTGTGTGTGTGTGTGTGTGTGTGTGTAGGTGGATGTGTGTGTGTAGGTGGATGTGGATGTGTGTGTGTGTGGTGCTCTGTGTGTGTGTGGTGCTCTGTGTGTGTGGCTCTGTGTGTGTGTGTGTGGGTGCAAATGCAATAGGTCTTGCATTTGCGAGAGATTAAGCTATTGGCATTGTAAATGACAATGCCATTTATTTATGTTTTCAAAACCAACACATAAATAAAAATGTTGTCATTCAAAATGCCAATAGCTCTAACGTTTACAAAGGCGAGACCGTTGCATTGTAAATGCTTGTTAGGTTGTGCCTGCACAGTGCTTGCGCTCTGCTTGCGAAATCTATTGTAATAAATATTTCTTAAAAGGAGCTTACATCTCTCAGACTTGCTTTCCTTGCTTGTCTATGGTTCCTGTGCTTCCCACTTACTTTCCCTCCATTTCTATTGGTTGTAGAAGTGTGCTTCTCCAATCAGTTTTCCATTGCCAAAGTACTGTTTTCATCAGCTTATCGGTTTGTTGTTCTTTGTGTCCCGTCAACAGAGGCACAGCGAGCATGCACAATGGCAGCCACAGCCCCTTTCTGCTTCTTAACCTTCCCTACTCTCCCTTTCAACCACCCTTCATCCGGGTCGATCTCCAAATTAACATTGATAGCCAGGCCTAATTTTTCCTGAGGCTAAGTTAAATCAAGGCATGCACTCTGCAGAAATATTAACTTAATATCAGAATGCATACCTTCGTTCCTTGAGGCACTACTTCAGCTTGCCTTTCATTTGCTGCTTTTTAGGTTTTGCCTAGCCAATGCGTACGAAGTACGCATGCGCTAGGAAAAACTTAATGATATCTGTGTGTGGGGACTGGAACGTCCCCAGTCTCCCATTGGCTAGCTCCATAAATGGAGGCTAGCCATTGGGAGACGGCTCTGTCCGTCAATCCCAGACCAGATTCGGGGGCGTTCCCGAGAATTTTTGGCTTTTCGGTACGTCATGCGGCGGTGGGCGGGGTTTGTCGTCCAGGTTTGTTTTGGTCATTCTGCGGCCGTCCGCCGCCGGAGGAAGTCCAGGTGAGTGCTTGTTTTTGCTTCCCGCCGTCCATTCCCGCCCCCCCTTCCCATATCCGTGTGCTACAAAACCTTTCCGACCATTCCCGCCCCCCCTCCTCCCTCCCTCCCGCTGTCCGTGTGCTACAAAACCTTTATGACCATTCTGCCTTCCCGCCGTTCATTCCCGCCCCCCCCTCCCGCTGTCCGTGTGCTACAAAACCTTTCCGACCATTCTGTCGTTTCAAGTCGATTCCCTCGATCCAGCTGCTTCACATGAAATTGTCTCCTTTGCTGGTTATCGGTCTGAAGTTATAAATGGCCATTAAACCTACTTTATCTGACGTTCTAGCTGTAAACATGCTGTGCAGTATCGTACTTTGCACCAGACTGCAAACTTGTGTGTGTGTGTGTGTCACTGATGAATTTGTTCTCTGTGACACCGACTTAGATGCTTGCAGAGATAGTCCTAGCGCCACTCATCCCTCCACGCTGGCACTCATCACAATGTCAAGAGAAGAGCCCTTAACGTAGTTGTAGGTAGTAGGCAGGAAATGAGAATGTAGGAGGGTCAAAGGGCTAGTAGAGGGTATGTGGGGGCCGGAGGCGTCTCAATTCTGTGCCAACAAGCAACACGCTCTACAATATCAAATGTATAGCCTGTGTTGCCACTCTTAACAAAAACGATTCAGAAAAGGGGGTGGTGATGAACAGAGTGTCTGAATTAAGCAGACCACTCTTACCCAGTCCAAAGATCAGGGCTTGATCCATCACCGTTATTTATCTCACTGCACCATCCCAGCTCAGAACCTGGCTATATGCAAATCAGTCTGTCCCTGGCCCAGTGCATCATGGGAACAGGGCAGACTAAACTACCAAGCCAATTCTTCACCAGAAAGGAGACAAGCTACCGGGGACCGGTTTCTGGCATTTCAGCCGTCTTCGGCCCGGCTTGCTTGAATCCTGATGGTGCAGTGAGAAAGGGACTCATGTCTGAGTATACCCTGCCACACCTATAGTGGCCAAAATCGATTCAGAAAAGGGGGTGGTGATGAACAGAGTGTCTGAATTAAGCAGACCACTCTTACCCAGTCCAAAGATCAGGGCTTGATCCATCACCGTTATTTATCTCACTGCACCATCCCAGCCTAGAACCTGGCTATATGCAAATCAGTCTGTCCCTGGCCCAGTGCATCATGGGAACAGGGCAGACTAAACTACCAAGCCAATTCTTCCGACCATTCCCGCCCCCCCTCCCTCCCGCTGTCCGTGTGCTACAAAACCTTTACGACCATTCTGCCTTCCCGCTGTTCATTCCCGCCCCACCCCTCCCGCTGTCCGTGTGCTACAAAACCTTTCCGACCATTCTGTCGTTTCAAGTCGATTCCCTCGATCCAGCTGCTTCACATGAAATTGTCTCCTTTGCTGGTTATCGGTCTGAAGTTATAAATGGCCATTAAACCTACTTTATCTGACGTTCTAGCTGTAAACATGCTGTGCAGTATCGTACTTTGCACCAGACTGCAAACTTGTGTGTGTGTGTGTGTCACTGATGAATTTGTTCTCTGTGACACCGACTTAGATGCTTGCAGAGATAGTCCTAGCGCCACTCATCCCTCCACGCTGGCACTCATCACAATGTCAAGAGAAGAGCCCTTAACGTAGTTGTAGGTAGTAGGCAGGAAATGAGAATGTAGGAGGGTCAAAGGGCTAGTAGAGGGTATGTGGGGGCCGGAGGCGTCTCAATTCTGTGCCAACAAGCAACACGCTCTACAATATCAAATGTATAGCCTGTGTTGCCACTCTTAACAAAAACGATTCAGAAAAGGGGGTGGTGATGAACAGAGTGTCTGAATTAAGCAGACCACTCTTACCCAGTCCAAGGATCAGGGCTTGATCCATCACCGTTATTTATCTCACTGCACCATCCCAGCTCAGAACCTGGCTATATGCAAATCAGTCTGTCCCTGGCCCAGTGCATCATGGGAACAGGGCAGACTAAACTACCAAGCCAATTCTTCACCAGAAAGGAGACAAGCTACCGGGGACCGGTTTCTGGCATTTCAGCCGTCTTCGGCCCGGCTTGCTTGAATCCTGATGGTGCAGTGAGAAAGGGACTCATGTCTGAGTATACCCTGCCACACCTATAGTGGCCAAAATCGATTCAGAAAAGGGGGTGGTGATGAACAGAGTGTCTGAATTAAGCAGACCACTCTTACCCAGTCCAAAGATCAGGGCTTGATCCATCACCGTTATTTATCTCACTGCACCATCCCAGCCTAGAACCTGGCTATATGCAAATCAGTCTGTCCCTGGCCCAGTGCATCATGGGAACAGGGCAGACTAAACTACCAAGCCAATTCTTCCGACCATTCCCGCCCCCCCTCCCTCCCTCCCGCTGTCCGTGTGCTACAAAACCTTTACGACCATTCTGCCTTCCCGCCGTTCATTCCCGCCCCACCCCTCCCGCTGTCCGTGTGCTACAAAACCTTTCCGACCATTCTGTCGTTTCAAGTCGATTCCCTCGATCCAGCTGCTTCACATGAAATTGTCTCCTTTGCTGGTTATCGGTCTGAAGTTATAAATGGCCATTAAACCTACTTTATCTGACGTTCTAGCTGTAAACATGCTGTGCAGTATCGTACTTTGCACCAGACTGCAAACTTGTGTGTGTGTGTGTGTCACTGATGAATTTGTTCTCTGTGACACCGACTTAGATGCTTGCAGAGATAGTCCTAGTGCCACTCATCCCTCCACGCTGGCACTCATCACAATGTCAAGAGAAGAGCCCTTAACGTGGTTGTAGGTGGTAGGCAGGAAATGAGAATGTAGGAGGGTCAAAGGGCTAGTAGAGGGTATGTGGGGGCCGGAGGCGTCTCAATTCTGTGCCAACAATCAACACGCTCTACAATATCAAATGTATAGCCTGTGTTGCCACTCTCACGTAACGGAAATTAAGTCCGAAGTAGAACTTGTACGATTTCTCCTTTGTCAGCCCACGGTAGTAGCAGTGGCGTCACTTGGGGGGTGCGGACCGCACCGGGTGACACCAGCACATGGGGTGTGTCACGAAGCCGAGCTCCCTGACCTAGATGAGCTTCCTGATTCGGACGGACGGGGTGTCCTTGCTAACGTTTCTTCCTTTCCACCCCGTCCGCAGGATCCTTTGGACATTTCCTGGGTTTCCCCGGCTCTGCCTCAGGGACGTGCTTCTCAGTATCCAGCCTCTATGACGTTGGGGGCATGTTCTACAGCGATCGGCCAATCAGGTGAGAAGACGTCATCTGACACTACCCAATCAGAGGAGCTGGGGGAGTTTAAGGAAACCCCGTCTTGGACTGTCGGGGCGGGACCTTAGGAACGCCAGCCGAAGCACGAGGAGGACGCCACGGAAGAAGACGAAGGAACTGTCGTGGAACTGCTGCTAGGACCCCTGGAGCTGAGTGACGACAAGCCAGGAGGCCAACGATACCACGAGCCGTCTCGCCACACTTCCAGGGGAGAAGTGTGGCTCCACAAGGTACGGGGGCGTTTTCAAGGGTTGTTCAAATCACGGGGTGGGACGGGGTAGCCTGAGGGTGGTCACTATCGTCGTACCTTGCCGGCCGTCTACACTCCCAGACTGCTAGAGTTGGTGGTAGCACCCTGGTGATCCCTCACTACCCTACCCTCCTCTCACCTGTTGTATAGACCGACCCCAGCCCCTAACGTGGCTGTTTTTCTTTTCCTTTTTCCGAGTGCATCTCCGGAGCTGTGGCCACCTCCAGCTGCCTCAAGACCGGAACCGAAGACTTCGGAAGTTTCCCCAACGGAGAGACTCCACGTTTATTGTTATTGTCCCCCAGGACACTGTTCTCTAAATCCTTTTTGAACCTACCTCGGTGTTGTCAAACCGAATAAAGTGGTTAAAGATAGACTCATACTTGTGGCGACTCTCATTCTCCCGACCCCGTTCCCCACAGGGTGACACCAATACGCTGTGTTGTCCAATGTCCAACTTTGAAGCCTCGCCTCTGCCAGGTGCACCGAGGCTTTAACAGCGAGCAGCTGGACCACGTGTACCAGAATGCACCTGTGATATGTGAAGCTGTTGCTGCCTCAGAGGTCCTGGTGCTGGGCAATAGAGGAGGGAAGATAGACAGACGCAACGTGGACTCCTACTGAGCCTAGAGCAACGTGGGACGGGGCACAGGAGGACAGACAGACAGAGGGCTGACCTCTTACTGAATCTCCCCAGCACGGAGGAGAAGCCGGCCCGGCGGCCGGTAACGCCCCAGTGAAGCTCAGCAGGCAGAGAGAGGGGAAGACGGCGATCCGCAGGGGTCAAAACTCCTGCTGGCGCTAAGAGCAGCCGGGGTAGGGCAGGCGGGTGAAGCGCGGACAGACTGATGCAGTCAACTGAACTCCCTCCACGCACTGGAATTTACCGGAGCATCTGTGCCTAATCGAGCTCCCTCCTCTGCTCCAGGAAGAGCAGGTGAGTGTCTGTTGTTACTGCTGAGGTGTGTAATGTTCTGCCGAGTGTCTGTGATCCTGTCTTGAACCCTACGCAGCCTCCTTTACTCCGTACAGTATCAGGAACACAAGGGTGTAATTATGGTAGTATGCTGACGTTTGTGAATAACCGGTTGCTACTGATGTCGGCAGCCTTGAGGTGCTTGGATGATACTAAGGTGGGTGTAGTGTCGGTACATACATAGAAGAATCCAAGCAGGGTCCTGCATGAGGGCTGGCAGTAGTACAGTGCGAAGATGGGTGGGTGTGATGGAACATCAGATGCATTTGCTACAATCTGCGTTTGCATCAATATTTTCTTAAGGTCGGTCCTGGCAGTGTGTGCTTTGAGTACTTGGGGAGAGGGGGCGTAATCTAACGCATGTGACCCCGCCCTGGTTAATTTGTAAAGCAAAGTGTGTGGAGAGAAGATGGCCACGTGTGTCTCTTGGGCTGCTGCGTCCAGTTGGCAGAGGGGGTGGGGGAGATCCCCCTGCCTTCAACTCACGTTTAATGCCTCCTCAACACAACCAAGTGCGTCTAAAGAGGCGACAAGTGTGTGCATGCGGGTTAGATGCCCACTATTATATGCGGCGGTGCCAGTGAACCTTTTTAGCCTGTAGCATTTTCGCATTTAAATATTGACACAGTGCGATGTTAAAAGCGAAACTACAAGTCCCAACATGCAAAGTTCTGTTGACTAACATATCAGGATTGACGAAAGTTATCACACATGGACACTTTTTGACCGTGTTTCCTTCTGTCTTCCTTTGGGTCATTATAGTCCCTCTTTTCTCTAAAACTCATACATTTAAGGAATAAAAGCTCAAAGAGGGTGGAGAAGTCTGAATCGTTGAAACCTGGCTTTAGACACATGGAAGCAAACGACCCGAGAGGCAAGAAAATTAGGCAGGAAAGCTCTTACAGAAATGCTAAAATAAACATTTAGCAAATATTTTCCCAGTACTTGTATACATACGCCATTAATGTACTTTCTCTGTATGCTTGAAGACAACCGCACACTGAGCCATTTCTTCTAAACTCTGTAAAATAAGTGTAACTTTCTGTGATTGAAACAAATAACGTTTTGTCTAATGGAATTATCCCTTTCCAAGTTCCGCAGCAGCCCAATTTTGGAGGAAAGATCTATATTACAAAAATGTATGCAGCGGGGTCAATGCGCCTCGAGTGAAGGAAACAGGAAATCCTCATGTGAGGCTGGGCTGCTGATTATTTTTCTGCAGCACGAATACTGTCGAGTCCTTCCGTGGCGCTTGCAATGTTAGTCAACTTAATTGAATTTGAAGTTTAACGAACTATAAAACTGGCCATACATACAGTTTGCTGCTCTTTAGAATTGTATCACGTAAAGCAAGTACCTTTGATCAGATATGCAAGAGTAGCATGTTTATGGAATTAATAACTTTTTGTTCGGGTGATATATTTTCATAACCTGACAATTTATATTTTACTTTGAAGGACATTGTGTGAACATTCTATTTTTCTCTGGTGAAGGATTTTGTGCATTTTTAAAACTCAAATGAGGCCGAACAAATTATGATAATTCTCGCCTTTAGTACTCTTTAAAGGAAAACTTCGGCATAATAATCCAATCTGTGCATTTTAAGATAATACATCTTCAGCTGCTGTGTTTTTACCGGCGCCCGGTTGAATTTTTAGGTAAATTGACAAAAGGAATTTAACGCCCATATCCTGTTGAAAAAGGAGCAATACATTAAGGAACCGGTTGCTACCGATTTTGCGTTCTTCACGCACCCTGCAGTATGTGAATATAAATTAATCACACCATTGTATTTGGGCCCCCTCCTGTCCCCATACGTTTTTTTACATTTGCAATGCAGTGGGTGTGCCCTCGACCACCTAGGGTATTTTCTTTATGAAAAAGTTAACTCTTTCCTTTGTTGTGCCGAAATGGTTGTGTTTGGAGGTCCATTAGCTGGGAAAATGGGAGAGCGCTTCCGCCGGTTTGTACTTCGCATGAAACAGCCTTATCTTTGGGGCAAGCAAGATTGCATCATAGTCCTCCATAGGCCGACTTTAGCCTGGGTCCCATACCCCGGCACTGATGGATTCTCAAAAGTTATAATATGCAGGAAAACATATAATGACATTTCCTAGGAGGTAGCAAATATTGGTTAGGCACGTACACCTGAAAACATTGAAAACATATGGTTAATCCCTATCTATCATATTTACCTAGATCAGGGTTCGGGAAGAACTTCAGACATGGGAACGCTCAGGTATGGGGACCAGATTCCGGGAAGGGTACGTCTACACGGGACACCACCTGGGACTGCTACTGGGACAGGACAGGGGGGCTCTGTGTGGGTGGGGGGGCTCTGTGTGGGGGGGGTCTCTGTGTGGCTGTGTGTGTGGGGGGCTCTGTGTGGCTGTGTGTGTAGGGGGGGCTCTGTGTGTGTGGGGGGGGCTCTCTGTGTGCGTTTGTGTGTGGCATTTGCGAGAGATCAAGCTATTGGCATTGTAAATGACAATGCCATTTATTTATGTTAAAAAAAAAAAAAATGTCAAGAGCAATGCCAATAGCTCTAACTTTAACAAAGGCAAAACCATTGCATTGTAAATGCTTGTTAATTATACTTGTTTCCTCGCAGAACTGTGACCATAAAAAATAAGCCCACAAAAAGCAAAACCGGGCTTTGGTGTCCACTTGCAGGAGCTGCTGTGCCAGGAGACGAGCCTGCTCAAGTCGCTGGAGGAGTGCCAGGCCCTGATGCTGCAAAAGTCCAAGTCCTGGAGAAGGCGGTGGAGGCCGAGCACAAAGAGGAGAGTGAAGCTAAGCAATCTTCGGTTGTATTTTTTCCGTATACCTAATTTCCAGTCTTTCTTGCGATTCCCTTTCTTTACAGTTTCTTTCTCTTCACGTTTTTAATTTCGGATTTCTTTCTCTTTTCGTCTGCCTCCTTATTTCTCTTATGCTCTACTGCTTTCCCCCTGTTCTATTTGCCTTGTACCTTCCTTTTTCTCAACTATTTAATGTAAGTTGACTTCTCTCTTTCTCAGTCTCTCTTCTCTACATGTATTACAACTAAACTAGCATGTTTTCCTTATCTCTAGTCTTGTTCTTCCACTCTGCCCTCTTTCTCACTCTCATTTACTGTCTTTGAACACCATTTCTCTCTACCCTTCTTCCGTCCCCTGCTGAGACTCAAACCCAGATCCAAGGTCGGCAGATCTGGCCCTTATGCCACATCCTCTGTCCTGCCCCTTCTCTTTTATTTACATTACTCTTTTTTTATTCCCGTTCGTGGCTTGTTAAATGCTGCTGGGTACTTGTCCTTGAGAGAGCGCAATTTGAATGAAAATTATGTCTGTATCATATTTACAAGCCTGTGGCGTAAAGTTGGCTTATGTAACTTAAGGAGTGAGAAAATGTATCCGTATTTACTCTAGAGTGTTTATTAGAATTAGAAAAGCCCGTATACAGAGTGGGCTAATGTAGAAATGTGTGAAAATACTTAGGAACATTAGACGTGTTAAACAGATTCCATGCATGTAGTTACTAAACGGAGAAAGAGATGAAATGTAAAATGAAGAAACGTGCAGACCATATGGCACTGTGTAAGAACGGAAATATACCATTGTATCTTTCATGTAGCATGGATTCGATATTATTCAATGATTTGCTTACTTATATATGTGTGTTAAAGGCAATATTTTTATAGAAGTGTACTGTATAATTTTAGAGTGGTGTGTTAATATATTATTTTAAACAGAAGAAATAAGAGTTCACAGAGTGCAGACTACTGCATATAATTTAGTAGGCTTGGAGAGATAGTGGGATAGCTTTGATCTGCACGTGTGAGCCAAGAGTCAAAAGTCTCGTTAAATTAAATTGCCAATGCTGGTCGAAGTTTTACGGCCTAGTAAGATAAGGGGAGCCTGGAATTTGGGGCCCTGTTTCGAAGTGTCTGTTTCCAGGTGCGAGGGGGGTACCAATCACAAGCTTGATGAATAGAGCTCTGTTTGAGGAGATAGGCTCGGGTCCGGAGGAGTCAACCGGAATGTCATGGGGGTACCAGCACGATGGAGACGGCGCCTGGGAAGCAAGGTCAACTTAACAGACGACTCAAGGAAACGAAACTATGGAAAAAACCAGAAGCAAGAACACGTGAAATGTATACGTGGTGGGCGTCTCAAAGGGGCGTTCCACCCATACTGTGATTTTGTATTAGGGACAGCACCCCGGGGAGAAGTGAGAGCAGATGGCCTGAGGACCCTTAGAGAGCGGATGGGTAGGCAGAAAGGGTACTGCTACGCGACATAGGTTTCCATCTGAGACTAAGAGAGTTTGAACTTCTTCGGGAGTCAAACTGCTGACACCTTTTTTTTTAGGTAAAGAACTTGCTGAGTAGGGATGTCATCTAGCATAGTGTAGGGACAGCTTAACCTGTTTCATTTCCTTTCTGTAAATGACGCTTCAGATTCACCTTGTGTCAATGATATTCAACTTATTGATTTTCGAATTGGTTTTGATTGTTTTCTTCTGTCGATTGAGGTTTCTTAGAGAGTTTATGTTCCTTCTTGTACCTGTATACCTGTTGAACCTTATATTGAGGTGTTTGTATTTGCAACTGATTTTGGTTTTATAATAAACCTTTAAACTTTCCCAGTCGTAAGTGGTTCTTTAGAAGTTGCGTCAGTTTATGGGGTTGATTTAACCTAAGTGGGTTTGTCTTTTACTCAATGACAGTCAATAACCGATCCAAAAAGGGACTCAAATGAGATAGGTATCAAGTAGATCAGATAATAGATCAAAATCTCATTCCCCGCACCCTAAATAGTCTTCGCACTGTACACCGAAGCAGCTGTTGAACAAAAAGCACAAACTCGCAACCCAATTTTTTTTTTTTTTTAAATGACCATATGTGCAAATAACACTTAAAGCCTTCGAAAGAGTATTTATGAGTAAAAGAGTAAGACGTTTCGCACGCAGTTGAGCAGCAAAGAAGTGTGATTGGTGTATTTCTGCCAAAGTCAATGACGTGGACCACTGATGAATTAATTAACATGAAAGTCGCATTCGGTGACTGTGCACTTAGTCACTCTGATAAACAAAACAACATAACTCAGGATTCACAAATTGAAGCAGTATCACGTGACACATCTTGCACAAAGCCTCCAGATTTCCAGGACAGCCTAAGCTGAACTCAGGCTGTCCTGGTTTTCTCAATGGACAGACTTGAACAAGGAGAGCTTAGAACAACAGAGTTTTACCCTAAATTGCCCCCAACTTCCCTGCAAAGTTATCTGCCATTTCAGAGCGAGCATCTACATCAATCACCATGCATTCAGGCACTTTCACCTGCACTCAGACACTTACCAACCTTCATTCACGCACCACTCACCCTACACACATACATTACTCCCACATTTCTTATTAATCGTGAAGCAAAGCCAAATGCATTTACCAATGCTTATTGTGATTTGGAGTAAATCCATTCAGTAGTTTTTGAGAAAGTAAGGTTTTGAAATATTTGTTTATCTAGATGGTTAGGTCTGCGAGAGTCTCGCAAGAGTTTCGCGGGGCACTTATTTAAACTGGAACAAACACATAGGACTCTTTACGATGTCAGGCGGCGTTTCCTCTGCGCGACATGGCCACCCCGTCCCTATCATCACCAGCAGACTACTACGGCAACATGCTTTATGTTGGCATCTCCAGTCAATTCACTCAGACTCCAAACCATCCAGAACACTGCCACCAGACTCATCCTAGACCTCCCCAGAAGCACACACATCACGCACTATCCCGCAGAACTGCGCCGGCTATCCATTCAGAAAAGCCGCAAATCCAAATTTCTTATCCATGCATACAAAGCCCTCCACAATACAGGCCCAGCCTACCTCAACATCAGACTAACACTACCAACTCTTCAGACAACTATACTCCACTTCTCTCTGCCCCACACAAGTCCCCCTTTATGCGCAGAAGCAAAACAGGAAGTTGCGCTTTCTCCTTCACAACAGTCAAAAACTGGAAGAATTCCCTCTATACATCAGGGCCACCACTTCACTCCCCAACTTCCACAAGAAGCTGAAGACCTGGATGTTCAACAAACAGCATCTCTAGACCTACACTCCTGCTCTGGTGCCTGAATACCCTCAAGGGATAACATAACAAAGAATATACTCATCATGGAAGTCCTAAGAAATGCTTTCAATGGTCATGAAGACAGTGTTCTTCAATGTTTGTGAGAGATTAATTCTTGGTTTCTACAGCTAGCATTCTCTTCTACATTTTCTCAGGCAAATTTGAAATGAGGACAGACTACAATAATGGTCGTATGAAACCCTGCACAAAGCGCTGCATCCTAGTCTAAGGCACAAGGACCATGGACATAAAGGAGAAGCAGATGTTACAAGCAGTGCCAAAGGCCTCACTTTTGGCTGTACTTTACAGGAGGCGACTGATGACAACACGCAGCACAGACATTCAATGAAAAAGGGCAATATCACCTGGTGGTGCCATTTTCTGCAGCATGGTTACTTGAAAACCAGCCTCCTCCCGCTTCGCACATGGAGAGGGAAACATTTATTAATAGGATCTTTTGTAAGATCAGCCCAGGCACAGCCATATAGGCCTTTTATTCCATCAAGCAATTTACTTGTGGCATATAGCCCCTGGAGGGTTGTTTTGAAAGTCCAGGGCTATCCTGGTGCCTCAGTCACTTCCCAACAAAACACACAAGATGATGGACGGAATGTTGCACAATGGCAAAACATTCACCCCCAGTCACAGATCTCGGATTAATCCATCATTATTTTGCTCACCAAGCCACCCCAGTTCAGACATGGCCATATGCAAATCAGTCTTGACCCTGTGCCTCATGGGAACAGTCAAGCCTGAACTGACAAGCCATGTCTTCCCTGGACCGGAATCAAGCATCCTAGGACCGGTTTCTGGCTATCAGCCGTCTTCAGCCAGGATAGCTTGACTCCAGAGGCTTAGTGAGCAAAGGACCAAGGTCTGGGCATACCCTTCCCACATAGGGTGAACACCAAAACACACAAGATGATGGACGGAATGTTGCACAATGGCAAAACATTCACCCCCAGTCACAGATCTGGGTTTAATCCATTGTTATTTTGCTCACCAAGCAACCCCAGTTCAGACATGGCCATATGCAAATCAGTCTTGACCATGTGCCTCATGGGAAGAGTCCAGCCCGAACTGCCAAGTCATGTCTTCCCTGGACCGGATTCAAGCATCCTAGGACCGGTTTCTGGCTATCAGCCGTCTTCAGCCAGGATAGCTTGAATCCAGTGGCTTAGTGAGCAAGGGACCCATGTCTGGGCATACCCACTTCCCCCAGCTCCTCAAGGTTAGTGGCAGCACGCGCAAAGGCGTTTCTAGTGAGGGAGGGAGAGATAGAGAGGGAGGGAGGCAAGAATGGAGGGTGGTAGATATAATCATATCAGAGATGGAGAGGAAATAATGTGCGAGGTAGAGGATGGATGGAACAGATAGGTAGAGTAAGGAAAGGAAGAGAGAAGTGCTAGTTTGAACATTTTTGCCAGGGCTGCTTTCGGCTCCCCAGTGCGACCCTAGGTCGAGGCTCAGTAGACTAGGATGATGACTTCAGAAGTGCCAGGCAGTTTCTCTGCTTAAACCTGTCAAAATCTGAACTTGTAGTATTAGAAGAGATGGATTTGTATTTCCTCTGAAAAAATTAAATCCTTATATTCTAAATCATACCCTTATTAAAATATACCACTCACCACGCATAAACCTCCTAAATTACCCTTACCATTCTATGCAACTACTCACCCCAAAAACCTACAATTTCCATTAGCATCCTATGCCACTACCCACCCATAAGCTCAAAAATGACCCTTACTTGACTTAGCTTTAGCTGGTGCGTGGAGTCATCAGAATGTTGAACAGAGACTTCAGTAGTGGGAAATCAAGGCCATCTTGGTAGAGAGGCGTTCCGTTGTAATAGGTAAACCAATGTTCAGGCTGCTAAAACTCCACCAGTGGAAATAGACTTCTGCTATCATTACATCTCCTCCCTCTTCCAGAATAGTGCCTTCTAGGTTTGTTTTGCCCCACTCAATAGCACCACTAAGCTGGGAGGGGCTCAGTGTGGAAACTTGGCTGGGATAGTTTCATGTCTTCCACTAAACCAGTTCAGAAGTGTTGCTATTCATTGAGGCTCACCAAACCCTGGAATAGGAACACCATTGGACTTGGAAGAAGATGGCTGCCTGCCAAGGACTGAGGCCTTGATCCTGCTCTCCCTCCGATGAAGGCTTTGGAAGTGCTTCTCAGAGTTACGTTTAGCTATCCTTATGTAGTCCTAGTTAGACAAGAGACGAGGAAAGCACATTTTCAGAAAAAACAGTTGGTGTTAGACTTTTGCTGTCTCCCAGCTGGAAAATGTAGTTTAGCCTGTCTACGACTGGTACCCTAGAAGCAGTCCTAACTCTTTGGAGAAGAAAGCTATTGCACTACTGGAGATGTTTAGACCTGGAAGATTGTTGTCTCTCCTGAGAATAAGGAATGAAGACTACCCGAACAAGAGGAGACCACGGCCAACAAAAGTTTCTAATTGGTCCTGCTTGAGGCTATGAAAAGAGAAGTTCAAGTTTCCAGGGAAAACACAGATACCAGGTATCTGACCTTATGAAACCTTTTGAAAGATGAAGGCACTCCAACCCAAATTAGTTACTTGTAGCTACAGCCCCCTGTCCTGCAACTTTAAAGCACCAGCAGGCGCACAGAAATAAAATGGAGTTCGTCAAAGAGGCTCCCGATGGGAGGATGAATCCCGATGTGAAGATCAATAAAGCCCCAGTAGGCCATACAGCCACAGAGTCAGAACAAAGGCACATACCCTCAAGAAGGAGATATTAAAATGGTCTGACAGGAAGGATGAAGAAGAAAATTACTGTTTTGGTCTTTTGTGCAGCTCTTGAAGCCAGCGCTCCCTCTTTGTAGCTACAAGGAGTGCTAAACAGCTGCCAATCTGATCTGGTCAGAAGTGCTAGCAATGCCTGTAAGACTGAAGCCCTGTACAGCTTCTGCACATCTGTTGCAGCCTATGGGACATACATGTAGAAGATTTCAAATCACAATCTCGGTCACGGCATGCCTCTGTGTCATGGTATCAAAGGCCAAAGAGGCGAGCTCACCAAAGAGGTGGGAACCATCAAAGGCTGCATCCTTATTAGCCTGAACAGCTCCAGTAAGGAGAGCCCACAGGCATGTCTAAGAAGGGCCACAGAAGAGCCTGTGAACCTGGCCACTGAGACCTGGCTTAAGGAGTAAAGAAGACTATAACTAACACAAACTACTCCTACCTTTTGTATTATCTCGCAGAGAGCATGGAAATAGTGCATCAATAGGCATGTGACGTTACCGATATGATGAGCCAGGCTCCTTCAAGAAAAAACTTCTTTCCCACGGTTTCAAAACATTGAGGTTCTCGGTCACAATTCTTGGAAAAACAGGAGCTCCCCGTGGAACAGACGAGTACTGACATTTTGGATCGCCTGGAGTCAAACAAGGATGAGCAACTGGACAGTGATGACCTGTGCAGAAGCTGACCTAATTCCAGTAGACATAATAGAATCTAACAAAACATCATTAAAAGGCAACAGTGGCTCTGATATGTTGAAGCCAAACTGGCAAATTTCCATCAAAATATTTGCCTCAATATCTGCAACTGGTGAAGGCAATCCTAGGACCTCAGGTGCTTTGCTTAAGGCTACCTTAAAGGAAAGAGAATCCTCAAAGAGAGACCTCTAGGCACAACCTCGGAAGAAATAGTGAAGACATTGCGATTCTAGAGCCACAAAAGGAGGCCCGCAGAGTTTTAAAAAAGAGTGAAGGAAGCCCGCCTCATAACTGACCTTGTGGACACATGCTCTTGCCTAAAATATGAGCAAGGTGCACAGGAGGCCCAAAACCAGCTATACCCATGAGTTGTTCTGCGTCCAAAATCAGTACGGCAAGGAACAACATCAAAAACGTAGCCAAAGCTATACTGTAGAATGCGAGGTGACTATGTTGCTCATCAGGGTCTCCAGACTAGACAGATTCCTCCTAGTTCTTGACAGACATAAAGAAGCAAGAAGCAGACCTGGAACCATGCATAGGATTTAAACTCCAAAGCCAGGTACTGTGACCACCGAACTTCAAGAGTGATAGTAGCGACACTTAAGGAAGCCTCGCCTCTTCGTCGGGTCATTGTCATAAAAATACTGCAAAAAATATTATAAGGAATACATTTTAACACAGAGCAACTCCGGATCTGCGTTGAAGGGCGAGAAAAAAAGGAATTGACATCAGAGCACTGGAGTGGCGCTATACACAGCTCCGTGGCGTTATTTCAGGTAAGCACTAGAGTAGAAATGTAGCCAAGGCATCAGCTGCCGACGAGGGACAACTATTTCAACTTTTTCTGATCCAGCCCCGAATCTGAGGTGAATTATCCGTAAGAAATTGCATTTACATTCTACTCAGCAGTACACAGTTCCTTTACGTGACATTTTTAAACTGTTCAAAGTGGTTTATGAATGTGAGTTTGGTTCCCTTTCTAGAGTTCAACCTTTTTTAAATGCCAATACTGACGAACTGGACACCGAGAGGGTATCTCAGATGGTAGAAATCTGATAAGGCACGGACCAGACAATTTCACAAAATGAATACAGTGAGAATCTGATGTAGGGAGACAGGAGGAGGAAGAGGAGAGGTAAGCTGGGGGAAAGGGGGAATTTCCTGCGCTCACCTTAGAGCTCTTGCATACCAGAGAAGCACAACGTTTGTGAGCTTGCTCCATACCGATCACGTTTCCCAACTCTGCTCCAAAGTCTTTCCAACTCCCCCCTCCTCCATAGGTCGCTGTGATTTTACCATATTGAGACAACTCTCTTCATTAGCTTCATTTAGCCAATAACGTAGTGAGGTTTTCCGGTTGTTTGCATTACTATGTCATTCCAAGTTCTTGGATCCTGATCTGAGCAACCTTCTGCATTTTCCAGACAATGCTCGAATTGCATTTCAAATTAACCCCTTCGATGCTGATGACGAGCTCAGCTCGTCATCAGCCACGGGGGGCGTGTGCGGATGACTAGCTGAGCTCGTCATCTTACGCGGCTTTTAGAAAAAAGCCGCGTAGGTGAAAAATAACCGCAGCAGCGATGCGGTTAAAAAGACTTTCTAGCTCATACGGAACGTAGCCCCAGCCCCCCTGGTCTTGTGCACTACTCCACCCACTGCTGCTGCCACAGCTGCCTAGCTACACAGACTGTGCTTCGTTCACAGCCCTCCACGCCCTCCTGTTTGGTCCCGCTGTTGAGTGACCGCTTGCCTGGTACGCCGCTACATTGCACGCTGCTACTTTTGAATTGGTCCTGGTTTACTGGTAATTTTAATTTGGTAACGTTGTAGTCTATTTTAACTTCTTCTGTAGTATTTGGTCATCTTTTGTTTTATTTGGTAGTTCCTGCTGTTCATCGTTGCCCCTGATTTAGGTTGTAGCCCTCTCCGCCCCCGGCCCATTCCCACAATTTTTCTACTGCCGCAGGTTCCTGCTTCTCGCACTCCATTCCAGCCCCTAACAACTCTCAGGATTAATTTTGCAGGCTGCTGCTCAACAGCGCAGCGAGTGCGCCGCTGGCGCGCCAAATACAAGCCCAACTGCACCTGTCTGCACCTCAATAGCATCCAGCGTCAGGAACCCTGGCACTTCCACCCCACGTAGCTACACAGCTGCCGACCTCTGAACACTGGATTCCAGAAGCATCGACAACCAATGCTGCCACGCACAGACACTGCCGCTTTCCCTGCAACACTGAAGCAACCAACACCACCAGACACCACAAACGCGACTGCACCCACCACACCGACTGAGTCCACCTCAACACAACTCTGGTGTATTCTACTCAACACATGATCACTCTGCAAACACATCACAGAGATCTTTGACACAATATTCCTAACACTGGATGTAATTTTCCTCTCAGAGACCTGGCTGAACAAAGCCTCGGCACCAGACATCGCCATCTCCACTCCTGAAGGCTATAAAATAGCATACCGGGACCGAACCAACAAGCACCGAGGTAGAATCGCCATAATCTACAAGGACACCATCCACTGCATGCCCTCCGCAGATGACTCAACCCAGATTATGTAACACATCAACTTCCAACTACACACAGACGGGAAAAGCACCAGAGGCACCCTTGCCTACAGACCACCAGGACCACGCCCTAGCTTCTGCAAAGCCATCCCTGACCTCATCAGCCTGAACACAATTGACTCCGAGCACTACTTCTTAGAAGACCTCAATTTCCACCTAGACGACACCAACACAACCGACCTCCTGGAAAGCATGAGCAACATTGGCCTCAAGTAGCTTGGTCCCCCACTCCACCCACATCACAGTACACACTGTTAACCCCATCTTCACGTCCAGCCACAGAGTCAAGAAAAACCACATCACACAACTCACCTAGACTGACCATTTCAGCATCCACTTTATGATCACAGGACCTACCAACCCCAGCACAGTGCCCCCCAGCTCCATGTACAGCGACTGAAAAAAGATAACAGAAGCCAAGTGGAACAACACTCAGCTCCACCTTCCAGACTCAACATCCAACCCACGGCTGACAGCAAAATACTTCTCCCAGTGGATCACAGAATGCGCTGACAGAATCTCCCCCGCCAAGTGAGCAAAATCCAAAGGACCCACCAAAAGAACTAGCTGGTACACCAAAGACCTAAAATCTACCAAGTGCAACTGTCTGTAACTCTAGAGGAAGTGGCACACCAGCAATAAGACGGAAGACTGCACTGCCTTCAAGACAGCACTTTACCTCTACCATCAACTCCGGAAAGAAACAAAGAAGAACGCCCTAGCAGACCGCATTGAAACCAGCACAAACAACAGCTAGTAACTCTTCACCACTGTGAAGGAATTCTCCAATCCCCAGCTATCGTGAACGACATTACACCCTCACAAGAACTGTGTGACACCCTGGCAGACTTCTTCCTCAACAAGATCTCAGCCATATATGAAAACTTCGAGCCCCAACCTCCAGCCACCGCTGTATCTACTTGCTCTCACTCACGAACATAATCCTCGAACACAGGCTCACCCACTAAGCCGCAATCTCCATAATGAACTCAGTACAATCAGGAGGACCCACGGACCACAGTCCTCACCAGGTCTTCAACCTGGAAAGCAGACAATTGGCAACAATCCCGGGAAAATCTGGAACACTTCCATCACCTCGGTCTCCTACCCTGAGCACTGGAAATACGCTGAAGTGAGGTCCGTCCTGAAGAAACCATCTGCAGATCCAGCAGATGCAAATAACTATAGTTCCATATCTCTACTCCCCTTTCCAGCAAGGTCCTCGAGAAAGTGATCAACCAGCAACTTACCAAACACATGGACCACAACAATCTCCTGGACCTCTCCCAATCAGTTTGTTGAGCCAACCACAGCATCAAGACAGTCCTGATTGCAGCCACTGACGACATCAGGGCATTCCTGGACCATGGCAAAATTGCAGCCCTCATCCTTCTGGACCTATCTGCCGTTGTTGACACTGTCTCACATCACATCCTGATCAAAAAACTCCGCCACATTGGAAGCTTGAGAGACGCCCTCGGATGGATCGATTTATACCTCACTGAGAGAATCTGGCTCCCACCGTTCACCTCGGAGCTCAAAAAGATGATCAGCGGCGTACCCCAAAGATCGACCCACAGCCCCACCCTCTTCAACACCTAGATGACGCCGCTGGCCAGCACCATCAGATCACAGAAACTCAACATCATTTCCTACACCAATGATACTCAGCTCAACCTCTCGCTGACAGAAGATCCCTCCACCACCAGAGCCAACTTACACAAATGTTTGAGGAACGTCGCTGACTGGATGAAGGACAATGGTCTCAAACTCAACATGGACAAGACGGAAGTCCTCATCTTTAGGAATGACACCTCGCCATTAAACAATGCATTGAGGCCCATGGAACTGGGCCCACCCCCACTCCAACAGACCATGCCCGCAACCTTGGCATCATCCTAGACAGCAAGATTTCTACGAAGAAACAGGTCAATGTAGTTTCATCTGCCTGCTTCCACCCTAAGCATGACCCACAAGCTCTTCGCGTGGCTGCAAGTCACCACCAGAAGGACCATGACCCAGGCCCTCGTCACCAGCAGACTGGACTATAGAAATACACTCTACATAGTAATCACCTCACCCCTCATGAAGAGGCTACAGACAATACAAAGCTCAGTGGCAAGACTCAGACTGCTTGGAAACCCCAATGATTGATTGAAACATTTTCATCTCTGTTCCTGAAAAAGACTGGGAATCAACAAGTCAATATTTTGTGATAATTAAAACTAATTGCTTGATAGTCTAGGCTGGCCTGGTTAATTTTAAGGGCTCTAGGTTGGTGCAGGTTCTTTGCAGCAGCGGTGACCCTCATACTAGATCAGGTCACATAAGAGGCTTAGCTAGGTGGGTCAATGGATGCAGGGGAGAAAACGGGACATCATTTTAACTCCTCAGGTTGAGGTGCTAAATGTGATTTATAAACTGTAATACAGGATTTGTACACAATGCAAAACACTGGTATTTAAAAATGAAAGGCAGGGACCAAGCATAAAATTCTGCAGAGTGGGTGGTGTTTCACCTATTCTCCCTACTTCAACAATGAAACCCCCTGCACTCTCACTCAGTGGTGAGCAAGGGTGCCTTAAATGTATTACTGCACACTGCTGAGTTAGAGATATCCAAGGGAAGAGGTCTGAAAATCTCATGATGGAGCGAACGCTGTTTCCATTGAACGAAAAAATGCAGAGCTTTTACTGATGACTGCATAGTGGAAAGGATACAGAATCGTTTTCTAATATCTAGCCACTTTCGCTGGCATTTATCAGTTGAAAGATCTCCTTTGATGTGAAAACCGTTTACAGTGACATTTGTGCAATACTATTTTATTGTCCTGAATGTTTCTCATGTTGCACAAGGTTGTTTTTTCTCTTACTGGTTTATTGCTCATTTGTACCATGGTAGCAGTATCATTATTGGGTGCTTGTTGTCTGGCCGGCTTAATCTTTTCTCTCCTACCCCTTGAGTTTCCATGGTTGCTTAACTTTAATGCTATGCTTGAGCCTCTGACCTCTTTCAATGGTGCACTGATGGGCCAACAGTGTCATCAATTCAGAGCTAGCCCGTTGTCTCTATATTGGCTCCTTGGTAGACTCAAGATAATACTCATGTGGTGCCATCAAGATTTGCTCCTGGGTACTTTCCACCTACTAATCTTGGTTGGCTTAGCAGAGCTACCAAGGAGGTCCCTCATGGCCCATGGGTGGACTTGACACATTATTCTTAGATGGTTTTATCAGGGCTCGAAAAATCCACTCGTATTTGCGAGCCAGGTTTAATTCGGGCGAGCTAGACGGAAGATTGGCATTTGACCTCTGCCTCTGAAAGCAGAGCAAATGTGACAAGAGAGCAAGGTTTAAAGGGATCTTTATTGCTTACAAAGTGAATGAGCAATAACAATGGCTTTAAATCTTGTTAACTTGTCACATTTGCTCACATTCCTTGACTTATTAATGTCAAACATTTTTGATTTACTTTCATTACTTGAAATAACTATCTTCAGACAAACACTTTGATTGCCACTAATAAAATATTTTTCAAATGTAAGGATATAGGTATAGTGAACATATAACTCAGAAGTAACTGTGACTACAACACTAGACCGGTTTTATTTTATGTATTAGATACAGCACAAACCTAGCATCAATGAGCAGCGGAACACCACACAACACAACATTTTTATTGCAACAGAACATCACACAGATAAGATGTTGCACACACAACAATATTCTGCACCTGGGTCTAGGTTCTGTGGCATCAGGTAACAGAAATGAGGATATGTTCACACATTTGAACATTAATCTGCAGTTTGAGGCATTAGTAGATAGTTACTGCATTAGAATCACATGATTTTCAGTCAAGTGCTTACGTCAGAAGAACCAGGTCTTAGGGAAGGTAAGGAACTAAAATTAGATCAAATCTCCTTCCTGACCACAAACAGGAACATTAGTTTTTTTTTAGCATCTTTATGACAATGACGGCTTAGAACAGGAAAACTGCAACAATATCTAAAGCATAATAGTAAATAAAATAGAGCAATACCTGGGGTACCACACCAATGGACTTCCGCAAACTTTCCAAGCTGACGTCTTGTATGTTCTGACCACTCACGTAAATGTTTCCCATCTGCGGTTCATAGAAGCGAAATAATAGCCTCACGATTGTGCTCTTCCTAAAATTTTGAAAAAAGATGTTACATGGACTCCAAAATGATGCACGTTTTTAGGCACATAAATGGAGATTAATAAAGGAAGCGGATTAACGTCAGTGTGACTTTGTTAGACAAAAGCAGTGCAACCCTGATTTCAGATGTTTCAGCGAGAAACAATTCCGTCTGAAAACAGAACCTAAAAGCTGTTCCTTCGCTATGCCTGTGCTCTCACTCACCTTTCTGGGCCAATGACAGAACCAGCCCTGCGCTATACCTTTTTCTGCATGTAAATAAAGGCTACGGGTCAGAAAGAGTCCACCTGCGGTTTAAAGATCATTTGTATGGAAATATACATTTTACAGCTCCCAAACAAAAGCCATTCACCTTAAGTGATGTTTTTTGTAATGAACAAGGTACCTCTCACCAAATGTACTACCTAATAAAATATCCCTAGTAGTCATACTGGATCCAGAAATGTTTCTATTCCCTATAACTAGGTGTAGCAGTGAATTTGTCACCAGTTATGACGAAAAGACTCAATCCAACGCCCATGACACCAGTTCCAAACATCCCACCTCCAGAGAGGCTAGGAGAAAAAGATGGCACGGAATAGATAATACAATTTAAAAAAATGTTATGAAACTAGAATACCCAACAGCAGCTCAAACTATTCCAAATGCTTTGTAGAGAAATTCTTATTAGCCAATCTCATAGCAAAGACCAAATCTATCTGGAGATAATTTGTTTGGAAACTATTTGCACCAGTAAATCCTAGCAACAGCTAGTCCCCTGAACTGTACACTTCAGAGTAGTAAACCTATAAATTAAAAGGCCCTCAAGTGTAAAAAAACCGATCACTCAACAAGCTTTGAAGGGCAAGCAGGGGAGAAAAGAAAAAGTTAACTTAAGTGACCACATTTTTGGTGGATATTAGATCTTCCTGCAGATTCCTCACCTTATGACTACCCTTCAGGTGCCACACTTTATCCGGAACCTTTTCCCCCTGGCAATAGCTATATAAGGCACTGGATTAGTATGCTGATGTCAGTTTCTGTATTTATTTTATAGCCTCATTGAGGCATGTAGGGATGAAATGGGAGAGCATAAACAGAGCAAAACAGGGGGGAGTAGCTGCTATTATTCTTAAAACTCATCGGTTCCGAGAACTCCCATCTTTGCTGCTCCCGAATACAGAAAATATTGTCTTCAAACTAGACACTGATAGTGGGGCGTTATTATTAATTTTATTGTATCGCCCTCCTCAGTATATGGCCACGTTTCCCTCTCTGCTAGCTGAACAATTGGCTTCCTGTGTCATCAATTATTCTAAACTTCTCTTAATAGGGGACCTGAATTACTGGTTTGATGATGTGGCCTTAGATTCTCAAGCAGCAGAACTGAAGGACCTTCTACTGGACATTAATTTGAAACAACATATACATTTTTCCACCCATCAGAAGGGCCATAGTCTTGATCAAATTTGGTCATATAATTTGTCTTTATCTTTTCCCTCTATATGTCCTTGCAGTTGGTTAGACCATTTTTTATACATTTTTCATTGACAATCAATGGAACTGTCAAACCTAGACTACAGGCGGGCAGAAACATCCGGAAATGGAAGTCCTTAGATCTACCGGCATTCTTAAATACTCTGGCCACTACCTTTCCCTCTCAATGTGAGGACATAGAATCTAGAGAAAAGATATTTTCACAATGGTTGTGCCAAGCTGCAGATTCTCATGCTCCTCTAGTAAGCTTTCCTAGATCACGAGGCAGGGAGGCCCATAAATGGTTCACTCCAGAATTGAAGAAATTAAAACTTGAGATCAGACAAAAAGAAAGGAAATGGAGAGCTAACTATCTACCACAGGATAAAGAGATTTATTGTTCCGCTAAGAAAATATACCAAAAAAACCCTCTTACAGCATAAAACCGATTACTTCTCTTTTTTTTTATATGTTTTTATTGATTTTTACATATTTATCCCCCGCCCCGGACAGACAGACTTTATGTTCATTAACATCATGAACTTTTCGTTGTGTTTGACAAAAATAAATATACATTATAGAGAATTTACAAAATAAAATATATTCCCAGCATCACGAGAAAACCAATTAAAGCAGTAGCATGAATACATTACAGTATCGATAATAAATCAGTTTTGTAGAGCTCGCCAGTGTGTGAGAGGAGTCCAGATTTTCATAACGCTTTCACATCGCCGTCTGCTTTTACGCTTATAAATAGCTGTCTCAATATTATGCACAGCTAAGAGCCTAGCTAGCCACTGTTGGAAAGTAGGTGGTAGCGGGTCTAGCCAAGCCGAGGCTAGGCATAGCCGCCAAACAGCCATAGCAACAAATATAAAATCGTGGCCGCTCTCAAGATTATCTGGATCCTCCACCCCAAGTACCATTACCTCTGGTGACAAGGCAACCTTTCTGTGAAGAACTGAAGTTAGAAACCTCTCTATACTTTGTATCAAAGGTATTAACACCGGGCAAGAGGCAAAGATATGGATGGAGTCTGCCTTAAATAGATTGCATCTCGGGCAGCAAATCCCATTACTGGTTCCCCATTTTGCAATTTTATCGGGTGTATAGTAAAGAAAAAAACAGGTTTTATAAAATTGTGCCTGGAGTCTAGTCGAAATAAGAATGGTTTGAGCTAGCTGATAGGAGTACAAAAATCCTTCTTTAGAAATCTCGAGTTTACCTTGCCACCTCATTGCCGTTTTATCTAGATTATCCGGGAACCTGTCCAGCAATGACACATACACTCCACCTATTGACTGGTTCCTTGAATGTATAATTGTCTCCACTACAATAGATTGTTCCCAGAGTGTCCTTGCTCCAGATTTGTGAGTTAGGAAGTCCCTAATTTGGAGATATTTAAAAAAATCCCGCCAGTCTAAACCAAATTCTCCCTTCAGAACTTCAAACGATTTAATCCCCTGATTGGTATAAAAATCCCCAAGTTGTGTAATTCCTAAATTATACCATTTATTAACGCAATTATCTTTAAAGATTATTGGTGGAAGAGTTGGGTTGTTTAGTACCGTAGTGTAATATGAGAATCGTCCTATGCCTAGTACTTTTTTTTACCGCCTTCCATACCTTAAAACAGCTATAGAGAGTCTTGAATTTGACCTTTTTGTGGTAACTGTCATGTATGTGTCTCCAAAAGTAGCCATAGCAGGAATTCCCCACCAATAGCTGAAAGATTGAAGCGGTATGTAGCTCTATGTTGTTCCCCCCTTGCAATAATTCCTTACTGTAAAGTAATACACATGACCAGTAATATCTCCTTAAATTGGGAAGTGCTAACCCACCTCTGTCCTTAGGTAGGGTAAGATATTTATATGCTCGACGGGGTTGAGCGTATGACCATATAAATCTAGAAAAGGTACGTTCCATTGTTGTAAACCACTGATTAGAGAACTCTAGGCAAATTGCCCTGAATAAATATAATATTTTAAGAAAGTACACCATTTTAATTGCATTTGCTCTTCCGATGATGGACAGGTGAAGATTGTCTAACCGTCGTAGATCCTTTTGTATCGTGTTCAGCATTGGCTTAAGATTTAGGTCCACTACTTCCTCTAGCTTTGAAGAGATTGTGTTACCCAGGTATGTCGCTCCCTTCACCACCCTAGGGTCATCCATCACAATTTTTTGATTTAAAACAATTTGTGTCTTTCCTTGATTTAGCGCGTACCCAGAGACCAGCCCAAATTTCCTAGCCTCGGCCTCAATGATCAACATTGCTACTATGGGGTCTGCGGTAACTATAGCAATATCATCAGCGTATGCTAATGTTTTTGTTGTATACCCCTGTGATATAATGGGGGTTATATGATTATTTTTCTCCAAATAACGAATAAAGGAATCTATATATATTGCAAAGAGCAATGGCGAGCAAGGGCACCCCTGACGTGTTCCCCTGGAGATGGCGATTTCCTTAGTTAGACTTCCATTGATGGATACAACAGCCCTAGGATTATTATACATTTTTTTTTATCGCCTGAATAAACTTGTTTTGAAATACCATCATCGCCATTGCTTTCCAGAGAAACTGCCAGGAGACCCTATCAAAGGCCTTCTCTGCATCCAAAAGGATCAGGGCCATAGGGTCTCCTGTAGTTTCTGTTCCATCAAAAAGTGTTATTACCCTCTGGATATGATTGATCGTTGACCTTCCAGGGACAAAACCGTGCTGGCTTTTGACGATTACATTGTGTATTATAGGGGCAATTCGATTTGCCAAGATTTTGGAATATATTTTAGAATCAGCATTTATAAGGGTTATGGGGCGATATGATCCTAAATGTTCTGGGGGTTCCCCTTTTTAGCGAAAATCACAATTTTGGCGCTGGACCAGGAGCTAGGAGGTTCCCCCCCGGAGAAAATATGGATAATCAAGTCTCTAAATATGTGTTTGATTTCGTCTATAAATGTGCTATAGAACTCCGAGGGAATACTGTCCAGACCTGTTGCCTTTCCTTTAGGGAGGCTATTAACTGAGGTCAATACCTCTTCCATATTCGGAGTTTCCTCTAGAGCCAGCTGCGTATTTACCTCAAACTTTACGATATCACAATTCTCTAAGTACCTTTCTATTTCTGTAATATCTTCATTGCCATTATCTGTATATAGTTCTTTATAAAACCTCCAAAATGCTTGCTTAATCAGCTCTGAGTCTTTTAACTGGCCTTCCACTGGGTCTATAATTTCCCTTATTAGATTAGCATTGACCTGTTGTCGCAATCGCACCGCCAATTGATGACCCACTTGCTCATTGACTTCATATATTAATTCTTTTCGTGCCGTGGCTTTCCGGATTGCCTTATCTGAAAACATATTGGTAATTGCTGCCTTGGCAACTGCTACTTGGGCTAAGGTGCTAGAGATGTCCCCAGTTGAGTCTCTATTGCTAGTGACACTGATGAGCCCTACTTCAGCTAGCATAAGCTCATCCTGCAGCCTCTGCATCTCCTCTTTCTCTCGCCTGTTTGCTCTGAGGGAATATGACATAGTCTCACCCCGGGCCCCTGCTTTCAATGTGTCCCAAACAACCTCTATTGACGTACTATTAATGTTTTCTGCTAGGAACTTGGGTATCCAGTCTTTCATGTGGATACAATACTGAAGGTCGTTCAGTAGTGCTTTTTCAAATGACCACAGAGTAGGCTCTGATTTAGCTAGCCTAATAGTCAGTGTACAGAGAAGGGGGTTATGGTCAGATAGTACCCGGGGCAATTTAACAATTTGGGAATTCCTGAATAGTGAATTTGAGAGTAAAATATAGTCAATTCTGGTGTGCGTGTGGTGTGGATTTGAATAAAAGGTATATCCAAGTCCCCGGTGTTAGTATTTGACGTCTGCCAGCTATCTACAAGTCCATGTACAAGACACAAATCCTTAAGAGAGCGAAATACTTTAGGTTTGTGTCCTTTATAGACCCATTCATCGTTTAAAGACCAGTTAGCCGGGAGGTTTATATTAAAATCCCCACAAACCAACACCGGAAGAGGCCAGTGTGAAAGTTCATTAGAGACCTCATCGAAAACCCTGGGGTCATCTGTATTGCTCCCATAAATAGCACAAATTGTGATTTTTTTGCCCTGTTTGATAGCTGCATTCGGTAATAGCCCAGCGGCCAAACTTATCAGCTTTAGATTTGTTAAACACCAATCCACTCCATTTAGCCAGAATGGCAACCCCCCGAATTTTAACCCCTTGTGAGGTAGCACACACCCGTTTATACCCTAGTGTATCTAACAACTGGCTCTGGGACCCTTCAATATGCGTCTCCTGCATACATACAACATTGGCTCCCCAATTTTGTAGACCAATTGCGACCATTTGCCTTTTCTTAAGATCGTTCAGACCACAAATATTCAGAGATAATATTTTTATCCCAGCCATGATCCTAATAAAAGAGTGCCATATTTTATATCACAGACAATCTGGTTTCCTGTGATCCCTATAGGTATTTCCATAGTTCTTATTGACATAGATTTACTTCCCTGTATGTCTAACCTGTCCGGCCTTCCCCCCTCCCCTTTCCCCCCCCACCCACCACCACCTTTGAAGGATACCTGGGCCTGTCTGGACCACGGGTGCGACATCCGTGCAAGCAGGCTCTGCGAACTAGGCTAGTTTGTTAGTATAAGTTTTATGCTTATTTTTTATAGTTGACCCGAAGCCTAAATTTTTTAATAATTTTTCAGACTTAATTTACCCAAATCGTTCAGCCATTCCGCTAAAAGTCCACGCTTTCCCAATATATACCTTCTACTTGATATACATTGCAATAGTTCCTTCATCTTATATATTCCTTTTACAACAAGTCTTTAAGTCTACAAGTCTATAAATCTGATTTAGATTATTTCCCTGGATTTCGAGAGGTTATCTCTGAAATTTCTCGAAGATAGTCCTCCGCCTGTATTTCGCTGTTGAAGCTTCTTGTTGCACCTTTAAAGATAATTTTCAGGCGTGCCGGATTTTGCAAGAATACTTTTGCTCCAACTTTTTCAAAGGGTCCAAATAGCTGACGCATTTTCCATCTTCGCTCCACGGTGGCGTGAGCGAAGTCCGGTCTGACAAAAAATTTGAACCCCTTATGCTCTCTTTGGGTGGTAGGTCTTGCAAGGTCGTAGATTTTTTCACGGAGGAGAAAATTCCCAAAGCAGACCAGCATTGCCCTGGGATATTGATTTTGCTTGTTAGAGTTTTTTGATAGCATTAGAGGAAAACGATGGGCCCGCTGGACTTCCCTTTCCATATCCCAGGCTTCCAATTCCGGAAACGATGTTTTGAGTATGTTAACCATTGCCCCTCTAGCATCGCTTCCCTCAAAATTCTCTGGAATTCCAAGAAACCTTAGATTATTCCTTCTGGATCTGTTTTCATGATCTTCCACTTTGGCCATAAGATCCCTTATTGTTCCATCTTGTTCTGTTTCCTTTTTTTGAAGCGTTGCAACATCGGTTTCAAGATTCTCAGTACGGGTTTCCATCATGACCATTCTTTCAGAGATCTCGAAGCAAATACTGCCCACTTTCCTCACTGCTCCTTGTAATTTTTCAATGGCCATGCGGTTCTTTTGACTGTCTTTTTTCACATCCTCATGGAAGTTTTTTATTGAGCTGAGCACCTGGCTCAACGAGGGCTCCGTAGTTTTTTGGTGTCTATCTTTGTTTTCTTGTACGCTCAGGGTTTGGCATGGTGTTTCCCCTGTTGATTTAGTCTTTGGGCTTTTTCGGGGGGGATTAGGTCTACTTTTGACATAGTCAGTGTTATTACCAGGGTCTGTGGTTTCCTCATTCAACACGTTTCGTTCTCTTTTGTGTTTTGACCTTTTTTTCCCCACACTCCTTTTTTTCCTGGTGTTGATTTCGCTAGATAATCTTGAATCATTGGAGCCAGAGATCTCCAGAGATACGGCGCCCCTTCGAGCGCTTGGACTGGATTCTCTTGAATTGCTCAGTTGGCTTGAGTCACTAGAGATAGACAATCCTATTTCGTATACCTCGGATTCTGAATCTTCATCCGAGAGAGGTAATTAGCTGAATGTACTTCCTTCCCCACTGGAAGATCTTGCAAATTGGGAGCATTGACAAAAGGGTTCAGATCCTTTGTTTCCTTGTTCCCTTTTTTTTTTATCAAGTTCCTCCATTTGTTCTCTCTGATTTGATGTTACTACGTCTAACTCTATAGGTGCCCTTATCTCTTGCTAAGTCACTTTTGAATCTGCATTCCAAGTTCCTTCGCCAGTGCCTATAGCTCCACTTCCCTCCAAATTGGTTGGAGGTATACATTGAACATCCTTACAGCTTTCATTCCACTCCTCAGTGTTCTTATTCTGCATTTGGATCTGTATTTTTTCCCCATTATTTGGTACATCGCTCTGGCAATCCTTATTTAGAGGGCTGAATATATTGGATATTCTTGGCTGGGATGACTCAATTATACTGGTATTTTTTGCAGTTGCCTTTAAATTTTTTATAGTCTGTAATCTCTGTGCTTTTTTGGCCATTAATTCCAATTTGGCATCTTCCTCCGTTTCAACCCCTTTCTCCTTTTTGCAAGCCTCTTTCTCCTTTTCTTTCTCTTTCTCTTTCTCCTTTCGCTTGGTTTTTTCTCTTTCTTTTTCCAGCTTTTTTTCCATATTTTTATCTTTAATTCTTCCTTTATCTTGAACCTCATCTCCTGCCAGGCCTTTCTCCTTTGCTCTAATTCCTCTGGTTTCAGGACCTTTATGTCTGTTAGTTGTGTGTTGGGCAGGTGTCAGTTCCATTTCTGCGTTTTTTTCACGGTCTTGTTGGGTCGATATCTCTCCCTGTAGAATCTCGGCTACCTCATCCCCTTTTTCCTTGTTAAAAGCGGCGTTATATACTGCCCGTTTGTGTTTTCTGGCCTTTTTGCTCCTCTTGCAGGGTGAGCAGGGTAAGCCTCTCCCCTCTGTCCTCCTTGCCCTCCCTGTTCTCTCCGGTATTCCCTTCCACATCTGTAACTTTAGAAGGCTTTAAGGGCATCACAATCCATTTCAGACAGTTTACTGACGTCAGTGCACCCTGCCGATTTCCCCCATGAAATTTCCTCTTGTGCCTATAATAAAGTTGTTTCAGGGTAGTAGTGCGTTTCTTCTGAACTTTTGTGCCCTTAAGCTCCTTCAGACAAGTTCTCTGCTCTCTCTGTAAAGAACCAGTGTTGAGAGGGTAGCTCTTCCCTATTTGAAGTTTTACTTGAGGTTTTGCTGGTTTGTCTGGTTTTGCTAGTTTTGCTGGTTTTGCTGGTTTTGCAGGTATGCCAGATAAAGAAATAGACACAGATATAAATACAGAGCTAGTATTAATCACAGTCACAATTCCAGTCCCCAATAAAAGCAATGAGACAGATGAGACAGCACGAGTTCCAGCTCCAGTTTCACTTGCAGAGAGCGATTGGGGAATAAACTGCTTCTCCTGCGTTTTAAATCTGCTCCTTCTCCTAAGCACCATTGATTTCCCAGCCCTCTTTTCACCTACAGAGCGTCTCCCTGGCAACAGGCAACAGGACACAGGACACGTGGGACACGTGGGGCGCGCTCAAACACACAGCGCAGCGCGCGTGAGAGTTAAAGTCCGGTATTCTCCCGTCTGCAGATGAAGTCTAGAATCGAAGGGAGGCGGATGGGGAGAGAAGCTCCGGCGTCTCAAGGGCAGTGAAAGGCTGAAAAGTTACTGAGCCTGTTACGTTTTTAAAGGTAATGAAAGATCCAGGCTTTGATCAGGGCTTTAACAAAAACGCGATGATAGGCGAAGGTCAGGAATTAGACTCAAAGGCACAAGAGGTTTTTTAAATTGTGAAGGGCTCAGGTCAAAATGTCATCCGGGGGATAAATTGAACAGCAGAGGTTGAACAGGATGAACACTCACTCGCTTTAGCAATCCCGCGAATCAATCAGCTGACAATGGCAGATAGCAGATAGCACGTGTGCACGCTAATATGCCCTTCTGCAAATATGTCCCTCTGCTGTGTAATTCAATGCAAAACGATGTCAACGCCATGTGCCATGTGCCAAAACGTAAATGTAAAAACTACTTGCAGCTAGGGTCGAAGCTAGGTCGAAGTCGAGGTCAATTTGGGACTTCCCCCATATGCGAGATTCGTGATGGCATTCCCAATGCACAGCTCGGCCCGGTTTAGCGCCTCCAGATTCTTCCTTCCCTCCGACGGCCCATGGCGCTGGTAGCTCCAGAAAATGCAGGATGTAGGATACGGGAAATAAATGCAAGATGCGGGGGTCTTGATCACTCGGCTAGATTGTGGAAAAGCATGTACTGAATAGAGACAGCCCAGTGTCTCAGAGCACCGCCGCTGCAACTGCTCACGCTGACGCCATCTTTCCTTCCTATTCAAAAAACCGATTACTTCTCATTGAAAATTATGAACTCTTTGAATAAATCAAAGGAGATATTTGATACAGTGAACAATTTTTGCAATGATGATAGGACAGCTTCCCCAAAAATTCCTACTCAAAGGTTATGTGATTCATTGAACGACTTTTTCAGGGAAAAAATTGTCACTATAAAACAGAATATTACTAGTTCTCCTACCTCAATTCAAATAGATGACATATTTTATAACCCCTCTGCACTAGACACTTTTCCCCCATTGATTCCAAAACCTTTCTGATCTTCTCACCCGTGTCAAATCTGGATCTCCTGATATTTGCCCGCCCTATATTTTTAAAGAAATAGGACTCGCTATCCCTCAAAGCATTCTCCCTTTATTGTATGACTCACTTGTACAAGGCAAGGTACCTAGGGGGTTTAAGCATGCTCTGCTGATTCCTTTAACCAAAAAATCTGGTATGGACCCATATGATCTCACAAATTATAGGCCGATTTCCCTTTTACCCTATCTATCAAAAATTCTGGAAGCCCATGTCTCTAACTGTCTTTCAAATTTTATTGAATCTACTGAATATCTGGAACCGAATCAGGCAGGTTTTCGCCCATGCCACTCAACTGAGACAGTGATACTGGCGGTCCAGAACACCCTGAGATCCAACGCAGACAGAGACGCTCACCAAGCATTGGTGCTCCTGGATTTGTCGGCCGCGTTCGACACAGTTGACTTTTCTATTCTTGTCAACCGTGTCGAGCAGGCTGGCCTCAGGGGCCCTGGCTTGAGCTGGATGAAATCTTTTATTTCTGAACGTTCTCAATCCGTTCGATTGGGGACGTTTACAACCTCAAAAACTGTCTCTACCTGTGGAGTTCCGCAAGGATCGTCTTTGTCCCCGCTACTTTTTAATTTGTATTTACGCCCTCTATTGTATTGTTTGAGAAGCCACAAAGTTACAATTTTTAACTATGCAGACGACCTGCAACTCGTTTTCTCTCTGGTCTCCCCTGATGCAGTGGCTATGTCCCATATCCAGAGATGGATGAATCTGAACCACCTTACGCTCAACCCGGGCAAGACAGAACTTATCCTGGAAAAGTGAAACTAGTTGGGGACCCCACTTCTGGCCATCTGATATGGGAACTCCTCCCACTAAATCTCACACTGCTAAGAGCTTGGGGGTGACTGTTAGTGAGGATCTATCGCTTAAAAACCATATAGGGATGGTAGTCTCATCTAGTTTTTTCCAACTGAGAAAAATAAAGAAAATTGCCCGTTTTCTAACTCACTCAGCGCTGATTCAGGTAATCATCGCTTTGGTGCTATCTCGGCTTGATTTTTCTAATAGCCTTTATTTAGGCCTCCCAGTAGGTCAGCTTAAGAGATTACAGTATGTCCAGAACCAGGCAGCCAGGCTCATAAGTAAACAACCTAAATGGCAATCCATTAGACCCGAATTGGAAAATCTGCACTGGCTGCCGGTAGCCCAGAGTGTAGCATTTAAAGCCGGCTGAATTATTTTTAAACACAACAGGTGATGGACCGAATGTGGATCAATGTCACACACTCACCCCAGTCCAAAGATCTGGGCCCAAATCCATCGTTTTTTTGCACTCCACACCACCCTGGGTTAGACAATGGCGATATGCAAATCAGCTCTGACCCTGTGCCCCATGGGAACAGTCCAGTCCGAACTACAAAAGCCATGTCCTTCCCAGAACGGAATCAAGCATCCGAGGACCGGACCGCTTTCGAGGTAACACCTCTCATCAGCCCGGCTAGCTTGACTCCAGTGGTGTGGAGTGCCTGGGACCCACGTCTGGGCATCCCCAGAGCACTTAGGGCGGAATATGCAAACACAACAGGTGATGGACCGAATGTGGATCAATGTCACACACTCACCCCAGTCCAAAGATCTGGGCCCAAATCCATCGTTTTTTTGCACTCCACACCACCCTGGGTTAGACAATGGCGATATGCAAATCAGCTCTGACCCTGTGCCCCATGGGAACAGTCCAGTCCGAACTACAAAAGCCATGTCCTTCCCAGAACGGAATCAAGCATCCGAGGACCTGACCGGTTTCGAGGTAACACCTCTCATCAGCCCGGCTAGCTTGACTCCAGTGGTGTGGAGTGCCTGGGACCCACGTCTGGGCATCCCCAGCGCACTTAGGGCGGAATATGCAAACACAACAGGTGATGGACCTAATGTGGATCAATGTCACACACTCACCCCAGTCCAAAGATCTGGGCCCAAATCCATCGTTTTTTTGCACTCCACACCACCCTGGGTTAGACAATGGCGATATGCAAATCAGCTCTGACCCTGTGCCCCATGGGAACAGTCCAGTCCGAACTACAAAAGCCATGTCCTTCCCAGAACGGAATCAAGCATCCGAGGACCGGACCGGTTTCGAGGTAACACCTCTCATCAGCCCGGCTAGCTTGACTCCAGTGGTGTGGAGTGCCTGGGACCCACGTCTGGGCATCCCCAGCGCACTTAGGGCGGAATATGCAAACACAACAGGTGATGGACCGAATGTGGATCAATGTCACACACTCACCCCAGTCCAAAGATCTGGGCCCAAATCCATCGTTTTTTTGCACTCCACACCACCCTGGGTTAGACAATGGCGATATGCAAATCAGCTCTGACCCTGTGCCCCATGGGAACAGTCCAGTCCGAACTACAAAAGCCATGTCCTTCCCAGAACGGAATCAAGCATCCGAGGACCGGACCGGTTTCGAGGTAACACCTCATCAGCCCGGCTAGCTTGACTCCAGTGGTGTGGAGTGCCTGGGACCCACGTCTGGGCATCCCCAGCGCACTTAGGGCGGAATATGCAAACACAACAGGTGATGGACCGAATGTGGATCAATGTCACTAACTCACCCCAGTCCAAAGATCTGGGCCCAAATCCATCGTTTTTTTGCACTCCACACCACCCTGGGTTAGACAATGGCGATATGCAAATCAGCTCTGACCCTGTGCCCCATGGGAACAGTCCAGTCCGAACTACAAAAGCCATGTCCTTCCCAGAACGGAATCAAGCATCCGAGGACCGGACCGGTTTCGAGGTAACACCTCTCATCAGCCCGGCTAGCTTGACTCCAGTGGTGTGGAGTGCCTGGGACCCACGTCTGGGCATCCCCAGCGCACTTAGGGCGGAATATGCAAACACAACAGGTGATGGACCGAATGTGGATCAATGTCACACACTCACCCCAGTCCAAAGATCTGGGCCCAAATCCATCGTTTTTTTACACTCCACACCACCCTGGGTTAGACAATGGCGATATGCAAATCAGCTCTGACCCTGTGCCCCATGGGAACAGTCCAGTCCGAACTACAAAAGCCATGTCCTTCCCAGAACGGAATCAAGCATCCGAGGACCGGACCGGTTTCGAGGTAACACCTCTCATCAGCCCGGCTAGCTTGACTCCAGTGGTGTGGAGTGCCTGGGACCCACGTCTGGGCATCCCCAGCGCACTTAGGGCGGAATATGCAAACACAACAGGTGATGGACCGAATATGGATCAATGTCACACACTCACCCCAGTCCAAAGATCTGGGCCCAAATCCATCGTTTTTTTGCACTCCACACCACCCTGGGTTAGACAATGGCGATATGCAAATCAGCTCTGACCCTGTGCCCCATGGGAACAGTCCAGTCCGAACTACAAAAGCCATGTCCTTCCCAGAACGGAATCAAGCATCCGAGGACCGGACCGGTTTCGAGGTAACACCTCTCATCAGCCCGGCTAGCTTGACTCCAGTGGTGTGGAGTGCCTGGGACCCACGTCTGGGCATCCCCAGCGCACTTAGGGCGGAATATGCAAACACAACAGGTGATGGACCGAATGTGGATCAATGTCACACACTCACCCCAGTCCAAAGATCTGGGCCCAAATCCATCGTTTTTTTGCACTCCACACCACCCTGGGTTAGACAATGGCGATATGCAAATCAGCTCTGAACCTGTGCCCCATGGGAACAGTCCAGTCCGAACTACAAAAGCCATGTCCTTCCCAGAACGGAATCAAGCATCCGAGGACCGGACCGGTTTCGAGGTAACACCTCTCATCAGCCCGGCTAGCTTGACTCCAGTGGTGTGGAGTGCCTGGGACCCACGTCTGGGCATCCCCAGCGCACTTAGGGCGGAATATGCAAACACAACAGGTGATGGACCGAATGTGGATCAATGTCACACACTCACCCCAGTCCAAAGATCTGGGCCCAAATCCATCGTCATCCATAGCCAGAAACCGGTCCTTGGATGCTTGATTCCGGTCTGGGAAAGACATGGCTTGGTAGTTCGGACTGGACTGTTCCCATGGGGCACAGGGTCAGAGCTGATTTGCATATAGCCAGTGTCTAACCCAGGGTGGTGTGGAGTGCAAAAAAACGATGGATTTAGGCCCAGATCCTTGTACTGGGGTGAATGTATGACATTGTTCTACATTCTGTCCATCAACTGTGTTTTTTGCAATTTTCACCCCGAGTGTGCTGGGTATACTCAGACGTGAGTCCCAGGCTCTCCACACCACTGGAGTCAAGCTATCCAGGCTGAAGAAGGCTGATAGCCAGAAACCGGTCCTTGGATGCTTGATTCCGGTCTGGGAAAGACATGGCTTGGTAGTTCGGACTGGACTGTTCCCATGGGGCACAGGGTCAGAGCTGATTTGCATATAGCCAGTGTCTAACCCAGGGTGGTGTGGAGTGCAAAAAAACGATGGATTTAGGCCCAGATCCTTGTACTGGGGTGAATGTATGACATTGTTCTACATTCTGTCCATCAACTGTGTTTTTTGCAATTTTCACCCCGAGTGTGCTGGGTATACTCAGACGTGAGTCCCAGGCTCTCCACACCACTGGAGTCAAGCTATCCAGGCTGAAGAAGGCTGATAGCCAGAAACCGGTCCTTGGATGCTTGATTCCGGTCTGGGAAAGACATGGCTTGGTAGTTCGGACTGGACTGTTCCCATGGGGCACAGGGTCAGAGCTGATTTGCATATAGCCAGTGTCTAACCCAGGGTGGTGTGGAGTGCAAAAAAACGATGGATTTAGGCCCAGATCCTTGTACTGGGGTGAATGTATGACATTGTTCTACATTCTGTCCATCAACTGTGTTTTTTGCAATTTTCACCCCGAGTGTGCTGGGTATACTCAGACGTGAGTCCCAGGCTCTCCACACCACTGGAGTCAAGCTATCCAGGCTGAAGAAGGCTGATAGCCAGAAACCGGTCCTTGGATGCTTGATTCCGGTCTGGGAAAGACATGGCTTGGTAGTTCGGACTGGACTGTTCCCATGGGGCACAGGGTCAGAGCTGATTTGCATATAGCCAGTGTCTAACCCAGGGTGGTGTGGAGTGCAAAAAAACGATGGATTTAGGCCCAGATCCTTGTACTGGGGTGAATGTATGACATTGTTCTTCATTCTGTCCATCAACTGTTTTTTGCAATTTTCACCCCGAGTGTGCTGGGTATACTCAGACGTGAGTCCCAGGCTCTCCACACCACTGGAGTCAAGCTATCCAGGCTGAAGAAGGCTGATAGCCAGAAACCGGTCCTTGGATGCTTGATTCCGGTCTGGGAAAGACATGGCTTGGTAGTTCGGACTGGACTGTTCCCATGGGGCACAGGGTCAGAGCTGATTTGCATATAGCCAGTGTCTAACCCAGGGTGGTGTGGAGTGCAAAAAAACGATGGATTTAGGCCCAGATCCTTGTACTGGGGTGAATGTATGACATTGTTCTACATTCTGTCCATCAACTGTGTTTTTTGCAATTTTCACCCCGAGTGTGCTGGGTATACTCAGACGTGAGTCCCAGGCTCTCCACACCACTGGAGTCAAGCTATCCAGGCTGAAGAAGGCTGATAGCCAGAAACCGGTCCTTGGATGCTTGATTCCGGTCTGGGAAAGACATGGCTTGGTAGTTCGGACTGGACTGTTCCCATGGGGCACAGGGTCAGAGCTGATTTGCATATAGCCAGTGTCTAACCCAGGGTGGTGTGGAGTGCAAAAAAACGATGGATTTAGGCCCAGATCCTTGTACTGGGGTGAATGTATGACATTGTTCTACATTCTGTCCATCAACTGTGTTTTTTGCAATTTTCACCCCGAGTGTGCTGGGTATACTCAGACGTGAGTCCCAGGCTCTCCACACCACTGGAGTCAAGCTATCCAGGCTGAAGAAGGCTGATAGCCAGAAACCGGTCCTTGGATGCTTGATTCCGGTCTGGGAAAGACATGGCTTGGTAGTTCGGACTGGACTGTTCCCATGGGGCACAGGGTCAGAGCTGATTTGCATATAGCCAGTGTCTAACCCAGGGTGGTGTGGAGTGCAAAAAAACGATGGATTTAGGCCCAGATCCTTGTACTGGGGTGAATGTATGGCATTGTTCTACATTCTGTCCATCAACTGTGTTTTTTGCAATTTTCACCCCGAGTGTGCTGGGTATACTCAGACGTGAGTCCCAGGCTCTCCACACCACTGGAGTCAAGCTATCCAGGCTGAAGAAGGCTGATAGCCAGAAACCGGTCCTTGGATGCTTGATTCCGGTCTGGGAAAGACATGGCTTGGTAGTTCGGACTGGACTGTTCCCATGGGGCACAGGGTCAGAGCTGATTTGCATATAGCCAGTGTCTAACCCAGGGTGGTGTGGAGTGCAAAAAAACGATGGATTTAGGCCCAGATCCTTGTACTGGGGTGAATGTATGACATTGTTCTACATTCTGTCCATCAACTGTGTTTTTTGCAATTTTCACCCCGAGTGTGCTGGGTATACTCAGACGTGAGTCCCAGGCTCTCCACACCACTGGAGTCAAGCTATCCAGGCTGAAGAAGGCTGATAGCCAGAAACCGGTCCTTGGATGCTTGATTCCGGTCTGGGAAAGACATGGCTTGGTAGTTCGGACTGGACTGTTCCCATGGGGCACAGGGTCAGAGCTGATTTGCATATAGCCAGTGTCTAACCCAGGGTGGTGTGGAGTGCAAAAAAACGATGGATTTAGGCCCAGATCCTTGTACTGGGGTGAATGTATGACATTGTTCTACATTCTGTCCATCAACTGTGTTTTTTGCAATTTTCACCCCGAGTGTGCTGGGTATACTCAGACGTGAGTCCCAGGCTCTCCACACCACTGGAGTCAAGCTATCCAGGCTGAAGAAGGCTGATAGCCAGAAACCGGTCCTTGGATGCTTGATTCCGGTCTGGGAAAGACATGGCTTGGTAGTTCGGACTGGACTGTTCCCATGGGGCACAGGGTCAGAGCTGATTTGCATATAGCCAGTGTCTAACCCAGGGTGGTGTGGAGTGCAAACAAACGATGGATTTAGGCCCAGATCCTTGTACTGGGGTGAATGTATGACATTGTTCTACATTCTGTCCATCAACTGTGTTTTTTGCAATTTTCACCCCGAGTGTGCTGGGTATACTCAGACGTGAGTCCCAGGCTCTCCACACCACTGGAGTCAAGCTATCCAGGCTGAAGAAGGCTGATAGCCAGAAACCGGTCCTTGGATGCTTGATTCCGGTCTGGGAAAGACATGGCTTGGTAGTTCGGACTGGACTGTTCCCATGGGGCACAGGGTCAGAGCTGATTTGCATATAGCCAGTGTCTAACCCAGGGTGGTGTGGAGTGCAAAAAAACGATGGATTTAGGCCCAGATCCTTGTACTGGGGTGAATGTATGACATTGTTCTACATTCTGTCCATCAACTGTGTTTTTTGCAATTTTCACCCCGAGTGTGCTGGGTATACTCAGACGTGAGTCCCAGGCTCTCCACACCACTGGAGTCAAGCTATCCAGGCTGAAGAAGGCTGATAGCCAGAAACCGGTCCTTGGATGCTTGATTCCGGTCTGGGAAAGACATGGCTTGGTAGTTCGGACTGGACTGTTCCCATGGGGCACAGGGTCAGAGCTGATTTGCATATAGCCATTGTCTAACCCAGGGTGGTGTGGAGTGCAAAAAAACGATGGATTTAGGCCCAGATCCTTGTACTGGGGTGAATGTATGACATTGTTCTACATTCTGTCCATCAACTGTGTTTTTTGCAATTTTCACCCCGAGTGTGCTGGGTATACTCAGACGTGAGTCCCAGGCTCTCCACACCACTGGAGTCAAGCTATCCAGGCTGAAGAAGGCTGATAGCCAGAAACCGGTCCTTGGATGCTTGATTCCGGTCTGGGAAAGACATGGCTTGGTAGTTCGGACTGGACTGTTCCCATGGGGCACAGGGTCAGAGCTGATTTGCATATAGCCAGTGTCTAACCCAGGGTGGTGTGGAGTGCAAAAAAACGATGGATTTAGGCCCAGATCCTTGTACTGGGGTGAATGTATGACATTGTTCTACATTCTGTCCATCAACTGTGTTTTTTGCAATTTTCACCCCGAGTGTGCTGGGTATACTCAGACGTGAGTCCCAGGCTCTCCACACCACTGGAGTCAAGCTATCCAGGCTGAAGAAGGCTGATAGCCAGAAACCGGTCCTTGGATGCTTGATTCCGGTCTGGGAAAGACATGGCTTGGTAGTTCGGACTGGACTGTTCCCATGGGGCACAGGGTCAGAGCTGATTTGCATATAGCCAGTGTCTAACCCAGGGTGGTGTGGAGTGCAAAAAAACGATGGATTTAGGCCCAGATCCTTGTACTGGGGTGAATGTATGACATTGTTCTACATTCTGTCCATCAACTGTGTTTTTTGAATTATTTTTAAAGCTTTACAGGGCAAGGGTCCTAAATTCATAAAGAATCTGATATGTAAATATACCCCCCCCACGTAATCTTCGTTCGGCCCATCAAGATCTTTTAAGGGTCCCCTCATTTAAGAAAAAACGTCAGGGTGGCAGCGGTTTTCATTATCTTTCCGCTTCCTTATGGAATACCCTCCCTTTATCTTTAAGACAGTGTAACACCCTTCTTACTTTCAGACAAACCTTTAAAACTTGTTTTTTTTAGAGAGGCTTATTCCTAAATAGGTGTGAGATGTACCCTTGCGCAAATGTACTTTAAGTGTTATGCTGTGTTCCCACAAACTTCGATAGCGCCATGAAGCCCACGTGCGTACGTGCGCTGAATAAATAATATTTAACATAACATAACATAACAAAAGACCTTAGCCAATACATGGCATACCTTCGGATCCCACTGATAATGTCACTAATAGATAGTGGTAAAGAGAGCAATATTAATGGTACATTTTCAATTTCAATTTTCAATCTTTATTTCGATCTACTTAGATCATAAAAGATATACATACAATTTAAAATCAGCTTACAATCAGTAGCGAATAAGACAAAGATTATAAAAACCTTACGGTAAACATTTTAATGGTACATTTGTTATATGGGAGGACTGAACAAACGTCAGAGGTGTGTATACTTTAGTCTCTAGAAGGTTCACTTCTGGGAGTCTATATATGGCCTACATCATGCGATGAACTAGAACACCAGATAAGCATAAGCATAACTTAATGGCTGATCAGTGTAAGCACAAATCCATCATTCTAAAAGCATTACCACCTTTCTTGGTACATGTATACAAGAGGGCCAGAAGTTGTGGTATCAGGGGTTTGTTAGCAAGTGGGATGGGAGGGGTGTACAGGAGAGACAGCCTTGCTCTTTTCCTCAGGCCCTAATATGCCCAGCAGATAAAATCGACCTTGTTAATCTCCGCCCTATGAGCTCTATAGGGTATCTACATCTATAATGCTGTCAAGAATGGACATGGCACAGTCTAGCTCAATGGCCGTATGTGGTTGCAATGGAGTGGGTACAATCAGAAGTGAAGAAATTGAGATTGGGTGAGGTAGGTGTATAATGTCTGGTCTGGTGCACCGAGCCCACCTTGTGCAAGTGGTAGAGTGAGGAGTGCCCGGGACACCGTAGTAGAGTCAACATGTTAGATTTCAAACATTTGAAGCCAGGAGCGGGAGGTTAAGAAAAACAGAGGAATTTAGGAAGGATGATCATCTTTGCTGTCGCAATGCGGCCAGCTATGGATAAGGGTAGTTTGGACCATATAGGTACTCTGTCCTCCAGGAAGGTCATGGCCAGACCGTAGTTTGCTCTCCACAGTTCTTCTATGTCGCGACTGAACCATATGCCCAGGTATCTAACAGTGTCCTTTGCTCATTTCAATGAGTACTCGGTTGGGAATAGTTTTGTACTATCAGTAACGGAGAATAATATAGATTTAGCCCATTTAATTCTTATGCCTGAATAGCCGCCAAATTGCACCACCTCATATGTCATGGGAGCCAGATTTCTCCATTGGTCACATGTGTGTAATGTAATATCCTTTGCATACATCGAGACCTCGAGGCCCCTGGTGGTGAAGCCAATGCCACTATTTGCCTGGTGTTGCCGAATCCTCGCTTCCAATGGCTCCATTGCAATGGGGAGAACGAGAAATGACAGTGGGCACTTCTGCTGCATACTCCGGGTAACCGGGATCGGAGATTAGCCTATTTAAGCGCACCCGGGTGGTGGGAAGAGAGCAGAGGTGCCTTACTTGCTTAATGAAGCTAGGATCAATGCCAACACATGCCAAGAGGGGGGGGGAGAAGTATGCCCCTCTAAGGAGTTTAACGCCTTAGTGGCATCGAGTAAGGCAGCGACTGCTGAGATACTAAGGTCAAGGTGGTACACTACCACAAAGACAGTGCGGAGGTTGTGGGATCTTGAGTGGCAAGGAATTAAGCCAGACTGGTCGGGTCTTCCAATCATGGGTAGGGGGGAAGCAGCCGATTTGCAAGGACCTTGGCATAAATTTTATTGTAAAAAATGATTAATGAAAGACGTCGATATGAATCGCAAAGATTGGCTGGTTTATCCGGTTTAAGGAGCTTGTGTACTGAGAGGCTTGGTACATGGCTAGAAGGTGTGGGGTCAGCAGTGGAGAAAACTCTAGCTGTGGTAAGTCCATCTAGGCCAGGTGCCTTGTCACCGGGAGGCTCCTGATACCCTGCGTAATTTCTTCAGTACTAATGGGCGAATCTAGATCGGCGCGATGAGTACGATCGAGCCAGAGCAGTTGCATGATTTCAAAATAGTCAGTCAATGTCGCTGAGCCATGAATCGGTTTAGCGGAATATAACTGAGCATAAAAGGAAGACATGATATCTAAAAGTTCTGGCGTGGAAAACAAGGGTTTGAATAAGTCCAGGAGCTCAGCAACATAACCTGATGCATGCCGAGTGCGCAACAGATTTGCAAGGGATTTGCTAGGGTGGTCAGCTTCCCCATAGCACCTAGCCTCAGTGTAAATGGCGAGCCTCGCGGATGGCTTTTCCTGAATTTCTAAGAGTTTATCCGGGATACAAGCCATGGTGTCAATGTCACTGGAGTGGAAGTACTGCAACTCCAGAGTCTGAATACCCCTCTCATGTCAGGCCAAGGTTCCCCGAATAGCTTTTAAGACCCCAGATTGTTTTGAGATGCAGGCATCTCGTATTACAACCTTGAATGCCTCCCAAAGTATGGATGGTGATTGCATGGAGCGAACGATGTGTGTGAAGTACTGTATTATTTCGCTGCAGAACTCCTCCTGAAACACAGCATAAAGCTGCACTCCCGCTGGCAGGTGCCTGGTGAAGGCAAGAGGATGCGTCTATGGGATCTGGAGCACCAGCAAGGCCGGAGCATGGTCAGAAAGGTTGTGTGGCAGGTGGGCCACAGTGGAGGTAAATTTTTGGTCATCTCTGGCCACCAGCCAGAAGTCTAGTCAAGACCAAGCATTATGAAACATTATTACCTTGATATTGGATCGAGCCACAAACTTGTGCCAGCCATAGGACTGTATCCCAATAGTTCAATAAGCAGGCAACAACGGGGCAGGCTGATGCTCCCTGAGGCGGCCGAGGGCCAAGACAGCAGTGGGCGCGCTCCACAATGAAGACTGCTGACAGGCCCTCACCAAAAAGATCACGCAACAAGGTCTCGACAAAGTCCTCCATTTTGGAGATAGCTTTGGATTCTGGAATCCCGGTGATCTGGAGGTTATTAAGTCTAGACCTTGCCTTTAAATCCGAACTATTTTGGCTTTGTGGAGGTTAAGAACCTTGTTAATACATAGCAAATGTACTCTGGAGTTCGCATGGTGGTCATCCACATCAGAGACCTGGTTTTCCAAATGATCCAGTCTGGTTTCATGATTGTTGAGGCATTTTTTGATGTGGTCCAGCCAGCTGGTAAGTAGGTTGAGTTTAGGGTCAATAGTTTTCAGACTTGTTTTTCACATCCATTATTAGTGCTTGATGGTCAATATCTTGTGTGTCCTCTAACAGGTGGGCCACACCAGCCTCAGGATCGCTGCCCTGCTCTGCATGGCAAGTGAGGCATCTACTCTCGAAATATAGCTTAGACTGCTTGTTGTCGTGCTTGGCGATATTAGGGGTAGGTAGCACAACTGGCGGGAGCGATTAATGAGTGGGTCCTCAGTAGAGAGCTAGATAATACAATGTGTCCGATTAACCGATTAGGGAGGTGTGTTGATCTGTATTAGTCCATCAGGAGTTGCCAGCAGCAGCCACAGGCAGAGGAACCGCGGAGGCTGACTCGCCCTGGGCAGCCTTCCACCCTAGGGGGCAAGAGCAGGCTCAGCAACAGAGTCAGCGCTGGACCCCACAGCGACAGAAAGAGGAGGTGAACCAGGCGGGTCGATCAACACCAGGATCTCTCAGATGTGGTGTGGCGCCCCAGTACAGGAAGCCCAGGAGTCCCATTCCCTACAGGAAGTGTGGAGTTTCCGGTCCGCTCCCCCACGCGTAACCCTCGGGCCAAAGGCAGCCTCCAAGATTGGTATGCCATAACGCAGGTTCAGGAGAGTAAGGTCAGAGGTAGGAGGCGACCAGCATCGTCAGGTAGGTGCAGTCCCAATCCACGCAGGGCAGGCCGGTTCAGGATAGTAAGTCGCAGCCAACTGCGCCACTCAGGATAGGGAGCACGTAGGCCCTAGCTCCCAGCCCCTCACCACAGGCCCAAGGAGGATCGCCAAACGCAGACTGCACAAGCTGGGTCCGGGTTATAAGGTAACTCTGTGCAGGCATCTTTCGGTGTTGGTGGCCCTACAGAAGGATAGTAGGCGGATTAAAAGTTTGGCCGGCAGGGCCCTCTAAAGAGTGTCCATCTTGTGGCTCGGTGAAACCACGCCCCCCAGCTGCTCTCAACTTAGTGCGCCAGACCTCTTCTGGCATTCCCAGATTCAGGTCTTTCTCCTAATTGACCATGTATAAGAGCCTGCCTGATGAATGTGTCCTACTCAATAGCCCGTACAGTCTGGATTTTGCCTTTATCAACTTGATTTTGGGACTAAAACAATCCAACAATGTCAGTGCTAATCTCTCTTTACAAATATCACTCGCAATTAGAGGATTCTAATCAAGCAATTTACCTAGTCAGAATTATGTCCTCTTTAACTTCTAAATCCAGCATCTAGCTGTCAATTAGGAACATTTGAAATAAAAACGACTGCTGAGACCAGCAACAGATATGAGGTAATCCGGCATGGGAGAGGTGGGCTTCCAGTACCTGCTTTGAATACATAATATGTATTTCAGTGGAATATGTGAGTACTCCTTTTTGATCTCCAGCCATCGCTTATTGAGTGTTATGTCAGACCACTCCAGAGCTGGTCTTAGTTGACCTGATTGAAAATATATTTGTACATTGGGTAATCCAAACCTCCCTCTACTACCACTGTCTAATGTTGCTTTTACTGCTCTAGGAGATGTGTTCCTCCACACAAAAGCCATCCGTTTTTTGGGTATCCCTCAGTATGTGCTGAGAAAATTTGAGGGGAAGAGTTTGAACTGCATAACGTAGTCTGGGAAGGAAATTCATGTTCAGACATGTTATCCTCCCGAAAGCATCCTCAGGCACATTCCATCTACAGCCTTCTTAATATAAGGTATCAAGCAAAGAGTACACTAACTGCATACATTTTGAGTTCCTCTTTTGGCATGGAATCCCATCTATCGAACCTATACAATATTTTCTCAAGACTGGATCACAGCTTAATATTACAATTTAATTTTCCGCCTGCAATCTAACCAATTTGCAAAAATGTTATTTAAAACATTAGGAAAAGACTGAGGCTCTGCCAGAAGTGTCAGAGCACAACATTAGTCAGGACACATAAAACATGATCTACAAAGAGAACCAAATTATACACATATTGTCTAACCTTGATGTCTCGTATGATGGAATTTGGTAAATATTTTGAAAGGCAGATCTTAATGCAAAGAGTAAATGTTGCAGCTTGCTGCATTGTTAATTGTGTCATTAATGTGTGCGAGCTGGACATTATGTCAGTATTTAAACTACTTTTGCAGTTTGTGAGCTTTTTTCTCATGGGTTCCCTGATTACTTGGTCTTCAAAGCAAGGTGATTCTTTTCAGTTTGACAATTTTCTCATTATTGAAAAAAGGCTTCCAGCATTGTGTTTTACGATCAGAGGACTCTGCGGCATCAACTCTTTGAGCATGGTGTAAATTTGGGATATGTGCTTTGTACCACGAAGTGTGCTAATCCTCCAACACCATTCATGCAAAAGGTTGGGAGCCCACTAGGAAATAGGATAAGAGGTTAAGAATATTTAATAACTGCATGTTGGGCAGATAAGGTAAATCATTTGCATCGACTCGCAAGAGAGAAGATTTACTCAATTTTCTAAGTGTGGAGGGTGTGGAACAGTTCAAGATTTTACCACAGGTACCTCCTCTCATAATGATGAGGATTTAAATGTGTATTCTAAAGCTTTAGGAATGCAAACATTACATTTTACAGATGAACTGCAAGCTGTAAGGGAGGCACAGTTTCTACACCATATGCCAATTTGCTTAAATCTTAAGAAGTTGGCTTAAAAATGATACATTTTTGTTGGTCTATTGATCAGAAGTTGGTATTTCAAGCTTTCAAGTCAGACACCCTGTCAATGCATGTCTGAGGACAAGCTGTTGAGGGAGGTTAAGACATTGGTAGGGGTAGGGTTGCCTAAATAGCCAAGTTCTTGTTCCTGAATTACAAGTATTCTGTAAAATAAAATAAAAGTTATTTTTTTAAGCTGATGTTTTTTTGCGAGGAGATACATTTATACCGTCCATTTAGCTCAGGCATAGTAGTATTGTGGTAACACGTAAAGGAGAATTAGGAGATACTTGTACTGAAAGTTAGATTAATGTATCGGTAACCACTGATGGACAACAACACTGTCAGACAAAGGTCCTTATATTAGACTTTGGCAGATATGGAACATCCTCCAGAAAGTGTTGGATGTCCCTTCCACCCAATTTAGAGTGCATAGAGAACTTTCAGTCAGGCATTGATTTTTGGAGATGTCTCACTTCCACCAAATACTAAATATAGCCCAAAATTCTTAACACGTGCAGTATTCAAATTAAGCCAATGCACTTTCCTGATAGGCCATAGCTGGAGCATTCTTTGGAATTTTTGGCCTTTTCTGAGTTTTTTAGAAGAGGGAAAAGGTATGTAATTTTTTTAAGTGGGTTGCGCATCAATCAAGCGACTTGTAAAGCGCGACTACTCACCAGTAAGGGTAAAAAGGCGCTGGGGGGTGGAGGTGACTGCAGATCCGTCGAAGCCACTGTTGATCAGTTGAAGAGCCAGGTCTTGAGGTTCTTCCTGAATTGAGACAGTCACAGTGATTGCCTGAGGTGGAGAGGCAGGGTGTTCCAGGTCTTTGCTGCGAGTTAGGAGAAGGATCTTCCTACGGCTGATGTCTTGCGGATACGTAGGACGGTGGCCAGGCCAGTTGGGCGGAGCGGAGGTCTCTGGTGGGTGTGTGGAACGCGAGGCAGTGGTTGAGGTACACGCATCGTGTAGGGCTTTGGGGGCATGTGTGAGGAGCCTAAGGTGATTCTTTTGTTTACTGGGATCCACTGGAGGTGTCTCAGGTGGTTGATGATGTGGCTGCGGCAGGGGATATTAAGTCAGGCAGAGGCATTCAGAGTGTTCTGCAGTTCCTTGAGGAGTTTCTGGGTGATGCCGCAATAGAGTGCGCTGCTGTAGTCGAGTCTGCTGCTGATGAGTGTTTGGGTGACCATCTTTCTGGACTCAGTGGGGATCCACTTGAAGATCTATTGAAGCAGGCATAGCCTGTGGAAGCAGGATGATGAGATGGCGTTGATCTGGCAGTTCATAGTGAGCAAAGAGTCCAGAATGATGCAGATGGTTCGTGCGCAGACTGTGGATGTGGGGGGGATCTAAGATCTGCGGGCCACCAGCAGTCATCCCAGGTGGAGGGGGGTAGCCCAGGATGAGGACTTCGGTCTGCTCTGAGTTGAGCTTGAGGCAGCTGTCCTTCATCCAGGTAGCGACAGCCTTCATCCCGTTGTGGAAGTTGTTTTTGGCGACTGGGTGTTTGTTAGTAAGGGAGAGGATCAGCTGGGTGTCTTATAAGTGGTTGTATGAACCAACAACTACAAAACCGATTCTTTCTGTTTTTTTGAGATGGTAGTTTGTAGGAAAGGTTTACCTTTTCAATTACTGAGGACAATGAAGTACAATTTATTTCTCTTAGGCTGAAGTAGCTTTGGAAACAAATGTGATCAATCCCAGTGGCAGCTTCTACTTAATGGCGGGGTTGTGGGGGGTGTTTATGGGTCGGGGAGAGGGGGTGGAGGGAGGTGGGAGGGAATAAAAAATAAATCACTTACCTGCCTGCCTGCCAGCCATTGCCTCTTGGTCCTCTCACCTTATAATGGAGACGAACCGGTTACCAGTGCAGAATCCCCTTGCAAGTCCGTCTGCGAGGACCACGCCATTTGATATTGTAAACTATCTTGTAAGCCCTACCGTGCACGTAACTGAAGATTTGTCAGCGCAACACCTCTTTCAGCGCTTTACCTCTTATGGTATTTGGCTCCTTGATAGGATGCAAAAATGGACTTCGTATAGATCTGCCTAAATTTAAGATTCTGGATATTTCCCATTAAAGTGCCTGTGGCGTGGCCTTATCACTAACCATCCCCCTGAGATATCGTCGTATCTCCTTGGAAATTACGAGGGGTGCTTCCCCTTGGATTTTTGTGTCCCACTTTGACTTGTACATCCCAGCCCGCGCGTAGGGTTTTTCCACTCGGGATATTTGACTGATCTCCCCCTCCATCTCCGTGAGAATTTGTGTCCACCTTGTAATATGTAGATCAGGCATTTGCTGTCTTGTACCTTAATATGTAGTGTGCATGTGGTATGGAGTGTGTGCCATTTTGGAATGTGTGTGGATATGGAAGGTCTGTGTGAGATTGATATGTGGGACTGTTATGATGAAATTTAAGATAAGCCTCTACCGAGCTTCTATCTCATCTGATATGTATATTTATTGAAGAATGATATCATGTAATAAAATAAAACTTTTTATAATTCTGTAAAAATTGTCTTTCCGTGGTTCATGGAGCAGTTTCTATAATTATGCTGACCTCATTATGAGGCTTTGATTGAAATCAATAGGCAGGTTTTTCTCCTTTGACTGTGTCTCCTGGTCCTCTTCACCTGCTTCCAGGACTCCAGGAACAGGAAGCACTCAGGCTCCCAGGCTCGCCTAGCCAATCACGATGCAATGTTACAACAGCCGAATCAGGGCGCTCTGAGAGATACTGGAAGGCGGTGTATGTTCTCCACCCAGGCTGTACAGTACAGCCTGGTGGAGAACATGCAAAGTGCGCGTGACTGATTGGCCAGCGCAAGACGGCCAGCCAAAAAGTCATTCACACTAAAGAGAGCGCCTACCACTCCTCTCCCAGCTCCTCTGAGACAGTCCAGCCCGCACCTAACGAGCTGAGCAATGACCAACAAATTAAATGATAATAACAATGCATTTTTTCCTTTTTGACATGCTCACAGAGCAGTGGGGCAATGCTCCTCCTTCTAAGCGGAGAATCTTCCCCGGATCAATCCTGAAAAACTGGGTTGTACTCACCACACATGAAAGGCTTTGTAGAAAGGCTCAATATAATGATGTGGACAGCAGGCACTTTGCGCTGTCTTCCAATATGAAAGTTGAAGAGGAATGAAAAAATAAAGTGTACTGTGACTTTTGTTCACCACACAGTACTACCATTAGCTCTCCATTTGAAATGTAGAACTCGGTACTGAATGAATGTGCTTATTCCTGGGCTGGGTGAGTAGAAGAACAGGGTTTGGCACAATGTTAAATAGAGACTAGGTAGACTGGTTGCAAAACATTGTCAGGCAACGAAGAAATGTGTGAGCAAGGTCTCAAGATTAAGAATCATAATTGATCTTAGCTGGTCTAAATTGATCTAAAAACAGTTGTCCACATTTTTCACAGTCAAATGAGTAATGCTAGGACAGATAACCTCTGTTATATTTGAGAATGGGGCACTGTGAAGTCTTAATACAGTGATCATAATTGATGACTTGCATGTTTCTTGTTAATCTGTTTATTGAATTTTCATATCAACAGAGTATTGAATTGCATATTGATATTATAGTTATGAAACATGGCCACAATTTTAACCATGTGGTCTGGCCTGAGGTAACAAAGTAGCATAGTAGAAGGAGTATGACCAACAATCTCAGAAATGAGGATGGAAGCACTGGCATCCCAAAGGAAAGGGGCAAAATCCTCTAAACTAAAACTGATACAGCTAAGAATATTGCATAGAATCTACGTCATAGGGCTGACATTGGTCAAAATGGGTTATAGGGAGGAGTCTAACTGTAGGCGATTATGTGGCCAGGTGGACACATTTTTTCCTATCATTTGGAATGCCCTCCTATCAACAGACACTGGAACAGAGTCACCTCATGTATGGGGTAGCTATGGGAGAACCAGTGACAGCGGATGCCAAACAGTGCGTATTATGCATCAACGGACTTGAGGAACAAGGAGAAAACATGGGTGACACTGGGCTTGGTGGTTGCCAAGAGAAATATTGCTAAAAAGTGTGGAGTGCAGACAGTTCAGACACTGAGGGAGTGGGAAGAGGATAGGGATTGGTGCAGGTTTAGGGAGAAAAAAGTGTATACGTCAAGGGGATGCCCTAAAAAAATGGATGCAAGTGTGGGGGAAATGGAATATATATAGAGGGAACATCTGTGAGCCACCCGAGCTTCTGTTGCAATTATCCCTGGAGGAGTCAGACATCTAATGTTCTAGTGGAGGCAGGCGGGATCAGAATTAATATGGCAATGCAGATCTGTATGTACCACATTACTGACTACTTTGAATTACTAATTGTAATAATGACAATCTGTGCTGTTTTGTTAACAATAAAAAGAATCAAAATAAATAAATAAATCTCAGAAATACAGTATAGAACCAGTAAAAGAAGCATTCCCAAAAGGGGGCACAACCGGAGATCGGGAAATGCAAGGGGACCAAGGACAATAGTCCATGGATTCCACGCTCAAAACCAAATGGAAGGAGCATACACAGGATGCTCGGCCACAGCAACACATACAACAAATATAGAGCACCCATTGATTGTCAGGGAAACTATCATGAGAAACAGATTTCGAAAAAAATAGACCTCCAATTATAGGATGATGGAGAAAAAAAAGAACAATAAATCCTGAAGAGCATCGCTAGGAAAACAACAAGAATTGCAAACAAACCGCTTTTACACTGAGAACCTTGAAGTTATATATCCGAATAAACACTACTGGGTATGGGCTCCCAAGCAGCAAGGCCAAGCCACAGCCTAATATATCAACACTAGAAAAAAACGCCAATGCTGCCTATAATTGTTTTCTCAAACAGTCTAAATCTCACCCTTGATTGAAACAAAAAGTGAGGAGATCTAAGTTCATTGAATGAATCTTCAGTTTTTTATTTTCTTTTTGCTTCATTTGATTTTTTTGATTTTTCTCAAGAGTCATTTTTTCATTTGCCAAAACATGTAAAATACAAAAGATGAAACACATTATCTACATTTAAAACACTCCCCGACCTACATTCTCACATACACTCTTTTATACGAGACACTCAAACACTCTCACACACTCTACAAAAACAGATACAATTTAGCAATTCTACAAAAAACAATGTTCAATCAATAGTGCCATAGATGTCCTTTTTGACCTATTTGTAAATTTCACACAAAGTTCTTATCGTTGTTTACAATCTTATGGCATAGAACAGTACAAGGTCTACGCGTTTCGAACTCTTCATATTTTTCGAGTTCTCATCAGGACCAACAACTCTAGCTCAGCATAACCAAATGAAATAGTCGAAGTCCTCAGGCGCAGGGCGCGGGACAACCAGTGTGTCTTGATTTATACACCTCCTATGTTAATCTTTTTGTTGGCGGGGGTATTTTTGGTGCAAAGATCCCTCCTCTTGGATGAGGAGTCCTTTTGGGGAGCCGAAATCTGTGATGTCCGTAAGTCTTGACAATTATTCCATGATGCTCCGGCTCCTGGGGGTCTGTTTCTTCGTAGGTACTCGTTCCAACGAGGGTGAGATTTAGACTGTTTGAGAAAACAATTATAGGCAGCATTGGCGTTTTTTTCTAGTGTTGATATATTGAAGTTATATATGGCATCCTCCTAAATAATGTAACGGAGATGCTCACCGAAGAGAAGTAAGGAAACAGACAGGTACAACACAGAAGGCTGTACCTGGTCACCAAGAAGGGTGTAGGTAAAATGTAGCAAAGTACACCTTATAGAGGTCCAGACGACCATATGTGCAAAACACACACATATATATACCTGAAGTAAAAGACATCTACAAGAGATCCATTCAAGAGATGGGTATATACATGGAGAGAAATACACATCTAAAGATAAATGTCTATAAGGATAAATATGCATATAAAAAACAGAAATTCCAGTAGACACACATCATACAGGATAAGCAAAACCACATCCTCTCCACCGAAGATTGCCCGTGTCCTCCACCACTGAGCGGAGAACAAGAAGTGGAGAAAAAAGAATACTCCAGCAACAGAGGTAACCAAGAAAGGACATAGATAATACACTCTACCATCATAAAGAAGAAGTTATGACAGTAACTGAGGAGACAGAAAGACAAGGCTGATAAACAGCAACACAATGCCACATAATAATAGGAAGTGGACGGCATTACACACTACAAGAAAACAAGAGCAACCATCCAAGAACCAACGCCACTGACTGAGGAAGGGTGTCAGCAGGCGGTAATAGGTGGAACGAAGAATAAACAGCATGGGGCAGTCTACCATGAAGAAGACACTGACGACTACAAGGGAGAAAAAAAGGGCTGGCGGGCACTAAGGGCAACATATAGTCGATTTTGACAATGGCACATTGTCCAACGCTGGATAAACAAGCCTTGAACCCTGAGGACATTGAAAAAGAGTAGAAAACGGCACACTGCCCCTTCGACAGCCAAAACCTCAAGAAGGCTGAAAAAATGCCAAAGTAACTGCAGTGCGGACCCACGTTGCTTAGCAAGGAAAAGAAGGAACTGATGTGAGCGCATTGTGGGAGAGATTATGTGGACTTCGCTGCTGCCACATTTGGGAGACTACCCGACTACGGAGTCGCTCCAAATGTTGAACAAAATTCATGGATCCAGTTTGTCGCCTCAGGAGGATTCTAAGATAAGGATTCTGCAGCTAGATGACTATCAGATGTGTATTTTAAAAATTATGTTGGATAAACGCCCCAGTTCCCTATCTGAGTAAAAAAAGAATAATATGGCTATCGGAAAATAAGTGACCCATGGTCAATAGTCTAATGCAGTCCATCCAGTCAATGGTGTGTGACAGCTGAGGCAGTCAGGGAAGCCAATGAAGGGAATCATGGAAGCATACAAGAGAAAGTCAAGTCAATAAATTTGTATAGCGCGCTACATACCCAGAGGGTCTCAAGGCGCTTGAAGAAGGGTGGGGACTTACTTGTCAAATATCCACGTTTCAAGTTGCTTTCTGAATGCTAGGTGGTTCTGAGTAAGGCGAAGGTGAGTGGGAAGTGAGTTCCAGGTTTTAGCTGCCAGGTAGGAGAAGGATCTACCTCCCATGGTTGTTTTGTTGATGCGAGGTACAGTGGCAAGGGCCTGGTTGGAGGATCGTAGCTGGTGGGGGGGCGTGTAGAAGGACAGTCGTGTGTTGAGGCATTCGGGTCCGATTTCGTAGAGTGCTTTGTGTGCGTGGGTTAGGAGCTGGAAAGTAATCCTCTTATTGACGGGGAGCCAATGGAGGCTTTTCAGGTGACCGGAGATGTGTTCTTTGCGCGGGATGTCTAATATGAGCCTGGCTGAAGCGTTCTGGATGCGTTGGAGTTTTTTCTGGAGTTTTGCGGTGGTACCGGCGTAGAGGGTGTTTCCGTAGTCCAGTCGGCTCGTGACCAGAGTGTGGGTGACTGTTTTTCTAGTTTCGGTGGGGATCCAGCGAAATGTTTTTTTGAGCATGCGAAGAATGTTGAAGCAAGATGAAGAAACGGCGTTGACTTGTCTGTTCATCGAGAGTGAGGAATCCAGGATGACGCCCAGGTTCCGTGCGTGGTCCGTCGGGATGGGTGCTTTTCCAAGGGCCTCTGGCCACCAAGAGTCATCCCAGGCGGAGGGGGAGGTGCCTAGGATGAGGACTTCTGTTTTGTCTGAGTTCAGTTTCAAACGGCTGTGCTTCATCCATTCGGCTACTTCTTTCATTCCTTCATGCAGGTTGGTTTTGGCAGTGTTAGGGTCTCTGGTGAGTGATAGGATCAGTTGAGTGTCGTCGGCGTAGGAGATGATGTTGAGGTTGTGTTGGCGTGCGATGACCGCGAGGGGGCTCATGTATACGTTGAAGAGGGTGGGGCTGAGTGAAGATCCTTGTGGTACGCCGCAGATGACTTCAGTGGCCTCGGACTTGAATGGTGGAAGGCGGACTCTCTGGGTTCTTCCGGTGAGGAACGAGATGATCCATTCCAGTGAGTGCTTTTCCTTGGATTCCGACGTTTCTGAGGCGTTGTAAAAGGGTGCTATGACAGACCGTGTCAAAGGCTGCGGAGAGGTCGAGGAGGATGAGGGCGATTGTGTCTCCATTGTCCAGTAGAGTTCGAATGTCGTCTGTTGCTGCGATGAGGGCGGTTTCAGTGCTGTGCTTGGCTCGGAAGCCGGATTGTGAGGAGTCGAGGGATTTGTTGGTTTCGAGGAATGCGGCGAGCTGGTTGTTGACCGCTTTCTCGATGACTTTGGTCGGGAAAGGAAGGAGCGAGATGGGGCGGTAGTTTTTGAGTTCGGTGGGGTCCGCTGTGGGTTTTTTCAGAAGGGCGCTTAGTTCGGCGTGTTTCCAGCTTTCCGGGAAGGTTGCGGAGTTGAGGGAGCAGTTGATGACGTCTCGAAGGTGTGGTGCTATGATGGAGTCTGCTTTGTTGAAGATGTGGTGAGGGCATGGGTCTGTGGGGGATCCTGAGTGGATAGAGTTCATCAGACGGATGGTGTCCTCAGTGGAGATTGGCTTCCAGTCATTGAGGATATTCAGGGGGGGTGGGGGTCCTGCAGGGGGTTGGGTGGGTTGGTCTTTGGGTCGGTTGTCGAAGCTGTTGTGGATGTCTGCAATTTTGTTGTGGAAGAATGAGGCTAGGGAGTCGCAGAGGTCTTGAGAGGGGGTGATGTCGTTGGAGTTGGCTGAGGGGTTGGTAAATTCCTTGACGATGTTGAAAAATTCCTTGCTGTTGTGGGCGTTATCTAGTCGGTCCTTGAAAGCGGCTTTCTTGGCAGTCCGGATCAGTTGGTGGTGTATGCGGGTGGCGTTTTTGAAGGCGTCCTTGGTGCTGGTGGTTGGGTCTTTTTTCCAGGCCTTCTCAAGGGAGCGACAGAGTTTCTTGGATTTCTTAAGATCCTCGTTGAACCAGGAGGCCTTCTTGCTGCCTAGTTTGATTTGTCGTTTTTTCAGTGGTGCTAGGATGTCGGCGCTGTTGGATAACCATTGGGTGAGGTTGATGGCTGCTTGGTCTGGGTTTGAGGAGTGGGCTGGGGGGTTTTGAAGAAGCGATGAGGAGATCTGGTCGATGGTGATTTTGTTCCAGTTTCTTTGGAGAGTGGGTTGGGGGTGGTTGTTGGATGTGGGCTTGTTGTAGGTAAAGTGAACGCAGCTGTGGTCAGGCCAGAGGAGAGCTGTGGTGTGGCTGAAGGAGACATGTTTGCTGGAGGTGAAGATAGGGTCGAGTGTGTGACCTGCGATGTGGGTGGGGGAAGTGACAAGTTGTTTAAGTCCGAGGTTGGCGAGGTTGTCCAAAAGGGTGGTTGTGTTGCGGTCGTTGTTCTTTTCAAGGTGAAAGTTGAGGTCTCCCAAAAGGATGTAATCCTCGGAGGGGAGCGCGTGTGGAGTGATGAAGTCCGTGATGTCTTCACTAAATTGTGAGCGGGGTCCTGGTGGTCTGTAAAGGAGGGTGCCTCTGAGTGTGGTCTTGGGGTCGGTGTGGATCTGGAAGTGAAGGTGTTCAGAGTTGGCGAGATTGACGTCTGAGCTGGTTGAGATGCGGATGCATTTCTTATGGACGATAGCGATGCCTCCTCCTGTGTGTCCGGTACGGTCCTTGCGAATGATCTTATAGCCTTCCGGGATGGCAATGGTGATGTCAGGGGCTGATGTGGCGTTCATCCATGTTTCTGTTAGGAAGGCGACGTCCGGAGAGATGGTGTCTAGTAGATTCCAGAGGTCAATGGCGTGCCTGTGGACCGAGCGGGTGTTGAGCAGGATGCATTGTAGGTGGTTGGGGTCGGATATCTGTTGTGAGTTCGTAGATGAGGAGTTGTTCCTGGTGCCGTCGAACTTGCAGGAGTTGCAGGAAAAGGGTCCATGGGTGTGTCCAGGGGCGGCTTGGACGCAGTTGGGGGACAACCGGGGTTAAGGGCTAGGAGGGTGGTGGCATCGTAAGTAATGCGGGAGGGGTGGACATTACGAGGACCAGGGGCTCTGGCGCTGGCCGCGGTCCAGGCGTGGACGGGCGTAGACGGGCTTACCTTTGGCGCAGATTGGGCGCGATCGCTGCGCGTGAACGCTGCGCGCAGATGCATCTGTCATAAATGGATGGTGGGGGGGAGGAGCAAGGGAGGGGCAGCGGGAGGCGGGTGCGTGCTGGGGAGCCTCGCTACGAGGCACAACAAACAAAATGGCCGAAGAAACAATGTGATATGGGTGCATTTTGACCAATATCGGAGGGCTATCATCACCCACACATAGCTTGCCAGATGTTTAGGTTTGGGCTCTAGTAGACCAACCACATGCTCCCTCTGGTAATTGTCTCCAAGTGTCCCAGCTCATAGATCCTCTGCTCAGCTCACCCACTCTGGCAACTATTGGATCTGGGCAACCAAGTAATAAATCTTAAAATTGGGACAATCCACACCGCTCTCTGACAAAGGGAGCTGCACGCTTTTAATAGTTAATCTGTCCATTTGCCACACAAATAAAATCTAGTATGATATTTTCTAAGTTTCTGAATCAGTTCATTGGTACCGACAAAAGTGAGTTACTAAAGTAGACTAGTAGTATGACCAGTGCCATTTTAATAAGGGCAATTTTGTCCTTAACTGACAACTGGAGGCTTTGCTAGAACACAATATTGGATCTTAAGTTTCTTACAGCCAAACCCAAGTTGTCCATAACCAAATCGTTAGTGTCATGCTAAATCCATACTCCAAGGTATGGGAACACACCTGTAGCCAAGTAATCCCCCATTAGATTAGAACTCGTGGATCCAGATGCATACTTCTGTCTATATTTTAGCACATATTTTAGACCAATTAGCTTGCAATCCCAACAGCCCACCATACTCCTGCAAGCACTAGATCAATGTTGATTTAATGTGTCAGTCCAGAATGAGGCCAAATGCTAAAAGTATTGTAGTGAGGAAGAAGTGGAACATTTTGATTGGGAATCAAACGTGTATGGGGAGGAATAACAATGTGGCAGCATCTGAGAATGCTAGTACATCTCAGTTGTCAGTGACAGATGAAGCCAATTCAGCTACGTAGAAAGTAAAATAGCTTCATCTAGGACAAAGTTCTGCCCGAAGAATCTAAATTCTGCTTAGCACAGAAGTAACTTCAATGGGATGGAATCTATGCAATTGCTTACTCTCTATAATGAAATGAGGGAACACGTTTGGGAGAGAGATGGAAAGGCTAGCACAATTTTTGTAGAAGTTCATGGCTTTAGTGAAGCACTAATTTACCTGCGTATAACATGAAAGGTGGGCTGAGGCAACTGTCTGTACAGTAATGCAGAGCAGAAATAGACTCATAACGGAAAACAAACTCAAGGGTCTACAGTGTGTGGGCTCCAATGATGAACTCATCAAAAAGTAAGCACCTAATTTAAGTCCACCTGAGGCATAACAAACAATGAAGGAGAGAGCATGCGAGTCGACCTCTTAAAAGAAAAAAAGGATGACGGATATAGCACAAACAAAACATGCAGCTAAGACTCACAGGGCCCAAAATAGCTTGAAATGTTAACACATCTGATGAAGTTTCCCAAAGAGAACCCACCTACCTCTTCAAGCAAACGCCATGAGCAAATTTAGCAGAAGTACAGCCTGCAACCAATATAACATCCAAAGCCTTAGGAGATAGCTCAAAGGAGCTCTGACTGCCCCATTTCAATTCATGGATTGAAGCAGCAGAAAATGAAAGTTCAGAAGAAAGATCTGCTCCTCCCATCGCAGAAGGCGATCAACAGTGAATGAAGCGGTTGGAAAGAACACAGGATAAAGTGTAGCAAGCCTGCATGGTACCTTCTCTGTGGCCAAACCAGTCTGATAAGAAATCACGGGCTCTAGCTCCCGATTAAACTTCAAGAGAACATGAGGGATCAGTAAAATGAATGAAAATGAACCTCACAGAGGCTCTTGAATGAGGCAGTAAAACAGGAGGGGATCCCTACAAAATAAAATGGGACTGACCCACAGCCAGGTGAAGATGCCAATGTGGTCTGTATTCATGTTGAGCAAACCTACAAGATGACCATTGGCCAATTAGGCCTTGTAAACTCAGGCTCAGCAACATAGAGCTTGATAGCACGGGGAACACAAGCCCACGCTGCCAACTTGTTTGACAAATCTCCCAAAATAGCAAGAACATGCCCTAAATACCACATACCCTTGGCAGAGTAAGCAAGACCCTGAAAGCATCTGTATCCAGCCTCACCATAATGAAGAGAAGTTGTTGGCGGAGTTGAAGTTGATTTAAGCAGAAGAAGAAAAGGCTCTGCTCTTGAGTGGGTCAGGTCCTTCCTCACTGGAAAATTATAGGCGGTCCGCCTGGGCCCCTACACGGCCAAAAAATCACCTACGTCCTGCGGAGTCCCCCAGGGCCCCTCCTTTCTCCACTTCTATTTAATCTATACCTCCGGCCATTGATTCAATCTCTTCTCAAATGGGACATCACAGTCTATAATTACGCCGACGACTTACAGCTCATTTTTTCACTTAACTCCCCACTGGCTATCAATACGTTCCCAGCAGTTATGACTCACATCCAACTCTGGATGGACCAGAATCAATTAATGAGTAAAAATATGGGAAAGACCCCTTGCAACCAGGGGATTAGGGTACTAGTTACTAGTAAGCAAAGAAAAGATCCCTTGGAGAACCCTATCAGTATCCTAGAATGTATACATTTACATCATTATAGCCCAAGCATAAGAAATAGATATGATCACATCATACATTTTTCTTTCAGTTATCTTTTTATTAATTTTTTTTATTATTTAAGAGATTTTTATACAGTCTGTATACAAAGTTAAAAACAGTGCATCATCACATACATCAAGATACAATTATAATATCATTACTTCGTGTTAAAATCAATCCTGTTTGTAGAAAAGGATTTCCTAGTTAAAAAGAAATTATTAGAAGAAAGGGAGATGGATCAAGAGAAAGTATTAGGAGAGAGCGAGACAGACACTATTCTTTGTCATTTAAATACACATCAGGGAAACTAATTTTTAGAAACCACTCCAGGACACATAATTATTCTTTTATCTATGGAGTAAGCTCAATCCCTTGATTGTGTTTGCATTTGGCGTTGACGCGTTTCGATGGCTTATTTTTAATTGACCATCTTTTTCAAGACCAAAACTGATAGGCCTCTCCGGTTTTTGGGCACTGGGTGGTTGCCGTTTTCAAGAAAACCTTATATCATCTTTAGCTCTTCTCTTCCATTTATCCTAGTTCCTTCTGGTTTTGTTGTATGTAGACCTGGAACTTTAAAAAAAAAAAAATGTTTTTTTTAGTATTCCGACTCATATATTCAGGCTTCAGTTGATTTCCTGCTTTCCTTAGGAGATATAGTGTTCCCTTTCTGATTCTTTTTGAGGTTTTGGTTGTTACTTCCCAGACGAATCCTCCCGGTTCCCGGTTTTATACTCCTCTGGTAGTTTCTATTATATTCTATTTTGTATCTTTTGCGATTGAGGAAAGGGGAAGGTGGACAAAGAATAGTGTCTGTCTCGCTCTCTCCTAATACTTTCTCTTGATCCATCTCCCTTTCTTCTAATAATTTCTTTTTAACTAGGAAATCCTTTTCTACAAACAGGATGATTTTAACACGAAGTAATGATATTATAATTGTATCTTGATGTATGTGATGATGCACTATTTTTAACTTTGTGTACAGACTGTATAAAAATCTCTTAAATAATAAAAAAAAAATAATAAAAAGATAACTGAAAGAAAAATGTATGATGTGATAATATCTATTTCTTATGCTTGGGCTATAATGATGTAAATGTATACATTCTAGGATACTGATAGGGTTCTCCAAGGGATCTTTTCTTTGCTTACCAGAATCAATTAAAACTGAACCCCGGTAAAACCGAGCTCCTTCTCCCTGGCCTCAGCCACGCCCACTGGGGCCCACAGTTCTGGCCCTTGGAGCTTGGTTCCCCCCCTACCCCAGCTAAAACAATAAAAAGTCTGGGCGTAATCATCGACGTTGAACTTTCCCTCAAAGCCCAAGTTGGAGCCGTAATTTCATCATGCATGTTCCAACTTCGGAGGATTCGTAAAGTCCGTCACCTTCTCCCCCCCGTGGCACTCACCCAAACGGTCACCTCACTCGTGCTTTCCCGTCTTGATTTCTCCAATTCCATTTATCATGGTCTTCCACAATTTCTGTTAAACCGTCTCCAAGTCGTCCAAAATCAGGCAGCCCGCATGATCCATGGAACCCCCAGATGGCAATCTGCCAAGCCTCTGCTTCATAGCCTCCATTGGCTTCCAATAGGCCAAAGGGCTGACTTCAAGGTGGCATGTCTCACCTTCAAGGCTCTTCATTGCTCCAGTCCTGGGTTTCTTAAATCCCTTATCCATCCCTACACGCAACCTTCGATCAGCCCACTGTGACTTGTTAGTCACCCCAAAAAACAAAACTAAGAAATTTGGCGGTCGCCGCTTCTCCTACCTAGCCCCTATTCTATGGAACCTTCTTCCCCTATCTATCAAATCCTCTTCCTCTCTCCTTACTTTCAGAAAACAATTAAAAACCCATCTTTTCCCATCCTATAGCTAGGCTCCTCTGTCTCCCGTGTCTTCTCCTCCCTCATTCTGTCTTTCAGCGCCAGGAAGCTTCGGCGTCAGCGAGCTTTACAAGTGGCACCTAACATAACATAACATAACATAACATAACATAACTTATGGGTGAAGATTAGAAAATCCCATGGAGATGGTGTGATACTAGCTGCAGTGAGACGGACATCAGCATCCAGCCATCAAGGCACAGGAATACATTTATCCCCAAACTACAAAAATGTGCTATACCAGTGACGTGACATTTGTAATGACACAAGATGCTGACAGAAGGCCAAATGGCAGAACTGCAAACTGATATCACGAGAAACCAACTACAGAATGCTGAACCCATTCATGACTGTTGGATCAATACATGAAACATGTATCCTGTAAATTGAGTGATACAGTCTTTGAACTGCAGTGCTAACAGAAGTGAGGGACAACACTGTGCACATTTCAGCGTGAATAAAGAAATTCATTATACAAAGACCAGTCTGGCGGAGACATCACTCTTGGGGAGGAGGGAAAACAGGAGTAGCAACCCTGCCCGCACGTGTTCTCTGAAGCTAGCTCTTTTGCAACAGAAAAGCACGAGACTCTTATTAGAAAATAGGGCATGGGCAGCTAAGGGAAGAAAAAAAGAGGACGGAGGAGAGGAATTAACTCCTGAAAGTAGGGGTGTATATTGTGTTGTGATAGATTACTGTCTTAGGGAAGCCGGGGAGGAGGAAGAGGTCTGCTGATGGCCATGGTAACCAATCTCTTGTATCCACTTAAAAACTAATTTACTTCAGCTCTCTATCAGGCTGAGAAAGCAGGTGTTGCCGGAAAGGCTGGACTTTAGAGTAGTTTTTGAATTTTTCATACTACTTTTGGAACTGACAAGCAGACACAGCAAGCCTCGAACGGAAGTAGAGACATGTACTTGAACCTTCCCATCTCTTCAAAGCCAAATCAGCCTGTACGCGCGCACGAGGCACGATCATTCAAAAAGCATATCTATCAGGTATGCCTGGTCATTTCCTCAGAGACCAGTAGAACACATCCAAGGTATCTACGTATGGTCACAGAGGAGCCTGTATACTTGACCACCAAAACAACAGTGTCAAAACTGGATCTAAGAAATTGCTTTGAAGCCATAAATCCATCATGAACTATTTCAGAAAAACTGTGCTCACATTGTCCGGTATAAGCAGAACTAATATCTACATCATCTGCTAAAGGTATGGGAGTAGCAAGTTAAAAAGCATATGGCATTGCACAAATGAAGAGCCAGGCTCTCTAATAACACTCTTTCCCACCAGTTCAATCCATTTCGACTATCTATTAGGTGGAGTGAAGGGGAAGAAAATCGATAATTAAGCAAGATGAACCCAATAATTCAAAGTTGCAGGCAAAGGGTGAGATGATAAAAAGTTTGAAGCACACGAGTGGAGGCTGGCTTATTCCTAGTGGCCATATTAGGATCGAGGAGTGGCTCAGTGAAAGACCAAACAGGCTCAGATGTGGAGAACTGCATTGTATGATATCCATCCACAGGTTCTTTTTAACGTCTGCAAACTGCAAAGACAAATTTAGAACCTCAGCTGACTTGCATAGGACTGACTTGACAGAAATACATTTTGAAGGGGCTCCCATACGACAGACCAGTTCAGCCTATAGTTCAAGCCACATGGTGTTCTGGAGGCCCAAATAGAGACCTCCACCAGAATCCAAAATGGATATGATGAAAAACTCTGCCAGGAATTTGAATGAAGTTGGAAGAGTACACAAGCTGGGCTTCCCTGTGTTTTTCACCTGAACTAAAACAGTCCATTTCCTAAGGAACTCTGATAGCAGATCCAAAACCGGCACCATGGAGGATTTCAACACCAGTGCCAATACTGGCAAAATTAGGAAGGCCTTCAATAGGAAGATATGAGCTGCCAGGGCCCGAATGGCATCAGGAGAATCAGTCAACGACACCAGGGATGAGACATCAAACAGATCCAAAGAAGTTTAAAAAAAGCATTAAAGTTCTGGATGAATGCTTCCACTCGAGTGAGGTCAGTGCCAGGGGTCGGGAAAGTCTGAAGCAATTCTGGCACCACTGGGAGCTGAGCTGGGATCCGGTGGCAGACCTACTTCTTTCAGAGCAGGAGCCAAACAGGAAGATTACATTGAGATCCTAGTCAGGGAATGGGTCTCATGAACAGGACAGATGTCAAAAGAAATAAGAGCCTCCCATTTGCAACCTACTATATTTTTTCCAGGAGGATTTCTCTGAGGACGATGCCTTCTTGTACCTACCTTGAGAACCAGATCTAGAATGGGACCTGGAGAGGTGAGGACACTGTAGTTTACTGCATGCTTGAGCTATGAAAGGAGTCATCTCCTGTTTCCTGATGACCCTCAAATGCAGAAAGCCACATCTTTAACACGACTTGTGTTTAGGTTCCATATTCCAAAAACAGATGTCATGGTGATCCAAAATAAACTTTTCAGTGTGGAAAGACTGACATTGTTTAGAACCTGACACTTTTGGAGGTGACACGTGCTATGCCTTTTGTCCCGAAAAGGTACTGCAATCACAATTTAAAGTTAATTTTCAGTGGAGAGCAACTCCAGACCAGTGTCGAAGGGAGTGGAATAAACCCAACTGTGGCAGAGCAGTGGGTGGAGCCATAGATGGCTCTATTAAGTCACATTCAGAGGAACAACACATTCCAGAGATAGACTCAGGGCAATATAAACTGGTGTAGGAGAGCTTTTCAATCTTTTCTGTACTGAGTCTTATGCCTGGAGAGTATTGAAGAGGTGAGAAATATGAAGGCAAGAATCTATCAGAATGAACAGATTCAAGAGGTGTATGTCAAGGATGGGTCTTAGGCCTCCATCCTTCTTGAAAGCCAAGACATAAAAGCAGCAACATTGTGAGTCCCTTTCCTCCAATGGCCGTTTTGTTCAGCAGAGTAACAACCTCCACCCCAACATGGAGGTGTGAGTCAGACAGCATGTCCTGGTCGAAGCAAGGTGGGTCCAGAGGGGAAGGCTTAGCTCCTGCAAATAAGCTGTATCACCAATGATTATTTGTGATAGTTTCATAGCGGATAGGGAAATGGGAGACTCTCCTCACCTGCAAGAGATGGTGGCGTAAGGGGAAGAGAGTAGTCAGAGGTTTTGAAACAGCAACCCAGCGAGCAAGTGGCCACAACTCTTTATGAATTGCTCCAGTGACGGGGGCGTGGCTTGGCGCCGATGTAGACTGCAGCAGACATCGGAGTTCCCACGTAGCCTCCCTCTGCTGAAAGCTATCCTGATAGACAGAAAGGACCCCCGGCACCGCAAACTAAAGCGGAATACCAGGTGCTCTACAGGGCGCACTCACGATATGTCCGAGGAGCGAACTGAGGGGGAAAACAGCGGTCTGTTTCCCGGACCGCATCTTGCCTGCTCACTGCGCAAAATGGCGGCCGCGACCCGTGGAGAGCGAGCCTGAAACTGAGAGGCGCTGTGGTGCCCTGAGTCCCTCTGATCAGCAGAGCAGTATCCAGGGACAAAGAGCGAAGTTGCGGTGCCGCAAGGTGGCATAGAGAGCTCAAGGAGAGAGGGATAGCGGGACCTGCAACTGATTCAAGGCAATTGCCTGACTCTAAAATGGGGGCGGGGGAAGCTCTGGAAGCGCTGCAGTAGGTTCAGGAAACACTGAGTTGGCTTCTCTGTGGGGAAACTTTGTCACACTCTTTTGCCCTGCTAACCTGATTGCATCGGCCTGAGCTGGATCGCACAGCCGGGGAGGTGCTGAGACAAGTGGGGAAGCCCAACTGAAAGAGACTGGCGGAGACAGAGAGAGCTGCAGGCCTGTGAGTTGGCGTAAGGTGAAACGCGTGTGCATCTGGGGGGATGAACGCGCCACGCTGGGCCTGATAAAATAACTGTGGCGCTCCTGAGTAGGGCGGATACCGAGTCTGGGGGCCACTAAGGAGGGTCCGGACCAGCTAAGGGGCAGACGTGGACACACACCAGAGGCTAGAGATTGGACCTCCACATAGGTAGGACTTTGCAGGCGGACAGCAACATGCTTTGGAGCGTGAGGAGCTGGGGCAGATGGCTGCTGAGACCGGGGGGAACAACTTCGCTGGAGGCTTTGGAGTGCACTGCTGCTGTCACAGACATCCACAAGCCTACATAATGAGTGGGATGTAGTTAAAGTAGTGATGTAAATGTAAATGTACAGGAATTTATATAGCGCAAATCACCAAGCGGTTTCTAAGCGCTTGCTTAGGGAATCCGTCCTGGTATTCCCCTGTGAGATAACCCCGGCAGGGTATCCGCAAGGTGAAAGCCAGGGATCCCGCCGCGAGGGGCCGTTGTGGAGATTAAGCAAGCTATTGCCCAGAGTCGCAGAGTGTGAACCCGTGAATCGAGTAGGCACCGGAGCAAGAATTGTCGAGTCCATGGACATTTTAGGACTCAAGACCCCGCCGAGCCGGGAATTGAACCCTGGTCCTGGGCTGACCTCTGCTTCCAGGTCTGCCTCCTCTAACCAGTGAGCCACACTTCTCCACTGATACGAGGTCGTTGTATTGGGGAAGCAGTGGGAGTTCGTAAAACCTTATTGACTGAGGTACAACAGGCGGAACAGCGGCTCAGGGAGATAGAAAAGGATAGACCTGGATGGAAGGATAAACAAGAGGAACTTTTGATGGGGAAAGAAGGGTTAGCGACACAAGTGGAGAGGATGAGGTGTTTCGATTACAGGGCATATGCGGCAAGGGCGCACGCTGAGAGGGATAAATCTGGGGCACTCGTGGCCTGGCTAGCAAACCCAGCGCATAGAGGGACACCGATGTTAGAGCTACATGGAGAGGGTGGTGCAGTACACTATGGACAGCAGGCTATCAACACACAGTTTCTGGAATACTACACTACTCTATATCACAATCAGCTAGATCCCAGGGTTCTGGAGGAGGGGGGTTTCCTGGACATTGAACTGCCGCAGATTGGGGCGGAAGATGCAGAGTGCTTGGGTCGGCAGTGGAGCTGGGTGAGATCAGGGGAGCCATAAAACGGATGTCCAAGAACAAAACTCTGGGCACTGATGGGCTACCGTCTGAGTTTCATGTCATGTATGGGGACCTAATAGCCCCTCAGCTGTTAACCCTATATAATCGATCAAAGCAAGATGGCTACCTACCTAGCTCAATAATTTGAAGCAGTAATTATACTCCTCCTCAAGCTGGACAAGCCGGCGTGGGACCGCACAGCCTATCGCCCTCTTGCAATGCTTGATCTTGACTATAAGATTTTGAGCTGTGTTTTGGCCAGCCGTCTGATGGTGCATATGACAACTCTTGTGCATGGGGACCAAGCCGGGTTTATTCCTTCCCGGAATACGGCCATGAACATACAAAGGTTGGGCCAATTGGTTCACGGGACGGCGGATGAGGGTGGGGAGGCATGCGTACTAACGATTGACATTGAAAAGGCTTTTGATAGTTTGGAGTGGCCATATCTGTTCAGGGTCTTGAGGGCATTTGGTCTCGGCGAGGGTTTTGTGGCCTGGACAAAGATTCTGTATAACCGCTCGACTGCCAGGGTCAGAACGGAGGGAGTGATTTCCGAAGCCTGCAGTGTGGGTAGGGGGACGAAACAGGGCTGCCCACTGTCTCCCCTCCTGTTAGCCCTAGCAATGGAACCACTGGCTGTCCATGCACGGTCAGGGAGGTACTACAGGGGCTTGGTTGGGATGGGTCAGACACACTACATTGGGTCTTTGCCAACTTGCTCTGATTCTTCTCCAGCTGCCGTTGCGAGAAAGAGAGGTGCAGAGGGATCAGTGGGTGGAGCGACAATGCTGGGATAGAGCCAATAGGAGAATTAAGATGGGTCCCCCGTACGCGCCTGAGATTCCAGTATGGCTCTGTGAGGCGTTACCGCATGGAGGGGATTGGCAGAGGTTGCGGGACTGGGCAGACCTGGGGATCTCTATGAGGATGGTGTCCTCATACCATTTCAGGACCTCATGGAAAGGTATGAACTGCCCGCCCAAGATTTTCTCTTGCATGCGGCATTGACGGCAGCTATGCTAAACACTGGAAGAAAGGAATGGAGGAGCCACAGACCTTCCTCCCCTGTCAGTATGTGGTCACTTCAGCGGGAAACATCAAGATGGTCACCTGCCTGTACAGGAGAGTTACGCAGGGTTCTAGAACTCCCTTAGAGGGGCTGCGTGTTAAATGGGAGGCGGATCCGGGGACACCTATAGAGGAAAAATCGTGGGAGATGTTAATAGAGCGGACATAGAAATGTTCCCGGAACGCGAGATTCCAGCTCATACAATTTTATGTGTTCCATCGGGCATACCTCACTCTTCTCAAATCATTGAGTTTTTAGGATCCCACACAGCCTGTCCGCAGTGCAAACTGGAAAATGATGCGTTTGCACACATGCTCTGGGAATGTCCACTGTTACACAGGTTTTGGGGGGAGGTCCTGACCAGACTAAAGGAGGTGACAGATAGGGATCTGCAGAGGACTCCAGGTGTTTGCCTGCTACACTGGTTTCCCCACACTGCCCGTAACAAGATTACCGGTAAATTCTTAGATTTAGGACTGGTCCTAGCTAAAAGGGAGATTACTAGCCATTGGAAAGCGGTCACTACTCCTAATACAGTGCAATGGCTGCGGGAATTTATAAAGTGGGCGGATTGCGAGGGGATTTTCCGACTACAAATGGCCCGGAGAACCAACAAGGATAAATTACTGGAAACGGCTAGGGCCTGGATAGCGATGGTGGACCTACTTAAGAGCCAGACTGTTGATGATGACTGATTTTCTGCAGGCGGGGGCTCGCCTTCCAGCTCTGGAACATTACCTCTGGTGTGTAGGTGGGACGGACGTTAGGTGAGGTGACAGATGTGAGAGCATCCCCCTAGTTGGAACCCTGATTACTGACATAAGGATTTCAATATGGTGGTAGGAATGTATGCTGGGCGACAGGGGAAATACGGGGGAGAGCGATATGTCTGAGGGGAGGGGGAGGAAGGGATGGAGGGGGGAACAGGGTAGGGGGGGGAGTTGTTGTTTTAGTGGCCTTACTAGGGGAGGAGAGGAGTCAAAATAGGAATAACCTTAGAGCCGCGTGGTATTGCTCTCTGAGATAGAGCTAAAGGTTGTAATGGCTTAGATAAATGAACTGTGTGGACAATAATACTGAAGAAGCTGGAGATGAAACCTGGAAGGAGTAGACCGGGTTGTTAATATGACATGCTTTATCCTTCAGATACACCACTGTATAATTGAATGTAATATTCAAATGAAATCTGGAAGCTCATGCATTTGGTAGAGGAAAACTGAATAAAGTTTGTTTACAAAAAAAAAAAAAAAATTGCTCCAGCGAGAAATCAAGTCTTTCACCATCAAACAGCATGTCCATTAACGTTACTGGAACATTTCTGAAGAAGTCTGTGGAGGAGCACATCAAAGCATGCCAGGAAGGGTTGCAGCTGTGACCATAGACTGTACCTCTGTGTCAGCAGGATGCAAGTTGTACTTCATGGTTTGTTTGTAAGCATCTAGGCCATTGTAGGTCAGTCCTGACAATGGCTCTTTCATGTGGTTGGAAAGGCAGACAATGGTTATTTCACCAGCTCTCCTGAGGGATGGATGTAGCAGCTGTGAAGGCGGGTGTCATTAGTTTTGTGGAGAGCTAAACTACCAGAGGCATAGACATTTCAACTCACAGAATCAAGCTTCGTAGATTCTCGTTCTAGAGGAGTCACAAAAAAAATATTAGAGTTCAGGTTCGGGGAGAGTTCTGAACCACCAGTCTATGGTGAACGATGCTAAGGCAGAAACTTTGGATCCAAATATGCCGGTCTGTGTCATCGTCGAGTCCGAGGAGGATTTCTCCGAAGCAGCATACAGCAGCTCCAAGAATGCCAAGAATAGCAGTGTTTGAGACCACACAACATGGCTGCAAAATGCTGGCCAAAATGTAGTATTTTCCCTCAGTGTTGGATATTGCTACTTCCAAGACCTAGAAAGCTTTTTATACCACCAAAGTCAAAGTCAGAGAGTATTGTATAGCGCACAAATCACTGTTGGGTCTCAAGGCGCTTGCAGACAATTCCACTTCCTTGGTTTTGTGAATGAAATAACTTACTTTACTCACTTTAAAGGAAATAACTTACTTTACTTACTTTAAAGGAGGGCAAGAGGGTTACTAACTGGCAACCCCTGAAAATGTATTGAGGGTAGCAGCATTTTCTAAGACCAGGAAAAGACCAGCATAATTACTGTAAGATGGGAGGATGCCTTTGATCATCCTCTGTACAACTACTTTCCTTGTCTGCCACAGGGAGTAAATCTTAGTCTGATTCAAAAGGTCCTACAACCGGCGAGACATTTTGGACAAAGGTGCTTTGCTAGGCGTCGATAATCAAAACAGACACAGACCTGGTATCTTTCTCCCTGGTTTTCTTCTGACTTTGAAGACAGAAACAGCATCAAGGGGGACCCTGGTGATGGCACTATAGGTTGTGCCAAGAGCACAGGGGACGGCTCCTTGGTAGACATAGGGTTCTATGGAAGCTGTGCCATGCAGGAGTCTCTGAGGGCACGTAGTCTGGTAGCATCAGGGTAAGGGCCACTGGAACTGGCAAACCTATAGAAATAGGCCCACCCTAGCAGAGTAGTCCAGAGGGTACTAAAGCCACCCAGAATTTGTCTAGCATGACCTGATGGAAGGGTTTGACCGGCTCAGGGCCAGCAGACTCAGTAGAGAACTCCAGCCTTATCTTCTTTAGTAACAGAACCTGCCCCAAAAGAGAGACCAACACCTGGAGAGGGAGAACAGAGTCTGGACAGCTGGAGAGAGGCTGGACGGTTGAAGGTCTGAACAAAAGGAAAGAAAATAATACAGAGACACACCCTCACATGTAAAGGAAACTGGAATCACATACGTCATTGGTTTCTGTAAGCATGAAAAGAAATGTTTACTCTGCAAGCTGAAGAAGGGACATCATTAGTGCTTCTGTAGAAGGATACTCCCAGAATAAAAGCAAACCCTGTTTTCAAGCTGATGGTCAGGACAGCAGTTTTCATTTACTATGAAAGGAAAAGCTGAAACACTACTAGAGGGTCTAAAGCGGTAACTATGCTATATCACAATATGTTTCATGTGCTCTTAGCAGCAACATACATTTGATTGAATTAGCTCTTGATGTATGAAAGAGAGAAAAGGGAATGTTTATTGTGTATGCCAAAACTCAGAACTAAATATTCCTTAGCATTTTAAAGTTGCATTGAAACTGAATTCCTAGTGCAGTTTAAATATGTATGCAACACTCAGGCCTTACCTAGAATTTGCTTTAAAAAGCAATATATTTACACTACTGACATAATGAATGAACTTGGAGTTTGTTTATTTATTTAATGACTGCAGATATTAGTATACTTATCAAAGCTAGAGATGCTGCAGTTATTTTAGGTAGCCTGTTATTTTTTATGTAGAATGTTTAGTATCCTGATAGCGGCAGGAATATTGTTAACATTAGTTATTTAAAAGTTGTAAGTTGGTTAATGCTTACATCATTAGATATCACTTCTATAGAGCCACGCAGATGGAATTGTACAAACATTCTACATGGCTTACCGCATAGTGAATAAATGTTACCTAAGTGGATGGAGGCTCCCATTTAAAAAAGAAAATAAGTTATTCTTGGCGCTTGTGTTGCATAGTATCTGGGCCCTTAAATGTCACCTTACCTGCATAGGGAGAACTCAGGATGACTAACTCGCAGACAAAACTGAAGATAGTTCAGAGAAAAATGGTACTTTTCTAGGCACAGAAGCAGAAACCTAGGCCAGAAAGAGGGAAAGGTGGCGCAAAGATGTCATGTTGATCTGACACAGACATATTGTTAAGGTAAACACTGCCTTAAAGTTTAAAACTGAAACTTTAGGTAGAGACATATCACCTAGTCACAATCTGAGTATTATCCCCAGTGATGCACCAACAGTGCTCCAGACTCACTCTGATGAGGAGGAAAAAGAGGAACTGACCCCAGCATGCACGTTTAAGGAGACCTAACACCCTGGGTGGGTGACACTGCGGACGAGGCAGCATGGAGCCAGCTGGCATCGCTTGAGATCCATCGCAGAACAAAAATGTTTCCAGATTCGATCTGTAGGGTATTCATTATGTGAGGAATCTACAGGGACAATTATCCATCAGAAAAAATGAGAGCAAAATGTTTTTGCGGACTGGATTCACAAACTCACCTTCAGGACATACAGATGTCTCAACACAACCCTATCGCGTAATGAGGTGAAATGCGATCGATTGAGTGTAAAGCAATCACACCATCACTCTGCAAGTCGAAGTAATGGCCAGCAAAACACTGTATTCAATTTGAGAGGCCTCAAATCATCACGGTCTCAAACAGCTCCTCCATTATGAAAGATAGAGCCAAGTTACGGTCGCACAAGGAGGACCATTGCTAGGAGAAAAAGTGTCTGGAGCCCATTAAGAGAAAAGACAACCAAGAGAACTTTAGAAAGCAAACTTTGCATCTGGGAATACTGAAAGGGCAACTTGCACAGTACTCAAACTGAGGTCTTAGCGCAGGGTGAAACCCAGATTTAGCATATCTTCCACTGAGTAGGCATTTCAGCCATAATACCATGTGATAAACACTTGAATACCAGGCTCAGGCACATGCACGGTTACATCTAGGGCTACCTATCTGCTACGACTACATCTGCCGCCCTGCTTGAGAGAGACCAACCAGCCAGGAAACACCAATCAGTCGTTATCCATGCACTATGAAGGTGCTTAAACAGGGATACAACATCATCCATTCCTGCTGGAATAGGCCCAGTCTCATTACAAGCTAAATAGGAGAGTAGCTCAGTTACACGAGCTGCAAGTATCAATTCCCCCTTGCTTTCTATAATTTGTTTCCGCAGAACAAGATGAACGGAAATTAATGGAAGCGGATTTGGACCATACCTCCTCCGGAGGCCCGCAAGCCCTCAAGTGAAATTCCTTTGAGCAAACCGGAGGGCATTCATTGTTTTCAATAGGTGTTGATGTCTGGCAGACAGAAAATGTTCACTACAACCTGTCAGCTGAGGATCCATAAATTTGCTCGGGGCTTCCACACAAGTACTGTATGAATAAGCTAAATGAGTTATAGGCCAATTTGTGAACTAAAGCCCAATTAGACCGGCACAAGCTCATGGTGCACAGCAAAAGGATCCTAAATTATCTTTTTTGTTGATAAAGTGCATGACTTTTTCGAGGTCCTTGGGGAACTGTACCACACACTGTACCCCCTTGCTCAGAGGGGATAAACACCTCAGGGACTAGAAAACACCCTAAGCTCCAGGAAACTGAGATGACACGGTTGTCTGGTTTCTCTGAGACGCTTTTGGACTGAATACAAAAGCATACCAGGCTAAGGTGCAAACAGTTAAAAAATGGTTCCTCATAGGAAAGCTGTCCAACTAAATCAATAACTGCATGCATACACATACAACCTACAACCTACAACTCATCACTCAAGGTTACATTAGAATGATCCACCAGCACATCTAATGAACAAGGAAAATCCAAAATGCTATAAGGCTCAATAGCATCGTAAAAGAAAACCTACAAGTCAGTTCCCAAACCAATGTAGTGAAGTGCAACCACCTCCCCTTGAGGAAATGTCTCCAGCAACACCCTGATTTATTGGAACCTGAAAGTTATCAAGAACTTAGGCACATTGGCTAAGAGAAAGGTTTTGACGCATAAATTATGCCTGGGGTAGATGGTCAGTGATCACGAAAGAAAACTCACCTTGAAGACCCAGGAATCCAAGCACTGGTAGATAAAAGAAGTCAAACTGCCCAGATGAAACCCCATCAACACCACGACCTTACCGTGGGCTCCTGGTGCTGTTCTGCGGTTTCAATACCTGAATAACACGGGGACCTATATTGAACTTGACCTTCTGCAAGACTATGCGCACTTGAACCTCTTACTGATGTATCAAGTGTAGTAGCATGAGCCACCATGCTGCACTTGATATAGCTTGAGCGTCTTGTTTCAGAGAGATGCTTGAAACACCATAAAATAATCATCAAAATAAGAGTGACTGGTTGATGGGGGCCAAGACTGATTCCTAAATCAAAGCAAAGAGATACCATTATCTGCAGGACCATCAATCAAATCTGAGGTCACTTCATTTCAGGACTTGAGAAAGTAGAACATTTTACATTTTTCCACAACTGTGGATGCATGGCAGGGTAAGGAACTGCAGTAAAGTGGTAGTCCCAGGGTAATGTCTTATGTGGCTATTCACCAACATCTAGTTATTGCACTTCACAGAGGTTCTAAAGCTAGATCCTTGTGCAATGTGAGCCCAGCCAAAATATAATAAGCAATTACAAAATGCCCCCACACAAACTGAGTACAACATTTTAAGGAAAAACCCCACAACAAGGAGAGGTCTGCATCCCAGATTCTTTGGAAAAAGAAAACTGATGTTATAAACATAGGGTAGAGCCTTTATGGAGCAGTGTCACCCTATCTGAGGAGGCCTTCAAGATTCTGAAACCAGAGTTGCTATGGTGCTATTGAGAACATGTTCTGTGCCTAGTCTGATATTCAGGGGATGTTTCAATAGTATAGGAATCTGTGCAAATTATTATTGGTTAGAAACATGCATTCTAAACGGTGCTGGGAATCCAAACATCTGCTTGTTCCCATAACATGTAGGGAAGAGGATGGCAGAGAACTGGCTCTAATATGGACGCCTTAAAAAAAAAAAGACGGGAAGGGCATACGGAACACAGGGGGCAGTAGAGAAGAAATGTATACTTTTCACAAGATTTAAACACAAAGTTCGAAAATGGAGGCATAGTGTGCTTTCCCAAAAATAATATGCAGGTATAGTTTACAGCATCTACTACAAATGGTAAAAAGTACACAAAGTCAGAGATGCGCTTTAAACTGCAGAGAGAGATGGTGATATATACTGATTGAGTTGATGCAATGGGGAAGACATGATCAATACGTATGTGTACACGTTAGCATTATGATGTGACATCAGCAGCCTGATTTTGAGGTTTCTTGTTTTCTATGCCATGTTCTTTGTCATGAAAAGCAATAGAAAATAAACAAAATTGTTGACTCAAGTGACAAGCAACATTTTGTGCCAGTCATGACTAGTAGTCACAACTTTGCAAGCTGGAATTTCTAAAACTATATTAGGGTTGGAAAACACCACAGGCAAACTTATTTTGGCCAAACTGTGAGGTCTGACTGCAGTTATCACAGGATAATGGGCTTCTTTGCAGCTATTGATGCAAATGATCAAAGCCAAAAGGCGAAATATCCATGGCAGTTTTTCCACGTTACAATATAGAGACTAGTGGAAGAAGCGTGTACACTAGTTAATATGGAGACTTCGAGAGGGAGAGCAAGACCAGCTATGGACAAATGGGTGGGAAGCATCTCAGTTTGGTTGGGATGTAAAGCAACATGACTATGAGCTACTCTACCGACCACTCAACGAAGCCAAATCTAATCAAGCTGCAAATTGCATGCAATTATACAAATTTAAAATCAGACTAACTATCTAGAAGCTCACCCGGATCCACTGCCTCCGACAATCGCCACCTTGTGTCCTGCAGGGACTTCAAAAGACAGCCCGTTGAGTACCTTCTGACCCTCTAGGTACTCAAAATAAACATTATCGAATGCAATGGTGGCTGTCTGTGGGGTGATCTGCAGGGCTGGGGCCAGCTGTTTGTTCTGTTGAGGAGTGAAAAAAATATACTTAAAATGTTGATTGTGGTTCGATTTGAAATGATCACAAATAGGAGAATAATTTGTTCAGACAGGTAAAACAAAATGATAAAACATGACTCCAGGCACAGCTCCTCGGGAACCTGTACATAATTACAAAAATAAATAGTAAATCAAACTCACACAAGCGATTAAGACCACAAAACATACAGATATTGTAAAAGATTACGTAAAGTAACATCCCAAAATGGATTGAATAGTAAACATTGCGCTCCATCAAACATTTAAAAAATCATGATTAATTACAGGGAAATCGCCAAAGCTTTCAATGCCATGAAAATCCACATCCGGTAGCTCTACAGGCATTTGTGATATTCCATTCAAGATAACAGGACAGAGGTGGGGCGACTGGCAATGTTAGCAGTCGCTCACTGAACCAGGCATGATTGTTACCAATCCTGGAACCTTTTGATGTTTGCCACAACCGGAGATTGAGGAAAGGGGGATTCGAGTGGAGCAGGAAGAGAGGACGAATCCAGATGGTTGACTGCTAGTAAGAAATGGCATTACTGGTTGAGGGGGTGAAAGCACAAGCGACCACAATCCTTGTCAGGGTGAAGTCACAAGCAACCCTAAATTATCCTATCCACAACCTCTAGTAGCTTGGAACAGAGCTGTCAGGCTTAACCTTCAGGAATGTGCTAATTATTTATGCAGCACTTCAAACAGTAATAAAGTGAAACCTAACAATAAAAAATAAAACCAGTTTATAAAAATGTAATACAATGTAATAAATAATTTAAGAACAAAGTGACAAACATCCAAACAGTAGAATCGGAGAGTGGAAATAGTGTCGAAAAGCACAAAAAGCCAACTGTGGTTATCTGATAGTGCCAGACAAAGACAAAGTCACGTGCTCAAGCGGACTACGACGGAGCGCTAGCAAGCTGCAAGGACTCAGTTAGGCACGGTGAACAAGAGTACCTTATATCCAGGTTGCAAGGAGTTATGAGGTCCTGCGTCAAAGATCCGTTGTGCAGGCGATGAGAGGTCCTGATGTGGAGATGCGTCGCACAATGGTGGCACCAGGAGGCTACGAGGTGAGGTCCTGCATTGTTGTCAAGGATGACACAGACAGGGGTTTGCGATGTGAAGTCTGGCGTTGAGGATGCTTCAGGCACCGGCTGGCTTTGAAGAAGCAACAAGGCTTGAGATTGGGATTCCTGCGTCATCAAGGGGTTTGCGTTGCGAAGGCCAGTGTCAAGAATGTGTCCCGCAGCCATGGTTCTGGTGAGGCTGCAATGTGATGTCCCGAGTTGGAGTTTCGTTGCACAGCAGTTCCAAAGCAGAGTTTTTGGGAGGCGATGCATCAGGCAACAGCTCTGATACAGAGTTTTTGCGGGGCAATGAGGCACACTGCATATGTTCTGCTGTGACTGCAGCTGGGCTGGCAGAGCATCTCTTGGCCCACTTCCAAGAGGTCCACTTGGCAGGGTATGACTCTCAGCTGGCAGAGTCCTTGTGCTGGATACAAAGCTGCTGGAGCCTGTTCTGTTCTTGAAGCTCTGATCAGGCCAGTCAACTGGTCCTCGGAGTCGCTCTGGTAGTTTTAGGTCCAAGATGCAGGTCCAGTCCTTCACTCAGGCATTAGGGCTGCAGAGTAGCAGTGCTTCTGAGTCTTCCAGAGAAGAGTCTAGGGGTCCATTAATTATACCTGGAGCCTACTCTGAATTAGAAGTTCTGTAGGGTTCCAGCCCGAGGTGTTTTGATTTTCCTGCTCTGGTCCCAGCTCATCTGGGGACGCAAGAGACTGGTGACAAATCCATTGTTTGAGTGTTCAGGCAGAGTCTTTGTGATGTGCAAGTGTGGTAGGTGATAGCTCCTTCCCCTAATTAAGTCAGAGTGGCCCATCTTGACAACACCTAACCTCCCTTTATCTCACTGTCCAGGAGCAATATTCAAAGACAAACTGCCAACTACACCTAGCCACGTGCTCAAGGCAAAGGCACCAAATGGTCAGGACAATAAAATGTTAACCTTCTAAAAGTGTTGTGACTTACAATCGCACCATACCATTAAAGAAGGCTTTTAATTACAGTTCTTCAGAGGCCAAAATCGACCTGTCTACCTGCTCTCAAGTGAAAGTTACCACATATTTTTTTTTTGTGAGGTCTTATATAGCGCTCGACTTACCCTTGGGCATCTCGGCGCTTGCATTGGGAACCCGTCCTGGCCTTTCCCTGGGAGATAACCCATACTGGGCATCCCCAAGGTGAAGGCCAGGCATCCCGCCGCGGGGGGCCATTGTGGAGATTAAGCAAGCTTAATGCCCAGAGTTGCAGAGTGTGAACCCATGATTAGAGTGGGCACCGAAGCGAGAATTATCAAGTCCGTGGACAATTGGGCTCAGGACCCTGCCGCGTCGGGAATTGAACCCTGGTCCCGGGTCTGACCTCTGCTTCAGGGTATGCCTCCTCTAACCAGTGAGCCACACTTCTCCACTAAATCACTAAATGTAATAAGGAAACCCAATGTGAACAGATGGGACGGGTAGGTCTTGCAGTAGGAAAAATAAAAATATAAGAGTTTTTCCACAGCAGGACATGTAAAACTTAAAAGTACATGTCCAACTATTTAAATTCTCTGCACCCTGCCCTATGGGCAATTTAGGGCTTACCCTATGAGTGACTTATGTGTATTAAAAAGGAAGCCTTGGGTCTGGCAAAAGGTGTATTTTGCCAGGTTGAAATGGATGTTCACAACTGTACACACAGGCTGCAATGGCATGTCTGAGACATGTTTAAAGGGTTACTTAAGAGAGTGACATAATCAGTGCTGGAGGCCCAGTAGTAGCATTACATTTGCAGACCCTGTGTACATATAGCACCAATTTACTAGGGACTTGCGTGTAGATTAAATGTGCCATTTGGCTGTAAACCGATTTTACCCGGATTAGAGGAGAGAGCACAAGCCCTTTAGCACTTGTTAGCAGTGGTAAAGTGTGCAGAGTCCTAAAGGCAGAAAAGCCTAAAGTTCAGAAATCAGAAGGCAAAAACTTTGGGGATGATTCTGCAGATGGGGCAAAGTTCGATAGTGATGTACGTCAGTGAGGCAGTAAATAAACAATCTACCTGATCTGGTAAATCCTTGGGAAACAGCGGAAACACGGTTTCCACAACGCAAAGCTATAACAAAGTAGTCGTTGCAACGACCGCGTTGTTAGTACGCAATACCTTTAGATCGCAAGTCATTACAATGACTTGCTATAGGGGGAGCAATGGTATTGGATATAAAATCCAACATCCTTGCCTGCTGTTGTGCAAACTGGAGTAGGAATAGTGAAGAATACTATCCCTAAGTCCAGCGCGCCCCTACAGCAAGTCGATGTAATGACTTGCGATGTAAAGGTATTGCGTACTAACAATGCGGTCGTTGTAACAACTGCTTTGTAATCAATTTTGGAAAAGGTGATGGACAGAGTTTCTGAATGATGCAGAATACTCCTACCCAGTCAAGAGATCAGGGCTTGATCCATCACCTAGCTCATTGCACCATCAGGATTCAAGCAAGCCGGGCCGATGACGGCTGAAATGCCAGAAACTGGTCCCCGGTAGCTTGTCTCCTTTCTGGTGAAGAATTGGCTTGGTAGTTTGGTCTGCCCTGTTCCCCTCATGCACTGGGACATGAACAGACTAATTTGCATGTAGCCAGGTTCTGAGCTTGGATGGTGCAGTGAGCTAAAAAACGGTGATGGGTCAAGCCCTGATCTCTTGACTGGGTAGGAGTATTCTGCATCATTCAGAAACTCTGTCCATCACCTTTTCCAAAATTGATTTTATCCACACTAAGTGTGGGAGGGTATACTCAGACGTGAGTCCCTAGCTCATTGCACCATCAGGATTCAAGCAAGCCGGGCCGATGACGGCTGAAATGCCAGAAACCGGTCCCCGGTAGCTTGTCTCCTTTCTGGTGAAGAATTGGCTTGGTAGTTTGGTCTGCCCTGTTCCCATCATGCACTGGGACATGAACAGACTAATTTGCATGTAGCCAGGTTCTGAGCTTGGATGGTGCAGTGAGCTAAAAAACGGTGATGGGTCAAGCCCTGATCTCTTGACTGGGTAGGAGTATTCTGCATCATTCAGAAACTCTGTCCATCACCTTTTCCAAAATTAACAACTGCTTTGTAATGACATGCGATAAAATCCCATGCGTTGTAACATTCTATTTACAAAGCCTTCGAGGAACATCACATCAACAATTTCTTTGCATATACCTTCATGGACTTGAGCAATACTTCTGCGCTCGCTACACGCTTATTTACGCGTAAAAAAAATGTATGTTCAGTACAGTCATGAATTAAAACTAGGGGTATTGGGGCTACGCGAATCTCCGCGAAGTGGGGAGAAAGCTACGCCCACCCACACACTTCGTGTAGCCCCATTACGCGCCGCCAGCCTCCCTCACTCTTGTAAATGCCCTGGCCCGCGCATATGTCAGGAAGGAACTAGGAAGAGGGAGCCCCGGGACGCCGCATGTGAGGTAAGTCGTTTTAATTTATTCAACATTGTTTTAAATAGTTGCCAGGGCATTTACAAGAGGGCGGGAGGGAGGCGGGTGGCAGGCTACTTCGCTCCGCCATGGCGGGTGCTTAGTGTTGCCTACTTCGCCTACTTTGCGAATCGCGAAGTAGGCAACACTACGCACACTCCGTGGACTGTGCAAAGCCCTAAGCCCACCCGTTATTAATACAGAATACCACTGAAATTCGCAATTATTTATTAGAAATAAAATCATTCTTTCCCACAAAAGCCATGCAAACCATGCCAAGGCCATGGTTACTGGTGGTTGGCTATAACTATGCCCTGCACCTAATCTGCTGAAGCCATGCACAGGGGGGGCCACTGGTCTGTGGCCAGTCCTTCCACTAATCCACCATGAGTGGCCAAAAACGACAGAGCACAGACAAAATCTGCGCACAACAGGAGTTGGTCCCAGGGCGAAGCCTTTGGCCAGGACCAAAACCACCACGGCAAATATGTAATGCTATGCAAAAATTGTTTATTTGTGGCTCTCAAAATAACTTTCGGGGGTGTTTTTAAGGATGTTTTTTCCCTTTTTTATTTTTGTGGGAAAGATCCACCTATAAACGTTTGTTTTTATTGATGGGATGCCATATCCTGTATCTGTCAAATCTATCTAATGTATAAATCATCTTGTTCTATTCACCACACCGTACAGAGCAAACACCTTCTGGCTAACCTCATCGTTTTCTCTGCTCAGCATCTCCTCTGAAAAGCTTGGCAGAGTTTCAACTTCCTTCTCAGAAGTGAGCCTCTCCCACTGCCACCTCCTAAACTCCCTCTCAAGCTTTGATTTCAGGTGTCACTGCGTGAACCGAAGGAGAACAGTCATCGTTGGTTGGTTGGTGAACTACTATTTGCATAGCTTGCAGATCACTATGCAAGCATTTCATTTCTTCCTGACTGGGAAATGGCTGCAAAACTCCAAAAGAATGGAGTCTTTCAAAGCCTTCTTAGCTTCCACAAGCTCCGTATTGCAGATCACGTCTAAATCTGTTATAGTCAACTGTCTTGCAATCTCACGCTGCTCGCTGTTTGCAACAGTCTAATCTGGATTCTGTAGTGTCGTCCAAACAACTGCTCAGGTTTCCTTTTCTTTTCAAAATGGTGAATGTGCCTCTTGTTGCCAAGGAAAAGGCATTTTAAGAAGTGATGTGAAATATCTAAGCTCAATCCCAACTGGCCAATAAGAAGCTCAGAGTGGCCTATTATATGTAAAAAAATCAACACTAGTCAGGTCAAGAACTGTGAATTGTGTTATTGGAGTTCCTTTCCTGTGGGTGGGCTAAAGCACGCTCATACAATATACCTCTGTGCTCACTGCTGAAAAGGTTCTGCACTGATCACAATCAGTCTCACAACACTGAGAATTCAGCCAAATGATTAAAAAAGGGTCAAATACAAATGGTAACACCGAGTACAGGCATGCATCAAATGACTATTAGGGGTGGGCCGAATTTGCATAGTCGCGCTACGCAAAGCTCCGCAAAACGGTAGGAAATCTCTGCGAGCACACAAAAATTCCACGAACACGCAGAATTGCTTGTTCCGTCCGTTCGCAATGCTTTTTTCCTGTTCGCGAACGCTGTTTGTGTGTTCGGGGAGAAATATCTCGCATAAATGCATTTTGAAATCGCGAACAAGCAAAAAATTCCGCGAAGTCGCAGATCGCAGAATTTTTGGGCAATTCCGTGTTCTCCGCGGAACGCGAAATTTCCCAAATTCCGCAAGCGGAACGGAATTCACCGTCCAGGCCTAATGACTATTCTCCAAACAAAAAACACAAAACATTATGGGTAAAAGCAAATAAAAACATCTGATGCACGGCACATAATATGAAGCCCAATTAAATAAATGAACAGGTGTTATCTGCAGTTTACACGTTCACCCATGCAATGCTTTGATGCTATTGAAAAATATTGGATATTTATTGTTACCCAACACAACATTACTCATTTTAGCGAACATAGAAGAATAAAAGGATGAGTAGGCCCGCTGGGATTCTAGCCTGGGATTACAGGGGCCTGAAACAGGCATATGGGGTGGATGCATTTTTAGGTCGAAGCCTACCAGTTGGGTAAAGAAGTCTTGTGGGTATTCTGAAAACTTACCTGGGAATGCATTCCACCCACTGCTTACCATTGGCTCTATGGTTTGTAACTCACATTTTCTGGCTTTCTATTTGCTGACGTTATTAGTTTTAAGTGGTTCAGCATGTCTGCCCCTCTCCCAAGGAGCACAGCCTGTTCACCATCGCTCCTTGTATTCTTACATGAGACCACACTTTCTGTAAACAGGCCTTTACATTTTCTTCTTATCTTGTCACATCTGCTGTACAATCAAAGATAGAGGTCAAAAACCTGGCTTTGTCTTCTGATGGAGTTTGGTGTTTACTTTTCTTTCTCGGACTTCAAAGTGAGAGGATTTATATGACAATCTAGCACATACTTGCAAAGAAAAGCTTTTTTCCTAGCACACAACAATTTTTAAATGTCTGTAAATCAACTGTTGCAAATATTTCAGAATATATCAGGAAAGTACAAATGAACATGTTTTTGTAATTCTTTAGTATGGTGAAAACAAATATCTTAAGATCAAAACAAATCTGTAAACTAGGTGATGCCTGTTCCATACATTATCTTTTGTTTTATTTATTTATTTTGAAAGTTTCTTTGCAGATATCAGAGCGCTTTACAGGACAAGGGGGTGATAGAGTAATAGAATGTAATAGTTGAGGTAGTTAGGTACAAGGTGCATAGTTACCTAGGTAGGTCAAAAATACATGAGGTAGGTCACAGGTGAGGTAGTGTCGGTACAAGGTGCTTAGTCAAACAGTTGCGCCAATAATATAAAAGTACAAAAATAAGGAACATATACTTGTTTAAGCGTGCTAAAAATGTTTTTGGAGATAGCAGAAAGGTAGGCATAGTTGAGGTAGGTGAGTGCAGGGTGTATAGTCACACAGGAGCATCAGTAGTACAAGAGTAGGGATAGTTGAGGTGGTGTAGGTACAGTGTGCAAAGTCAGACAGGTGCGTCAACAATATAGAGATATACAAAGAGGGAACGTATACAATCAGATAAGTCGATAATACAAGTAATGCAAATAGATCAAGGGGTCAGGCAGGTAGTACAGAGCGGATTCATGAGAAATACAGAAAAATAGATCATGTGTATTTAGCCATGAGGATCGCTTTTACTTCTTTCTTAAAAAGTTTGCCGAGGAGATGAGCCTGATTTCAGGAGGGAGTGAGTTCCAGATCCTGGGTGCCATTCCTAAAAAGGAGCGTTTATAGGTTTTTTCCTTCCGAAATCTTCGAGGCTTCAGCAGAAGATTGTTTGTGCTTCTAGTAGTTCTAGAGCCACCCGAAATTGACAGCTTTTGAGAGAGGTAGGCGGGTGAGTTCATGTGTACAGCCTTGTGCGTCATGCAGGCGATTTTCAGATGTATCCTGGCTTCAAAAGGTAGCCAGTCCAGGGATTTAAAGTCAGGGGAAATATGCGAGTGTTTTTTTGAGCCAGTGATGAGTCTCGCTGCAGCGTTAAGGGACGCTCTTAGGGGTGCCGTTGTAGTTAGGGGGAGCCCGCAGAGGGCGGTGCTACCGTATTCTATGTGCGGGATGACTATAGATTGTACTGCAGTTTGGAAGTCTTTGTCTGGAAGGAAGGGTTTAAGTTTTCTCAAGGTATTGATTTGGAAGTTCGCTCCTTTGGTTGCCTTGCTGATGTGCTGCTGCATGTTGAGATTGGCGTCAAGTGTTATGCCTAAAGATGTTGCTGAGTCTACAATGGTAGGTTGTACATTTAGAGCCGTTAAGTGTTTAAGCCATGTTTGAGCCGTAGAGATTTTTGCGGGAGGTGAGATCAGGAGGAACTCAGTCTTCAGCGCATTGAGTTTGAGGTGATTCTCGGCAAGCCAGGATTGGGTGTTTCTGATCGTAGTGTTCAGAAGCATGATGTCCTTGGGAGATTGTATTTTGAGATAAAGTTGGGTGTCGTCAGCATACATGTGAAAGTGAACATTGGATGTTTGTAGCAAAGTAGTGAGAGGTTCCATAACTAGGTTGAACAGTGTTTGGGAGAGGGAGGATCCTTGAGGGACGCCTAGCGATACAGGTACCGGAGAGGACATCAGGTTGTTGCTTTTGAATCTTTGTGACCGGTTGTGTAGAAAGGAGGTGAACCACTTGAGAACAGTCCCAGATATGCTCATTCTTGTGTTTAATAGTTCGAGTAGGTTCTCATGTTTAACTGTGTTGAATGCTGAGGAGAGATCAAGAAGGATGAGGAGGCAGGTATCATTTTGGTCTAGGATTTGGAGGGCGTCGTCAACTATGTGGGTCATGGCAGTTTCGGTACTGTGCCCGGCTCGGAAGCCTGATTGATGAGCTTTGAGGAGATCAAACTTAACTATGTGTTTAGTTAGTTGTAGCTGTACGCATTTTTCCAGCAGTTTAGCGAGAGTGGAAATATTTGTAATAGGGCGGTAATTGTTTAAATCAGTGGGGTCTGCTGTTGGTTTTTTTAGTAGCAGTGTGACTTGTCCGACTTTGAGGGCGTCAGGGATGGATCCTTGTTGAAGAGAGCTATTGATAATCTTAGTCCAGAGTGGGAGGAGCAAAGGGGTAAAGTCTTTTACAGCGTTAGCAGGAAGGGGGTCAGTGAGGTGATTGGATGGTTTCAGGGTGCTGAGCAATCTGCCAATTTCTTCTTCGGAGTAGATGCCAAAGGATGACCATGTAGCATTGTTCTTTGGGCTGTATAGTCTTTTGTGCGCTGTATAGTTTTATCAGCAAAACTGTATGTGAAAATATAATGGTCTTTTCAATTGATTTTTTTTTGTTTAAAGGCAACGCGCTACCATACGATGCATACTGCACTCTACACCACTCCCCTCTACGACATGACAACACTCCACTCCACTCAAATACACTTTAGGCCACTTTATTCCACTCTACACCCCTCTAGTCTGACACTCTTCTTTATTCCACTCTACTACACCACACTCAAGCCAGTCTAATCCTCTCTATGCCACTCCACTCCACGAAACGATATTCCATACCACTTTAAAGTACTCCACTCAACGGCTCTCAAATCTACAACCTTCCAGTGACTCTCTAGTTGACTCAACTCTACAACACTACACTACGCCACTCCATTCCACTCTATGACAATCTACTCCACTCTACGCAACTACACAACCCTACGGTACTCCACTCTTCGATTATATGCCATTCTAAGACACTCTGCAGCATTCCACTCTATGCCCCTCCACTCTACTCCATAACACTCCACAACACTCTACTCCCCTCTTCGCCACTCCACGCTACTACACTCTGCTCTACACCACTAACTTTATGCCATGTTGAACAGCAGCCACGCAGGTGTACAACATGGCTAAAAACACATTGGTAAAGCCAACTGCTCTTGCATAAGTGAGACCTATTAGCGTTGCCAACGCTTGTTCTACACCTGGACACCCAATTTGAAGACATTTTTACGAGCACAATAATAAAGATGGTTAATTTAAATACTGTGTGCATAGTTCAAAGTCAAGTCAAATAGCTTTATTTCGATAACCAGTATCATAAAAGCATCAACATTCTTACAATCCATCAATAAAAATACGAGTTATCTTTAAAGCAGTAATAATAAGAATATGCAAAACTGTCAGAATGTAATAGGTTATTACAATATCATATCAATTTACATTGGCAAACTATATAAAACAGGTCCTTAGTCAAAGGTAAAATTGATTTGGTTCCTTCCTTAATTGCAAAAAAAAAAAAAAAAAAAAAAAACGACATTTACATTTAAAATAGTTGTTTAAAGTGACAGTGCATTTTAGTTTGGCCAAGCTATTTGTGCTCAAGTGAAACGTAGTATAGAACTATGATGTTTCATCAGACCGCCCTGCGTAGGGATTTGTGCCCGATTCAGAATTGCAGATTTCTTCTACATTGTCAAAACCCCATAGTTCGGCACCATAGAGGGCCGAACTAACTGCCTTTGCAGCATAAATCATGAGAGCCAGGGCCACTGGTCTGCCCTGCGAAGAGCTATGTTCTCTACCTAGTGCCCCAACCGCAAGTTTGTAGTTCAGAAGAATTTTGTCAATGTGAGGTCTCCACTGCATTTTTTTTGACAGTCGAATGCCAAGGTAGTCAAACGTAGTAACTCTTTCCAGGCGGATTCCATCTAAGGTGAGGTTATCTCTAGATGATCTATAGGGGTTAAATGTCAAACTTAGTCTTGGAGGTATTAATGACCAGCCCCCTAGATTTACAGAAAAGCTGGAATCTGTCCAGGAGTCTTTGCAACCCTACTGGGGTCTTAGAGATCAGGAGGGTATCATCTGCAAACAGGAGAGTGGGTACCCTATCACCTGTCAGGGCCGGGGGATCAGCTGGAACCTCCTGGAGGAAGCGGACCACCCCGTTCACATACAGACAGAACAGGGTGGGTGCCATAACACAGCCCTGGCAAATTCCCCTGCTTACTGGTATCCTGTCTGTTTTCTGTTCTTGGGACCCCCCCACCTCACTTGTGCGTAATTGCCCTCGTGTAATCAAATCAACAGGTTAAGGATCAACGGGGGATCCCCATTTCACCCAGGATTTGCCACAACCGTTCATGGGGGACCAGGTCAAAGGCAGTCTTTAAGGTGATGAAAGCGAGATAAAGACTGCACTTGCCAATCACGACTACCTTCCAATAAACGAGAGCCAGCCTGAATGCCTGGTTGACCGTCCCTGTGTTGGCCCTAAATCCCGCCTGATATTGAGAGAGGAGATTCTCGTCCTCCACCCAACATAGAATTCTCTGCAGCAACACCCTGCCAACCACTTTCTGAATAACATCAATGAAACTGATTGGTTGGTAGTTGGCAGGGTCCTCCCTAGCTCCCTTTTTAAAAATTGGTACCACCTCGGCATCCTTCCACGAATCAGGTACTAGGCATCCCTTGGCAATATAATTGATTAAAAATATGATGTAATTTGCCCAAATATGGGAATCTGCAAGAAGACGGTCCCCCGGTAAACCATCTGGTCCCGAAGCTTTTGTTGGGACTATTCTCTTTATGGCAGCTTCCACTACCGGTTAGCGAGAAGAGGTCATAAGTATTTGGAATAAAACGGGTACTCAGTTGGTCATATGGACCTTCTTTATGAATTACGTCTGTCCCAGAATAAAGTTTCCCAAAGTGATCATACAAATCTTGACTTGTGATAGGATTGGGAATTATATCAGGGTCTTTTCTATCTGCCCGTCTGACAAGGTTCCAGAAAGAGTTAGCATCCCTAGCCATACTAGCGTCCTTTAGGCCCTGCCAGTGGGAGTCATCCTACTGCAGCTTTGCATGAAGCAGAGCAGCTTTATATTCTTTTCTAGTGGTTTGGATCAGAGGACAATATTTACTTTTAATGTCTAGAACAAGGGCCTTTTTTTTTACCTGCATTCCCTAGTGAACCATGTGTGACAGCTTTTTTGGCGGGCACTGGGTTTGCTGCAGTTATTTGCTATTTGAAAGAAGGACCCTATGTAATCTATCGTTCTTGTATATATTTCAGGGATCTTCTCCAGACCATCTATTTCGCTAAGTGCCTCCTGTAATTCAAGGGTATTCTCACTCAAGACGTGCCTGATACCGTCCATTTTTGATGCTTGGGCAACCACTTTAAGCTACAGTTGGAGGGGACCACTTCTTTAGCCGTCATCATGGGGAGGCCTGCATTATGAACAGGACAAGGGGGAAACCATAAGATCTTCATTGTCAGGCAGAGTGGATTGTGATCACTATCTGTAGTAGAAACCACTTCCATGTTGATCACAATTCTCCCTAGTCTAACGTCTACTAAAATGGAATCAGTGCGAGAGGGGCAACTGACTCTGGTGTATGTGTTAGCCCCTATGGCATATGATAGAGTTCTGCCGTTGGCAGCCGTCAGCCTGAATTCTAAGGTAAGTGCATTAAGCTGAATTGTTACCCGAGACCGTCTTTTATTTGGGGGTATGCTTAGAAATGGTACCCCCACCTTGTACATCCTCCTCTACCCCCAACGTGTCCTCAGAGCTTAACGGTTCAAAGGTACAATTAAAGTCTCCTGCAACCATAACATGAGAATCAGACGGGAAACCAAATAACTCCTGATCCAGTGATGTAACATATGTGAAGATTTACCCCTGGTGTCCCCCTAATATAGACGAAAAACAACTCAAGAGTTTCACCTCCCCTACTTCCCTTGATGGTAAGCCTCATTATATTTGGGCTCGAACATCGATGTTCAGTAATTCTGCAGCCCATGGCAATATTCAACCAAATAATAAGGCCCCCCGAAGGTCGCCCTCTCCCCATAGTAGTAGCGGGTGTAAAGAAACAAGCGTGACCCGACTTGTAGAGTGGAACGAGGCTTCATGTTTCCTGGAAGATACAGATGTTATGTCCCTCTATCAGATCGTTCCAGTCCGGGAATAGCAATTTACTATGGAGCCCTGCAACATACCAGGAAATAATCTTGAGTTCGGAGGGAGGGGCCCGAATGGGAGCCATCTCACATAAAGCGGTTTGATCGGTCAAAGGCATTAGGGCAGAGGGTAACGCAGAAGTATCACAGGACAAAGGAAAAAAATCAGCGGATATTACAACCCCTTGGCCCCTCAGATTACAAACAGGATGGCTACTACGGTCAATAGATCCCAAAATAGTTCAAATACAATTGAGGGGTGATTTGTCATTTCATGCAATAGGGTTGGTGCAAATACTCAGCGTCATTGTTACCAATCAGGTTGTCTATAGGTTTAGCATTTCGTACAAAACAGCAGGGGATACTGTGTAGGAAGAGCATTACATCTTTGAAGTTGGCACTTTGAGCACGTAGCTATGATTGATCCTTTACTGATAATGATACACAGATTCTTCCGCATCGTTGGGGAATTTTGTTGCATAATGGAACCGATTTTGCTGCATCTTTCAAAATGTGCTCAAAATGAAAAACTGTGCGATGATCACACATTGTCCTGTTTGTGCAGATTTGGAAACGTACACGCCCTCACTTTACATGCAGACAGATCTAAACATAGATCTGTTGTTCGCTGGCTTAATTACACCTAATCATAAACTACCTTTGAACACGCACCAAATGCTGGAGGAAAAAATATAACTTTGGAGCTCTCATTACTGCCAATTCTCCTGCTCAACACCCACAGCTGGAGGTGCCTTGCTAGACCCGGATCCTGCTATAGAGAAATGCTTCATTAGCAAATCTTTTATTTTCAATTCTCGGCTACAGGTTAATGCTAATTTAAAACCGCACAAGTGTGTTAGTTATGAACAAGACACTGGCCTACTGGTGATTCTTATATTTATTTATAAAGTTTTATATAGCGTGAACAAGATCCCGAAGGATATCAGAGCGCTTTACAAAAGGATGGCAGTAAGGAAATAAAAGCAATATTGACATCAAATAAGATAACGCGAACAATACAATAACTGGTACATAGCGGGCTAGGAGTGGGACAAATGAGGAGGTAAAGGAGAGAAGCATCCAATGAGGGTCTAACGGTTGTAGGCTCAGTGACTTAGAGCAGATAATCCTAATCCATTTAAGGTAAGAACTTGTTCATTAGGAATATTTTGGCTTCCGATTTGAAAGCAACCGTGGAGGAGATTCTGCGTACTTCCGGTGGAAGAGAGTTCCAGATCTTCGGGGCAGCGCGGGAGAAAGCTCGGTGGCAGGTTCTCTTTTTGCTATAGGTTTGCTTCCATATCAGAACTGTTATCAACTGTGATTTACCTTACCATTATTTTGGAAGTCTTCTGCCAAATCAACATCCTATTTTAAAACAGAATGAGCATAACTATGCGTGGTTTCATGAGGACCGTGATAGCAAAAGGAAAACCTGTGAAGATGCCCAACGAGAGCAAGATCAGAACACGCTCTTTTCGGCTAATGATGCACTTCGAGCAACCTTCCTTAAGCGAAAAATTGCATTATCTCAAATCTCAAAGAGGTTACTTGACTGGCTTGATTTCAGGTAGTTTCCATCAATAGTTACCTGAATTGATCACCAGCTATACCCCCATGTGCATGTTCTGGTATTTATGTAGAACGATTCTTGTGGTAGGCAATATACCACTGTAAAAGACTATACATGAACATATGACTCAAGTGGGGATCTCTTCATGTCTTCTATATACAAGTATGTTACAAGTTTTTGCATTTGGATCACATTTCACAATTTACAATTGTTAGGCATAGGCAGACTAGGGGATTTAGCACAATCACAAAATGTTCTGATGAGTGCCAAAGTCAGAATTGGAAACCAAGGAACCTAGGATCCAAGTCAGTAAATTAACCACATGCACACATCAGCTGACTCCCACATGTGTAGTGATTATAAGGTGATATTTGTTGATGATGTGCACTGGGAATCCAGATGGCTTTGTCTCCGAGTCTATGAAGCACACAGTCCCAGGGAGCCATTGATTATTTTCTTAAGTGGTTAAGGCTGTTACCTCTCCCCCAGATGGTGTACAGCACACTTTGAATCAGCGGTCTGAGGATATAAATTAGACGCATTCAAAGGCGTGGGGTCACCCTCAGTGTTATTTTAAGCTACCAGAAATATATCTTCGTCGGTAAAGCTTGAGCTAAATCTCATTTTTAAAATGCGTTGATATACCGTCACATTCCAAGTATGGCCCATCTCATTGATAAGTGCTATGACAAAAATATTTAGGAAAGCGGTCCTTGATTGCACTCAATAACTGACTAGAATGGCAGTATTATTTTACCTCTAAAAGTATGGTTTAGAAAGAGAGTGAGAAGACTAGAGGCTGGCTGCATGTTCGAACTTCAAGCTGCAAGAAATAGTCTGGTGGTCTATAACCCTCTTCACTCATGTACAATGTGCATGATGGGGACCGAGGAGCAGATAGAGCTGCAGTGGCAACGTAGAGGCATGGGAAGACTCTTGAGGACAATCAGACATCACAAATGGGTTTCTGCTTAAACAAAAGTTCAGTCTGAAGTTTGACCACTAGATAACCTATTCTGCACACATTAAAAACACTGTCAGTAACCATATCAGGTTCCATCTACCCAAGAACCTCATGGTCTTGAATAAGTTTCTAAATGTGGAGCAAAGACTGCTGAATTTTCAAGACCTGGAATTTTCACTTAGTATAGACAATGCTACTGAATTTATGTAACCACAAGCTTTTAACTAGGAGCTAGAGCATTTAACTAGGAGCCGGACACCCAACCATCCACAAGAATCTCAGAGACTGGTTAAAGGTTTGATGTTCGTAATCATGATAAAGAAGACCATGTTCTCAGAATTAAGAGACAACCAGCAGAAGTAGTTCTAGACTGCCGACAGTCAATGGTAGTAAAATCAAACTGACAAGTTCACCTTGCAGTGCGCCCTCTTTATGGGAGAATTCTTTGCATTAACAATTTCAATCAAACAGTACATTTGTAGAGCGTACTACTCACCCGTGAGGGTCTCAAGGCACTAGGGGGAGGGGGTGACGGGGGTGCCGCTACTGCTCGAACAGCCAGGTCTTTAGGAGTCTCCTGAAGGCCAGTAGGTCCTGGGTCTGTCGCAGGGGGATGAGGAGGGTGTTCCCGGTTTTTGCGGTGAGGTGGGAGAATGATATGTTGCTCGTCGTATGCGGGGGACGGTGGCGAGGGCAAGGTCAGCGGAGCGAAGCTGGCGATTCGAGGTGTAAAAGGTGAGTCGTTCGTTGAGGTAAGCTGGTCAGGTGTTGTGGAGTGCTTTGTGAGTGTGGGTGAGGAGCTTGAAGGTGATCCTCTTGTTGACTGGGAGCCAGTGCAGTTCTTTAAGGTGGGCTGTGATGAGTCTGTGGCGGGGAATGTCGAAGATGAGGCGTGCAAAGGCGTTCTGTATTCGTTGTAGCTGTTTCTGGAATTTGGCTGAGGTTCCTGCCTAGAGAGCGTTGCCGTAGTCAAGCCTGCTGCTGACGAGGGCCTGGGTGACCGTCCTTCTGGTTTCTGGTTCCGGTGGGGATACATCTGTAGATCTTGCGGAGCATGCGAACGATGTTGAAGCAGGAGGAGTAGACGGCCTTTACTTGCTGGATCATAGACAACGCAGAGTTCAGGATGACCCCCGGGTTGGGTGCGTGGTCAGTGGGCGTCGGTGCAGCTCCCAGTGTGGCCGGCCACCATGAGTCGTCCCAGGCGGAGGGGGTGGATCCGATGAGGAGGACCTTTGTCTTGAACGAGTTCAGTTTAAGGTGGGTGTTCCTCATCCATTCGGCAATGGCCTTCATTCCCTCAAGGAGGTTGGATTTGGTGGCGGTGGGGGCCTTAGTGAGGGAGCGGATCTGCTGGGTGTCGTCGGCGTATGAGAGGATGTTGAGGTCATGCGATCGGATGATATTGGCGAGCAGTGTCGTTTAGACGTTGAAGAGTGTTGGGCTGAGTGATGATCCTTGGGGTCCGCCGCAGATGATCTTGGTGTCTTTAGAACGGAATGGAGGGAGGCGGACACTCTGGGTTCTGCTGATGAGGAAGGAGGTGGTCCAGTTCAGGGCTTTGTTGCGGATCCCTGCGTCATGGAGGCAGGTGTGGTGGCAGATGGTGTCGAAGGCGGCTGAAAGGTGCAGGAGGATGAGTGCCGCGGTTTCTCTGTTGTCCAGCATGGCCCCGTTATCGTCGGTGGTGGCGATGAGGCCTGTTTGTGCTGTGGTTGCTGCGGAATCCAGACTGGGACGGGTTCAAGATGTTGTTCTCTTCGAGGAAGGAGGTCAGTTGCCTGTTCACAATTGTGAGAAGTTGGCCTGGTATATGATCATCACTAATTCTAGTGAGCACCTTGCACCAGTCCAAACGACCCTTATGGTGATTGGTTGTAAGTCAACCTTATAGACCAGCTATCCTAGGGGTAGCATGGACAAAAGAAGTCTTAGGCTAAACTCAAGAGGGCATGTGAAGCCAGCTGTTTTACCATATGCAATTTTTTTAACATCAAATGAAAGGACACCACACAAGTTCTATATTATAAAATATATGTATTTATTTCTAGAATAATCCCCTATACTCTTAATGAGCACAGAAGCACAAGCGTTAAACAAAGAACTTAATATAACATACAATAAGCTGCACAATTATGGATAGGCCGGGTGGCCACTCAAACCATATATTAAAAAAGGGGTATAAGTACCACGTCACGAACAATGGTAAGGCCTAGGGCCTTGGGAATCGCTGGGCCTACACTGGACTAACTAAGGTTAGGACATAGTAGGCCCACAGGATGCGGGTGCAGTGTCTATAGGCAACCGCGTTCACCATACAAGTCAATGGAGCGTAAAAATCAGAAAATTATAGGTTTGGTGGTCTTCCGACTGGACTAGAACTTAGCCACTTGAAACTAGGACACTAGGGATGTAAATCACTACAGGGGCACCGGAGTACCCTCGTTACCTCACCCACAGGAAGCGGGTGCATAGGTGCCAAAGTGATTCGGGTTTCTTTGTGGAGTTCTACGGAGCCTGGAGGAAAAGATGCTGCAGGCGACCAGGAGAGAAGAGTCCGGTTGGATCCAAGGGTGGATCGAAGATGTGGAGTACCTGAAAGCAGAGGGGACAAAGTCTAGGTCACTAGCCAGTGACCAGGATGGAACCAGGACGGAACCAGGCAATGTCGGGTTGCGATCAGGTGCTGTCGAGTAGTTTGTCTCCGCTGCCACGTGGACCAGGAAGTATCGAGGATGAGCAGGAGTTGAACACGGGCTGTCCCACGAAGGCTCTCGCTGTCGGCGGTGTCGGTTCTCGAATCGGAGTCAACAGGCCTTGGCAAATGCAACCCACGCAGGACTCGAAGATGGCTTCTGGATCGGACCAGCAAGGTCAGATCGGTGGCTCCTTTTCATGGGAGCTTGGGCCAGTCTGGAGCAACCAGACCAGCAGTTTAAATTCAAAGGATCATCGTCACAGAGGCCACTAGCTAATGGGCAAGTGACCGGACAACGCGTCAAGCAGGAAAAGGGCCCCACGCAGCACTCGGTGAGTGTGGAGAGGTGATCGTCGGTGCACAGGCTGCTCGGGGCTGGGGCTTCTCAATCCCCAAAGCACAGTCTTGAGGGTGCCTCGGGAGCTGCACAGGAAGCACTTCGCTGGCTTTCCAAGATGGCCGGTCTCACGTCGCCTCCACGGGTCTCAGCTTTGCTAGGACTGTGGATCGGGCTGTTGGAAGTCTGGGAGTCCAGGTCTTGTCGGTCTCTGTCGTTCGAGCTCGGGCGGGAGCAACGGCAAAGAAAACCTCTGAGCGCTGATGGTGCCTGCTTGCACAGGGTGGCCACTCCTTGACCACAAGGGAGATTCTTTAGTCTTCTACGTCGAGTAGGATGTCGAAGGGTCCAGAGTTTTGTATGAAAGTTTCAGTCAGGATGATCTGATATGCTATGGCACAGCTCCTACCTTTATTCCAAATCAAGGGGTTGGATCACCTGCTAGCTCCCTCCTATGGGTGGGACCCAGGAAAAGGGTGGTTACACCCCTTTCCCTTTGTCCAGTTTCCCGCCAGAGCTGGGGCTGGAGTGCCCCAGCACCGGTTTGAACTGGACTTTGCATGGGACACCTTGTGTGCCCCAGGCAGTGTCTAGTTTCATTCAGCCCTCCCTGCCCCAATCCACTATCTCCTGTCTGGGGTGGTGTAACACTTCCCTGTGACAGGAAACCTTTTGTCCAGGCCTCCCCTGCCGGAGTTTCGGTCAGCAGCAGGAGGCCAGACTTGTGTCTGTGGCAGCAGCATCTATTTTGTGATGCTGAGGCTCTGGTTAGATTTAACCGCGTTCAAGGAAAGTAACATGTTTTCTCCCTCTAGAAGGGTGGAATGCTACCCCCGTCGCCAGGACTGGCGAGGGGGTAGTATTCCAAAGTGTATGACACCTTACACTACATGTTTTGATAAAGACCAAAGTTAGCAGTGAACCGAGAGGTTCATAATGCACTTAAGAGTATATGGTATGGCAATATCCCAGAACAGTTGGTTCGAAAGCTGCAGACAGGCTCAGCTCATGCTAGAGCACCATCTCACATAAAACCAAGCACTCTGCCTCCAGGATTGTTAAGGCCTGCCATAGGAGTGACTTCTAGGCGTATATGTGTCCAGATATAAGTTTAGATATAGGTATACTATATCTAAGCAAGGGGTGATTACACCACCTTGCCCCAGCTGAGTGATCAGGCAGTTGTGTCAGTTTGGATGGCCAGCCAGGGGTGGCAAAAAGATATGCTGCAGCCCCTGGTAGGCCTTGCATGCACCTATGCCCTGGGTACCTATAGTACACACTACAGGGGCTCATAAGGTGACCCTATATCCAATTGGAGATGTACCTAAGGTACATGGAGTCCATTTAAAGAGATAGCAGATAGCCTGGGGCCCTGATTAGCAGGATCCCAGGCCAACTAAGTCGAAAGCCAGCTAAACACTAGGCAAAAAATCTGGGGTAACCATAGTCCGGTATCCACCTTCCTACAACAATCTTCTCGATGACTTTTGCCGGGAACGGGAGAAGGGAGATGGCCCGGAAGTTCTTGAGGTACATGGGGTCTGCCTTGGGTTTCTTGAGTAAGGCGTTGATCTCGGCGTGCTTCCAGCTCTCCGTGAAGGTGGCGGTCTCGAAGGAGCTGTTGATGATCTTGCGGAAATGGAGTGCAATGGTGGAGCTAGCATTGTTGAAGATGTGGTGCGGTCATGGGTCAGATGGTGAACCGGAGTGGATGGTGTTCATAATTTTGATGGTGTCGTCATCGTTGATGTGGGTCCAGGAAGACAGGGGGACGATGTAGCCTAGGGGGCGTTGGGTCTGCGGTGTCCATATCTGTCGGGGGTCCTGGTTGCTGAAGCGGTCGTGGATGTCTGCGATCTTGCGGTGGAAGAAGGTGGCTAGGGCATCGCAGAGGTCTTGTGATGGCGGGATGTCGGAGCTGGGGTTGGAGAGTTCCTTCACGATGTTGAAGAGCTCTTTGCTGTTGTGTGCGTTGTTGTCAATGCGCTCTTTGAAGGAGGTCCTTTTGACAGTTCAGATGAGTTGGTGGTGTCTGCGGATGGCACTCTTGTAGGCTGTGTTGCTGTCCGGTGTCTGTTCATGGTGCCACTTTTTCTCGAGCCTATGGCAGGCCTGCTTGGATGCCTGAAGGTCGGCGGTGAACCAGATGGCCTTTCTGTCAGTGCATCTGTTCGAGGGTTTCTTGATCGGACGGGACTTTTATATCTCCTCCAATCTATGGCACCCGCAGGAACTGAGCAGATGACACAGATGTCTAAAAGATTCTCGTTATCAATTCCTTTAAAAAAACATACATAGAGTGGGCTTTAGCTCCACCCAGAGCACTATTACTCTCTCGCCTCATGCTATTGGTCTTTCAGAAGTGCTTCTAGTGGGATGTCAGAGTGGCCACTTCACATCTGAAAAGTACACTCATTCATCGTGGTGTTTGTCACGTTCAATTGCCCATCTTCTATGCATTCTATACAGAAAACAATCAATTTTAGCTTCTTCATTTCCCAGCACTGCCAAAGCCAGCAAGGCAAGTTTTAATACGATAGACATCGCACTCTGTATTCATCCCTTGCGGAGGACTCTTCTAGTGCTTCAGGATGCTTATAAAGGAGTCTCAGAGAAAGAGCTGTTTCCAGGTTGCAACATAAATATTCATGCATTTCCTTTGCTTCATTAACCAGACCATCTCATACAGTTCATGATTAGTTTCAGATGGTTTGTCAGACATTTTGCATCTTTAAGGATATCAAGTGTTACCTGGCAGAATACACGTCCTAAAGAAGATATTCTTTTTCTTCCACCTTCACCTTTCACTTCGCTGGTCCAGCAAACGCCTAGCCCTCATGGAAAAGTTCCAAACCAGTTCCAGTAAATCTTCGCCCTAGTGAAGGAATTTATAAACCCTTCTGCCAGTTCCACGACCATGACCCTTTCACATGAACTTTGCACCTAACCGTTGCTCTACTTTCTAAACAAAATCAATACAGCCTACAACTTTGATCACAGACAGACCTCTTCACCCTCAAAATCATTCTCTCTGATGACAGCCTAAGTCCTAGAAAAGGTCATCGACACCAGACAGGACTCAGTGCAAACCACCTCCTGGACCCTTCCCAATCTAGACTGCCTTTGTTGCTGCCACAGACGCCATATGCCTCATAATGAGCAAGAGGCACACAGAGGCATTTATCTCTACTTAACCTCTTGGCTGCATTTGACACTGTCTCCCTCAGCATCCTCATCAAACGCCTCCATGAGACTGGAATCCGTGGCCGAGAAATTCCTTCCTCTCAGAACGCAGACAGTCGGCTAGCTCCATATTCATCCACCACCTGCAACATTATCTGCGGCATCCCTTAAGGCTCCTCATAAAGCCCAATTTACATGACTCCATTCACCAGCATCCTTCGCGCAAACAAACTCTGCATCATCTCATATGCCAATGACACCTTGAATACCCAAGCACTCTTCAACATCTGCATGTCAGATGTTGCGGAATGGATGAAAATCAACTGCTTACAATGCAACAGTGATAAAACAGAAATGGACCTCTTCGGAAAAGATACCTTCCTGTGGTCTCCCGCCTAGTGGTGTACAGAGTTCGGGCCATCTCCCTGTCTGTCTAACTCGGACAGTAACCTAGGCATCATGATTGACAACTAAATCTCTATGCCCAACCAAGTCAACACAGTTGCATCCCCCTGCTTCCACACACTCAAGCAATCCCTAATAAATTGGTTCCCACTGGACACACGACGATCCATCAAACAAGCTTTCATTACCAGCAGACTTGCCTATGAGAATGCCAGCACCACCTCCATTATCACAAAGAGGTGCCAAGTCACTCAAAATACAGCCGCAAGACTCGTGCTCAAACTATCATACCATGACCACATATCCAAACGCCTCAAGGACCGCCACTGGCTTCCAATTCACAAATATGCCCTTTTCAAACTCCTCAGACACACTTACAAAGCACTTCAGAACCAAGGCCCACCATACTTAAATAGCTGCATGCAGTTCCAGACAAAGGCCAGACCCCTCCGCTAGGCCAACCTCTTCCCCCTCCATGTCCTTCTCATCTGTCGAGCCAGAAACAGGTACTGTGCTGTTTCCTACCTCGCCCCCAAAGTCTGGAACGATGTCTCCTACCAGCTATATCCTAGAGTTCCATAAAAATAGGAAAACCGTGCTCTGCCAATAGGCCACAGACCCCCCTTCTAAGTCGCCAGGATACCCTCACGGGTGATATGCGAGTCATACAAATAGGCATAATATAACATAACAGGGTAGAATATCATTGCCTACATTCCTAACTGCGCATACCTGATCTTTGATTTCTATCCATTTCACTGGGTTTGTTTCTAGCAGGCTGAGAGAATAGGTGGATGGGAGATTCACCATACCATCATTTTATTTCTTTTTACTTCTTACAGCCTGCAGAATTGTCTCCTCACACTTGGATCTAGTACAACAAACAGCCTAGTTGGGCCTCCATTTCCCTTGTGGTGCAAGTTTCGATGCGGTCATCATGGGCCAATATTCAAGGGGGAAGAGCGGTGACCCCCGGAATGAGCCCCAGCATCTTTGGCGTGCTGGGGTGCAAACGCTCACCGTCCCTTGAAAGACCAAGCCTTGCTACATTTGCCTCGTTTTCTTTCCTATATTCTCAAAGCATGCCTCTGTCCAGCTGGCTTTTGCTTCGTGTCACCTGGCTCAGGTCCGCGTTCACCGAGTCCAGGGCTCTGTCCCGTCTCTTTGCTGCTCCAGACTCCATGCACTATCTGAGCTTATTTGTTCCTCTTCTTGCATTTGCATCGCAGAATTTAGCTTTTGAGATTTAGTGCGACGGTGGGACCGGTTATCTTTTCTTTTGCAGGAGCTTCAAGATAAATGACTTGAAGTACGAGGCGGCCCATTCTGGGGACATAGCTTCATCACCGGCTAAAAGCTTCCACGTGCCTTTCTGGGGAACGAAAAGCTCTAAATTGTCTTCATTTTGTTGGGGTTTTCTTTGCCATGTTTTTTGTTTAATCACTGCCACCTACCACTGACACTCACAATTGTGGCTGTGATTTTATCTTGTGCACTTCTGTGAAGTGGGCTCCCAGAACTTTAAATGTTTACATTTCATTACTGACTGAATGGAGAAGTCCCTCGCCAAGTCACTAGTCCTAACCCCGACTGCCGAAGTCTGTCCAGTTGACTAACAAACAAGTAGGAGTCTTTTGCCCGGAAATCATGTAACTTCAAACACATTATGAGAAATTGATGACCGGTAAAGTGATGCTTTGCCACGTGAGCCCGACCCTTCGCTGCCTCGTCAGGTTCAGTGTGCTGCCAGCATGAGCCTCGCCCTGGCGAGCAGCCCAGTGCCCACCTCTAGAAGCGGCCCGAGCCGGGCAAACATTGCAACGCGAAATAATCTATGCACTTGGAGCTGAAAGCGTTGTTCTGTAGCGCATACAAAGTCGGATTATCCACTCTTGAAAGGATAGTACTGAATGTTCCAAGTATTTCCTCAGAAGAGCCCTCTGCGCTTGGTAAAAGGAAAACACGGGCAAAAAAAAGTTATGCTGTGAAATGACAGCTTTCAGATGCACATTTGAAAAAGAGATCATTGCTCAACATAATGATCGGCAGCTAGGACTGCAGCATTCAAGTGCACATCTGTCTACTTCTGATGCAGTCGTAAAATGTTTTGTACCAAATGCATTTCAAACCAACGATTTGCTCGGTTTTTACAAGAAGTGCATACGCGCAGGAGCTGGAAGCATGGTCAGATAGCGAACTGGAGTAAAACACAGCCTTATTTCCATTGAAAAACATGCACCGAGCTCTTGACACCAGCGTTTCCAGTTCTCCACCTTCACGGGGCGAAGGTTAGGTAAGCCAGTGAGAGCAAGACCAAGAATGTAGACATGAGGCAAGGGAGTAGCCAGAAAATTAATATACCCCAGAAATTGAACCAAAGCTGTTATGGCACCAAACAAGCGAAACAAGGCATCACAACCCTACTCAGAAGAGCTGCTTGTCTGTTCCATCCGATCTTCTATCCCTTTATCCATCCACCTGCTATCTACCATTTCATTTTTATAATCTTTCATCCATCAGTCTTTCATCCACGATTAAGCTGTTACCATTCCATCCATCCATCTGTAAGTCAGCTCATCCATATCCAAACCTAGCCTCCATCTTTAAACCTATCCATCAGACCATACATACATCCATCCAACCATCCTTTCACTTGTGCATCCCCCTTTCATCCATCAATCCTTTCAATCATCAATCATTTTGCTTATCATTCCATCCACCCTTCGACCCATCCATCATCCATTTACCCTTTCACTCATCCATCCAACCATCCTTTTATCCAGCCATCCATCTACCCTCCCTTTCATTCATCCAGCCATTCTTACACTCATCCTTCCATCCATCCATCCATCCATCCATCCATCTTTTCACTCATCCATCCATTCACCATTTTACTTGGTCCAACCAGCCTTTCACTACCTTCCTACATCGTTTCACTAATTCATCCATACTTTCACTCACTCATTCATCCTCGCTCTCATCATCCATCCCTCCACCAGTTCTCTTATCCATCCATCCATCCATCCATCTCACGAATCCACCCTTACACCGATCCTTTCACTCACTCATCCATCCATCCATTCTTTCACTCACATATCCATCACCACCTCTCCCTCTCACCCATTCATGTTACTTTGGAGCCTTTATCTGCTGAGCTGCAGACAGACGAGGCTCATCAAAAACCTCACCCGCGCTGTAGCTGCTAAAGCAGGGGGTTGCCGATGCCCCTTACTTGAGATGGGTTCTTGGGTGGAAATGAATGCGCGGGTAGGAGAAGGCTCCAACGAGGTACCCTGGAACCAGGAAACACAGCAGGCTGCTAAAATCAATGATGGCTGTGAGCAGCCAAACTTATTGAAAGAGAATCCAGACTGATCAGGAACACAGTTTCAGAAAAATTGACTGTCACTTTTCAACGACAAGGATCTTGAGCTCCCATTTGATTTTGGGGATTTTTGGTGCTTTATGATTTACTGTCACTACCGTGCTCTCGCCAAGGGGTTCTATGAATAGGGCAAAAGGGAGCGAAATGCTTGTGATAAGATAGAGGCCTTTGCAGCCAAGTAAGCTGGAAAGATACCATGCCAGACACTAGAATTTGCATTCTTGTGGGTGCAGATGCCATTTTAGCGGTTGTGTCCATGCAAAGGATAGAAGCAGCAGCTCAGGTGCTCTTCCAAGCCAGGAGGATCAATAGCAGATCAATAACTTGGGAGGAGCAGATTTCAATGCGGCTGAAGGGTTGCAAACAGATCACAGCCCTTCCTCAGTTCTAAGCTCATTCTGTTTTCTCTCGGATGTTTCCCATGTGGCAGAGGTTTGTGATGGGTCAGTAGATCAGGTGGTGAGAAAAGAGTCAGACAGCAGTGTGGCACGAATGAACTGGAGCTCACCAGAAATTAGGGACAGAAAAACCCATGGCTTTTCTTCCTAAAAGAACATGGGCCAAACACAGGTGGTGGAATGGAGGAGCGCGTAACTTAGTTTACCAGCTCAAGGAAAATAGCGTGAAAAGGAGCAGAAAACCAGTGTTTTTAATGATAAAGTTGATACTGGAGTTGTGGGGCAGAGAATAATTATAATCTCAGACTTAACTCTGATAGATGAAGGGTTGTTCAGCTCTTTTAGGATCTATAGGATGGGGTCTCTCCTCTTTCAAGTGGTGAGGAAGAGCCAAAAAAGCTGGCAGGGCAATCAATTTGCAACATGGAAGAGAGTCACAACCTTAGGAAGAAAGGAACCTCTGGTCTTAAGTACCAATTTGTCGGAATAAAGATGGTGTTTGGTGATTCCACCGAAAGCACCTCAAGGTATCTCACTTGACATTCTGACATAATTGAAAAAAGGAAGGCGGTCCTTAGAGTGAAGACTCATAAAGAACAGATGTACATCAGCTCTAAGTTCATGACAAATGCGGCGGCCAAATAATGTCCCATTGTGGCAGAGCAAACAGTTTAGAGGAAGATATGAGAGTAAAACTATTAATGACATGCATGACAACCAGAGACTTAAACAATGACGGTTGATCAGGAAACCACAAAAAAGACAAAAGGGCAGATAGACAACCTTCCAATGAGCGCCTGCAAGACCTCGACGGGCCAATGAAAAAAACGAAAGAAATTCTGAAAATCTTGCATTTAAGGGGTCAGTGTATCAGTCCCCACACCAGGCAACATGTTAGGAATTAATCATCTTGACATGCGAGATTACTGAGCTGTGGTCTTTTTCCTAGGTCCCTAAAACCAAAACAGCTAGTAAGTTTTTAGACGCTCCCTTAACTGAGAAAAGAGGCACGGCAGAACGTAGCCTTTGCTTGGCTTACTGTTCCGGTACCACGCCCCCTCTTCACTTCCTGGTTCCTGACTCGAGGTCTCCGTGGCGTTCCTTGGATTTCGCCGAGACTCCGTGGACCCTTTCCCGCTTTGTTGCCTTCTTTCCCTGACCCTGCCTCAGCTGGATGGTCGTTTAATGTGTGAGCGTATCTTTGCCTAGCTTTGGCGTTTCTTGATTTCTTACGCGAGAGGTTTATCGCGTCTGCCCTTACTTTTCGCATGCATTTAGCGGGCGGTAGTTCGCTCGATTCTTTTTTCTTGCTTCTGTTGTATGATTGAGAAATACCTGGCGAGATATTTTGTTCTCTTATCCCTCCTGTGAGAGTGAGCGCTCCGCCCTTGTCTCCTTTGAGGGCCGGGTGTCTCTCCTCGTGTGTGTGTGTGCTGCTCCGCTGTTTCTGCCCACAACAGCCGGCCGGTGCTCCTCACATCCCCCATATTTTGTTTTCGTTTGTTTGGTGTGAATGTCCCTCGAGAGTTCTACTCCTCCTACCCCGATACGGATTATTCAGCCTACCTTTTTGAACTCTTCGATAAAGCCTGCCTAATCTACAGTTGGGGTAAGCGCACCTGCAGAATCACGCATGTCAATGTCTCCTGCATGCAGGTTAGTGAAGTAAGGATATATTATGTGTATTGCTTATTTTGTTTTCTAGCCTGGACATCCATCTACGACTCCTGCTGTACCCTGCATACCCCCTCGTATGAGGAGAGTGGTGGACACTCCTAGGGTAAATTCCCTCATACTTTTAGGAGACAGTAGACAGGAGTGTGTGTCTATTCGCATTCTTGCTCCTGTGTCCTGGAGATGTAGGGATCCTTCTTCGCTCCCGTGGAAACTTGGTTACTATCCTGACACAACACATTTGTTCCACCAACCACTCAAAACATATATGCAGGGCATCTAGCCACAAGGATTGCTCTAATAGCAAGCTGGAGGATGTGGGCATCAGAGAGGGATTTATGTTCCCCCTCAAAATATCTGCTGGGCCCAATAAAACCTCAGGTTCCATTTCAGAGAATCTGTAGTAAAGTCGGATCTGCTTCTATGGTTACCCCCACTTTTTGCCTGGTGCATACTGTATTTGACCAGTCCGACTGGGATCTTGCTAATCAGGACCCCAGTCTATCTGCTTCATCCCTAAATTTTTTTGTTCAGTACTTGGGTACATCCCAGATTGGATACTGGGGTACCCTTATAAGTCCCTTGTATATGGTACTAAGGTACCCAGGTCAAAGGTACCTCAGAGTTCTCCCATGGGCTGAAGCATGTATTATGCCACCATGAGCGACCATTCAAAATGGAACTACTGGCCTGCCACTGCAGCCTGTGTAAGCTGGTGGTAGCACCACTTACTAAAGATATATATTTCCTATATCTAGGGTCACTGCACTTAAAACCTATAAGTCACCCCTAAGGCAGGCCTTTCTATCCTGAAGGAAGGGTGCTTGGTTCTAAGTGTGAGGGTGCCCCTGCAAGAGCAGGACACCCATACAGCCTACGGAGTCCATTCTCCTGGTTTGTCAGTGAAGCAGCCATATACTATATAGAGGGGCATCGCGTTGTCGCGCGATGACCATCTCGAAAACGGCTGCAATGAATCCTATTATGTTTGGTATCAAACCTGTTGGAATCATACCCCCCCCTACCCTTAAACTGTGTGGGAGGTAGGATTCCAAGCACTGGAAGAGCCCTCCGTTAGGCTATACATGTCCCAGGTACCAGTCTTCAAGACCTAGACAGCACAAAAGGGTTGCTGCCGACCAGAGACATGATCCTGCCCTCCAGCTGCCGAGCCAAGCTCGAGGAGGGCATCCTGCCACACGGAGGTGTGACCATCTCCCAGACATGATTTAGTGTATTGGAGCAGGGTGGGTGCGCTTGCCAGCTCCACTCAGTCTGCATGATGGACCCATTTGGTGTCTCCATGCATAGTCCAGGTCAAACCAGTCCTAGGAGCTGTTGGCTCCCGCTCTGGCGTGAAACTGGACAAAGGACATGGGAGTAACCTCCCCTCTCTCCAGACTCTCCCCTGGGAGGGTCCCCTGAATCCTCCCAACCCTTTCCCTAGGGTACTTAAGGGCTTACCTGGGTATAGGTCTCAATATTCATCAAGGGATAAGATTCAGATCAGACAACACTTCTGGGCACTCTGGACTTTGCTTGGGCTCCACTTAGTCCCCCTTCTAGGCTGCTGCATCGTCTGTGCCTGTGCACCAAACAAGAACCTTCCAAAGCCTGTGGGCATCAAAGACACCTGAAGTAATCTCCCTTGAAGTGAAGGAGTCACCTCCCTGCATCCACAGGCACTGCAACTAAGATGACCAGTCTGCTGATCCCGAGCACCTCTGGACTCCAAAGGCTCTGCAACACAGGCGGTGGTTTTCCACAGCTCCGGAGGCCTGCCCTGCCCTCTCACCAAATTTGAGGCCAGTATCCCTCGTGGGGATTGCAATAACCGAATCCCTGTGCACCGCATCAACTTGCAGTTGCAAAGGCTTGCTGACTTCTTTCATTTGACACGGTTTCTCACAACCTGCTCCTTCAAAAATTTGGTGAGAGATGCGGGTGCGGGGTGAAAATACAAAAGCAGAGGGCAGAGGGCCCCATGCGACGACTACAGCAGACAACCCAGTCAAGAGTGTAAACTGTTAATGAGTAGCGCCGCCCGACCTCCGGGTTGTGGGCTGAATGGCTGTGTACGTGGCATCTGGGATGAGATAGAAGTATGACTCTGCAACTAGAGATTCTGAATCCAGTAATGTATACTGTAATTGACTCTGCAATAAAAATTGTTTAAAAAAAAAAAAAAAAGCTGCTTCTTCAAAACTAGGGTTGTGTGGGATAGAGGGATTAGCCCTAAAATGGATAACTTCCTTCCTCCACGAGCGCAGCTTTTAAGTTGCGCAGTGTCCACATATTTCGGAAAGTATCCAACTCTCTCAAGGGGACCCACAGGGCTAAATTCTGAGCCCAACTATTTTTTATCTTTATATTGGACCCTGGGGAGGGATTGTTGAAAAACACAATGTCACCATTGTTTCCTATGCGGATGGCACGCAGCTGACGGTCACCTTATCCCATAACTCGGAGGAAGCAGCTAACCAGACTTCTTCCTGTTTGAGCGACCTTGCCACCTGGATGACTTGTAACTGCCTTAAATTGATTGGCAGCAAGACCGAGGTGCTGATCGTGGAGAGGACCCCTTCCATCTGGTCCTCAGCATGGTGGCCTCAGACTCTGGGCCCCACCTCTATTCCGAAGGACAAAACTAAAAACCTTGAAGTCTGGTTGGAACCAAAACTCTCCTTTGAGACACATTAAGAAGGTCACACGTAAATGCTTCGGAATCCTTAAAATGCTGAGAAAAACTTTGGATATTCTCCCTTTATCGGCTAGAAAAACCTTGGTTCATGCCCTCGTAACATCACAGCTGGATTACACTAATATTTTGTAATTTGGAGCTGCAAAAAATGCGTCTACAAGCTGCAGCGCATCCAGAATGCGGCTGGCGGTTGGTCCTCAATCAGCCTAGAAGAGATTCTTCTAGGAAAGCCCTAGACACTCTACATTGATTACCAGTTGAAAAAAAGAATACTCTTTAAAGTCCTATGCTATTGTCATCGGAGCTTGCAGGGTAAAGGCCCTAGCTATCTCCATCATCTTCTCATTCCTCATCATCCGGCCCGCCATCTTAGATCAACCGGAGCCCATCTGGTCAAGGTTCCTAAAGTCCAAAGAGCCAGAATGGGTGCGCAATGTTTCGGCTACTTGGCAACCAAAAAATGGAACTCACTACGTATCTCTATTCGAGCAGAGCCTTCAGAAAACATATCCAGAAAAAATGGAAAACCTGGCTTTTCCAGCATTGTGTCCTGTGCACAACTTTTTCCTGCTTAGCAGCTTTTTGCTCCTTGTCTTGGTCCCCTTACGTCCGGAGGATGGTTTCCAGCAAAGGGACACACTGGTCAGTGTAACCAGGCACTATACAAGTGGAATATTATTATTATTATGTTGATCTAACTCAGTTGCTTCAGTGCATATGTCATGTGGTGAGACTGTTTCTGGGTAAGAAGGTACGTTTTCAGAGCTGTGTACATGTACAATCATACCAAACATCTGTATTTGCCTTATTGGGATACATGGAAGAACTACCAAAAACAAAGAGACCCTTCAGATTCAAAACCATGACATCGATCGGTGTCAAAAGGAGAATTACTAAGATATGGATGAGTCAGAGCTGCACTTTACAAAGATTGGATCAATGACGTGCACATTATAATGAACAAATTCATGCATACTTGATGACTATGACCCAACAGACGAGACCGAAAGATTTCTGGAAATCACTAAGGCGATACCTTGCACAGAACGATGTACAAAGTAACATACACAACTCAACATCAAATAAATAGAGGGATCCTTCATGGGTCACTCATGGGCCACTATAGCAGCAATCTATTCAGTCAAACCCATTTATAATAGTACACCGTCAGTCTTGCTACTCTAACGCTGGGCACCAATTGTAAACATGACAATTATAATTGTTAATATGCAAATAAAAGGCTTTTTTTATTATAAAAGTTGTGCCCTTTAGACAGTATAGAGAGGGTTGTGAGGATCAGTGCTGCCTGCTGACACAGTGGTTGCAGTAGGAGTAGCAATGCTTAGCGCAGAGTTTTAAGGATACATTTTTGATCAATTATTGACCTACAACTTTTCATCACAGATGATTATCAAGTTGTGAAATACATTTGAGCAGGTGGTGGGGTGCCCATGGAGGGTAAAAAGAAAAGGAGAAAGGAGGGTTCTTCAGTTATGTGAGCAAGACCTTCATTTAGAAATGATAAGAGTAGAGCCAGATGGTGCTTATCATCTGTGGAGGTCTGGGAGTGTCTCTAATCTCATAGCATGTCTCTGGTTCACCAGACACAGCTACGAATCTCTTCATAACCCGCATGCAGGTAACTGCGAAAGTTATCTACAACTTGGTGTTCGTGGAAGCAACAAGATATCTTGGTAGTCATGAATGGGAAGCCAATGACACTGGCTTAGTTGGTATAGTTTGACATCTCCCTCTCATAGAAGAATAGTTAGTGACATAATCAAATAAGAGGCAGGTCAGTGACAGGCAGGCCCCTATGCTAATTGGTATGGATGGGTAAACATCAAAGGCTGTAAAATGTATACCACTCTCTGCCAACCAAAACAGTTAACTAGGTATGGGACAGAGTCACCAGGAGGCCCAAATACATGCAAACTCAAAATTTCAACACGAGGGCTCTGGTAAGAGAACTTGAGAAGGTGGCATGATGGGGAATGTAGGACTCCATCAGATCACTTCCAAGACGAAAAAATCAAGTCATTTAGCAAGATCAAAAAGGACTTTAGCTTAAATGAGGTGGACTACAATACCTTCAGATCAGGCATTGCATGAAAAAATCGTACTTTATTAGGAAAATTTGTAAGGACGCATTATGGGTCAAGAGGGTTGAAAACAAGATCCTACAAATGGAACAGCACAAAACAGTTTGGTGATACTATGGAAGGTGGTAAGAAGGGCTTGGCAGAGATTTAACAAATGATTTGAAAGGGTATGGAGGGATATTCATAAGCATCTAGAGACATTTGTACCAGGGAAACCACTTACAAGGTCTTGTACAGTGGTGTGTCTCCTCAGAGAGACTCCATCGGATATTCCCCGAGGCCTTACCAGCCTGCTAAAGATGAGGGGGACGCACTGGTACAATGCTAACGCTGGGGGATGACTTTATGGAAGCAAGTTCTGGCCCATATAAAGGCGATCCTTGGAAATTCTGTCCAGGAAGAACCAGATCTGTTACTAGTTCGTATAAGTCAGGATAACCATAAACAAGTGAATAATACACAGGGGTCTCCTGAATCATCGTACAGGCGCAGACACGGATTGCCCAGTACTGGAAAGAAGCAGAGCCTCTACCTATCAGTCAATGGTTTGATGGTTTATGGCATCTACTAATATTTGAGAAACTGATATTCGCACTACAGGGTGAAGAAAAGGGTTTTAGAACTAACCGGAGCATACTGCTCGACTATTTGAAAGTATCGGTTAGACTAAGACAAGCCCCTAGAAACACTATCAGGTGATTAGTGCGCTATACAAATCAATATAACATAACAGAATAATGGAACACTGTGGCTGGAGCTATGAACTTGTAGCCTCGGAGTGGGGTGGTAACCCGAAGGCCTGTTGGCTGAGCTGCTGCAGCGTTAAGATTTGGCTGTAGTTGTGCAGGTGGACAAGTAATAGGGCAGGCTACAGCGGGAGGAGGGAGGGGAGTACAGGAGATTTGGTATTTGTTTTCGGTTTTAACTCCATTGTTCTAATGGAGGCTGTTGCAACTGGACAATTGTGGCTTAGGTGGAGGGGCGGGTTGTACGGTGACCAATGAGCTTAGAGATTGCCAAATCCAAAGAAGCTGATAGGGCAAGAGGATAAACAACATGCATGGCCGGTCATTGCCAGGTCTCCTCAGACTGGTGATAAAAGCATCACAGGACAAGGCCATAGGGTCACTGCAGAGGCGTTGTAGGGGCTGCAGTAGGTGGGCTACTAAAAAATCACCCTTCATCCAAGCTGGGCATCATTACAAACGTAAGAAGATTTCTTAGTGCTCTTTTAAAACATACCATGCCTGTGTTTTTTGCTTTCTAGCTCTGTTCCTTAAAACATTATCCCAAGTCATCTCCAAGGGCTCGAGTGTCTTAAAGCCCTCTCCCTTCCAGAGGCAGTGATGGCTTCTAGAGTTACCACACATTCCACAGGTCCCCCACCACCCTACCTGCATCTGTCACCGCAGACCTCTTCACCTGTTCCTGCACGCGTGATGCCAGCCGTGCCCTCCTGATGAACAGGCATGCTGACATTCCCGGTGAGTGACTACCTTGGCAGAATACAGGGCTGCTGTAATTCTGCCGACAGCTGCTCTAATTTCCCTACAGGCTGCACGCTTATTATCAATGTCATCCTTCTTAGCACTTAACTACCTCCGAGCCCTACTGTTATTTTTAGCACAATTGCACGCCGCACAGCCTTGATGTTTGAGGAAATAATATTTTAAACATATGTTCTGTAGCTTCCGGTTCCAATAAAGCATGGCAACAGGTTCTTTCACTTGAATCTCACCTGTGATCGTTTACACAAGATCAGACTCGCAGTTTCATCCGAATTTCTCCAAACCAATGCTTTTTCCTTTAATTCCATACCTGGTTTTAGTAGATTTACTGGCGCTCAAACGATTCAAGGAAAACTTTTAATGCAGCCCAGAAGAAGTGACACAGGGCTCCATCAGGTGGAACAGCTGCTCCTCGGTGGATTGAGTGAAAGAGTTAGGAAAGAGGCATGCCCAGGGAACAGATTTTAGTTTTCTTATTCCACAAAATCTGGCTGATAGAAAAAAAAGTTGAATCTGTACAGAAAACACAATTTTCAAGCTGTGTGATGTGATGCCCAAGGCATCTACATCAATTACAGCCAGGAGACAGTAACAAGTCCTCTCTGGACAACAGGGCTCGTTTCTTATGCTTCACCCCACATACTGCAAGGGACTCCGAATGGGTCATAAAAAATCATTGGGTCCCGGCAGCCAGGGACAGTAAAAGAACCAAACGAAGCCTGACCGGTGAGCTTCTTGGTCGCCCTTCTTCAGAAAGGCCAAACTGTATTTAATTCCTCTGAAATAACTATAATGAAAACAAGACAACGACGATCACCAAATGTATGTTTAACAAAGTAAAACGATTTTAAAGAATCACTAAGTTGGTTCCTATAAGAAGGCCAAGTCACTGGCCTCATTCTCAACAAACTCCATCTAGACCGCCACACCAGGACTCCCACCCACGGGGCGCAATGTCAAACCAGGCAGCACCTCCTCCCAAAACAGTTACAAGCTGAGGTCCCAAACTTCAGGAAGGGGACTTAATCATTATGGGGAGCCTAAATCTAGATCAGCACCCCACAGGCAACAGTTGTACAACTAGTAGTGGGAACAAGCTGCGGGATCTCTTGACCCCAATGTTAAATGATCGCCTTTGGCCCCCACTTAAAGTCACATGCCTTTTAATTTGACTTGTATTGACACAAACACTCCAAGGAAACCTAGGACAGAAGCATAAGATATGTGGAGGTGCTCGCTCCTCCAGAAGCATAAGATACGTGGAGGTGCTCGCTCCTCCAGAAGCATAAGATATGTGGAGGTGCTCGCTCCTCCAGAAGCATAAGATATGTGGAGGTGCTCGCTCCTCCAGAAGCGCAAGATGTGTAGAGGTTCTCGCTCCTTCAGAAGCGTATGATATGTGGAGGTGCTCCCGCCTCCAGAACTGTAAGATATGTGGAGGTGCTCGCTCCTCAAGAAGCATAAGATATGTGAAGGTGCTCGCTCCTCCAGAAGCGTAAGGTATGCGGAGGTGCTTGCTCCTCCAGACACGTAAGATATGTGGAGGTGCTCACTCCTCCAGAAGCGTAAGATGTGTGAAAGTGCTTGCTGCTCTAGAAGCGTAAGATATGTGGAGGTGCTTGCTCCTCCAGAAGCGTAAGATATGTGGAGGTGCTCGCTCTTCCAGAAGCGTAAGATATGTGGAGGTGCTCGCTCCTCCAGAAGCGTAAGATGTGTAGAGGTTCTCGCTCCTTCAGAAGCGTATGATATGTGGAGTTGCTCCCGCCTCCAGAACTGTAAGTTATGTGGAGGTGTTTGCTCCTCCAGAAGCATAAGATATGTGGAGGTGCTCGCTCCTCCAGAAGTGTAAGATATATGGAGGTGCTCACTCCTCCAGAAGCGTAAGATGTGTAGAGGTTCTCGCTCCTTCAGAAGCGTATGATATGTGGAGGTGCTCCCGCCTCCAGAACTGTAAGATATGTGTAGGTGTTCGCTCCTCCAGAAGCATAAGATATGTGGAGGTGCTCGCTCCTCCAGAAGTGTAAGATATATGGAGGTGCTCACTCCTCCAGAAGCGTAAGATGTGTAGAGGTTCTCGCTCCTTCAGAAGCGTATGATATGTGGAGGTGCTCCCGCCTCCAGAACTGTAAGATATGTGTAGGTGTTCGCTCCTCCAGAAGCATAAGATATGTGGAGGTGCTCGCTCCTCCAGAAACAATGTCTTCACCTAGGTCTTCGAAGAAGCGGACCCCAAATTCTGGAACTAATTTATTCCCTCCATAAAAAAGTGTTATCACAGCATATTCAATTTAGATTTAGTTTATTACGGATTATAAAAAAAGCATACAAGTATTACATACATAAATAGATTAGAAAACATTGTAACATACAAATCAATTCTCAGCGTTATAGATGGAACCTAGAAGTGGCAAAAACAAGTTGCTCCTTTTTGTGACATCTTAAGAGCCGGAGAGCTTCCCAGTGGTGTATTGTATTCAAAAGTCTGCAAATTGGGACAATCCACCTTCTCTGAGGAAGGGCGTAGCCTTGGGGGAAAAACAGTGCTCTTCAGTCTCTGGTAGAGTTGGGGGAAAAAGGCAAAAAATCGAGGATGTGGTGATCCTGTCCGATTTGCATGTGAAGGATCTGAGTGGTAAAGTACACATTCTGAATGTAATGAACAAGCTTTTGGCTTGAGAGGGTCTTGACCTATTCAGATAATGCTCAAAACTGGGAATACATTTGTGCTGAAGGAATTTTTCAGTTATACTCCCCTCTTTTGGATCATTTCATATTCTGGTAAGATAAGCTCCCAAAAGGATGTCCTCACCTTGATGGCTATATCTTTACTCATTTATATTTGGGGGTACCATATTTTAATAGCAGCACAAAGTTGTTTTACCTTCTTAAGCCATGGAGTGAGTGCACTTATGTCTACGCTAAGGAGTTCAGCTAGTATTTCGTGGCAAGATGTCAATTTGCTTGTTGTCCAAAGGCGTATCCAGTACATCAAGGGTTTCAGGAAGACTGCAGAGTCTACCTTACTTAGTGCCAATTCTAAGCGTACAGGTGCCAGAGGTGTACAGACAGCAAGTTGAGCAGTGACCTGACAAATTTGTTTTCTGTTAGTATAAGAGAGGACACATCGACACAACCCCATATGTCTGCTCCGTATGCAGCCCCACCAAGGGAGTAGCCCTGTAGACTTCAAGAGCTGGGGATAATGACCCACTGGAAGTGGCTTTATGTTTCCTAACAACAGCTGTTGCTTTTTGGTGTAGTGTGGCTCTGCTTTTTTCTATCTGGGGGGCCCAGTACAGATTGTCAGCTAGTCTGATGTCCAAATAGTTGAAGTTCTTTCACTTGTTCCAGCGACTCCCCCTGTACTCCTCCATACTGCCTCTAAAGGCACTATGGGGTTACAGTGCCTTCAATTTAGATTTTGTGGAATTAATTTCTATGCCCCTAGATGTACAAACATTTTTTAAACTGTCCAAGAGGTACTGGAGGCATAGGGGAGTTCTAGAGAGGAGTAGCGTGTCGTCTGCGTACATGAGAGCAGGGGTACTAACGCCTGCAGGTTTTGGTGCATCATGTTTACAATTTGCCAGTCAACCACTTCAATAATATATAGACTAAACAGTGTGGGAGCGAGCACACAACCCGTCTTACGCCATGGTTTATTGGTATCCTGGGTATAAGACAACACCCTCCCCACATATTCCACCTGACCTGGGCAAAGGTCTCAGAGCGCAGTATTTTCAGAATTCTTAGTAGGTCATCAGGGATATCACAATTTTGTAGCACCCTTCATATGTTATCCCTAGGGATCAGATCCACGAAAGCCACGTATAAGTGATCTTGCTTCAAGGTAACAAATCTCGAACATTTCATCTTAAAGCGTAACACTTGATCCAGGGTGCTAACCTTGCTCTTGAATAGAATATGGTGATCTGTTATCCATGACAGGAGTCTGGACAAAACCTGCCTGCAGAGGATTTAACTGTTTCGCTAAAGCTAATTAGTCTATAATAGGAGGGGGCATTTCAGTTTCCCTTTTAATAGATGGGAACTACGATAGCTCGACGCCAAGAGGGTAGAATGTCCTTCCCACTCATAATGGCGTTACTCAAAGTATTCAAGTAAGGGGCCCGCATTATGGTTTGGGATAAATGCATGTCTCCTTGGATATCATCAGGGCCGCACACTTTCTCCATCTTCATTTGACGTAATGCCTGTGCTGTTTCTACCAGGCCAAGTTCTATAGTGGCTCCACCCTCATTCTCCTCCTCTGGCTCTATGTGAGCCATTATGGTTTCACCATCACAGGAAGATGGGTCATAGCCCCACATGCTGGAGTGCTCTGAGAAGTAGGCGACCCATAAGTCTGGCTGTAAAACCGTATCAGCATGAATATCTATGGTGCGACTCCCATTGGCTATTATTTTCTAGAATACCTTCATTTTCTTACTATGAAGTGATTCTGTGAGGTTGGCCCATTCAGCCACCTCCCAACTGCTTCTGCACTTAACCAAAATATCTCTGTATTTAAGAAACCGTCTGACAGAGATAAAGTGGTCCACTGTGTAGAAGTACTCATACAGGAAAATACCAGAGACAAATCGAGATCACCTCTGAAGTCATCCACGTCTTTTGATAAAGTATCTGATGCTAAACCTTCCACTGTTGCTTCTTCCAGCTGGATGAGTATATATGCATGCTATGTATTAATATAATTGTATTACTGTTTTACTCCCGCTATTACAGCTGATGGATATGATTCATTTCCTTTTCTCCTGCATTGTTGTTCAATACACCATGTATATCTCATACTGTATTTGTATATACAAATCTCCTAGATAGACTTTATAAATCCATGGCTTGGTTCTTTTCATAATCTGTTTACCACGTGTGGTTTTCTCCCCTGCAGAGTCTGCGTCTCGCATTGAGGTTTAGACCCACCGACGAAAGATATATATTGTTTGATCTGTAGTCTTCTTTTCCTTTCTAGCAGGTAGAACGGTGTATTTACACAAATTGAAGTTTAATATTAACAGTATTTTGTGATCATATTTGCCAATATTAGTTACAGGTTAACTATTCTTTTTTTTCCTCTTCTTTCTTCTTTTCTACTTAAACTCGTTGGCACCTCATAAATATGTTCAGCACGCCCAACGCACGCCCTCTTTCTGTGATTACATGGAATGTGCATGGACTTAATCACTACATCAAAAGAAAGAGTACGGTCATATCTTCAATCCAAGAGCACAGATGTGGCATTACTTCAAGAGACACATTTGGATACATTGGAGTCAGAGAAACTATGTAGAGATTGGGTAGGCAAAGTAATTCACAGTAGTATACAAAGGGATGAACATACAACCGCAGGCCCCAGACGCAAATGTGGAGTAGAAATTCTAATTCATAAATCTCTTCAAGTCACAATGTCAAAAACATGGACAGATCCTGAAGGTCGTTATGTATTTGCCAAGTTACGTCTTGGAGATACCTACATTTGTGTTGGCTCTGTTTACGCTCCAACGGGATCAAAAAAATCATTTTTTCTTCATCTAAATCGTTTGTTAGTTGAGATAGGTGCATCACAATATATCATAAGGGGCAACTGGAACATTGTAAGAGAACCATTTTTAGATAGAACAGGACCCTTAGATAAAAATAATAATGGTGACAGGGCATTAATGAATGACATCTTAGCTGATATTGGATTAATTGATCACTGGCGTCTTTCACATCCGTCAGACACTGAGTACACATTTTCATCTCCAACACATGGTACCCTCTCTAGTTTGGATTATTTTTTAGTATCACAAAGATTAGTTCAATCCATTCAAGAAACTTGTATTTTGGAAGCAGCATTATCTGATCATTCCTCGGTCCTCTTAGCCATTGAAGTTGGCATACCCAGACCAGGGCGTAAACCCTGGTGCATGAACATACAAAGACACAAGTCTCCAGAGGGTAAACATTAATTACAAACATTTTTTCAAGACTATATTTCTATGAATCCAGGTTCGGTAGCCTCAAGTAAAGTGATATGGCCTGCGGCTAAAGCTACTATCAGAGGTCAATTGATGCTAGAGGCGGCATTAGCCAACAAACAAAATGCTGTACGTCAACAAGAATTAGAACAGAACATTCAGTCGTTTACCCGTCAATATACGATAGCACCAACACTGCAAAATCTTAAATCTCTAGAGCAAGCTCGAATGGCGCTAAATGGGGTTCTCACATCTAAGGCGGAGTTTGCCTTTCAAATAATGAAAACGAGACATTATGAACAAGGTGAAAAGTCAGGTAGATTGTTAGCAACACATCTAAGGCAAAGAGAAGCAGCCATGGCTATCCTAGCCATTAAATCATCTCACGGTCCACGAGCATAGGACATAGTGAATGAGTTTGATTCCTCTTATACGGCCCTCTACACACCTGACACACAAGTAAACACAGATAGACTAAACAACTTTCTTTCAAATGTAGATCTTCCATACCTTTCCGATGATGGAAGGGCTTTTCTTGAGGGAGAAATTAGCAGGGATGAAATTGCGAGAGCTATATCTAAATTGCCAAACCATAAAGCCCCTCGTGAAGATGGTTTTTCAGCTGAACTCTATCGTTGGGCTGGACATAATATAATAGATTCCCTATATTCTGCTTTTCAAGAAGCAGAACGAGATAACTCCTTAAATCCTCTTTCTAACAAGGCAATAATCGCAGTACTCCCTAAACCTGGAAAGGACCCTTTACTTTGCACCAGTTACCGTCCCATTTCACTCCTGAATTGCGATCTCAAAATATTTGCTAGCATTTTGGCTTCTCGTCTTAAAAAGGTATTACCTTCCTTAATTTCACTCAACTCAAGTAGAATTCGTTCCAGGACGTTCCTCTAGGAATCACTTACGTACACTGGGGCATACCCTATGTTATGCTAAAAACCTCCCACAAGACGCATTAGCTTTATCTCCAGATGCTGAAACTGCCTTTGACCGCATAGAATGGGACTATCTTTTTAAAGTGCTCGAACGTTTTGGCCTTGGAAACCAGTTTATTCAGAAAGTACGACTACCATATGATAATCCTGCCGCACAAGTTAATTGTGGAGGCTTCATTTCAGAATAATTTCCGATCCAAAGTGGAATACATCAGTGATGTCCTCTGTATCCACTTCTTTTTCTTTTAGCAATGGAGCCTTTAGCAGCCACGATTAGTCTATCAGAAGTGGTTACAGGGATACCCCTCCCTATAAGTGTATCAAAACTTTATCAATACGCAGATGTCATATTACTCACCTTAACAGACCTCCCTAATTCATTGCCATCTTTGCTTCAAATTATAGACACCTTTTCTTCATTCTCAGGTTATAAAATAAATTGGGACAAGAGTGAAGCCTTACCTATTTATGATGGAACCACTAAAGCGGCTATACACAACTTCCTCTTTCATTGGCAATCCTCACGTCTTAAATATTTGGGTATCTTAGTAAATACGGGTATGGAAGGTATGATTACAGATAACCTGAACCCACTGATTGTTCAAATGCAACGTGCCTTTGATAAGTGGAACATTTTGAATCTTTCCATGTGGGGTAGAGTTCAAGCTGTTAAAATGGTTACACTTCCTTGTTTTCTATAAACCTTAGGTATGCTCCCTTTCCATATTCCCTTGTCTACTTTGAGACTCAGATTCCAAAATAAAAACTTTTATAAGGGGCTCAATGAAACCTCGTTTGGCCGTGACTAAATTAAAGGCTCACCATTCTTCTGAAGGCATGAGCCTTCCATCCATTGAGAAATCTGCAATGCTAAGTTATAATGTTCCATTATCATATATGTTACCGGGAGTCTCTGATGTTCCGGAATGGGTCCATTTAGAACGCCATCTTTTATCTTCGGGCTCTGATATTTCTGCATTTTATGGCACTACAATTACACGTCAAAAACCCACAAACCCAATCCTATCAGAATGTCCAAATCGTGGCAAAGAGCACACCGTTTATTAGGTTTAAACTCCCATATACATGAAAAGGCACCCATATGGAATAATTGCAGTGTTCATATTAATAAGAAGGTATTATCATGGCCATTATGGGAAGCAGCAGGTATTCAAACATTAGATTACATTTTTTATAATGGTGACTTTAAAACATTAACACAAATACAAGAGGAATTCGGTCTTCCATCACATCAATCCCTAAAATATAACCAGCTCAAGCAATGTTTGGAAAAACAATTAGGTTCACATTCTCTGGTGGTGTCAAATTCACAGATAGTATCATACCTGAATACCTGGGGAAAACAAAGGAGTGTTATCTGGTTTATAAAGAGTTTTTACAACACATCTTTTTTCTCAACCTCTAACAGACACTACAATTTAAATGGCAGTCATGACTTTCAATTTCTTACACTACTGATGCATGGGAGACGATGATAAAGAATCTAGATAAAGGAACCCGTGAAGCTCAACTTAAATTTTGTCTATTTAAGATTCTTCATGATTGGCATTGGTCTCCTGCAAGATTGAAGAAAGCTGGTTTAATTTCCCATGCCAATTGCTGGAGATGTGATAACACCAACTGTGACTCAGCACACATTATATGGGACTGTCCATTGATTCATATATATATATATATATATATATATGTGGGAAAAATCTTATCTTCTACTATGCCTTTACATCTTCCGTTCACTCCTGCTTTTATTATCCTTCATGACCTTCAGTTATCTCCAAAACTCACCAAACCCTAATTTCGTCTTTTTCACACAGCAATGGCCACAGCAAAAATTTGAATTCTACGCCATTGGACATCTCCATCTCCTCCTTCGCAAAAAGAATGGTTGACAACTATGTACGGAACAGCATCACATGAGAGAATAATTTATAATCTTCAAAATCAAACTGACATATTTCTTCGTGTTTGGTCACCTTTCCTGAATCTGAATAGTGGCATGGATATTGACGATGACAACACTCCAGGAGTGGATACTAATACCCCATGATCTGACATTTGACAATATACTTGCTTTCTTCCTCCCTCCCCTCCCTCCTCGCCCCCCTGGTTCTCATGCTTTCCTATTATTATACTAACTTATAGTTTTGTTGTATTATTATTTTATTATTCTATTATCTTATTATTCTCTCTTTTTTAATTTTCTTCTATTCTTTTATTCTTAACTAGGTCTTGACATCTCATTTCTCTTCATATAACTTCTATTGATATGCTCTTAGTTCTTATATCGACTATTTTTCTATATTCTATTCAATACTCCTTTCTCGATATATTTTACAATATTCAATTTTACAAATGAATTACTCCTCGAGGGCTAAGGGGATTTGTCAGGTTACTATTTTCTAGATTTGTAGATATATATGTTTAATCTTTATACTCAATTTATATATCTATTGAGTTAACCTATAATTGATTCTTTAAGACTTTTATATTTCTTATGTATGTTGCTTGCATTATTTAAATAATTAACGTTTCTAACACCATATTTATTCAACTGTATACCTTACTATTTATCTTTATAGTTGTAAGTGTTATTTATTGGTGCATAGTATTTATCATATTTGCATTTTCTCTTTTTCTTTTCCATATATTTTGTATATTTATTCATATCATTCAAATTGTAAGTTATTATTAACTTTATTGCACTTAAGAGGAAATTCTCAAAATGTCAAAAAAATTATAACACAAAATTGCCCTGTATCATCTTCTGGCCTGGATGATCTCCCGGCGCTCTCCTTTCTGGAGCGATTAGAGTACATCTGCTTTGGCAAATCAACATTTGCTCCCATACCACCCAGGACGAGTTCTTGCCAACTGACCCCCCACCCCCGTTTGTCAAATAGTATTTTAGTTAGTCCATCAATTCACAGTGAATGCTTGCAAAGTTGACCAGGAGTTTGTCAATTAGCTTGCATGGGCCTAGTATTCCCACACATTATTGATAAGATTTGGAACATAGTTCTAACATTCTCTGAAATCGGGGCTCATTTTACATTCCTTCTATTATTCGTAGTGGCAATCATACCAGATGGAATGTTGCGCTTGAGAGACATGGTCTTCAAAGAACCAGCTTGGATTTGGGTGCATCGAGCTTCATGGTCAATGCCCATTCTAGGGACCATTTTCATGTCAAACTCGTGGGGCCAAAGTTTGGTGTACATGAAGATATAATCAATGTTGCTTGTATACAACCCTCTTCTAAAAATGGGGCGGTGGAAAAGTCAGTGGGAACATGCCCTTTTCAGTGCCCTCAGCCCATGTGGCTGTCAGGTCAAAAGCAACTTTTGACTGTCTATGGTCTGTTTTTATGACAGCAGAAGACACTGCCTAGAAAGGATACTAGAAGTATTGCAGTCATCTGCGAGTATTTTAGGTTAGTTGCGATCAATCATATCAGAAAGTTGGTTTATAATAACTGATAGTGAGTTAAAAGGAAGAGAGTGTATGATATAGATGTTTATGATGGCGATGTGTAAAAACTCACATTGCCTGTCTGTGGAAATAACTAAGCCCAGTATATCTTTAGTTTGTGGGAACAATTTAAATGTTTAGCCTTATTAGCAAGCCGACAGAGGCTCTGCCTGCTGATAAAGGTATAACTTGTAAATGGCATGTATCCTGACCTAAGGATCGGCTCAGTTGCCCAAATCTCCTGAAGCAACACAATATGATGTTGGTCTTTAAAGGATCCCCCATTCTGGGTCATTTACTTTGGCTCCTACCCCTGCTACATTATAAGATAGTACCCTTATGTTATCAGTTGAGCATGAAAGCCGCCCAGGGTTGTGAGCGTTTGAGTCAATACACTGAGCCTTAACCGCCTCTGGAGGAGGAAGAAAAAGCCAGTGGTAATTGCACCTTTTTCCTGGTAGCGTAACCATCGCACACAGGGGCAGTCGGTGGGGTGATTAAACTATTAAGAGATGCTTTTGCTGGGATGGTAATACAACACTCTCGCTCTTGTGATCATGTAGTCAATCTACTACTGATAGGGTAGCTGGCAAATGGGGAGAATCTTCAGCTGGCTGTGGACAAAGAAAAGGCCTAGGGCTGCCTGTATTAATGTCAGGTGTAAACATTGGAGGGTTGATCCTTGAGTTTATGTTCCACCCGAGAGTGGGCCTAAACCTGTGTTCCACTGCTACAAGTCCTTCAACGAGCTCACAATTTACAAGCTGTAATCTAATATAGTCTAGAGTTGTATGTTTATCTGTGAAGGGAGAAGCACTTCGTATATCCTCCCTAATGATTAACCCACAGCCTGTAACTTTCCTAAGCCTGTGTACAGTTTTGTTAATGAAAGATTCTTCCGATTCCTGGGGAATGTTGCTAGTTGTGGGATGTTAGTCATAAATATGACCTGTTGCTTCATACTGAACCCTGGTGGCCTGCGTCTTGATGCTTTAGGATTCAGTGTTGGAATGTTTGGACTGCTGTTGGCAAAAGATCTTGTGTACCTAAGAGATTGTGTAAGTTTCCTCTCTCTCCCCGTGTGGGTGTCCTTGGATTACTGCCCATATAGAGGGGAGGCAAACAAAAATGTTATTGCCTGCTCGAAGACTAGCTGTCACTTGTGATCTAGGGCTTTGCGCTTTTAGGCGTGGTGCTAACCCAGCACGATGGATGGTTCTCAGGTCCTTAGTCAGGTTGTGGCAAGAGGTTGTCGCCCCTAACCTTAGCTTGTTGAAAGTTGAGGTTTAAGTTCAATAACAAGCTTGCCAAGTTATCCATTTTCATCTCTGAGAGCTTAGGCCAAGCTATCCATGCAGTGCCTTAGGCTTCTTATCTATTTCTTTAGAAAGTTTAGCTGTATGTTTGTGTTATCATTAGGTGAGACAGGGGTGCTCTTAGGAGGACTGGCCAGTTGTGAGTTGCATTTTTGGTCCCCAGGATTTCAAACCGGTTAGTACACTCAGCACCCATGGTTGGTGCGATGGTGCCCATAACCCTCCCATGCTAAGATGGACAACTATGTTGGTTGGTCCAGTGGGGTGAGGTTGTATCAATAGTGGTCCCCGTGGTAGTAGCAGCGGTACTACTGGGCGGGGGAAGATCGTTGAAAAAAAACCTTTGTTTTTCCTGTTTTTTCCTTTAGTCTTTGGGGCAGGGGGCTCCTCGACCTCTTCTATCAATATTTATTTTGTCTAGTGTGTAATTGTCGGCTGCATGTCTTAGTTGCTTCTTCGCCTTTACTAGGTCTGGCAGTTTGTAATTTCCCTTACATTTGACCATAATGGCACAATTGGATTTCTAGGATATCCCTAGGATCCTCAATTGGAATATGTCACTCATCTTGCAGGGCAAACCCAGAACGTGGGCTTATGGCGACTTTGGTAAATCCTCCAACCGTAGCATATGAAATCAATATACCAGTCAATAAACAAACAATGCGTAATGAGAAGCATGACAGACAAAGCCGGAGATGGCCTTAATGGGGTTATAAAAAGTTATATAGCGCCCAAATTGCTGCTTGGTAGAGTGCCTCTCTGACTGGCAAATAAAAATGTAGAGTCCTGGAGTCCTTGTGTCACTTGTCATCCGCGCTATGGACCGCAGGATATATAGGACTTTAAATAATGCCGCAACTGGCGCTTGATGACAAGTTCCTACCTCCTTCAATTCTGGAGCTAGAGACCTCGCCTCACTGGCGTCAATTAACAGGCAATCCAAAGGAGATATTGTCAATACAATGTTAAGATGTAAGAGTAAATGATATTGAGTCTCTTACAAAAGGTGGAGAGGGATGGCTAGTCTCAACGCTAAGGGGGTGACCATGCCTCTTCCTCGCAATGACGGGCCCGCCCTTGGCCTGGGCTTATTCCGGGCGTGTCCCGCGCCGCAGGAGATGGTAGTGCACTATTAGGTGCAGGGAAATCAGAGTCAGCCCCTTCTTTCTCGCAGCAGGAGTACTGAGGGACAACGTGTCCCCCGGGCAGCAACAGGCACTCATGAATGTCCTACGCGACTCGAGGTGGTAGGGCGCTATTAAGCACCAGGCATGGGGAAATCAGTGTCAGCCCCTTCTTCCTCGAAGTGGTTGTACTGTGGGACAAGTCTTCCGGGCAGCAACAGGCACTATCCTGAATGTCCTGTGCCACGGGAGGTGGTGAGGTGCTATTAAGTGCAGAGAGTGGGGAAATCAGTCTCAGTTCTTCCTTCCTCGCACTGGTGGTATTGCAGGACGAGTCCCCGGGCTAGCAACAGGCAAACCTGAACATCCTATGCCACAGGAGGTGGTAGGGCGCTATTGCGCAGGACATGGGAAAATCATGGTCAGGCCCGCCTTCCTTGCAGCGGTGGCACTGTGGGACAAGGAGTTCCCAGGACAGCAACAGGCACGCTTGAATGTCCCGCGTGAGGTGGAAGGGCGACATTAAGCACCAGGCATGGTGAAATCATTTTCATCCCCTCCTTCCTCGCATCGGTGGTACTGTAGGACAAGGAGTCACCCAAGAAGTAACAGGCACTCCAGAACTTCCTGCGCTGTGGGAGGTGATAGGGCGCTATTAAGCGCTCAGGGCGAGGAAACCAGTGGCCACCGCTGATAGGAAGGATGGGTGGCCACTTGTTCAGTCAGACAGGCTGGCGCTTGGGACAGGGGAGGGGCTAAGGAGCACACATGTCGGAAAAGGGATCCTGCTAATAAAGAAAGTGGTTGTGATGCACTCCATTTAATCTAATTTTTTTTAAATGATATTTTTACACGGCTGAAAATAACAATTTCAAGTCTTAAAACAAACAGTGTACACACAGTGGAAAAGGCTCCACTCAAGCCCAATGCTAAAAAAATATTTTAAAAAAACCTAGAATAATTGTCCTGGACGCTGCGCACACTACTGCTTGCACTTGCCGATACAGGAGACACCGGTTGAATGATGGGCCTGAGCAGCCCATCCAGAGGTCAGAATTTATTTTGAAACGTTGTAACAGTATGTACTAAGTGCCACTATTGGGCACAATTACCATAGCGTGAAACCACATTTTCATCGTTCACTAGGGGCATGATTTTTTTTACATTGGTAAACATTGCATGTTGGGACAGTCATCACACTTATTTTCGCAATGATTTTTCCAGCTATGGACTAACACAGCACGTCGGGACTGGCAATTTTAATGGAGATGTTGCTTTGATTTTTGAATTTTTTAGCTTTACACCAGTACAAAAGGCACTTAACACAGGATTTGTTTAATCTATGCTTCTACAGTAGTTTATTCACACTTTCCACATCTCCTACCTCCATATTTATTCTCTCTCCGAGTCTACTTTTAGGGTAAACTTTTACAGCAGGTCACGGTTCTAGCCAGCGCTATATAAAACTCATACAATAAAATAAAAGAAATAACATACTTCTCATAATTTAAAACTGTATCATTTTCGGTATGTGATGATCCCTGATGAAGGGTATTTCAGACCCAAAATCTATTGGGTTTGCTTGAATGGACAATAACAAGCAATAATTGTAACTTTTCTCATTTGATCAAGCAAATGTAGAGACAGCATTTGTGAAAAGATTCAGTTATCTAAAACCAAAGGATTAAAGAACTGATTTGGTTCTCCTTTCAAGTTCAATTGTTTTTTCTTTTGTGGACAGAAATACAGTTTTGGATTCAGAGGTTTACAATAAAGCCGAATGGCGCAGTAGAGCGCGTAGCGTCTAGGACAATTGTTCTAGATTTTTCTAGAACAGGAATCCTGCCATATAGGGCGTGAGAAGAATGGTGTATCTTGGGATGCTCAGATGCCACAATTTGTAGGAAATGGTCATCAGGTGGGAGGTGACCTGGAAACCCATTGGCTACAAACCACATCCTGCCCTGTGGGTATTTACGGAGCATGAGTAGAGTACCCCTGGCATTCCAAGCACAGATCTCGACCGGACAGGAAGAACCACCAAGAAAGGCTGCCATGCTGCATCATGGAACCAGCAAAGAGATGATGCCCTCATGTGGACTGCAACTGCCGCACTTTGTGGCTAGCAAAGGAGAGGGGCTGTGCCAGCCATGTCTTGTTCCAAGAGAAGACATCTCCAAAGGCCAGCCAATGCCAAAAAACTCCAAGGGACAGCGGACTGGCTTCCGGTTTGCAGCAAAGGGGCACAGCAGCCGAAGAAGCCTGCTGGGGCAAGTTGGTAGCACAAAGTCTTCAAGCCACTGTGCCAGCTCCTGCCACAGGACCTGATGCACAAAGTTGCACCCATGTTTACTGAACCCAGGAGTGTCATCTGAGTGCAGCTGAGACCACCAGGGTAAGAGTTATCGACCCAGGAAGGATTGGCCTGGGACTATAATACTGGCCAAATGGTAGTCCAGTGGTTATTATGATTATTATTAGTATTATTATTATTTGAGCTTATAAACCCCAAGCTGCCACCCACAACAGGGTTTCCTGGTGCTTAAAACAGATCGAGTGCAGTCGCATCAAACTACCCAAACAACCAGGTTTTCAACAATTTCCAAAAGAAGTGCAGGCTCTCAAAGTTAGCAGAAGGCTGTTCAAAAGCTTAGGACCCATATAAGCGAAGGAAGGTCCTCCCCAAGGAGTCAGTTTAACTCTTGTAACAATGCATAGAGAAAGATCACTAGGTCATAGTGAATGAGTTGGGAAATAAGGTTTTGCTAGTCCATGTAGGTAGCGGGGGCCAGTTTCTGATCCAGTATGGTGCACAAAGCAGAGAGTTTTAAATTGAATACACTTCTCCACCTTGAGCCAGCGTAATTCCTTCAGGAGAGAAGAAGCCGATGCACTTTTTGGGAGTCTGTAAACCAGCCTGACTGCCGAGTTTTGAACCACCTGCAACCATTTAGACAGGCTCCATCAGCTCCAATTTGGATAAAGGGCCTGAATGAGTATCCTTTGAGCAAAGAAAAAAATAATCCAAAGGATTCTCTGCAGCCATTTCTGAATGTCAAAGTTTGAGGCAGCCACCTTTGCGACCTGAGGCTTCATGGACAAATCATTGTCCAACAGAAACCGAGGTTTTTTACATTTTGAACCAATGGAGGAATTGCACCTATGCTTCGAGTCCAATACTGTGTCCCTAAAGGGCCGAGTCCTTTCCCAATACCAAACCCTCTGGCTTTTCCCCATTGAGATTCAAGGAGTTTGAGTTCATCCACAACGCAACCATGCCAAGCGATCTATAGATAGATATATAGAAATATATATCCAATTCCATTAATTCACTTTGAAAGATTAAAGAAAATAGATTACCTTAAAAAGGTCACTAAATGAAAGCAAAAGACACACTTGGGCAATGTAATTGTATAGGCTGCAGCAACGTAAAAAAAGACACTGGAACACTGTGCATTTAAGGGCACCCTGACCTCCAGTGTCCCATCATGCCCTGTAGGTGGCAGAAAAGTAATAAACTAAAAGTAAAGTATAAACTAAACTTTACCTCTTCCATCAAGGAGGAGGATGGGTTAGTTATAATTTAAGGCATTCCGCAACGTGCCTGGTTGATAAAACCACGAGGCGAAGTCTGGACATTTCTCGTTATCTTGGTTTGCAAAGAGGTGTATTTGAGGGAAACCCCAATCGCAAATAATTTAGTTCAAAAGAGCATTGTTTAAAACTCATTAGTTGTTCTTCTGAATGGTTCTGCTCAGTGTGGCTGCTTGCACATTCTGCATGCCTGGCAGATGGATTGTCTTATTCCTGCACACTAGCCATTTCCAGATTATTTGAGCATCCAAGAGCAGAGCTCTGGATGTCGTTTCGCCTTTGTCTAGATCGGGGTAGACTAATATCCTCAGTCTCCTGAGATGTGCAGAAGCCACGCCATGCATTTTGAATATGTACTGGGTGCAGACTTAAGACCAAAAGCAAGGACTTTATTGATAATGGGCGCTTCTCACTGTAAACCTCAGGAATTTGCAGGTTTTTTTTCTGTTTGTGGAAACAGACATCTTGCAGATCTATTTAGCATAGCCAATCCCTCTGATGGATTTCTGGGTAGAGCTGATGCAGTGCCAATATTTTGAACTTTTGTTTGGAAATCCACTTGTTGATCTAAAATGGGTCTGAACTCGTTCTTTGGCCCTTTCTTCTTCACCAGAAAGTAAATCGAATACATTCCCATTCCTTTGTGAAGAAATTAGACCTTTTCTACAGCATGTTTTTGCACAAGGTTGGAGACTCCTTGCTGATGTTGCTCCAGTTAGAAAGGGGGCGATTTATTTTAGGAGGAACAGCTTTCCACTCTTCTGGAATGAGTAATGGAAAAGGGAAGCCACTGTTTGTTAGTGGCTGGGGCAGACTGTTGGTGACTTCCTCTGCCTATGGACTGACAGCTCTGTTGTTGATGCACTGTTGCTGCCATTGAGGTCCGTGTGGGGCTTAAATCCTCTCTAGGTAATATTGACAGTTGTAGGGTTTAAAGGAATGTTTCTTGCATTCCTTTCTCTGCTCCAGTCCCACCCCCGCAGTGTCCAGTCCGCTTTTGTGTGGGGCCTCTCGCCATCATCATGTGATCCAAACAATGCATTGCCTGAAACGTGCAATTCAAGATTCTGTGTTGTGCCTCAGGTTTAAGTCCCATGAGTTTGAGCCATCTTTGAAGTCTTCACATCTGTCTCTTGACAGGTTGTCTATGAACTGTTCTAGTGAGTCCCAGAGCAACCCATCTATCGTACCTAGTAATGCAGACACACTGACTGCTTTCATGGTGGTGGATGTGCCACATTTTCCATCTTCTTGAATCCAGTTTTTTTATCTCCTTTTCAGGAGGAACTGTAGAGGATGGAGCCGTGGCCTGAAGCTTATGAGTGGTTGAGACCATCACCGAGTCAGCGTAGGAACAAAGGATAATGGTGAGGCTATCTGTATTTCTTCTGTAAACATAAATGATCTGCCTTCAGTGTGGCACACACTAAGCTGTTATTTTACTCCATGACAAGCTGTATCACCAATTAATTGTATGCTCTACTTGCAATTGCTTCTATTGTCCTGTACTTCTAAGGAGAAATGCCAATAAAAATGATTTTTAAAAAACAAACATGAAAGATCTGCCTTCAACAAGGCTGGAGTCAAGAAAAGATCAATGTCCTGTTCAAGGAGGGCTAGGAACACAGGAAGTAATTCCCTTGAGATGAAGCATTCGTATGATGTCTCCGGAATTATGCATGTTGAGGTTGATGTTGCCGGAAGAGGAATATTCAACTTGCTGGCACCTCTCATAAGGACCTTGTTGAAGGTACTGGGGTCATCCACAAAAGATAGCCTGGCTGCAAGAGAATCTTTAAGTGTAGGTGAGGAATGGGTAGTGGACGTGGTCATGTCATAAGACCTTGAAAACCTTGTTGGGATGTGGAATCCAGTCTGTCTTGAACAAGACCGCCAAAGACTGTATAGGTAACAATGACCTAGACCTATGGCAATGTCTGGTATGTTGGAAACAAGACCTGGAATGTCTTGGTGGAGCAGGTGCTTGTAGAGACTCAGGACGCATGGCTAGAGGAATTCCCGCAGGAATTAGGGTGGAGGCGGAGGAGGAGATTTTGCAGGTGGCTGAGGAGGAAGGGGCACTGCAAATAGTTATGAAGGAGAGGCTGATAAGATTACTGGAGAAGCCAGTCTAGAGCACTCAGAATCTGATTCAGACTTAATCCTGCATGCTTTCATCCTCGAAAGACACTCCATCTTCTTTACTGCACTATGAGAGTGTCTCAAGTTCAAAGCATGTCTCGACATTGATGAAGTCTTCAATGTAGTTGGGAGTCCTTGGTGCTTACCCAGCTCTTGATGACTAGCAAGCAGGTGCTACACCTCTACCAGACATCTAGGTCCTTGATATTGAATGGGAACGTTGCTTCTCACCTTGTCTTTTCTTTTTGCATCCCCCTTTACAAGAGTCCATAAAGGATGAGGTAGAGGGAGCAGCCTCTCCTCCCCGCTCCGACATCTCCAGCCTTGGAGTTTTGCCTTTTCTCCTTTTCTTTTTGGCCATGAAGTGCATCTTCCCAGGCTCTCTCAGGGTGCACCTACAGAAGGAGATGCAGTGACTACATCTTGTGTGGTCATGAGAATCAAGCATAAAAATAGGCTGAAGGAACCGGTGTGGGTCTGTTATAGCCATGTTTCTACCACAATCTGGGCAGTTGACAAAAATAGATCGCATTTTGCTCAAAAAGAAAAATATTTCCAGTCACGATATTACAGAAAAATATGCTCTGCCCTAAAGGACGTTAAGTAAGCCACTTTAAAAAAGGTTTCGAAATGATTTTAAGAGGAACAAAAACTTTAAAAAGGTCAAGATCCATGCTCCAAGAACCTGTCAGCAGGAGCTGGCAAAAAGAACTGCGACCTTCAGGGTATGAAGGAACACTGGAAGCCAGCGTGCCCTTAAAGGAGTAGAGTTCTTTTCCCTTTCTTAAATTTCCGTCATAGCCTTCTCTATTCTCTAGTAGGAGTATTCACTTTACAAGAAAATGAAAAGGCTGTGCAACGGATGTTTAAAAGGAGTCACTTTTCTTTCATTTAGTGACCTTTTTAAGGCTTACTGTATTTTATTACATCTTCTAAAGTAAATGAATGGAATTTGCAATATAGCCTAGCTTTACAGGCCTAAAAATAATCAAAGTAATGTTACCAGACTTGCAAGCCAAATTATTTGAATAATCTACTTGACCCAACGGCAATGCTCTTGACCCATAAACTGGTCTAAAATAGCGTGATCCTGAGCAGGTTTTTTATTTCACAAAGCCACCTATTTTCTTCATTATCACATAATAGAGCTCCTTCAAATTATGTGAGTTCAGCAGCAGTGGCGGCTGGTGACATTTGAAAGTGGTAGGGCGTAACATGTATGGATGAGTGACCTGTGGTGAGCGAGCTGGCGTAGGGAGTGAGCCCAACTGTCATAAGGGGGAACGGGGGAGTTCTCCTCTGAGAAAATTGTGAAAAAAGAGTGGACAAATGGTGCATTTTCAAGCAAATTTGAGAGAGTAAGTAGGTTAATAAGGTAGTTGTGAAAATATAGTTAGGACATCAATAGAGACATATTATACAATAGAAATATAAGTAGCTGCTTATTCAGTATAACCAGCGAACTTTAAAACAGACTTTGAGATAACAATGCTGAGCAACTTCTGCTCAGATTCCGTTATGTTTGTTGCTGCCTGCTGGGCCCTTTCACAAGGTGCACCTTGAAAACAGATCCCGACAACCAATGCTGCACACGTTCATCTTTGGAGCACTACTTTCGGACACTCGATTCTCGGATGTGGCAGGGCCGGGCCCTAGCAGTGTCCATTAGTGAGTGGTGACTGCAACTCGGCTGCTTTAGGTTACACGCGCTGGGCCACGGCTGATTTACTGCGCAGTGGGATAATGAGGGGACAATGAAATACTGCTCAATTAACATTAACGCTGTAGAAAGACGGCTACAAGGGCTATCCTTTGTCTGCGTTTCCTGTCCCGTGGTAAAGAGATGGAAGACGTGCAGACTGTTCCAGGCCACCTGTCCCATCACGATACCCGGCCACCTCATTCCACCCAGAAGCACCCACACTCCATTTACTGCATTCTCAGTCTCACTCTAACGTATTTGCAGCTAATATTAGTGCTCTGCAGACTGCTAGAATATTATGCTCACGAGTGACTGAAATTGAAATAGTCAAAACATAACATTTTCTTAATTTCTTCAGAAACCAAAATATTACAAAACCACCGCGCAGGATAATATTATTGCTGCTGTCTCTCTCTTCAACATAATGTATGTGTAAGACCTTCTCTCCCCCACTTTCCTCTCTTATCTTTTTCCGTGCCTGATGTTTGTTGATTTCACGGTGCGATGTAGATGTTGAAATGCTAATAAGCTGTTGCTGCTTTCTTTAAGGCCATTTTACCAGCGACCCACAGCGAGGGTGGGAAGAAGCGCCGGTTGTAGAGTGTGCAGACAGTCCATAACTGCCTCTGCGCCATGGCGCTCCCATTTCTGCAAGCAGACATTTCGAGTGCACAGTGCCCTGAGCATGGGCACAAACAACAGCACGGCAGACACTTTCTGAGACTTATCTCCCTAAATTTAAATACAGGTTCCGGTTCCTCCATCAAGAACAAGGACAAAAAGCGTCAAAGGCCAGTTCATGAAAACTTAAGATTGACCGACCTGGGTGGAGTATTAGTGGCCAGTCGCGGCCGGCATTACGGTTAGGGGGGGATGGAAAGGGTGTTGTCGCGCTGGGGGGATATTCGGAAGCGGGATAAATAAAATAATAAGTCAATAAACTTAACTTACCTATACCTTCCCGCCTTGCGCCTTCAAGTAAAGTTCCAACTCCAGACTCCCGCCGACGCCGTTGTGTTCTTGAATTCCTTTCCCATGGTGCTCGTCGTCACGCAGGAAGGCTGCAGGCAGCCTCCCTTTCCTCCACCACAGCACAGCGCTTTGATTGGTTCGGCCGGCTGCCCAACCACGTCATTTCTCTCTGTATGCTGCAGCATACGGAGAGCAGGGAGAGTGGGAGGGGTTACTCGAGGGCTGGGGGGGAACGGCTTGCCCACTGTTCTTAATACAGTTAATACTGTCTGTTTGGACCGCCTCTCAGGCTGCCCAAACAGACAGTATTAACAACAGTGGGAAAGCCACTCCCCCCTGCCCTCGAGTAACGCCGCCCACTCTCTCAACCAGGAACTTCTGCTTTCTCGCCGTGCGAGAAGGCAGAAACAAATGGTAGTTAACTACTATTTGTTTCTGCCTTCTCGCACGACGAGAAAGCAGTGGGGCGGCGCCCAAACGCCCCCATGGAGGATCCGCAACTGTTCAGTGTGCCTGCTTTTGCTCCCTTTATCAAGCCCACATATAGTGCACGCATGACCCCTAACTTGCCTCTTAGTTCACTAGCAGAAGTATCATAGGAACGAACAGGGGCAGGAATGTTCCCCGTTTCATGTTTAAAAAGGATTACTTTTGAAACAAATATTACTAAAGCGTAATGTGGAAGTCCAAGGTCATTTACAATTGACGGAGAATTCAAACACTAAAAGCAATATAGTAAAATAAAATAGAAATTCTTCAACTAAGATCAAGGGAAAGTATTGAGGCACAGTATAACATGGGGAAGGTGTCACACTCTAATGAAATAGTTTGTTTGGTATTTTTAGTAGGGGTGGGCAGAATTTGCATAGTCGTGCTACGCAAAGCTCCGCGAAACGGTATAAAATCTCTGTAAGCTCGCATAAATTCTGCTTGTTCCGCCTGTTCGGGATGCTTTTTTCCTGTTTGCGAACGCTGTTTGCATGCTCAGGGGAAAATATCTTGCGAACACGCATTTTGACCGCGCGAACAAGCAATAAATTCCACAAAGCGGCGATCGAGGAATTTTGAGCAATTCCACGTTCTGCGCTGAATGCAAAATTACCCAAATTCTGTGAGCGGAACGGAATTTACCACGCAGGCCTAATTTTTAGGCAGCAAGACACTATTCCCGGTGTAATAAGTGGAGAAGTGTGGCTCAATGGTTAGAAGCGGCAGACCTTGATGCGGAGCTCTGGCCCGGGACCAGGGTTCGATTCCCGCCTCGGCAGGTCTCGTGCTCAAAAACTCCTTGGACCTGATATTCTCGCCTCTGACTATTCTAAACATGGGTCCCACGCTGCAACTCTGGGCAGTAGCTTGCTTAATCTCCACGTCGGCCCTAGCAGCGCAGGGGATGCCTGGCTTCACCTTGGGGGTGCCCAGGAGTGGACACTTCACATGGAACCCAGGAAGGGTTCCTCTGCGGTATGAATACAGCGCTACGAGGCCTGAGGGTAGAAGTGCGCTATATAAATACAATTCATTTAATTTCATTTCAATTCATTTCATTTCATAATACGTTAATTTTGACAAATAAAAACACCTGTACCTGCAAAATATATTTTACTCAAAACAAGGCTGAATGAAAACCTAGTGGGTCTAGTAACTGTATTAAGTTCTCGACCTGCCGCTCTAGCCGCACTTCGGTGACGTTTAAAGCCCTGCAACAGAATTCTGCATTTAATTTCATCGGGTGTAAAAGACACCCATTAATGCGCCTTTCTGTTTCCTCTATCGTTCGAGGACGTAATCCAAGTGTATTCAGAACATTTAATTGGTAAAGGGGAATGCAAAAATCATATACGTTCAATAATTCATTCTGCAATCTACACAATAAACATTTCGGGAGAAGAGACAGAAATAAGCAGGTAGACAAGCAATTGTCCTCCTTCAGAAGGGAGACATCTTCCTCCCAGCATCCGACTGTGATGCACAGGATAAAAGGACTCGACATTAAAGGTCAGATGTGGATTATTACATCCTTCACTCTGATTTTCTGCCCCCAATAACGTGCTCGGCTGAAACCAAACATTCTGCAACATCCTCGTCATTCCCTGAGGGAGAACACCACAGATCAACAGATGCTGCCTCCTCTCCAAGGCACAGTGCGAAAGAACTTCTGAGTTCTGAAAAATATGGTGCAGATATACATGGGAATATTAATAGAACTCTTTTTTTAGCTGCTTCAGTTGCGCACCAAACCGGAGCTGGTGTTGGATGAAGATTCAACCACATTCCCTCGTTAATTCATAAAGAAAGCCCTGTACAGGCACTTGCACAGACACATGAGATGCTGCTAGTGTTGAATTTATTGTTCAAGCATCGAAAAATGACACGAAAAGACTAAAGATGCAGATGCACTGTATGGACAGGATTCCTTTCCTTGGAATTGGAATGTATATTGTATTGTATCCTTGAAAACGAGTTGTGGAGAACTCTGCAGTCGTCATCTTGTGTTTTGTATTGTTGTTCTGTGGTCGAAAAATGGCAATAAAGACATTAAAGAATTTTATTTTACAGATATACATGTATAGCATGCAACACAAAGGACCAAGAGTGGCAAGGGTTTTATTCAACCTCAGCCTCCAATCACAAAATACAATTGCCACCCCTAGCACCCAGACAGCTAAGTGGGGTCACTGTGCGCTAAAGATGAGCCTAGAGCAAAGTGATTCCATTGGCCAAGGTGCCAGAGATGGGTCTTCAGATTCACAGCCCTGCCAGCTCACTGTAGAAAGGATTCAGATAAACATGGTCTCACACAGTAGAGTCCCACCGACTAGCAGCAAGCATACCTCGTTAAAAAAACACAGAACCAACAGCCAACACACTTCTCATTTTATTTCTTCTGCTGTTGCAAGCTTTCTGCACGACACAGAAGAAGGGAGGGAGGGAAGGGTAGGGTAAGAGGAGGGGGAGTTCATTTATGTCTGTTTTGTTATGTCCGTCACGTTTGTCAAGTTAGTCATATCCAGAACCTAAACGTATCCTTAGACAGAAAACAAGATCCATCCAGCAGCACACCAGCCACTAGAAATATCCGACACACTACATTACCACCTCTGCATTCACAAATTGAGAACACCGCGACCAACACTCTACCACAATGAGTAGTAAGGACACACTACAATCCGACCTCAAGGTTATATCTCTGAACATCAAGGGCCTGAACCATCCTGTAAAAAGGAAAAAGATATTAGACTACCTAGCAAAAACGAAAGGAGATATCATCCTCTTGCAGGAAACTAAACTATCATCAGAAGACGCGAATAAGATTGAAGCGCGATGGATAGGCCAGCTAGCCTGCTCACCAGCTGTAGGGAAAAAGAGAGGAGTAATCACCATAGTGAATTCTAAGTCCAAAATAACAATTGAAAGGGTAGAACAAGATGAGGAAGGCAGACATCTGCACACTCTACTCAAAAGAGGAGAAGAAACAATATCGGTAACCAACATTTATGCACCAAACACAGATGACGCAACATTCTGGGAGGGGGTAACCAGGAAACCAGAAATAAAAAAACTTTAATATCGTAGCAGGAGACTTCAATCTAGTACTAGACCACACCCTAGACAGACAGTCAAGCTCCCAGACAAGACCACTTGCCTCCCACAACATCCTGAAAAATATCTGCAACAGATTTCAGCTACAAAACCCATGGAGACTACAGCACCCAGACACCAGAGACTATACCTTCTACTCCAACCCGCACAACACATACAGCAGAATCGACTACATTCTCATCTCAAAATCACACACGTACCTGATAGAACACACAGATATAGCAGCAAGAACGGTCTCAGACCATTCTTGCATCAGTCTACACCTAACAGGCAGGCACAACGACCACACTACCCGCAAATGGCGGTTCAACAACATAACAATAGCGAAGCAATAAGACAAAGACACGATCGAGAGAGCGATCAAATCCTATATAGATGTAAACGATACAGCGGATACTGACCCGAAATGCCTATGGGAGGCCTTGAAAGCAACCATCAGAGGGAGCCTGATAGAAATCAAGGCCAGGAGGGACTGAGAAGCAAAATCGCAGCTAGACAAACTAGAAAAGGACAATAAACAACTAGAAACCCAACACATAGACGACACCTCAAATTCAGAACTCCTTCTAACACTTGAGAAGAAATATGAATTCAACAGAATCCTCAGTGAGAGGACGGGACTGTGGATTAGAAAGTACAAACAGATCAACCTTTGCGAATCAAACAAGGCAGGGAAAACACTAGCGTCATACCTCAAATGCAAGCAGAGACAGCACAGCATATCCAACATCACAGACCAGCACAACAAAACACACACAAGCCACAAAGAAATCCTACAAACTTTCAAGGAGTTCTACAAAGAGCTATACACAAGAGACAACAACATTGACAAGGCAGGCACGATAGACTACTTAAAAAGACCCAACCGGGGGGGGGGGGCGCTAGAGGGCGCCGGGCAAGATGGCCGCACGCGAGTGAGGCTCCGCCAAGACCATTCAAAATCCGCACATTTATCCTGAATTCCCCAGCGCCTTCGCCCTGTACTCTGGCTGAGCTTGCCCCGCTGCCATCGGGGGCTCCCTGGGGCGTTTTGCTTCTCGACTGAGGCTGAGCTGCGCGCGCCCGGAGCTGGACTGTCCTGTGCCGGGATACCGACAGAGAAACATCGGCAATAGCGGAGGTGCCATCCCGCTACAGCCCGGGTCCTTGACACCGCTGCTGACTGCGGGAGTGGCGCTTTGGAGGCGGCGCCCTGTACCTGTGGAGGCGGAGTGGCGGTGGTGCCTGCCGGATCTACCCGGAGCGGCACATGAACATCGGACGGCCTGGACTCGGCCCTGCTGGTCTCGGTGAGTGGGGCGGGGCGCTACGCAAGCCCGGGGCTGCGGAGGTGGCGCCGGGCCGCGCTAGGCCGCGCCGCGCGAGCTGGAGCCGGGAGGGCAGGGGAAAGGGCCTGCTGTGAGGCGGAGTGACTGGGCCGGACATTTGGAGCAGCGAGACCGCGATCTGGGCTGCGGGGGCGCAGTCTCACTACCGCGCACGATTGACTGTGAGGCCTGGGTGCACTGGGAGCTGCGGGCCTGCCGAGCGCCCGCCATTTTGAGGCCTCTTTCCTCCTGGCTGCTGGACATTGAGCTCCGGTGATCGGTGCATCTCCAGTGCTAGTAATCCTGCACGCTGGCGCTGCCGGGGAGGGGACACGGGAACTGCGGCCCTGTCAACGCGGCCACTTCACTACTTTGGGTCCCGTCGCATCCCTGTTCATAACTGCACTGTGTGGCTGGTTGGAGAGCGGTTTGGCGCGCTTTCCCGCCGGGTGTGGTGGACCAGCCTGGACTAGGTTGGAGGTGGCTGCGGGGCCTGGGCCTACTCTACGGTGAGGAGCAACTGGTGGGAGCTCTGCAACAGAGTTGGGAGCCTTGTCTGGAGTGACTGCTCTGCATAGCTGTGCCTTAGTCTGTGCTTATCTAGCTCGCCAACATGGACAGGCCGGAGAGGAACCAACCTAAAATCACCTTCGAGGCAAAAAAGACTGCGCTTATGTCCTCCCAGGCACCCACCGACTCTGACCAGGAGGGGGCTGTCGGGGGTACCCCGAATCTGGAGTCTACACTGGTGGCTATGCAGAAGACTCTTCAGTCCATTGAAGGCACCATGGAGTCAGTGAATCACCGCCTCGACCAAATGGCGACGCAATTTGACCGCCAAAACGAGAGGATGGGAGAGGTGGAGCAGCGGGTTTCCGCCACGGAAGATGGCCTGGCCACGGTCTCGTCTAAAGTTTTCAGTATGGAAAGAGTGCTGGCGGTCATACAAGCGAAGAATGAGGAGTTAGAAGGGAGGTCCAGAAGGAACAACGTTCGTGTCACGGGCCTGCCGGAATCCACGAATGTAGGGCGTATGGAGGATTACATGGAACGCATGCTCATCGACATCTTTGGGGCTGACCAACTGTCTCGTGTCTTTCTAGTGGAGCGTGCACATCGATCCCTGGCTAAGAAGCCTCCGCCGGGGGCGCCGCCGCGGCCAATCGTGGCTAGGATCCTAAACTACAGGGACCGGGATACTATTCTAAGGCTCGCCAGGGAAAAGGGCTCCATAGAAGACCAGGGTAATAGACTTGAGTTTTATCCCGACTTCACCATGGCGGTGCAGACTGCCCGTAAAGAATTTGCTGCAGTGAAACAGCTGTTGAGAACTGAGGCCATAGCTTATGCCATGTTATATCCAGCACGCCTTCGGATTGGGCCTCCTTCGGATAACAAGATTTTCTCTTCACCCAAGGCGGCCATGGACTACGCTAAAAAACTGAAAAAACGTGCTAAAGAACCGAATGGACGTCGTGATGAAGATGAGGAGAGGCAGGACGAGGTTGCCTGAACTGCTTTGCGCTGCTGGCTGCGGTAGGGGTGAAACTGTGGAGTACTGCACTGGGTAGCCTCCATTATTGCACATTCCTTGTTTGCTGTCAGCCATTTGGGCGTTTCAGTGCCTGGCCCACTCTGTACTACTGCTATGTATACTGTGGGGGGGGTGAGTGCTCTGGTCAGCGCTGACATTGCTGGTGTCGACATATTCCTATAGTTGGGGCTCTTTTCCATTTGAACTTGGATGGACACGGGCTGGTGGGACTTTGCGCGCCTATGTGCTGGCAACGGTGGACCTTCTTGGCGTCAGGCGCTGCTCTATTGGTTGTGTGCACCTCCAGGGGCGCCCAGTGCAATGTGCTGTTCTTAGATTGCTAACCTGTTTATTGCTTTAGCCACGGATATGGGGTAGAGGGGTAGGGGTTGTTGTTAACGGCAATGGTCTGCGCTCTCGTCAGTTCTGGCGAGAGTGGTGTGCCACTACGCCCCCAGACATGGGAGATCCCCAAATACGGTTATTTGCATTGTTGGGGGTTGCAAAGGGGGGGGACACGGGGCGGCTTTGGCAAATTGGGAGTGCTGAAGTGGGTGGCGGGATGGGGGAGGGGCTGTTGGGGACTGTTGGGGGGCTGTTTCTTTGCCTGGTCAAGGGGGAGGAGTCTGAGAAGTCTATGGGCTGTGAATGGGGCTTCAGGTGGAGATTTGGGAACTGTTACAGTGATACTCACGTTGCTACCAGGTCGATGAGAGTTGCGGGCTGGTCTAGTGGGTGGGGGCTGGCGAAGAGGAATTTACTTTTGGGATGCTCGAAACTCTGGCGATATGGATAGGGGGGGTACTCTCACTTGTGTTACATGGAATGTGCGGGGACTCAACAAGCCGCAGAAGACTCGTCAAATGCTTGCCTTTTTGAACAGACATGGTGCGCAGGTGGTGTTTCTACAAGAAACGCACCTTAAGGGTAAGGCGGCTGAAATGGTTGGCAAACAGTGGGCGGGGGTAAGACTGGCTACGGCATACTCTTCCTATGCCCGTGGGGTGATGGTTCTGATAAAAAAGAATGTACCGTTTGAAGTGATTCACGAGGAGATTGACCAGGATGGTAGATATATCATAGTACAGGGTAAACTGTGTGGTACGTTGATCACTCTTCTAAATGTTTATGGTCCTAATGTAGATGACCCTGATTTCTTCGTTGCACTCTGGAACAAACTTTATAGCCTTCCACCGTCGGCTATTCTCTGCGGGGGGGACTGGAATGTCACGTTAGATTCCGAATTGGACAGGAAACATGACCGACCCTATGAGCGCAAGCGAGCGGCGGATGCGGTGTGTGAGGGTATGAGTGGGCTACAACTGTTGGATGTTTGGCGATTGCGGAATCCTGGCAGAAGGGCGGGGACTTGCTACACGTCGGCGCATGATACATGGTCAAGGTTAGACTACTGGTTACTGACCCGTGATGTGAGTGGCTGGGTGCTGGGTACTGAACATCTGCCCCGCACGATTTCCGACCATGCCCCTGTTGCACTGAAGCTGCAGGTACCAACGCATACCCCTGCTCCATTTACTTGGCGACTCTCCCCTGGGGTGTTGACTGACCAGGTGTTGTGTGAACGTCTGAGGCAGATAGTTGAGGAATTTTTTGAGAATAATGTGGGCTCTGTTGACAATGTGAGTACGGTGTGGGAGGCCTTTAAGGTAACAGTGAGAGGTGCATGTATTGGGCTGAGGTCCGGGGTGCTCACGTCCATCAGGGACTCTATGTCCAGGCTCGAAAGAGAGTTGTCGGTTCTGGAGCGCCGTCTGGAGGAGGGGGCGGAAGTCGCGTTACTAGCGGACATTAGATCAAAGGTCACCGAATATAATGGCTTGGCCGACCAAGAGGTAAAATTCCTGTCCAAACGTGCTACAGCCAGATATTATGGAGAAGGGGGTAGGCCGGGAAGGGGGCTTGCTGATCGGATTAGGGAACCCTGGGCACGTCACTGCACGGTATTGGAGGTTGAGGATCAGGGGGTTGTGGTGACTAAAACGGATGGTATACTCGCCTGCTTTTCGAAACATTATGCGCAGCTCTATGAGCACAGGGACACGACGGAAGAGGAGGAAGTGAATCGATACTTGGAGGATGTGGCGCTGGTATGGCTTTCCAGGGGCCAACAGGAATTCCTAATGCATCATGTTACTGAGGCGGAGTTTAGGGATGCAATTGCAGCTCTCCCGAATGGGAAAGCGGCTGGCACGGATGGCTTGCCCGCCGAATTCTATAAAACATATGCAGATTTGCTGATTCCGCAATTGGCAATGGTTTTGGAAGAAGCTTTTGAGTGCGGACGGCTTCCAGAGACTATGAGGGAGGCGCTATTGGTGGCACTACCTAAGCCGGGGAAACCTCTGAACAGGTGCGATTCGTACCGTCCCCGGTCACTCATGAACACTGATGTTAAAATAATTGCCAAAGTGTTAGCCACGAGACTGCGTTTACTTCTACCGGTTATGGTACTGCCAGATCAATCAGGATTTATCCCCCTCAGGTCCACCACTCACAACCTGAGAACGCTGTTTGCTGTCCTACACCTCCTTAAGCCGGAACTGGCCGCGGCGGCAGTCATGCTTGATGGCGCCAAAGCCTTTGATTCAGTAGCATGGAAGTATATGTTGGCCGTTCTACATCGGATGGGGGTACCTTTCTTTTTCACGTCACTGATTGCCCTGTTGTATACTGCGCCCACGGCGAGAGTTAGGGTCAACGGTCATGTCTCCTCCTCCTTTCTGATTCAGAGGGGGACGAGGCAGGGCTGTCCTCTCTCGCCCCTGCTTTTTGCCATCATGATGGAGCCGTTAGCCTGTATCCTACGGCAGAGGTATGCGGAAGCAGCGTTGAAGTTCCCTCTTAGATCGTTGGCTGTGTCAATGTATGCTGACGACATGGTCCTATATGTCAGGGACCCGGCACTCCACCTAGACAACATACTCCGAGAGTTTATTAAATTTGGCCGTCACTCCGGACTGACCATAAATTGGGACAAGTCTGTAGTGTTGCCTCTCACGGATGCTACACACCGGGTTCCATTGGAATTCCCGCTGGAATGGGCGACGGAGTCGGTTCGATACCTGGGCGTCTGGGTACATAGGGATTGTCAGGAAGTCATTCGGGCCAACTACGGCGTTGCTGTTTCCAACTTGGAAGACCAGGTGGCGCGATGGTCTCGTCTCCCACTGACCCTGGCGGATCGCGTGTCCTTGATAAAAATGGTGGTGCTGCCAAAATTTCTTTATCTTTTTACAAACATTCCAGTCCCGCTGCGGTCGCATTTCTTTGCAAGGGTGAGGTCCCTTTTGATATCTCTCACCTGGGCCGGCAAGAAGCCACGGGTAACTTGGGAGGTGCTGATCAAGCCATATGACCTGGGAGGGTTCGCCCTGCCGGATATGAGGCTTTATTATCTTTGCGCGCAAGCACACTTTGCAAGTTACTGGATGGATGCTCCACCGTACACCCCGCACGTAGCATTGGAGGCGAGTGCGGTTCTGCCGTATCCATTGAGGGCCATGATTGTCAACAAGCACTCTGTGTTTGAGAAGGGGGAGATTGATACTGTGCGACTCACGGCGACTGCATGGGACAGCCTGGGTAGACGAGCTGACAGGTTACCGCTATACGCTCCGGCTATGCCACTACTTTATCACTCAGATGTCTCCGTGTCGGGCGAGACTGGAGGGTTACAGATCCTGCGGGAGGCTGGGCTGCAAACTATGGGGGACTTGTTTCCAGGAGCGTCGTTTCTCTCCTCTCAGGAGATGACAGCCCGCTCGACGAATGCTACTATGTCCACCTTTGTATATGTCAGGCTTCGGGCTGCCGTGCGTGATTTATACCAGACGTACCCGGAGGAGCCGCTGGCCCTCGGGGCCTTACAGTTGCTCTACACGGCCAAGGACAGGACTAAATTGCTGTCTAAACTGTATAAAGCTGCGCAGGAAGATGAGGGAGGAGGTGCGGCCCTGGCTAGGGCACGGTGGGATAGGAGTCTCCCGGAACCATTGAGTGATGACGAATGGACTGAATGCTGTACTATGACTGGGAGATATGTGATCAACGGCAATTTCCGCCTTCTGCATTACAAATTTCTACAACAGTGGTATTATACGCCGGTTCAACTGGTTCGATATGGACTCCGGTCCACTGCTCAATGTGTCTGGTGTGGAGCTGGGGACGCTGACTTTGGGCACCTGGCCTGGGGATGCTCGCGTGTCTATGACTTCTGGAAAGAGGTGACTGAAAGGCTCACTGTTATGGCGTCGACTGAAGTGAAGCTGGATGTGCGCCTGTGTCTTTTGGGAATTGCTTCTGGTGTGGCTGCGTCGTCGCGACGGCTGGTGGTGCTGGCGCTTCAATTGGCTAAAAGGAGGGTTGCTATGGGATGGGGAGGGAGGAGAGAGCCTGATGTGCAACTGTGGATGAATGATATGGCCTACTGCAGGGACCAACTGAACTGTTATTATGAGGAATTACCTGCGGCGTCTCGCCCAAGGGACGTGTGGGCTCCGTTTACACTTTATATGCTGTCCCTAGCTGACACTGACAGCGATGGGAGTGCGGCTGATGCTCTGTCGGAAGGAGAGGATGGGGCTGCCTGAGAAGATCCTGTGTGAGGTACTATGATTGAACTGTGGCCTGTGTAGGGTATTCGCGCAGTGGACCTAGCAGGGGGATTGAAGTGGGCTGCGAGATTGGCGTGGCATGACTGCCTTGCAGAGCTCCGCGACGGCTTCTGAATGGCTACAGGATGTGGGTGAAGGTTCCATACCCCGGGGTTGTTCTACTAGACATCTATTGATTTAGCTGCCTCTTTCACACTATGCCTACCGGACTTGATCTATACACTGAAACCAGGACCGGGGGGGGGGGGGGGTGCAGTTTGTTGATGTTTACCTTTATTTGAGAAAAACTGAAATTTAGACCGAGATCACATGGGGGCGACACGGCCACAATCTACAGGTGTGCTATGAACATTACATCTGGACCAACTGTGGTGCCTTCGTGAGCTGTAACTTTCTGGTCCCTGCATGTGTGCTGCTGACGTATATTGTGAAGCTCATTTGACTCGTATGGTACACTGATTGCGGCCGGCCCTAGCAGTGGGTTGTAGGCACACCGCTGTGTATATGAATAATGTGCAATAAAGGTCTTCCAAAAAAAAAAAAAAAAAAAAAAAAAGACTCAACCTACCCAAGTTACTGGAAGAGGAAGCGAAAATACTAGGCCAAGACTTCAAAGAGACAGAGATAGCAATAGCCATAAACTCACTAAAAGACAACAAAGCACCAGGACAAGACGGCTACACAGCACCCTTTTACAAAAAGTTCAAAGAACTTCTTATCCCAGTCCTGACCAAATCTTTCAACCACTACGCAGAGGAGGGGACAATAACAGAAATAATGGCACAAGCCAACAAAATTGTCATTCCAAAAGAGGGTTGGGACCCGCAATGGCCCAAAAACTACCGCCTCATATTGCTAATCAACCTTGACTGCAAAATATATTTGCAAATGTACTAGCCACTAGACTTAACAAGATATTACCCTAGCTAATCGGAAACCCGCAAGTAGTATACTTGAAATCTCGCATGTCGCATGACAATACCAGACTCCTATGACAATTGATAGAACACTCCTCTAACTCACTCCACCCGGCCGTCGCAATAACACTAGACGCCGAAAAGGCGTTTGACAGAGTTTCCTGGCACTTCCTCGAGAATTGCTTGCAAGCGTAAAACGTAGGGGACGAGTATACAAAGAAAGTCATGGCGTTATACAAAAAGCCAATAGCGAAAATAGCCATAAACGGTGGGTCATCGGCCCCCTTCGAACTAGAGAGAGAAACGAGACAGGGATGCCCACTATCCCAGCTACTCTTTCTACTAGCACTAGAACCTCTGATCACAGACACCCTAGCAAACAGAGACATCACAGGGATAACAATAAACAACACAACAGCCAAGATCGCCGCCTACGCAGACAATCTACTAATATTAACAAACATAACATTCCACTCCATACCAGCACTCATGAGTACAATAGAAACATATGCCAAACACTCAGGCTACAAACTCAATAAGGACAAATCGGATTGTATGCCACTCAAAATACACACAACCAAGGAAGTAATCGGTAACGCAAGACTATCTTGGCAACCAAAGGCTGTCAAATACCTGGGCATCCAATTTAAAAGAAGCCTAAGAGGCACACTAGAACTGAACAAGACGCTGAGAAAGATAAAATAACTACTAGATACATGGTCACCCAAGTTTGTCACATGGTGGGGTCGAATAGACACAATCAATATGATGGTAACACCTATAATCAACTACCTGGCAGACATGCTATCCCTGCCCCTGACAGAGGACTTCCACAAGAAAATAGACCTAATGATCAACAAACAAATTTATATGGAGAGGGAAAAAAGCTAGAATGGGCCTCCGCAAGCTGAGGCTGGGGGAAAAACTGGGCGGGCTCCACCTTGCTGATCTGAAAACGTTCCAACTAGCGTTCATAGCCAGACAAGGGATGCACTGCTTGCTCCCAAGACAAAAATACACGCCAACATGGCTAGCCATAGAGGAAGCCATGCTGAACACCACCGACCCACTCACACTACTAACAGCGAACAAACAAGCACTCAACAACAACCCGATCCTAAAGTTAACGAAACAGGCGCTACTGAAGATAGACCGCAACTTAGAAATCAGCATCAAAAACTCGCAGTGGGAGACACTCTGGTGTAACCACAAGATTAAATACAGACAGAAAACTTTAGACATGAGTACATGGAAGATGCAAGGAATTCAGTTCCCAGCACAAATAGAAATGGAATGAACGCCATACACCTTCAACAACCTGAAAAAAAACCACAACCTACCAGATATAGAACTCAATTTCCTAGCTATAAAAACAGCCTTAACAAAATCAAAACTACATAGACAAACCCCATCTATCTTCCAGCTCATGGAAAACAAACAAGACAGGTCACCAAGTCTCACTTTTATACAAACTACTCCGACCAGTCAAATCCAAACTTAATGACAAAAGTCGGTCTATTGGGAAACCCAGACAAAATCCAAATTGCCAGAACAGGAACTACAAACACTGTGGGCTTCCCCATCTAAAAGCATGATATCCCCAGTATTAGCACAGACCAAATTCTGGCTACTTCATCAAGCCTATTGGACACAAGCTCGCCTGGCCTCTATAGGTCTAAAAGACAATGACACCTGCTGGAACTGCGGAACAGACATTGGGCTGCAGCCTTAGACAAACATTCACCACAATAGTCACAGCACATATCTCACCGGACATCCCCACCCAGGAAGACAGAAATCTCCTTGACTTCTTCCTCACTTCAGCAACAAAGATTGTACTCACAAACTGGAAGGACACCTCCAAGGCCACTTTCAAAGGGTGGCTAAACTGGGTGATCTTCCTATGAGGAGCAGACTACACCACTCTCAGAAACACGCCAGGAAGACACCCCTACAGAGAGATGTGGTCCAAACTAGACAAATTCATAGACTCCTTCAAACCACCATAGACGAAGCACAACCCAACCTCTAATCCGGAAGTACTTTTCTGTCACAAACAACCACCACCACTTTATGTTTTACGTTTTATGTTTCATGGTCTAACTAGAAAACCGCCAAAGGTGAGAATTAAGTGTTAAATGTTACTTGTAAGCCAGTCAGTCTGGGCGTACAATGTCGTACCACCGAACTCACCACAAAGCACCCAAAACTACGACTAACCAAAGCAATACGAGTCTTTATGTCTGTCATTATATGTAATCTGTAAATACCAATAAAAAAACTTTAAAAAAAAAATGAAATTTAGGTCAGACTCCAACTAACCTCGATTTCTGCTGAAAGCCACGTTATTCAAATGTACAGTCACTCGAGTAAAGTGTCCGTGCCTACAAACATAAAACTTACTCAAGGTGGCTTACTTTACAGTGAGGCTGCACTGGACACCACCAATCAAAATAAGAAGAAATCTGATGTCCCTATTCTCCACATTACTGGTTCTCACACCTTATTTGAAGGTGAGGGAACCATTTGGTTTCCAACAGGAGAGACTCGATTTGGGTCTGCCACCAATAATGATTTGCAAGCAGCCCATCTGCAACAGAGTTGCTGGCTTTTATTTGAATGTTTAAGCTACTTTGGGATGAGCCCTATACTTCTGAAAACCATAGCAGGCACAAACAGAGCTAATGGCACCCAGGGCTGGTCAGTGTACTGCTTGCCTTCCAGCACAGCTCCGACTGGTAGCTGCTGCTCGTGACCCTTGCAGGTCCGTGAGTTGGAGGCCCTCCCTGGTGGTATAGAGGGGAGCACCTCTGCTCTGCTGTCTCTCTGCCTTCTGCCTCTTTTATCCCCTTATATCGTATTTTCCCTCTTTTAATCTTTTCTGCTATTAGTCACTTTCCTTCACTTTTGTCATTTTTTCTTTACCTTCCTTCCAACTTTTCTGCTTTAGTAACTTTCCTTCACTTTTGTCACTTTTTGTGCCTTCTTCTCTCCTCGTCCCTGTGGCTTCTCGTCCACCACGGTCTCCCCCACTCCAGCACTGCTTCCCCGCCTCACAGCTGTCCTGTTCTCCCCATCTCACTACATAATGGCAGCCGCGCAGCGGACGTATCGCTGGCACACCGAAGGCAAGCCAGTCTGTTACCATCAGTACCAGGATCGCGCACAGTGCCACGGATCCTGGTCCTTAGACCATCCACCTTTACGAAGGCAGCACCCTCCCTGCCCTCAACACCGGACACCGCTCTGCCTGCCACCAAAGAACACCCAAGGCCCGTTAACCTGCCGCAACTGTACCTTCGCCGGCCTCCTAACCCCAGACCCATCAACTGCACGACCCTCAAAAGCCACACCTGACCTTTCAGATGTATCATATTTAAAACCCGCTCCCTCAAATGGCGCACTGGGGAGATCAGGGACCTGCTCGACTCCATGTCCCCAGACTCCATCTCCCCAGACGTCGCATTCTTTACAGAAACCTGGATGAACTCCAGCTCAGCCCCAGACATCGCAACCGATATCCACGATTGCTACAAAATCATCCACAAGGACCACGTCAACGGACTGAGAGGAGGCATCGTCATCGCACCCAAAGACACTCTCCACTGCCAGCTGGTTCTCCTCCGTCCTCCAAGAGTCCAGGCGCAATGGCAGACGGCTCGAGAAAAGATGAAGGAGTAGTAAGATCACAGCAGACCACGCAGCCTTCAAATCTGCCATCACTGCACACAGCTGCCTCATCAGAACAACAAAGAAAGCAGCCATCCAGGAACGCAACAACGCCAACACACACAACAGCAAAGAACTATTCGCTGTGGTCAAAGAATTCACCAATCCCAACAGACACAGCAGACAACCCACCCCCATCCCAAGACCTCTGCAAGAAACTTTCCACCTTCTTCCACCGCAAGATCAAGGAGATCTAAGATAGCTTTGCAACCAAAGACTCACCCACCCCACCCGCAAACACTGCACCAATGGATCCAGCCCCCAGCAGACCCTGACCAACTGGACTACCCTCACCTCCGCCGACACCTTCAGGATCATGAAGAGCAAGTATCCACAGCGGAGCCCCTTCGGATCCCCGCCCTCACCACATCTTCAACCGAGCAGGCAGCTCCATCGCACCCGAATTCTCCTGCACCATCAACTGCTCCATCGAGTCCGCAACCTTCCCACAAGATCGGAGGCACGCATAAATCAACCCCCTGCTGAAGAAACTTACTGCCGACCCGACGGACCTCAAGAACTACGCAGTCAAAGTCCTTAAGAAAGCCATCAACGCCCAACTATCCAATTTCATCGGAACAAACAACATCCTGGACCTCTGCCAATCGGGCTTCAGAAGCAACCACAGCACTGAGACCGCACTCCTTGCCGCCACAGATGGCATCTGCACCCTCCTCAACCTAGACAAAACTGCAGCCCTCATCCTCCTGGACCTCTCAGCCTGCTTTGACACCGTCACCCACAACATCCTTTGAGCAAGACTCCACAACACTAGCATCCGTGACAAAGCACTAGAATGGATCTGCACCTTCCTCACTGGCCGAATACAGAGAGTCAGACTTCCACCGTTCAAATCAGAACCCACAGATATCAGCTATGGATTGCCTCAAGGAACCTCCCCAAGAACCAACCTTTTCAACATCAACATGGCCCCGCTTGCAGCCATCATCAGAAGCTCAACATCTTCTCCTACGCCAATGACAACCAGCTGATTTTATGCCTCACAGACGAACCCACAGCCGGCAAGAGCGACTTCCCTGACGGGATGAAGAAAGTCCAGTTGCCACCTAGATGAAGGACAGCTGCCTCAAGTTTACCTCAGACAAAACTGAAGTCCTTGTCCCGGGATCCTTGGATGACTTTTGGTGGCCCATAGCACTCAGAATTCCACCCCCTACACCCACAGACCACACAGCAAACCTCAGCATCATCCTGGACTCCTCGCTCTCAATGTACTGCCAAATCAACTCTGTTTTATCCTCTTGCTTCCACAAGCTCCACCTCCTTCGGAAGATCTTCAAGTGGATCCTCACCAAGGCCAGGAAAGCGGTAAAATAGGCGCTCATCAGCAGCAGACTTGACTACAGCAATCTACACTGGCACCAGCCAGAAATTCCAGAAAAACTGCAAACGGTCCAGAACACCTCCGCCAGACTCATCCTGAACATCCCACGCCGCAACCACATCACCGGCCACCTGAGAGACCTTCACTGGCTACCTATCAACAAGAGAATTACCTTCACCTTCAAGCTTATCACACAAGCCTACAAAGCTCTCCACAATGCCGGACCTATTCAACCAGTGCCTCTCCTTCTAATCTCTCACCAGACATCTCCACTCTCCTAAAATGGCCCTGGCCACCATCCCACGGATTCGCAGGACCACAGCTGGAGGAAGATCCTTCTCCTACCTCATTGCGAAGACATGGAATTCCCTGCCGCTGCACCTCAAGCAATTACCATTGCTACTGAAATTAAGGAAGGACCTCAAGACCTGGCTCTTCGACTGACACGCAAACCCAGAACCACCCTCCCCCCGTGCCTTGAGACCCTCGCGGGTGAGAAGTCACGCTTTATAAGAATACTGATTAATTGAGAGCTAAAAAAAAACACCAGGGTCTTTGTCAAGAGTCCATTGCAGCTTGCATCACCCATTGGCACTGCCAACGCTGGCAATGATAGCACAAACACTATTACTAACCATCACACTCCTACAAGTGTGAGAATCCAGACTATTACAGCCCCCTAAAGCCACAAGAATAGCTTGGGCGCCCGGTGTTAGCAATTTGTAATGTATATTTAATTAGTAAACACTGTTGTGCCCATCTCTAAATCAAACCAAAGCCCCCATGTGGAGTGGAGAAGTGTGGCTCAATGATTAGAGCGGCAGACTCTGATGAAGAGGTCTAGCCCGGGACCAGGGTTCAATTCCCCGCCTCGGCGGGTCTTGGGCTCAAAAATTCCACGGACCTAATAATTCTCGCCTCGGTGCCTATTCCAATCATGGAGTCCCACTCTGCAACTCTGGGCAATAGCTTGCTTGATCTCCACAACAGCCCCCACAACGCTAAGGATGCCTGGCCTCCAACTTGGGGGTGCCCGGAGTGGACGCCTCACAGGGAAAGCCAGGATGGGTTCCACAGCGGTATTCGTACAAGCGCCTTGAGACCCTTGCGGGTGAGTAGTGCGCTATACAAGTATCACTTTACATTACCATGTCACAGATCATCATAAGTGCAGATTTTGACAATTAAGTGCTGGTGCTGAACACTGAAAACCACTTGCTCAAATTAAGCACTGAGGACACCCAGTCACTATCAGAAAACCCCCAGCGTGCAAGTCATTGCTATTTTCATTACACAGAAAGAGAAAAAAAACTTGTTTTGGGGATTTGTTTCTCCAGAACAAAAAAAGCAAAGAGACAATGCGGTCAAGACGGCATTCTATCTTTTTAAAAAATACTCCAATTGTGTCAGCAAGGGCAATCAATGGGAAAATCCCCATCAACACCGAAGGGAACTTTAAATATTGATTGCTGGCCTCCGGTGAGTCAGCAGAAGCAGAGTTTTAGCCACCCAGTGGCTGGGTGGCCATCCTGCAGAGGATTAAATGACCCTCTTGAAATAAGGTATTGGCACAGTGGATCCTAAAGTGGCCCAGAAAGCAGATTTTTATGAATATTGCTATCAATAGATTTCGTCTGCTGTAACCATGTCAAACCAGATGCCTTGTCTTAATGAAACGTAAAGGTAACCTGTTATCTTTAACCGACCACTTAGTTAAGATAATAATTAAATCAGCAAAGGATAGGAGACTTCAGTAGAATTCATAACTGTATGAAGTTTTCCATTTTCCCTCAAATTCTTAACAAAATAAATGCAGCTCAAGCGCCAGTGTTGTGAGGTAGTCAAATACTAGTTTTTAATGTAAAGTGCTATTTGAAGTTAAACACATTTCAAGTGTGTTTAGATATTTTTATTTGTCTATCAATATGGTGCCCTAACAATCACAAGAGGGCCAATGACTGGCACTTTTATAATTAAACAAAATACCAGCGGGGACCTGACTGAAGACCGGTTCAGCTCATATTTTTGGAAAAGGCTAAGATGGGAATACTTCTTGCTAAACGGAAGCCTGCAGGTGACATAACACTAAGCAAATGATAGTTTTGTACAGTCCCTTGCAGGCGGGTGGTGCTACGTTTCGTGTGTCTCGCCTTTTCTGGCGATACACAGTCATCTTGTTCCTCCCATGACCTTTCTTTCTGGTATTTCCCCTCAGGGGGAGGACGGGTATCTGTCTCTTCGGATTTACTACAAAAGTGTTCGTTTTCCCCACACAGAATGTGAGTGTAAGAAATGCAGAGGATACTGACAGTGGACAGTGGCTAATGACCAGAACCAATGGAATGGCATTGCAAAGGAGGACCAAATTATGCAGAGGGTGATTAAACGGTGTGGCAAGAAAAGATAAACTATGCAGTCCCATGGGGTACATTCGGAAGCAGTTGTATTTTCTACTACTTAGTCATTACAACACACTCCCAATGCTATACAAAGAAGAAATGTTACCGAGAAAGTAAAGTATACACATTAAGCAGATCCTACTGAAAATGTTATTCAACAAATAATGTTTTTGTCTTGCATGAAAACTGAAGAATAGCTTTCGATAAAATACTTTGTGCACATACTTAAGAAAAAAGGCATGCCTCTTTTATGCGGTCTACCCCAGTTCTTTGTTAGAGATGGTCTTCAGTTGGGGGTTTATTCTGTGCCCACACTTTGGGCCTCCAGAAGTACCTCTTTCAGTTGAGAAATAGTCTTGCATAACATAGTTGTACAGTACATATGTGTAATGTAAGCATTTAGTTAAGCAGCACCCTAGGAACTCAGGCTTTGTAAGACACCAGACCATAACAGAACGGCTGCTTTGACAACTGTTGCGTAATATGAATTTGCATTAATAATGAAAACATCTTCTTGTCAATGAATGTAAAAAAAACGATATCATTATTTCCATCCAGTTCGAACTACGTTTAATTATGTAACAGTTAATTTCACGCTGCCGTACAGTGCATCAGGTAGAGCCATTAATATTGACTGAACAAAAGTATATTCTCTTCAAGTTCCAGGTCCAATATATAATCTAAAAACAGCAGCCAACAACTGAAATGTGATGAGTTAATTTATGCAAAATACTTGGCACTGTGCTACATGAAGAGTGCCACATTTTTACGAATGTGCCCGGTAGAAACTTTTTTCTGGTTCGATATCTGAAGATTATACCGCAGGTGGGGTCTTATGTGAGAAGCAATAATTATGCAGAAAACGCTGAAGCTGCCGAATTGTGTAATTGCATAAGCACTGCTTAGATTTACAGCCAGACTAGTGAGTAGACCCTTCATATTCAAAGTTAGCATTTCCTAGAAGTCTCTCAAGTCTCTCTGCTACAATGTTAGGAAACATCCAATGAGTTACTCTTAGAAGTGCTTGATGGGAGCAGTGTTGCCTCAACTAAACAGTACAATTAAAATATGTAAGTTCCACATCATTTTGATAGAAAAAAATAAACTAGTTTATTCATTAAAAAAAACGGAAAGTTATATAGAAAATGTTCAAACAAAACAGGTTAAACAATTTCCAACAAAAGTCAATGAAGCAACTGCTAACATGGGCTGCTAATGAAGGACTATGCAGCTCTTAACCCCTTGAGCAGGGAGAGCTGAGGCCTTTTTAGGTCTCGCCTATGCAGCGCACGCTGCATAGGAGGAGACCTTTGGAAATCGATTCAGGTTTTCAGGCAAAAACATGCACACATTATTGCTTTGAATGGCAACGCGTGCACGTTTGGCGATTTCCTTGCGGGAGCGAGCTTTCAAACCATCTGTTTGTAATTAACAGATGGTTCCTGATCGCTCCCGCAAGGGAAACAGGCACAGGCCCCCTCCTCTCTCCCCTCCCCTTGCTGCCGCCTCCTCTCCTCTTTTTTTTTTACTGTCAGCCATGGCGGCGCGCGCTTGTTATTCTTTTTTCTTGTTCGCTTATCCTAATATTCCATTGATTTTCTTGTGTCGTTTTTCCTTATTCTAGATGGGTTTCTTTTATTTCTTACATTATGTTTTTGTGTTTTCTGTCAGTTTCCTCTATTGTGTGTCTTTTCATTTTCTTGATCTTTTCTTTACTTTTATTTCTCTGCATAATTCTGTATCTCCAATTAATTCTTTTTAAAATCTTTCTACTCCCGGTCTCTCATTCTTTAACTTCTCTTTCTCTCTCCGTTTTCTTATTCTCACCAGTTTTTCGTATTTAACAGCTTTTTTTTTTTCTTGTATGTCCGTTTCTCACTTTTGCAATCCGTCTTCTTCCTTTTTTCACGATTATTGCTATTTTTTCCATCTTGGTTAGCTCTTTTTTGTCTTGTAAACAGTTTAATTATGACTGTGGCCCCTCTCCCATCGTAACTTGTCCCATTTATAAAGCATTCCTTTGCTATTAGCTGGGCCTCCCATTTCTCAGTGATGAGAATTGGGAGGCACAGCTAATAGTCTTGCCAACATCCTTTGATTCTGGGCACATCACTTAATCTCCACATGCCTACAAAAAATGAATGTGTCCTTCTGTAATGTAACTGGTGCTTATGTAACGTAGTCTCAGACCTTTGGGTCGAGTTCGCGCTGTATAAAAACTGCAAACAAAATAAATAAAAAGAGAACGTCTCTCTGTGGCCCCAACAGAGCCTCTTTGAGCCCCACACCTGCCCCAGACCGCTTGCCCCAGACAGGGGTATCCTGCTGCGGCTCTGCTGCAGCTGACACGCTTCCGCTCGCTCACACAAGCCTCCAGCTCCCATGCTGCCCATTGCCCCTCCACCCCTGTGTGAATTTCCCAAAGCTCTGCATTGTTCTGTCGTTATCTGTGGCTGCCCCGTGGTGGGAGCCTCCCCTGCAGACCTCCCCGGTGCCTTGAGGGCATGCCAAGGTTCGCTGTGTTTTGAACTCTCCCTGCTTCCTTCTCAAACGATGCTCTTGCCGCTGTCACTGATCAACGCGTGTTTTTTGTTTCAGACGTGAACTTCTGTCCCTTTCCCCTCCCCTTTGATTTGTTTGTGTTCCTTCGGGTCTTCCCTCTCCCCTCAATCTTTTCACCTCTGAATGGCAGCCAAATCTCCCTCAACTCTCCACACCACAAGCGGGCAAATGTTTAACCTGCCGGAGCTGAGGCAGCTGGGGAGAGGAGACATGGGGAGCCTTCCTGTGGTCAGTATAGTTTAATGCTCGCCCCAGGAGACTTCAGTGAGAGCTGTGGTCACATGACCCGACAGGGGGTAACCGGCCAAGGACCAAGTAAAGAGGGAGCAGGCTCTGAAGGATATGCTACAGCACGGATACTCACAAACATTTTCAGAGGGGGGTGGGGGGGCAAAGTTTGGGCTATGGTTTGACCAAAGCCAACACTGATCCCAGCAGGGGGGGTAAAGTGGGTGTATGGGAAAGCAAAGCATGTATATTTAGTGGCTGTCTTTAACAAGCATTGGCATAGGCAATAGGTCTCGCCTTTGGGACCTTATAAGTGTTTAGCCATGCGGAGGTTGATATTTTTGCACCAAGGATATTGTGCTGCATAACTAAATACTTATAAGGTCCCAAAAGCAAGACCTTTGGCTATGCCAATGCTTGTTTCATATTTGGAATAGCTTAGAGCCAAAGTCTCGAGAAGCTTTTTCTATATGAGATTCAGAGGACAGTTGCATCTCTTTTTTTTACATGTTAAGATTTTTAAAAATATTCATCCTTGTATGATTAAAGTAACTTACAAAGAAAGAAATACAGTTGATGAAGATCCCATCAAGCGGAGGACATTTCTTGTTGAATGTAAAATAGAAACTATGGGAACATCTAAATCCACAGTAATTTGAGCATTTACTTGCAGTATTTCTGATTTTGCCCATGATTGCTTCAACCTTCTGATGAATGTTCTGCTAGTTTACCTAAACAATATTATTACATTTATGCATCATTCATTTCTAATTTCCTTTTTTTAATCTGTCTTGGTCCTGATGGTCGGTGGGATTCCGCTGTTGACATGTCGTCTTCACTTGTGGTCTCCTTACATTCAATCTATTCATGTGTTGTATAGGTATGTCTTTTGGTAATTTCTACTGTTGTATTGTTCTTTTCTTGCTATGGGCAATTGTTATGTTCTCTTAGTACTTTTTTTTAACAAATGCGCAAATGCGCTTTGTGTGTTAAATCTGAACTTATTCAAACTGCTTTTTTACACATTTTAATTTAAGGCCTTCCTTAATCCAGTGTAGAAATATATTTAGTTATTTATTGCTACCTATTTATAATTCAGGTTCATTACATGGAATGTTAAAATAATAGGTAACCCGATCAAGAGATACAAGGTGATTTCTCTTCTTTCCAAACTTAAGGCTGACAGTGCTCTTTTACAAGAGATTTATTTGACTATTGACAAAATGTTAAAGCTAAAAAGATGTTGGGTTTGTAAGATCTTTTCATCCCCCTGTATAAAAAAGAAAAATGGTACTGTGATTTTATGCAATAAGTATACGCTGACGACCTCTTCGTTTATATTCATGAGACAGTGGCTGGATCAGCCACAGCTCTGCGGCTCTTAGATAGATTTGTCATCCTGACAGGACTACGAGTCAATAGGCCCACGACCTACCTCTTCCCGATACTGGGGCAATTGATGAGGTCCCTGGTACTCCCAGAAGATCTTAACGGGCCCAAACCATGTTCAAGTACTTGGGAATCCATATCTATCACTCCCTGGTGGATATGCGTGAAGGTAACCTGGACAGAGCACTTTGTTTGCTTAGATCCTGTGTAACATTCTAGTGCTCACTGAAGGTACCTGGATCATTGACCAAAATGGTTATGTTACCCAGACTACTGTATTACTTTGTAAATCTCCCGCTGATTTTGGCCAGAAGCCGATTCATCCTCCTGGACTCGTTAACACAAGACTTAATTTGGGGCGAAGGAGAGTCTTACTGGCAATACTGCGGCGCCCTATGCATAATGGAGGACTGGGAGTGCCCCACTTTGAATTCTTTTATCTAGCCTCCCAGATACAATGGTTGGCGTAGAGGGGGCAAATGTAGAGGGAACGCCCCTGGGTGGGCTAGGTGATAACAATGCCCTGCTGCTAGCCAAGATCCTAGATCATAAAGTGGTGATCCCCTATAGATCAACATTACAAAACACTGCACTGCAGTGCTGGAAGAGGAGTATGTCTAGGCTACCTGAGGTCTCTAACTATTCACCACGGCTTCCCTTGGTGGGTTATCTGCATGAAATCTCATGCCTGGTATTCACCCCTGAGCAGCTAACCGAATGGACAGAGGTGGGCTTAAATACTTTGGGAGGCTGCTACCAAGAAAATTCATTGATCCTCTTTGTGGAACTAGTGGAACAATATGGATTACCTGTGGGCCAGTTCTCACAACACAAAGCCTTGATACACACATTTGGTGATCTACGGGGTAGAGGCAGGGATGAACCGGACATGCACGCCTTACTGCAGGCGCTGCTCTCCCTAGGAGCAGGTAAGCACCAGGTGAAGTGGTTCTACATCGCACTGATGGAGAGATTGCGGGAACCCCTATCTAAAATCATATATACCTGGGAACAGGCCCTAAGTAGGCAACTCACAGACCGAGATTGTGAGAGAGTCTTAGCTTCCCCAAAGGCAATATCCTGCAACGCAAAGCTGAAATGTGTCCAGTCAATTACATACACATGACCTACCTGACTCGGCACAGGCTTAGTATGATACATGGGGGGGGGAGGGGGCAAAGATGTGTAAGTGCCTGAGGTGCGACCAACAGGATGCAAACTTTATCCACATGGTGTGGAATTGCCCATCATTGACTTAGTGAAATTAGCAAGGGCGACACTAGAGAGAACGCTGGGTAGCTCTGCAGAGATGTGCCTATTGGGCCTGTTTCCTCGCCCACCAAAACAGAAGGTAGGGAACAGATTTATATGCTCAGTTTCCTGATGTAAAGAGGTCCCTCAACTGCAATGCCATTAACCTGCTTTAAGAAAAAACTGTGAATGCTGACAAAAGAGTTACAAAAAGCTTACAAAAGGTAAGGATTTAAGAGTGTGAAGAAGCAAAGGCAAATTCAACGCAAAAAAGAGAAAAATCTTGGCAGCAAGAAATGCGAAAGATGGCACATATATTTATCATTAAAAAGTATATTTTGATAAAGTTTAATCACGTCTTTGAGCCTTTAAAAAAATATTTTTCAAGTTACAAAGTGCAGTCAAGAACCAACCACAAGGAGGCTCTGCACTCATTCTGGGAGTGCTTTAAAACAAAAATGAGGTAAACTCTCCTTGAGTCATGGATTTAATGACCCAGGAGACTTACAATTGGTTTGTTTTTAATGTTGCTGGGGGTTGCGGCACTCCCTGCAGCCCCCCCACACCATTTAAAAAAATGCTTGGTTGTGCCCTCTCTTTCTAGGGGTACCACTACGCTCCAATAAAATCTGCAAAATATCCTTTCAGGGCATTATAATACGCTCCATGCTGGATCAGTAATAATAAATGAGACTCTCCGGCCACTCATTTAATGTGTTTTACTATCTTTTTGGGTGCTCACTGGGCACATGTACATCTTTAAATTTAGGTGGGGGATATGGGGAAAGCCCTAGGACCCACACAGCTCCTGCAAGCGGCCCCATGGACAGCTCATGAGCCATCAACAAGTTTTTTTTGTTTAAAAAAATTACATAAATAGGGTGCCTGTGTGCACCCAGATCATTTTTGTTTTGGGGGCTACCCCATAGTCCCTGCGCTACAGCTTCCTGCAAATACAGAACCAGCATCTTCAGTATTTTATTTTTTTAATAGTGGGGTGTCCCGAAGCCCACTCGGGCACCCAACATGTGCACATTGGGGACTGCGGGGGGGACTCCCATTCCAGGTGCTAGCGAAGCAGTTATTGCTCCCTCCCTGTTGTAGCAGCATGAAGAAGCATTCCTGTGTTTCCCTGCCCACAAGAGCGCTGGCAGGGAGAAATGTTTGTCCTCCCACATGACAGGAGCAGCTTTCTGCTCCCGCTGGATAAGAGCACATTACACTTCAAATGCTCTTCCGGGCAGGGAATCTTGGGTGGGTGTTTTTCCACCGCCAATTTGTTGTACGTTTGTTTTTAAATAATTGTTTTGGACCCGGCGTCCCAGAGTCCTAAAATGGCTGCTGTCACATCTTTGTTGATGTGGCGGTAGACAATCAGATCATATCTAGAGATTTGTCAGCTCTGCAGATCCCCAGAGACGTAAAAGATCTCTTTTTTTAGCCTTATTTTCTCAAAAACTATTGAGCAGAATTACACCAAACCACAAAAAACATGCCTTCTGGATCACGATCTAGCTTTCTGCTATATTTGGTGAAATTCCTTTCAGGAGTTTTGGCTGTAACTATGCCTAATTTTCCTACAGAAAAAAGAATGTGGAAAACCTGTTTCGGAACCCCTCCTTTTTTCTCTGCCTCTCCTTGACGCATCACCCCAAAACTTACCAGAAAGGAGCGAAGATGGAAAAATATTTTTGTACATTTTTTTTTTTTTAGATTTGTTCGTGCCGATTTGTCAAAGGCTGCTAAAGTTATAAAACTAAAAATTGCCTTTTTTTTAATTTCTAAGTTTTTTTATTTTTAACGCAAAGTAATATTTTATTACCATACATAAAGACAAGCCCCATCTCGCATGACCTTTGGCCATGAGCAGCGTAGGGTTTGCCACAGGGCCTGGACTATGGTCAATAGCCCCCCGTCCCCATTCTGCTGCAGCCAACCAACCCCTTTCCCCCCCACCTAACACCAATGCATAAAACAGATCTATCACCTTTCTCCAAAACATTACCAATAATTTTAACCAAATGTATAATTCAATAATACACACAATAAAATATTTATAATACTGAATTGCTTAAAACATATTTAATGAAGTTGTCTTTAACTACATGTCCTGACTTTCTTTTTTGAACGTTTTTCCATGATTACATTTTTGGGGTGAAAAATCTGAAAATAAGTACTCGGATATATTATTTTTTCTTTAAATGAAAAAAACATCTCTTAGTCTACCCTTTTAACATTATAACACTCCAAAAGATGCAATCATAAAAATAACTACATAACAGCCTTGCTTTTGCATTTTAGGTGATACACTGCATCACATAAAATGCAACCACACAACCAGTCCCTTGGTGGCACTGCAGTCCCACTGTAGAGCAAAATCTCCAACCTGGGAAATGCTTTTGAATAATATAGTAAGTTCTCCTGGGGTCATGGTTTCAATGACCCTGTAGACATACGTTTTTTTCTAGTGTTGCTGGGGTACTGCACAACTCCTCAAAGCACCCCCAGAACATTAAAAACATTTTTGGTGAGGTCCCTGCCCCTTCAAGGGACATTACCAAAATATTTGAAAATAGTCCTCCCAGGGTATTATGGGGCGCTCCTTGAAGGCGCAGGGAATAATAAATGAGCAGCTATGGCCACTCATTTATTATTCACTTTATTTATTTATTTATAAAGTTTTATATAGCGCGAACTTGATCCCGAAGGATATCAGAGCGCTTTACAATACTTTTTATAACAGTTGAACCGCATTGTAACAGTTAGGAACATAATTCAAAACAAAAAGTGAGACAACAAATCACAGAGGGCGCATGCATCAGTCAATATTCCTTCTTCTACAACATTCACGCTCTCTTTTGAATTTGCACCTCCTTTCTGACACGCTCTCGAAAAGGGTCCAATTGTCTGCCAACTAAAGCATTTCCCTTCAACGCTGGACAATTTCCAGAAGTTGCCACATGTTTTTAACTTCTACATCTGTAACAAGCTCTTTTCCTACACCCAGCAGTGATTTTCAACTTGCTCTCTTTTTTCCAGTGGAAGTTTTTGTAACCTGCAGCATAGACTGTGCCCCCTCTCCTTTGCTTCTACACCCATTATCGTTCACCCTTAGTTTGTCCACGTAATTCAATATACTTTCTATGTGTTTGGCCACTATTATTAATTTCTCCAAGGAAGGTTCTTTCAAATTTAACAACTTCTCTTGAATTTTCATGTTAGAGGCACGATTAATTAATTGGTCCCTAATTATCTCTTCCATGTAGCTGTTTAAAGTAGGACGTTGCAGTCAAGGCTCACAACACAGCTACATACTGGCCAACTGTTTCCCCTAGCAACTGCGCACAAGAGAATTAACATGTGTGTCTCTACTACAACACTTGCTTTTCCCCCATAGTTCTCTTCCAGAGCTTTTAAGGTGAATTCAAACTTGTCTTCCACCTCCTCATCCATGTCGGATCCATCAATGTGAACAAACCTCGGTAAAGTCTTCAATTTATTTTCCGAGGTGTCTCGGTCCCACTGGTAGGCCTACAGTATTTTTTTAAATAAAGGGGCTGCGGAAGGGGACCATCAGGGCAGACATTGCCCCCAATCCGCTTCACCAGGGTTGGAGCAATCACAGCATTACCCTGGGGTTTATTGGACCATCAATAAACCCTCATGTTGCTCACTGGAATACAGCCTATTAATTAATCTCTATGGATTTAAACTGAGCACAATAATGTTGGGTTTCTCAACAACCCACATATAATAGCCGCTCTTTTTACTCATAACATTCCGTCCTTGGAACAAAGCTTGTTGCCCTGTTGTATTCCTGAACATTTGGATGTAAGAATGACAGTAAGAAGCTACTTGTGCCAGACAAGTACAAACACAGCGAAAAGAAACCAAAGATGGTACCGTCTAGACTCTATATCAGAGAGGCATGCAACATCTACTAACCCATTTGGCATGTAAGCACTGTACAGTTGTATGATGACACTCTTAGTACAAATACGGCCATAGGCTAAAATATGGCTGGAAATGAATGCTCCCCTGGCCTGCCTGTTCTGTGCACCACTTGACTAAACTATTAGGTGTATCCAAAACAGCTGTATCCCATGGTGAGGCATGCATCATTTGAAACACTTACTTTAATTTTTGTGTCCACACTTAATAGTGTAAACAAAGTGTTCATATCAATGAGAGCTTGTCGAGTTTCTCTGTACACAGTTCCGAGGAAGTTCAACGGCAGAGATAGCTGGAAGAGTAGCCCGTTCACCATAACTAAGTCCCCAACCGTCATATTACCTAAAAAATAGAGGTAGTAATATCAAGAGGACTGGACAACAGTTAAGTAATAGTTTAATACATTCACAATAACACGTTCCATTCTTGTACACATACAGTCCTGTATACAAGAGAACCTTATACAACCAAGCATTCAAGGGCTCAGGAATCCTTTGCATCAGCTGGGACAGGTAGAAAGTTAACGTTACCATGTTCCTACAGTGCCAAGGTCCTTAAAAGCAATTTCCACTGTGGCAGGCCTATCTAGAAAACCAAAGTAGAGATTAAACTACTAATACTGTAACTTAGGGATGGGACTAATTTAAAAGCATAAACGATCTAATGTATTGGCCTAAACTGTTGGAAGGCTAATTTGCATACGTTTTGCCAGCTCTCAGCCTGTACTGAGCTTTGAATAGGTGTGGAAAAGGTTTGGAATGACTCCCAGAAGCAAACAATAGGCTGACCTGCCACAGAATATGCAGCATGGGGGTGTGGACATCCTTTTTCACACTACAGCATCAGATTCTGCTCGACAGGTCTAATGAGCCACATCTAACACTTGGGGCACACTTGAAAGGGACAGAATAGGATGCCAAGACAATTCTTGTGTCTCCACTGTCTGGTTGCTGTTGGACTCTGTCTCTGGGGGTACAGAGCCTGCCTCAAACTGGATGTAGATACGGGAGAGTACTAGGAGTATGGCACAAATGTTTCAACAAGAAACCTTTGCTTCTCGAACCAGAATCCTGCCATACCAGAGGAGACCTATTCATCAGATGTGCATGCTTATTTAAAAAATAACACACGAAAAAAACATGCAAGAGACTGGCAAACCACATTTCAGTCAAAGCATAACCTCGTTAAACTGCCATGGAATACAAGTTGAAAAAAGTATGCATTTTAAAACTCCTTGAATATAGATCTGTAGATAAACGTCAGTAGCAATGGGAAGGTATAGTGGTAATATGGCCGGTGTGAATAGTCCTCTACACTGCCTCACAGCTTTCAGAACTGATTTGGCTTTAAGGGTTTTTTGCATTAGCAATGAAAATTGTATTTGCTGTGACAGATTGCACATAGAGCTGCCAGTCAGGGAGGCACTGATGATACCTCCACCTAATTTCTATTCTACAATTGCACTGCTTCTTAAGTTTTACTATCAAACACAATTAGAAGAAAGGTGAATCTAAATTGTTGAAAAGCAGAACTTTCATCATCAAAGCATGGAAAAAAATGGAAATCATCCCTACAAGGTCCTTTATGTTTAAAACACTGTAAAGAAGAACATTAGCAACAATTCATTGTATGAATTCCGTACTTTCAAATAATCAAATAATTCAAACTTTGCAAAAACATTCTGGCAGTTTTTGATATTGCATCATATAAATTTGAAGAAATGGACTGAGGTTATTTTGATACTGCATCATAAGATATTGATTACGTTTATTCAAGGATAAAAGATTTTTTTTATTTTGAAATAAAGACTAGAGGGGAGCCGCTTTTTTATGTTTGGACTTTGCATTTGATTCCTAAGTTAGATCTCTGCTACACCTTAATATATTCTGAAAAGGGCTTTATTATTTTGTGTTGTACTAGTGGACAACACACTTGCCTGAAAGACCTAGACCGCAAACATGAAACAAAGCCATGCTCCCTCCGAATCCCCAGTCCGATATAATGGATAACAGATCTCACAGATCACATCTGTAGAGCACACCACAAACCGGCCCCATGAAGCGGATCACGCACCACACGGAAGTTAAGGATACTATCACGATGACAACCAGTGCTTGGTGGAAACTATGTAAACAAGTAGGATTGACTATGCTCTATTCCCCCCATACACGACTCACACAGAGCCACATGCTACCACTGGCTTTTGAAATTATAGCGCTAGACAGGGCCAGCTCTTTGTAAACGGTCAATTCATTTCTCTGGAGCAAGTCAGATCCAGGAGCCCAAATAATGCATCCGACATATTAATAGATTATAGAACTAATGTGAAAGCATGGTATGAGAAAAACCCACTGGAGCCCCAAAATGTACACCACTATCAAAAGTAATAATAACAGAACATAGTAGGGCATGGATCTCACATCTATGTAATATTTATAATAACCCATGCACCTCAACACAAATGACAGTAATCACTCTAGCGGAAGAAGACCAGTTCTGCTCTGTACAACTACAAACCATATCCATGAACCACAGGCACAAACTGACACTCTTCAACTTCTTACACAGAATATATTGCAAACCAAGTCAAGTAAACCGCATTGACCAGGCCAGACCACGTGAATGTAAGAGTTGTAATGTCGCACAGATTTTCCACATTTGGCATGGAATTGTCCTCAAATTAAACATTTCAGGTCAAGGAGCTTAAGTAATTCAACTGACAGTGGGAGTAACAGTGGGTCAATCACCAGATTTTTTTCTGGTGTAAGTTGAAAAAATTCCCAAGGGGGTACGCAAGCTCACGGCCAAACTCTTATTATCGCTCTGCATTGGAAGAAACCATCAGTAGCTAAATGCCACATGAACATGGAAAAATTCAGTGAAATGCTGCCACCAAAAGCTAGACCGCAAAACATCTGCTATTTATCTGAAGAGGCTGTAGACAACACTATTAAATGGTGATAACTGCGATCACGGCCATCCCAAATGTATTTTCTGCCATATAGCGATTGATGGATATGTATATTTTTTGTTAATACATTATATATAAAACTTAAATAAAAAATAGATCACCGCTGCAACAAGATCAAAGAAAATGCAACGGCTAAGAAATAAACAGAAACATGTATGTACAAAACAGGTAACTATGTCTGTTAATAAATAATAAAATGTTTTTAATGGTGTAGTGCCCCATAATAAACATGTACTAGGAACATTCATTAACTGTACTCAAAATAGAACAAGAAACGTCAAACCCTTCACAAATATTGAACAGTAAATAGTTAAAAAGTAGAGCACTTATATTCCATACCTGCCAATATTCCACGACTGGCAAGCACCATGATGGCAGTTAAACCAACACTAAAAATCACACTTTGTCCAAAGTTCAACATAGCCAAGGTTGAGGTAGTCTTGAGTGAGGCGTTTTCATAAGTCTTCAAATAGCTGTCATATTTCTCTGCTTCAAATTGTTCGTTATTAAAATACTGTGCAAACATAAAAACAACAATATCACAATGACAAATATCTTTTTTTATGCATACATCAAAAACATTTGTTAAACTAATTGTTAAGCCATTCACTCAGGTTTATCCAATTTCACTCCAGTATCGAGTCTCTGTTTACATTTTTAAAGGCTAAGCACATTAAAACACCTAGGACACTTTCCCTATTGAAAGATACATTCAAAGAGTTTCAATATTTGTACTGAATAAATCAAAATCAAATAGATATTAGTGAGAAGGACCAGAGAGAAAGAGGAGTAGTTTTCCAAATAATATCAGCAGGCAAAGATATATACAAGTGGCAGAAGAAGGATTATATACAAAGAACCATGGGACCAATAAATAGCTGTCTCTGAAAAAAAAACAGTCCACTTGTTCTCATGTTGAGAATGTTTAACCTTGCTGGACAATTGCATGTTCCTTGCTCGCCATGCCACTGGATTCAGGCTATACTGGCTGATGAGGAGGTGGTACCCTGAAACCGGTCCTAGGATGCTTGTTTCCGGTCTTAGGAGGACCTGGCCTGACAGGTCGGGCTGGACTTTTCCTATGGGAAGCAGGGTCAAGACTGATTTGCATGTGGTTGGGCCCAAACTGGGGTGGCGTAGGAAGCAAAAAACAATGGATTTAGGCCCAGAGAATTTAACATTGTTTAGCATTCCGTCCATCAATTGTTCTTTTTGCTTTTAACAGAGCTAAACAACAGTTGCAGGGAGAGAAAAGTACAGAGTATGAGAAAATAGGTCATCACAATCTAAATCCCAAGTACTATTAGCCTTGAAGATAATTTGGGTTTCTCCAGCATTTATGTTTTTCATAAGTTAAAGCAAAACAGATCTGTGACTGGGGGTGAGGGCTTGAAAAGTTTCAGTGCTCCATCCATCATCTCTTTGTGTTTGCTTTGCTCACCCTAAGGTTGGCAGGGCATGCCCAGCCGTGGGTCCCTTCATCACTTTGCCACTGGATTCAAGCTAGCCTGGCTGATGAGGGGTGTTACCCCGAAACCCAGGATGCTTGTTTCTGGTCCAGGGAGGACCTGGCATGGCAGTTCGGCTGGACTGTTCCCATGAGTAACAAGGCCACGACTGATTTGCATATGGCTGGGTCCGAACAGGGGTGGCAAAGTGAGCTAAAGAACGATAATGGATTCAACCCAGATCTGTGACTGGGGGTGAGTGTTTGAAACATTTCAGCGCCCCGTCCATCATCTCCTTGTGCAGGCGCGGTTCGTCCATTGGGGTGTGGGGGCGTAGCCCCCCCTGCCCGAAGCCGCCCGCAGCTCCCTCAGTGTCAATCATGTCAATGAATCAACATGACGTCAGACCGCCCTGCGTTGAGTCTGAAGGGGTGGGCGGTCTGGCGTCATGTTTATTGATTGACATGATTGTACAGGCGGCAACACAAGTGCGCATGCGTGGGGACGGAGGGTGAATTTTTACCGGTGCCCACGCATGCGCACATGTGTTTTTGCGACGTTGCGCATGCCCATTAGGAGCCCTAATGGGCGTGCTGCGGGCGAGAAGATACCTGTGCCCCAGGATTGGCCAGGGGCGCTGTGAGCCTGTGACGTGTGGGGAGCAGAGCCCAGAGGTGGTACGGACCGGGACCGGCAGCAAGGTAAGTGTGTGTGTTTTTCTTTCATTTTAAAGTGTTTGTTGCAAGCGTGCGTGTATGCATGAATGTTTAGTGGAGAGTGATGCGAATGGATGTTTTTGTGTGTATGCGTGTTTGAATACATTTCTTTGAGTGTTGTGTATGGGGAGGGGGGGGTCGCCGCCGGCCTGAATGGCCTGGGACCCGCACTCGCAAATCAGTTTGCGCGCGCCCCACCACTTGAAAATTTCACCAGCCGCCCCTGTCCTTGTGTTAGTTTCATGAGGTAAATGCTTAATTAAATGCTGGTATATTAGTACAACAGCAGTGTAGGAAATTGCATTCATGCAAAGCAATACCCCACAGTACACCCAGCTCACTATTTAGTTCTCAACTCCAAACAAAGATGTGCATATGCTTGGAGTTCCAGGTATCCTATTTTCAAAGGTGCAAGCACTGAGATCAAGAGCTTTATAAACATAGGAGGGCAGAGAGTCACCTGTGAATCTCCAAAAGATACCAATGTTGGAGAACTGTTGTTTACTTAGATTGAGAGAGTATTAATCAGAGTCTCATACAGCTCATTACCTTGCAATGCACTGTTTGGAACTTTTTGGACATTGTTCCTTTAGCCAAGTGCAATGAAATATTTGTCCTTTGTGTTACAGGCGTTTGTTTTGTCCAGGTCGAGCAGGAATTGAAAGAAGGTTGGGAAAACAACACATTCATTGACATGGTAATTCAATATTTATAAATAAAGAAAGGTCGGCCTTTAAACAGTAAAAGGACAGTACTTCACAATTGGCCTAGAGGACATCACTGCTAAAATCAAGGGTTTCTTACATGTTCGAAAGGTTAGGATTTTGACCGTACAGGTAAATGGTTCTACACAACACTGTGTGTAATTCTCACAGACGTGCTGGCTTAGATACCGGTAGGCTGGAGTGAACAAACCTCACACAAAAGCTGAATCACTGAGATAACAAGAATGACTCTTACACTTATCTCCTTTATCTAGTATCGGTTTGGTTTTTGTGCACTACAGGTGCCCAAAGATACAGAGAAATGGACTTAAGGAACTGGGGAACAGGACGGATATTACAAAGCGGGTTTGAAACACCGATATCTCCAAAGCCACTCAACAGTTTATAATGTGGTGGTCGCATCTTGCCACCACATTATCCCAGGCCAGGAGATTTGGAAGGAAGGCAGCAGTATGGTAACTCTCTGACCCTGTAACTTCGTATTTCCTCAAATATACTGGTGTTTACTTCTTTTCTTGGCCATGAGGCATCCTGGAACAAGGTATTATTCAATCTGGCCAGTATTTGTCCTCCAAGTTCTCTTAAGTAGTTCAAATTTTAAGTAGAGTGCTCTAACAAATGCTGTGTGCCCGCTGCCTTGCGGCGGACAACAGAGGTCCTTCATCAAGTGGTTCAATCAGCTCAGGTACAGATACATATTGGGCCCAGACAGCAAGATGTAGGGGTGGAGATAGGAGCACACTGGCAGAGGCAATGCAGGCAAAATACTAAGGAAGGAATCGAACAACCCCACCCACATGAACCTAAAACTATCAACTGAAATACTTTGGCAAGGTGAAGGAATGCAAAGGAGCAAACTTAAAAGTCAGCAGAAAGTTTACCAGATTTTCATAAACTTCTCCATCATTTTGGGTCCATATCTATATAAAGAGATATTAACAGACACACACACAAAATGGATTACCTCCTCCTGTACTCCATCAGACAAACACTTAATTGAAACAAAACCGGCGGCTGACCAAGGTTATGCACATGACATTTCAAAGTGTAATATGTAAGTCCATAAATTGTCCAGAGTGTGCCGCACCAACACTTTTCTGCAAAGCAGATTCAAAAGTTCATATACAAAAGGACGGTGCACCAAACAGAGTGCTCAAAACTTCATGTAGTAATCAAATCTCTTATTTATATTCGGATAAAAAAACCTCAGCCAACGAGTTTCGTTCTAAATTTTTCGATGTCGTTGTACTCGCTATTATACGAGTGAATCGAACGGGCGGCCGGCATACGGGTCGTATCCTAATCTTGCTACTTATTCTGCGGAGACTGATATCGCCACATTATCAAGAACGTACAACTATCATATTGGTCCCTCTCTGGCCAAAGACTTCTTTGCCACTGGGGAAAACCGTGTATGGTCAACTTAGCAGCTAACCATTGAGATTAGTGTACTGGATGTTCACTACACATAAGAGCCCTGCCGAAGTTCATTCGAACGAAACGCGTTGGCTAAGGTTTTTTATCCGAATATAAATAGAAGAAATTTGATTACTACAGGAAGTTTTGAGCACTCCGTTTGGTGCACTGTCATCCATCAGACAAACACCCAGGTTCCACTTCACCCAGCACCATACTCACAGTCTTCATGTACCTTTCGTTCATATTGCATACATGGAAGTGAATTTTGCCCAATTTAGGGAGACCAGCAGAATCTATTGGACATGAGGGAATAATATGCACCTCTCTTTGTAGGAGAAAGGTAATAAGATCTGTTCCTTTACTACTGAATACAGTTTTAACACCGACAATTCCACAAGGAACAGTTTGGGATGACAACAGTCAATTCCTTAGAGAGAGGTGCACCGTTTTGTGGTCTCAGTTTGTGCAAGAGGGAACTCGCAGAGACATTGTATGATTGCTGGGATCAACAAGGGGAAAAAACTGTGTCCCAGCAGAAACACGGGAAATGACATAAGGCAGGTGAGCATTTCCTGTCACAACAACCTGTATTTCTGACAAACCAAATTCAAAATGCTCATAGGTGATGTTGTCTGATGGAATGAACTCCATTTCTGATGACAGATCCTGCACTGGTCAGCAGAGTTAGACAAATCCAAAGATTGTGACGATTGGCTCCTGAAATAAAGAGCATATATGTGCCCCAGAACTAGCTTACTCATGCCTTAAAACTGCCAGAAGCAGCATGCATGCTTACCTCATCAGCTTGGACAGCCATTTGGGCATTATTTCTAAGACAGGGTGTAGCTGTGGATCTTCTGGCTCCCCTTTGTGGGATTCCTACCTGGGTCTGTTAAGCTAACCTGCTACTAGCTTAGTTTTCCCCTGCATATGTCTGATTTATAAAGAACCCTAATCCTCTATTGCTTTGTATCAGACTGCTGAGCTTCTACTGACAACTGCTTTGCACTCATGTCTTCTTGTTTCTAGTGTAAAAATCAACTTTGTGTTGTCAATTTTATCTGCACTGCAGAACCTTCAGAATGCAGTTGGAAGCTTCAGGAGATACAGATGTGTGTGTGTTCAGAGGTATTACAACCCAGTGATGTCAATCTGCAACTCTAGAGACCTCCTAAACCACATGGAGTCTATTTCTGTTACATGTGGTTCCTCCAAAGTAGGTGAGCTATCCTGCTCAGGAAGGAAAGAAGACACTGCCCTTACAATGCCCCGTGTGTGTGTCCCAGATGAACTGAGACTTTAGACAAAACACACTGAGCTCCATACTCCCTCAAAGGCACTAGATGCAGTTTACCTTTGTTCTTTTTTTCCTGCAACAGCCAAACCGAGAAACAGGCCGCAGTTACAAGAGAACAAAGGCTTCAGGGGACTGTCAGTAATACTGAGTTAGAGGGTTCAAGTATCAGGTAAGAGGAAAAGGCACGATTTCCCTATGACCAAAGGAGTAAATAAGTAACTTTATTGTATATGAATAATTAAAGCCAGTACAAACATACGCAATAAAATCAGAGTTAAAAGGATTAATAAAAAGGCTGTAAGCAGGGAGTCATTACCGAGTTATTAAGTTCACAAATGTCTGTAGTTTGACAGCCTTGACAGCTGCGTGAATGAAGTCAAAGAATTTAGCAGCGGCTGGCTGTCCAAAGGAGAAAGAATGGAGTCCCCCCCCACTAACAATAGTCAATATGTTTCAGGGGATGGGAAAGAGATGAGGGAGTTGGACCAGGAAACCCCCAAAGAAGCCTCTTTTATAAAAGTCATCAGGAAACCGAGTGGCTACCTGGACACTGGCCTGGCCACGCACCTCCTCGATTAATGGCAAGCAGAAGATGTAACGGTTGAGAGGAGGTGGGAGACTACAGTATTCTTGGACTACCAAGGATTTGAACAACTATCATGGCAGGACGACTGGGATCCACCAGTTGAGTTATGACCAGGAAACATTTTTCTCACTTACAACACGCTGAGGATCAGTTTTAATGTTTTGTATTGCATGCTTACCAAACAGTATGTGTTCAATATATGGCATGATTGATTTTTTTTACTTGAAATACTGGAAGAAAAAACTTACTTTGAAACATTACTGGAAGGATGTCTTTTCTGGCAGCACTGGCTAGTTTACAGAATCCAGATGCAAAGCTCTCCGTGACCGTATCAATGACTGCTGTGAAAGCGAACTACAGAGTACCTGCAAGGTGTTTTGAATGTGACTAAAGAAATCTGCTGGTAAGTGTTATTGGATAACTGTGGGAGAGGCTAAGCAAGAGGATGGTATGCGTCGCCCTGCTCCTCTTCCTCATCTTTGAAGTATGAGGAGGTGGTAGTGCAGGAGGCGGTCAATGAAGGTGTCTTTGCCAATGACAATATAATCGACCATGTCAGAGACACTATCTCTCTTAGCTTGATTGGCGTTTCGTGGATGTGGATGCTCTTGCCAGGTGAGGACTGGTAATGTCTCATCTTCTACTGTACTGCACAGGTGTTTAGTAAAATGCCCTTAGGTTTGAAAAACACGAGAAAGCAAAGATTGCTTTGTGGGGATCTAAGTAACATTTTTGAAGGCCGCATAAATTGTTTAAGAAAGTGAGCACTGCGATTAAGCAATTCTTCTTATGGTCAAACAAATAGTTGCAGTATACTCCCATATTTACAGCATAAAGGAGTATGGATTAAGCGACCATTTTGAAATCCAAGGTAGCAGAAATAATACAGATTGTAGCCAAAGCAAAAGTGAGTTTAGGTAAATTGTTTACACCTTCTGGTGTCATGTGAAAGTATGTGTTGATTTATGGAAGTGATACAAAAGAAAAGATTGCCGTTGAATCATTTGATTTATGTCTTATAGTGTTATTCTTATAGTGTTCACAGCTCTATACGCCTATAGCATAACCGGAACTGCACCTACTGTTGCATGCTTATTGTCCTAAGGATAGTAGACCTCAGAATAATAAGCATGGGTTCTGAAGACATATGGTGCTTTAGAGACCGAAAGCCTCTTTCCTATGCTCAAGAAGAGGGAATGGGGCATTTAGTGTAGCTCTATTAAGCCATTGTTTCAAATGTAATATCGAATGTAAAACCCGGTTGGAAACTTAGTATGAGCGTTCAACAATTCTAGTAATGTGGTTCTGTGACTTTGCTGGATCACTCGTTGTATGCACATTTTCGCCTTTTTTTGCCTTCTCATCGAATCCTTTCCCAATCTCCTCTTGAGGGCCACGTTTCCCACATCTTGTCCCCTCCAAACAATGTGATTTCTGTGCTTAGTGTTGTTGTTGCTGATTGGTTCCAGAGATATTCTAAAACATGAATAATTTTACGTTCGAGATTACCATTAATCTGAATGTCAACCATTTACCCACTGTCAACTCCTCCTATTCCATACTTTCCAATCCAGAAGCATCATTTCCTTCATGTAACTCAAGAGTCTAAAAATAGTAACTGTTCGCAATAAGCTCTAACACTTCCAGTCTTCGCTGTGCCAAAGAGCTAGTAGAGTTCCTAACTCTACTAGCCATGACCATAAACTCTTTTTCCTTCTGTCAAATGGTTCCACCCACTGGTGCCGCCTCTAGTGTGCATGTTAATGTTTTTTACCTATTGTGCACACAGAAATCCTATTGTCACTTCCCAGCAGTTGATGAAATACCCAACTACGATGCTACGTTAGGATACCAGTCTGTTCCAGGTTTGCCAGCATCCTACTGTAGTTTGCACCACTTCAAGGTTTCCTCCTCGTGGGCCAGATATACAAGGACGTTCTGTGGACATTTGCTTGGATACGACTCGTAGTGTCTCCAAAGCGACGAGTGGTGCTGCCTAGTGATGGGGCAGACTTTGTGGCTGGACATCCGCATGCTTCTATGTTTGGCCTATACATCAAAGTAATCGATCATCCTTGGCTGTAACTGGGAAGTTTCACGCAGCAAAATGTAATCTAATGAGATTTAAGTGCTTATACACTGTTCTTGAGTAAAGCGCTCAGACACTTATGGACCTGCTGTAACTACTAATAACATTAAAATGTAAATCAAGAGTAAAACATTTCTATAGCTAAGCAATCATTTTGGATATGTGTCAAAATACCTGTGCAGCTTCAGTGCACGGGAGATCCATTCATCAAGAAGACACACGTGTGGCCCCTCCTCTGTTACTGGCAGCCCCTAATTCATTCACCTCAAGGCCCACAAGCAACGACCATGGCAGGCCACATATTTCTGGCTGTATATTGCCCTTTATTCTTGCTTTACACCGACTCAGAATAACCAGGCCTCCAGGACCAGCATCAGCAAGCAGGGTACTGTGTGCATAAGGAGGGCTGGAATACATCTGCATCCACCGAAGGCTCTTCTAAATGAACATACATGCCCAGCAAGGAGTGTCTCTTGTATAGACACCACAGCATGCTGATATGGCATTACAATACACGTACAGAGAAAGACCCAACCTACACACCATAATCCACCCAGGTCTGACCATAGTGCATCACTAGGTTGCTGTATAATCAACCCTTTCATTGATATTTATATGTCATATGTCCTTCATGCACTTTAATTTACATGTGACCTGACACAAAAACCATCTCTAAAGTCCTGTCTTCGTTCCTGCATGCACTTACAGAGCGAGCTCAATGAGAGGGAAGAGTGCGTCCGAAACCTCACCTTCATCGGTGATTGGTGTCACGGGAGTCCTAGGTAGAAGGAGGATACACATTGCACTTAAAATAAATAGATTAAGAAGCAAACAAATGCAAAGTACAATGAGGTACAACAAAAAACAGACTCAAAAGGGAAGGCCCAACTCTCAAAAAGGGAACTCTTCTAACTTTCAAGTCTCCTCTTTCTGGTTAACTCACTGAATTGCGGACCTTTCATTCCTCCATTTTACATTTCATCTGCTGCATCACAGCTACACCCAGCCCATTAACACAAATCCAATGGCTCATGGTCATTGCAGTTATGGACTGGGTCATATGTCCTCGCTCAACTTTTGCTTCAATGTAACTTCTGAAAAGCATTTGAACCTATTTGGAACTCCTCAGACAAGAGGGTCAATGTTAGTTTAAAGAAGAAACATTCTGAGAGCACAATGCTCATGGTAAGCCACACTCCCTTCCTCAGTGCGGCAAACCAGCTCCTAAGAAGACACAAGTGAAATCCAGAGCACAAAAGCAGTAAGCAATGCCAGTTACGTCACTCTGCTCGGCGCATCCCTGCTTGTTCAGGGCGGAAATGGGACAAGGACACCTCCGTATGGCAGATCTCTGTGCACTCAATGCGCGTCATTTCCACAAGCCATCACAATGGCTTCCTGAATGAAGGACGCCTCAAGGTCATGAGAGGAGCGTCAGCTCAAATGTGGGTTTGATGAAATGCAGAGTAAATGAAATACTGCTAACAAACAAGGTCACCTTAAGGCTGTTAAAGCCACACACAGACAGAGGATAAGAGGTTGACAGCGGGCAGAGTTGCGTGTTTGGAACATTACGAAATGTAATGCACCATTACTGAGCTTCACTGGCAGTGTTGGGACAATAAATACCGGTGAACTCACGTTGAACCAGCTATGAACATCCCTGCATTAGACCTCAAAACATAAGTTTGACCAGAGGGATAAGGATTCTGCTTGCTGTATTTGAATGTACTTCGGGTCATGCTCTTCTTGTGTGTCGTGAGTAGTGGTTTTTCTGGGGTTCACCGCTGTAGCCTATAGGGATGGTTGCATTAGAACTTACCAGTCCCTACAATGTGGTCAACTGTGAGCAATAGACCAGCATGAGAAAAGACAGGGCCAGACAAAGCAAAATGAGAGAGAGCAAAAAGGGTTTCTTTGTGGGAGGAGTAAGTTTTAAACAGGAAGGGTCTTGGCTTCTTGCTCACGACGGAGAGAGCCTTCGATGCTTCTGATCCAGGTTCACAGGGGCCTAGCACACCCTTTCTGGACAGTGGGCATGACGAGAATGTTTGACAGACTGTTGCGGTAGCCTGGTGCCCTTGGAGGTTTGCACTGAGGTAAATCAGGTCCATATTTCAAGCCGATGTAAGCAGGTCAGGTCATCTTTAACTATACAAGGGTTGTAAGTCTGAGTCAACAGGTGCGATTTGATGGTCGCTGCATTTGGTCCAAGATTTCAAACTGAAATTGACGCAGGAGCACAACCTTTGAAAACCTTCCTGGAGTCCGAAGAAGCAACGGAAGCAAGGAGAACTGAGATTTATCCAGATTAATACGCTCTACTGATCAAATTAGCTGAAAATAATAAATTCGCTTCATCAATTCTCTTTCTGGTGGATACTCGATCTAATCTCAGGTTCCTCACCTTAGAATACTTCCCAGATGCCAGACTGGAGCCAGAACACCTTTCACGAGCAACGTTCCCGAGGGCTGCCAGGTGGCATCATGCGGCACCACACTGACTCCAAGTAATGGAGCGTAGCCGCGCTTAACCACCACCCCTGCGCGCTGATGTCAGTTCCTTGCTCATCTTTCTGCATCCTCAGATGTGAAGTGGGAAAATTAGATAGCATCAGAGTGCAGACTCCTACCTTGGGACCGTTTTAGCTGTTAGAAAAAGGGACCACTCCACAGAACAAGGAGGTAAGAGGGCAGTGAAGAATCTGCGTTTAGATTGAGTTCTTCTGATGGATACTTCTAATGGCAGATTCCTCACCTTAGAATAGACAGAAAAGATGCACCTCCAGAAGCGAATGGTCTGTGGAGTGGACCAAAATGCCTTGCAGGACATAGCAGGTGAAATGCCCCATTTTGCCAGACCTGGCCGTCAAGGCAGGTGTGCTTTGTTAATCTATGTACTAAAGTCCATGTCACAGCCGGACAGATGTCAAGGACAGGCGCTCCACATGCCCAAGCAGTAGCAGAACGCCTAGTGGACTGGGGTCTCAGTCCATCAGATGGCTGCTTTGGCCAGTGCATAGGACTATTCACCTCAACAGGGCTCTCTTCTGCACAGCCTAGCCTTTCTTCACCTGGGAGAATGCCACAAAAACTGATCACCCACATTGTGTTCCTTGGTACGATCAATATAAAACTTTTAAAGCTATAACCTCCTTCTGGGTTCCAGCCAATGAAGCCTCTTCCCCTTTTTAGAGAGTTAAATGAAGGGAAAAGGACATAGACCATGCTAAATTGTCCAACGAGGGAGTTACAACATTAGGAAAGAAGGCCGTCCACGTCCCCATTACCAGTCTATCTGGAAAAAAGGCAATGCAGAACAGATGCAAGAACAGAGCCTGAAGTTCACTCATGCGACAAACGGAAATGATCGCAATGAGGAAGAAGATAGTCTTTAAAAACAAAGAGGTGCAGCATGCAACTAGGCATCGACTTGAAGGGCATTTATGTGAGAAACATTAAGATCAAAAAAAAGTTCGACTTTGAGATCAAAAATGGTTTAGGAGGAAACATGCATCAACCCTTTCAGAAACCACATTATATAACAGGTAATTTAAACAAGGATGGTTGGTCTGGCAACAGTATAAAGACAAAGTGCTGAAAAAACGCCTTTCATAGAGCCCCCAATAGAAGGTCTTGGTAAGTCAAAGATAAAACAAACAAATGTACGCTAGCTTGGACTGCAAAGGGTCGATTGTGCGGTTACTACACCAAGCCACAAACTTGTCCCATTGCCCAGCATAAATGGAATTCATGGAAGGGCATCTGACGGTGAGGATGACATCCATCACTTCTCGC